>NC_061784.1:8093721-9293721 GCF_022458985.1 Mugil cephalus
ATCGTATCTTATCTTAATGTGTAATGTGTAAGCTGGATATACATATCCTTAATTGCAGAGCAGTGTGTGTGTTCGTGTGTCTAATTCACACTCAATATTCCTCCAATTCCCTCTAAACTTGGCCCAAACATGGTTCAAGCTTTGCGTAAGGAGTTTTTTCATTGCTGCGATTTATCGTTTCATATTTTTATGTCACGTACCAAAATGCTTCATTTCAAAAGTCTCCTTTTTTCCACCAAAAAAAAAGCGAGAGGCTTAAGACACAGATGAGTTAATCCACGTTTTGACCACATTTTCATGCAAGAAGTGCTCATCACTGTCAGCAAATCACGGGGCATAATGCTAGAGACTGCTGGCGTGTGCTTGCAATCACCAGAACAGGCAAATGTGAATTACGACTTACACCGATCAGCCACAACATTGAAACCCCTGCAAGATTCCAAATTGATCAAGTATCTGTGGGATACACTGGAACAAAAGACCACAAAGAACCCACACTAACAACATAATGTTGCTAGAAACCACAGGGCACCCACATAACGTCAAGCCTGATCACTGCACATTGTTTGTTTTGATATTAGCATGCTAATATTCCCTAGCTAGCTCGGTATTAACTTTTTTTTCTTTTTCCACTTGATGCTGTCCACATGCTCTTTAAATGAATACTTACATTGTTGTTGTCTGTTATGTTTTAGAAGCAACTACTTCATACACACTCAAAAATCTGTGAAGCTGATGTGGACTCTGGCAACATCATCTTGCAGAGGTGTTACCCACTTACATAGACACACAATGCAAGAGTTCTGCCCAGCAATTGGATGTTACGACAACAGAAATACCAAAATATTTACTATCATGTAATATTTATTATCAGTCATCTCTTTTTTATGACAATGCAGCCCAAGTCATCTCCCTGGTGCTTGAACGTGTAAAAAAGAAAGAAAGAAAGAAAAAGAAAAGCAAAAATGAAATTGTTACTCTGCACAACCCCACTGATACAGTTTCTTTTTCTATGCTGGTTTGATTTAGTCAGAGCTGGATTCCCCTTGCATGACCTAAAATCCATTTCTTTGTCTGGCGCACACATTCATTTGGGCTTGGTGATAAACGGATTAGACTTTGCTGGTCACTGTGATCTCATAAAACACATTTTTGGACAGAATTCAACTTGTGCAATATCTCAGGTGGGCTTTAAGAGAATGTCGTCAGTTTTGATACAAATGTTCACTTGGACTCAAGATTAAACATATTACAATTTGCCGTTCGCATCCGCCTCATTCTCATGAATATCATACTGTATTTCAGTAATGTGATAATGGAATTTCTTAAAGGTCAAAGGTCACAGTGTCCACACAGTCTTCAGTACATATACTATGTGCATTATAAGGCTGGACAGACACACATGTAAAATGCACTCTCTCTTCGATTTAATTTACACAATTTCAAGGCCTGTCACACTTTTACTCAGTCTTTTGGGTATTAATGACAGTAATTGTTACTTTATAATTTAGTTTTTCCCCAAAATACCTGTTAGATACCGTTTATATTTGTTTAGGAGAACCTCTGATTTCTTCTCTGATCCAAGAGGAGGAGGGGAGGACACTTCATCAGTGTTTGTTTCAGGCCTGCAGGTTCTGAGGCCATAAAACAAGCTCTTAAGCACGTGCTGCTGCCACAAGACACTGGACCATCTGGAGATAAGCTGATCTTAAATTAAGCAATAGCTGCAGGACCTCTCTGTGACTGAGTGCACTGTTGCATTACTTTCACAGTAATTCTGAAGTTATTTACTGTAAATATATCACAGTAATGTATTGTAAATAGGTCCCAGTAATTTACCGCGTTGTATTGACAGTGAATTACTGTGAAAGTACTGCAATTATTAGCCAGTAATTTACTGTAAATTTACAGTGAAAGATTTAACAGTGTACTCTCAATGTTTTTGTCTGTTTAAAGTTTTATTCTTGAATCTTTCTTCACCACATTGAACACACAACTTTTTTCATGTTCAAGCTGATTTTTTCTCCTGTTTTTACTGTCAAGACAGTCACACATTAGGCTATGATATTTTTGTAGAAATCTTCACCGGCCATTGAGAATATGTCCAATTTTATTATTAGTCCTGGCCTTGTTTTACCACACCTCATCAGACTCTTCGTCAAGTCTTTCCATATTCTGCCCGTACAACACTGAGAGCAACTCCGGTTCACCTGTAAGTGGTGCCCCCTATCGACAAGTGCCATTATTAGACTTAAATATCTAATAACGTAATCCCCTTACATTTGTTCATTTTATATGTGTTGCCATTTTCAGGTATGTGTCCTTTCCAAATTTGGGTGTCAGCGCAGTGGAGAGAGCTGGGGTAAAGGTGTCATGGGAGGGTAATGGTAACAGGTTTCTGTGCCCAAAGGGTGCGTTAGTCTAATTATATATACATAAACAAACAAAAAATAGTGATGTTGTCTATGTGTATGTTGACTAACTCCAGTAAAATATAAGTAACTGGACAAAAACTACTCAACTCACAAAGCTTCCAAACTAAAGTATTATAAAAATACAAAATAAATAAATAAATAAATGCTTGATATCCTTAAAATACAGGAGGGAGTGCTACTAGTGCTATCAGAATTGTGCCAAATTGAGTTAGTAAATAAGCCAACAGTGTGAGTAAAGTGATTTTCCTCATGTGTATCTGAAGAATGTATATAGAAACATCTCTGTACAAACTTGAAATACAGACATTTCATCAAATTTTAACTCACCAACCAAATGTGTACTTCATGCATATTCAACAAGCCATCATCTGTGTGGGTGTCAGATTCTTATTAGTTCTCAACGTCTCACATCCGTGAAAGGGAAGAGCTGCCGGAATTGAAATGACAGCTCATTTATCTAGTATTAGGACACATTTCCTCATTTCCCATTACAGCGGAGTTGGCAGCATCATCAGTGATTTACAGTTTTGGTATTCTACCATTTTGAATACACATATATGCGTGTATTTATGTATGTATGCCCATAGTGTGTTGATGATTAATAAGGGATCGGGGATGATGGGTTAAAGATTGTTATCCTCCTTTTCCAGACAGTGAAAATAAATAATTGATTGAAGACAAATGATAAATGTAAAAATTAAAACACACACAAACCTCTGATAAAGGTCTTGGATACCATTCTATTGTTAATATGGTTTGTTCTTCATTAGGCTACTATGATATGGACTGACAGTTTTGCCCTAAACACATAAGAGCTATTATGTATCATTAATATTGATTAGAATTGAAAGGCTGTGATTATTTTTAAATGGATCTTTTAATTTGTTTCAGTAGAATTAAATAAGGGATGCAATGCAATGCACTTACTTAGGCCTTTAAATACCCAGACACAGGCCATCGACGAAGCTTCTCCATTCACTCTGGTCTTGGGCCCTCTGCTCCAGATGTTGCCAGGACAGCCCTTCTTTCTTCTTCTCCTGTTTTGCGATTCTTCTCCAGGTGGTTCTTGGTCTGCCTCTCTTCCTCTTTCTCTGTGGGTTTCACGTCAGCGCCTGTTTTATGATTTCTTTCTTCTGAGTGTGCGGCCTATCCGCTCCCATTTCCTCCTCCGGATTTGAATTTCTATTGTGTGTTGTTTGGTGTGCTGTTTGGTGAGTGCCAACAGCTTGGCGTCGGAGATGGTGTTGGGCCAGTATATTCTCAGGAGGCGTCTGAGGCACTGGTTGATGAAGGTCTGGTGGTTTTCCAGGTTTCTGAGCCATAAAGTAGAGTGCTTTTTGCGTTAGAGTTGAAGATTTGTAGCTTTGTCCTAAGTGACAATTTTTTTGCCTTCCAGATATTGCTTAGCATGTTGAATGTTGTCCTTGCCTTTCCAATCCTAGCTTGGACATCGACCTCCTGTAGTGGGATCCCAGCAAATGCAAATGCAATACCACTCTTTGGCTTATAGTGCCATCAGATAGGGTGAGTTTACATGTCCACATGAACAGCTCCACCTTGAAGCATCACAAAAGTGAAAATTTTCTGTTCCTGAGTTGTGATGTGTTTACTGACATGTTCAGAAATGCCAGAGGTTATGGTTCCACTGTAAGTGTTGTATTACATTATATCTCAGCATTTCCTACATTACATTCTAGGTGAATATACAATTGTCATGCTTGGTGACGTTGAGACAAAAAACGGTCGCTTAGCAGGGGTGTTCTCACAATGTCTTTCGTCTACATTATTGTACATATTAAATGCGTGCTTTTAAGTTGAGATTGTGAGCTCATGGTTATGATGTGCGAAGTCAGGAAATGTAAAGGCATAACCAAAACATGAGGTCGATGGAAATATCAACATTTTACTAATTCATAATATAAATTGTGTACAACTAAACTACAGTCTAATAACTGACCACCCACCTCCGCCATTTGAGACTGAGAATGCCATCATTCATATGGACCTTTGTAGTGAACCCAGTTAACATGACTCTATTTGAAGGCAGCAGCGTACACTCAGGTAATGTTCAGCTTAGCTTAGCATATAGATTGAGAGCAGGAACAATGTTTTCGTACTATTACTTTTACATTTGTCATATTCGTCTTTGCCTTTTGTGAGATTTTATTGATTTTGAATAAAGCAAGGCTCAACATGTTTCCAGCCACGATGCTAAGCTAAGCTAACTGCTGGTTGTAACTTGGCTGGTTGCTGTATCTCACACACACAAGAGAGTGGCATCAGTCTACTCATCTTACTCTTGGAATTAAACCTTTTAGCCTACATACACTGATATCCACATCAGTCTCTGTTCTACTTTATTTACATAGATAGCATTTAGGCCAATTTTCTGCTTGCTTATTGCAGACCCTTAGTAGAGAACTGCTAGCTATAGACGCCTTGTTAGCAGGGTTTTAAATGCAAATTTGAAGTCTAACCTACATTTCAGAAACAGCATGACACCATAGAATAAAAAATGTTTCGTCTTGTGTAACAGCCTCTATAAATGTCAGCTCGCTGCCCCGGGCAAAAATCGACAGGTTTAATTTGTCGCTTTAACGAGCATAGAGTTTGTGTGACGTTAACCCTCTCGTGTCTGTGTCAACACCGCTAACAAGCTGGCTCTGTCTGTACAACCTTGTGGGGGTCACTTCACTGACATTTAAACTAACCTCATTGTTATAATGGGGACCCGCTCCTTACATGGTTATTAAAGGACAATATAAATTCTTTCAGTGATTCAGCTTTTTAAGATTATTAAACTGTGAATGAGCATTTAACGGAGATTGATTGCCTCTTAAATGGTGAGTGCATTTGGGCAGCTTAAAATGAAGAGAAGTGATTATGAATCATGTTGTGTGGGTGTGTGAAAAAAGGGGCCTTTATGTGTTTTGAGATGAGCATTTTTTAGGGCAAAGTACCCTCTCTCTGTTTTAGTCTCTGAGCCTGTCCAGCATCCTTCACCCTCACTCTCTGTTAAAATGTCCTTCAATCTTGTCGCAGGCTGCGATTTTTACGCATAAATTAACAATGGTTTACTAATTCATGATGGTGCAGCTATCCGGTGATTGCAATCGGATCCTAACTGTGCTAATTCCGTTGTGCAAAGAGAAATAACTTATCACCAGACCAGCACTCACTAAATCTACCAGACTTTCATCCTGACTGACAGGCATATTTAATATACTGTTTGGCTCGGTGTGTGATCACACTTTCTAACAGCAATACCAGTCAAATGCTGCACAGCTAGGACTGCCTTTTCCCACGTCGTCACATGCTTCTGTCGACATTCAATTACATGTTAGAACCAGCGTTAATAGCTCAGGAGTCTAATACCAATCCTGCTTCCTGCTGCTCCCATTCAATAAGCAACCACCACAGCCCAACAGCACTCTTACAGCATCCAATTATCCAAATGTTGCGCTGCAGATTTTCAAACACCTTCTTGTAACCATTGAGAGAAATTACCATTTTTATTGAATTTCCATCTTTACGTGTGCACTCTTTTGCCTCTGCACCTGTGATCTGCTTCCTCAATTTTCATTGGTCCTTTGTCCTGTAGCTTTAGGTGCTAAAATGCTAAAATGGAGGAGCAGCTTTTGAGATATAAATGTCATGCAGAGTATCGATCTCATATAAGGGTCTTTGATGCAGAGAGAAGTTTTAATTTTCTGATTTTTATCAAGGCAGATTCCATTTTTCTTTTTCTTTTTTTGATCTTTTTAAATATGGACAATGGAATATTTCCTATTTGCATGTGCATTGTGTGTATTTTAACCTGTTTTTTAAAAAAAAAAAAAAAAAAACTTTTATTGTGAACTCTCTCTCTTTTTTTTTTTATTAACTCCAAGCAATGCCCAGAACATGGCTGAAACAAATGAACACATCATGAGAAAAAATATGCCAGCTCTTAGACACCGAGACCGACTGCCCACAGGTGAAAACTAAAGTCGACATAAAATGCATGTCACCACAGGGGGCAGTTCCTTGCTCAAAAAAGGGAAGAAGAAAGGGAAGATGGGGATTGGTAATGGCCCTACCGAGTCTCAGGCAGCAGGCGGTGAGCTTGATGCATTAATTGTGATGTGAAGCCAGTTCCTGCCCTGTGGCCCGCGTCTCCTGCTGGGAAACAACGATTGCTGTTGGTCAGAGTCAAGTGAACCAGGCGGATGATTTTTTCTTGTCCCTTTGTGGCTAACTTGGATGGATGTAATGGTCCCTGGTACATTATTTTTCTTCTATTTGAAGTTTCAGACCTGCTGAAAGTAGTTTTAATAGATAGACAGAACATAGAAAGATTATATTTGGCTTGTTAGGTCGTTTTATTTTATCATTATTAAGCTAATGAGTATTTGAGATGACCTGAGACTTCTGGTCATCGTAGTGCTCTTGTCAGCTTTATGTCTCCTGTTCCCCCTACTTGTGTTTTCTCTGATACTTCTAGTTCCTGCCTGCCCCTTGAGTTTCTTTGACCCTTCTTTTGTCCTCTGTCTCAATTTTGCTTAGATTAGCTTAAGTCTTCCTGTACCAACCTCTTCAGTCGTACTCTCTCCAGACTTCAGCCACCTAAAAATTGACTGGCTATTTTACTTTACTGCTCTTATGTTTTTTTTCTTTCTATTCAAGTGTTCAGTTGCCTGACTGTGTGTCAATGTCTGCATTCCTGTCCAGTTTCAAGTTTAAAGGAAACCTAACAACTCCGGTCTGCACCTAGCAGATTTCTTGGTTCTCTGCAAATTTAAAACCCGTATCAGTGTAAATACATGAACCCTGAAAACAGAATCAAATGGATACACTAATGCATATGCAGTACCTGGTGAGCTAAGGCCAGCTCACTGCAGCTCACTGCTTTATACATGAAATAGGTTCATTGCCCCGTCATTACTGCTGAACACTAGCACCAAGTTTTGTTGTTGAGTTTTGTTAAATGTTTTGTTAAACCACCACTTATCAGAATCTAAGCCTGGTAACAGCATCTTGACTCACATTTGCAGCGTGTTTCAACCCACGTACAAAACTGAATAATCCTACAACCAATCAGAGTCATTCAGTTGCAAAACAGAGCCAATACCCACTCAGATGAAGTGTACACTATGTTGTTGTTACTCTTCTTTCCAGTGATCTCCATGTTAAATTCTGAATACAGCGATTCCAGACAAGGGGAAACTTGACCATAGACAGACAGACAGCGAGGTATCAGCACAGGTATTTTGGTCATTTTGGTGAGCATGGTAGCTGTCTGAATCCAAGAGCTAAACTATGTACGCACACAAAAGTTTTCGAATGTAGCCACTGTGAAGTAACCAGCCAATAATGTTTTACTTTTTTGCTGACATTTTCTCTCCCTGAGGAGGGTCGAGGTTTGTTCTGTCATTAGTTACCGTCTTCTGTGTCTCTACCAACTCATCAAGTTGCACTTAACAACTTCGTCCAGGCTCATATAATATTCTGAAGTGAAAATCTTCAGAATATTAATTAAAAGCCTTTTTGCAGAACATTATGGCCCTGTTCATGTTAACTCTGTACATATTACTTTGGATATCATCACATAACTGTCATAATATCCATTTAGATGTTTGTGTAAAACTGGGTCATAATTAGCATTTGATTTGTGAAGTTATGACCAAAGACAAAGAAATTCTCTCATGGCACTTCTGAGATCATGCTGATCCATTTCAGATCATAGATTTATCACGGTGAACTTTGACTCTTAATCCCCAATAACCAGTGTCTTCATCCTTAAGTCCAAGTGAATGTTTGTGCAGGGGGCAACAACAAACCCCCTTAAACCTATGAAGAAGAAGCGTCTTACATTGACTTGCACTTGCAACAATTGTAAACCGAACAAGAATTAAATTATGTGAAGTTTTTTTTGTCATCTGGGAATAAAGTAATCTTTAATTCATTCCACAATGCAGTTATGAGGCATTCTCCTGAATAATTTAACACCAGGTTGAGGTATGTGCGTATGTTGCGTCACCCCAACAGTCTTCAAATGCAATCAGTCCCCTGTTGTTTAGTATGTAAATTGAGTATGTCTCGTGTATTTTAAAGAGTCGGCTTTGCAGTGCTTGGTGAATTTAAACTCATTGTCTCCCTGGAAACTGCAGACTGTTGCTGCTGCTATAGATGCTTCCAGTCTAAAAGGAAAATTTTTACCCAAAATGCTTCTGTCTGGACAGTGTAACTCATATACACGTCCCACCCAACATACAACATCAAAAGAGCAAGATGGCATTTTTCCTCTCAGCATATGACAGCCAGAGGATGTCAAACTATTGTTACAATTATGTAGCAGATTTCTCACTTAACTTATCAGTGTTAGAAATCTTTAAATCTTCATTTTGCATGCTCTTTATTTCTGAAATCTGAAACTGCATTGTGCAAACCAGACCGTGTGGGGAATAATACTGAATCATATGTGCAGTCATGTGTTCCGTATGACATCTGTCTGTACGGTTTAGCCGGTAAAAGAACAATAAAATCATGTTTACATTTATTTTTACTTGCAGAATTTCCTCTGGGGCTCTAACTCTCCATAATGAGCCTTTTAGAAGGAATGATCTTTTTTGACACTAGTGGTTTGTGCTTCGCTGTGATAACACACATGAGAGAGACATTTGACAATGAGGGTATTTTATAATCAAACACTGCTCCAATTATGTTTCTTAATTCAGCGGAACAAGCAGGTCTGTGGGCCGCTGGCTAATAACAGTGTTTCTTTGTCTTTCATGGTGAAAACCAAAAACTTAACAAATCCAAATCCCCCACAAATGCATCTGCGCTTATTGTAAAAGGAAAGTACATCTTATCAGCTTCATTGGCATGTTGCGCACAAGCAGAGGGAATGATATTATCATCTACGTTGCATCTACTGCTCTATGTTAGATTAATGTGAAGGTCTTAGCATTGAGTATCCTTCAAATAGCACCAATATATACCCTCTAGAGTAGAGTGTAACTACCTCTGAACTCGTATGTTTTTGATGATTGGCAGGAAGCTGGACTCATCGGGGACTATTGTCGAGGGGCTCACATGCAAACACAGTGCAGTCCATCCTGGACAACATCAGGCATCAGTCCCCTTCATGACATCCTGGAGGGGCAGAGAAGCAGCAACAGTGGGGGGCTTCTCTCACTACGCTGCAGGACTGAGAGGTTCAGGAGGTTCCTTTGTCCCCACAGCCATCAGATTGTACAACACCACTGTTAAAATGCTTAAATACTCACTTGTAAATTGGTCATCTGTACATTGTATTTACACAGTAAATCATATTAACATTCTAGCACAGTACATATTTCCAGTATTCCTTCTCCTACTGTTGATTCTGTTGGTTCTTGTTGGTGCGTTACGCTGATGTCTGCGTATGTTCTATTCTATTGTTCTATATTCTAACAGATTAAAAGCAGTAATAAAGCTGCAGTAGTGCGTGTCATTCTGCCATTAGGCTCTTCTCAGTCCTCCGTTTTGTGCCAGTTCGTCCTTGGTCTCCTCTGTCCCTGTTACCAGGAAATCTGTCTATGTGCCATCTCGAAGGATATCTCCATTCCTACAAGACATCAATAGAATAGACCAGAATATTTGCACAAAGAAAAAGAAAACACAGGTTCATTGCAGTGCTTGTGCAAGAGTCCCTTTATATATATGTATATATATATTTATATATATATATATATGTAAACAAGAAAATAAAGGTAAACTTTTTAGATAGCAGATAGACACTTCAAATAGCAACAATACAATATTAACACTTACTGCTGTGAAAGTATAAAAAAGATTAATATAATATAAAGGTACACCGCAAGGTAATTGCACATAGGGTTATTGCACTGAAATGACTGCATTTGAGGTGAATAAAAATAACAGCTCTCTGTATAACAGAGACAGTCTATGAGGTATGTGGTGTGATTGTTTGTAGTGTTAAGTGTTCATGGTGTGAATGGGGATATGGTGATGATGACCCTGGCTATCACTCTATTCAGTCTGATAGTGGCTGGAAAGAAAACTGTTACAGAGCCATGACCTGTGAGTGTCCATGTTCTCTGGTCTGCGGTGTCTTGAGTTGTATCGTGAGTCCTTCCGCCTGAGCAGAGAGAAAGCTGGAGGGTGTTGGTGTCTGAGGGCTTTCCTCCTCAAGTCCAGAATGAGTTCTTTTGTTTTTCCTATATTGAGAGCAAGGCCATTTTCCTCTCCAGGGACGATGGTATTTTTTATTATGAAGTCTCATCTCGGTGTTTGATGAGACCCAGGATGGTTGTGTCATCTACATATTTGATGGTGACACTGGTATTGTTAGTCATAGGTGTAGAGGGTGTAGAGTTTGGGGCTGAGGCAGCAGCCCTGGGGGGTTCCGGGGGTTCCAGCAGAGACTTTGTTTCCCATCCTCACCACTTGTGGTCTGTCATATGAGGAAATCCAAAATCCAATTACAGGTCGGTAATGGTACTCCAACATCTGCCAGCTTTGCAATCAGTCTCACTGGCCAGTTGGTACTGAAGGCTGTGCTATAATCCAGGAAGAGCATGCGGACATGTGTTCCATTAGTGTCCAAATGTGCCAGTGTGGAGGGAAGTGCCGGGGCCACTGTGTCCGAGGGCCAGGGCCAGACTGTGTTTGAGACTACAGAGTTTATGGACTCAAGAGTCAGCTTTTTGAGGCGCTTCATCACGACTGATGTGAGTGTGTCAGCCAATTGCCTCTATTGTTTCGGTGTACATGCATTTGAGTGTTTAGTGACCAGTACTATAACAGAAGACTTGAAAGACAGTGGAACTGTATGAGAGAGGAGTTGAATGAGGAGTTGATGTCACCTGGAGTGAGGTCTCGTCTGGGCTGCAGGGGGGTTTTGTCCGGGTGTATCTTTTTCTTTTTGTCAAATCTGCCATAAAAACCGTTGAGGTGGTCTGGTAGGGTTGCACCTCAGATCTCAGTACTATTTGTTTCTGTTCTATAGTTGGACAGTGACTGGATTCAATGCCCCATTGCACACATATTTTCTCCAGGTAGCAGTTCTCAGGTCAGGTATCTGGTCATTCAAAGACTATATCACGCTCCCTTCGCTCCACTCACTCAAACCTTATCTTGTTTTCTGTTTGCTCTTAAATGTGTTTTTCTATCCTGTAGCCCATTGAGATCCTTTGATGAAAAGGGCATTATAGGTAAAATGTATTATTATTTATTATTATTATAGGTTTGTGAACTTTTCATGAGTAACACCTAGATGTTCCTATTTGAACTTCAACTGTCCACCAGTGTCGGCTGAGGTAAGTGTCTGGATGAGCAGTGATACATCTTCAAGATTCTCTACAAGTTGTCCATGTTTTTGAATATACTATGATCTGGATGACTGAGAACCTAGTTTAGAGACATGCTGTGATGATCACTGTTATGCTCCTGTTGTATATTGATGTGCTGAAGTGTGCTGAAGAAAGAAGTGATCACCGCTGACAAGTCTTATCTTGTATTTAAAAAGGTTTATTACAAGAAAGATCAGTGTCATACTCTTGCCCAATCTGAGAGAGCTTCTGGTCAATCGTTGAATCCTCTCTCTCATACAGCTCCTACAGTCACCTTATATAGGATGGTCATCCCCAACAATCCCCATATACAAACAAAACTTATGCCCTTACGTCTGGTTAGTTTTACAAGGTGGCATCTGGTAAATGACCTTTTGACCTTTAAACTTTATACACACTTCACAAACCCCAAACACAGGAAAGAGACAGAAGAGAAAAACAAGAAGATAATATACTACATTCCCCCCTTCGAGGCTCCTAGAGTCTCGACCATCAAAAAACTCAAACATGTTCACTGTTATAGCATAAAGATGCGTTCTTCCTACAGTGCCAGTTACAGCACAACCCTTAACAATACAACAAATTCGTGGAGTATGAGAGCGAAAACCTATCAGGCAGTCATCTTTCTTAAAATGTCCATCTTTCAATCAAGACAGGAAATTCTCTCACGGCCCCTCTGCCTAAGGCGACCACACAGTAGTACTCCAAGCCTACTAAAAAGAAGGATTTCTAAAATTTATATAGAGACATATCTTAAGCAGAGTATATATATGGATACCTCAGAAAATAAATCAAAACCATATCCAATCTCAGGCTGGTCGACCCATCGGACCCTCCATTGGATCTCTCCCTAACTAACATCACTTTTCTTAAACACCCCGAAAAAGAAAAGAAAACAAATGAGGTTCCAATACATCCACTTTCTTAACAAATCCATATCAATGATATACACTGCAACAAACTCTCAATATTGACAAGACTAAAATATGTTGCATTGTGATTCTTTCCCCACTTCGAGTCCCACTGGCACTGCAAGGCTTCATCACAGTGTCCTTGTTCAGGGTCCTTCAGTCCCCTCTTGTCATCCATAGTCAGGTGTCTGATTCTCTCCAGAACCTTCAGATCCCCGAACTTCCAGCTTCTCGCAATGATCTTCCTTCAGTATCCTTCTAGGAGGAGAAAAGACAGCACTGTAGTATCTTTGCAAACATTGAAAGCACATCATAACCTACTATCCAATTTAGACCCCATTTAGACCCCAGTTGTGGTCAAATCAATGCCACAGTTTTATTCACAAACTCCTTCCCGTTATCTGAAAATATTCAATCAGGAAGTCCCCATGTGCTTATGACCTCCCTGCGAGTTTTATTCACATATAAAGTCTAACCTATTACTTCATAAGACCAGTTGACACACACACAACAAGGTGCCACAGACAACAAATACAAAACACACAAATTTAAAGTGATCACACATTTCTCTTCCAAATAACTAGGCCTCTAACTTCTCTCTAACTTCTAACTAACTTCTTTTCACTAACTACTATTTTCCCTTTTTCTATTAACCTTTATTCCTATTTTCTTCTCTTTTCTTCTCTTTTTTAGGCGATTCTTTCTAGCGGTCCTAGACCTGCCCTAGTAGCCTCAAGCTATAGAGACCCCTCTGCTCTATTCCCATTTTCCTCTAAATTTACCTCTTGTTTTAAACAAAAATAGAATGTTCCAAATCCCCCTGGGCCCAGGAGTTCTCTGTCTTTCTCTCTTCTTTTTATCCCATTTTTACTTTAAGCCAATTCCCAATAAAGCCAATTTTCACACAGGAGCTAAAATACATATGTCTTACTAGTTACAGTGGTAAAGGGCCCCTCCACTTAACTTTGCACGATGTGAGTTCAGCACCACATGTTACTAATCAGGCTTTTCTACTCTACTACTCTATTCCTTTTCTATTCTCTTCTTCACTTTTTCTCTATTTGTAGGCCTACATTTATTTCCTTTTATTCCTTAATCCTAACTTCTCTTTTTCTTATCTTATTCCTTTAAATCTATGTTCTCTTTTCCCCCCTTTTGCGTTGCCGGCAATAAACCCCCCAAATTTAGAAATTTAGAACGATGAACAACTTCTAACAGCAGCATAACAACCACCCCCACAAAGAGTCTTAATGGTGTGTCCCCACAGCAACACAGCACAGTCCCCACGAGCAAACCAGCGCATAATAATGTGAAAATCTCACCCTTAGTATAGGTCGACTGATGCGGAAGTCAGCTCCTCAGGACTGAAAGCAGATGCTGAAAGGCTACAAACACATCCTGTTCGTGACGCCAAAATGTTGTATATTGATGTGCTGAAGTGTGCTGAAGAAAGTAGTGATCACCGCTGACAAGTCTTATCTTGTATTTAAAAAGGTTTATTACAAGAAAGATCAGTGTCATACTCTTGCCCAATCTGGGAGAGCTTCTGGTCAATCGTTGAATCCTCTCTCTCATACAGCTCCTACAGTCACCTTATATAGGATGGTCATCCCCAAGAATCCCCATACACAAACAAAACTTATGTCCTTATGTCTGGTTAGTTTTACAAGCTGGCATCTGGTAAAGGACCTTTTGACCTTTAAACTTTATACACACTTCACAAACCCCAAACACAGGAAAGAGACAGAAGAGAAAAACAAGAAGATAATATACTACACTCCTCTGTCCGAGACAATATACAGTGCTATGCTGTTAGGGTTAGGCCCAGCTCCTCTCTCCTCTCCTCTGCTTTCATTACAGGTGGAAGGGACTAAGACATGAAGAGATGAGGTGAGGAAAGTTACTGAGGATGCACAAGCTGAGAAGTTAGAAGAGGAAACCTTATACTTCAGCTACAGTGAACACGATACTTTAGCTCCATCTGTTGGCAGAAGGCGCCGAGGTGCATACTGAGAATGACGGACGACAAAAAAGAGTTCTGATGAGTGAACTACAAGCAGACTGTGCACACTGATGTATAGGTTTTAAAACTGAGCAAAATTCTACCAGGATTTGTTTGAGATCACTAAACTTCAGACACAGATAAATGTATTCCATAGTCAAATGTTCCCTTTCTATTTTTACTTCTTTCATCACTGTAAAGGAGAGCCAGGGATCATCACTCAGCCTCCGGTGCTGAGGTTTATTAATCTTTTCCCTCAAAGGAGAAAGTTGAAACTCACTTCTGATTTTTACGAAGAACCTGGCAAGTCTCAGTGTTATTAAAGCGGAACCTCTGCAAACCTCCGGCCAAAGAAAGAGTTCTTTTACTACTTCCTCGTTTGCTGTTTGTGTGCATTTTGCTCAACTTTGCTGTTTTACCATAGAGGCATACGGCGAAGCAGGTGCTCCTCAGCTGCTATAGCCATGCTGGTCACTTTTGTCCTGCGTTCTGAGAGGAGTGCCCTCATGTTTGTTCCAGGGCTGCTACAGGGTGCTCCACAGACATGAAGGGTTATTCTTCTATTTCACATACGGGGGTGGAAAGAAAATTGTGCTTTACAAAAATACTTCAGTTTGATATTTCTTTGGATGTCTTTCTCACATAATTGCAGAGGGAAATATCATAGTTTTTACGGAATTGCATTTGAAAAACAAATCATTATAATTAATTACCTAGAACTTTGTCATCTTGATTGTTTGTTCATTTGTTTTCACTCTAGAGGACAAGTGGTTACAGAAAACTAGACCCTGACCCTCTAGAGTCAGGCTGGAGCCTATCCCAGCTATTGTTGGACGAGAGGTGGGCTAAATATCAGATGTCAAATTGTCAGAGTATACTGTGAAATCCCGTGGTTTACAACCAACTTTGTGCAAGACTCCTCATCATGTTCCTATCCACAAAAAAACTCCAAAAAAGTAATTGGTACTATAAATATCTCATATGGTTTGATTTAAGAAACTTTTCTATCTTGTTGGCAAATTCTACACAAACAAGCCTTGAAGGGGCCAACGAGTAATCTAACTGTATTTAAATTACAGTAATAAGACATTTTTAAAGCTGGATGAGTACATCTACTTTTCACTTTCAATCATTAGCACATAATATGCTACTTCTGTACTTTACCAAAGAAAGAGTTTGAATGCAGTACTTGTACTGGAGTATATTAATGGGAGATTCTGCAGGAATGCGTCTCCAACCTTCAACCTTCAGCCGACAGAAGAGGGCAGCAGTGAGCGATGTGAGCCTTTTGGGTGACAGTTTATAGCAGTGATAGAGGTCACTGTATTAATCCGCCTGGCCTGCAGGATCATGACGGGTATGAGCATGATGAGGACCGATCATTTAAATGCGCATGTTTCTTCTTAACGTAGAGAATCGTTTTTCTATTCGTCTGCACTTCTGTCAGATGCATGGTATAGAACAACAACACATCACAGTTTTTTTTTTTTTTTTTTTTTTCGCCACGGTGGCTCAGTCAGTGCCCCCCGCCATCCCTTTCCTCTCCATTCCCGTTCCGCGCGGACGCGCTCAATGAGCTGCAGGTTCATGAACGCGCGTCGTCCTTCTGCGCGGATGGGATCAACGAGGGCGACGCGAATGAAAGGTAACCGGCTTTACATGCGTTTCCACGCAGCGTGCTGCAGCGACATGGCCCACTGCCGCTTCAGAGGACACAGAGCGATTGGCGCGTCTCGCTTTGCGTCGGGGTTTAGCGAAATGTAGGCCTGGTGGGCAGCCGAACACACGGACTTGCCCCGCGAATCAGTTCGCCACCAGAAACTCTGGTTATTTAGCAGGAACGTCGGCAAGATTTCTCCTGACTGGGGAGTGAAACTGCGCGCTGAGGTTTGGTAGTTCGCTGCAGGCGCTTCGGCGAGCCACGTTTAATGAGTTCAACTGTTTCCATGGAGCACGGGGTGCCTGCCATTTAAATCTGATAGCTCACGAACATGGCGCAAAAGAGTCACGGCTAGAAATGATTTATATCTGCCATTTATACTCCTAAAAAATGTCTACAACCAGGTCAGTCTCCTAGGTGTTCAAGTTCCCTGACATGTGATATTTTCAGCGCTGCTGACTGGAGCCCTCCAAGTTAAAGAGTCAACTCTGACATTTATATGACAGCCTGCAAGACATGAGACACAGACCAGGCTGAGCTGCTGGTCCAGCCTGTCACTTTATCCTCAACCTGCAGCTGCTAGTGTATGAAGGTCTGTGAATAACAAGGCAGCTGGCCTGACGGACTGTCAATGCTTCACTACACCACGTCAGGAAAAAACTACTCCAAATCTCCACCGATTCCAGCGTAATGTCATCAAACGATTACACATCTGCCGGTGTTTTTGTTTCAAGAAGTATTAACTATCTGCAGTCCTGAAACAGTTTTAACTGCTTCTGCCTTAAACAGTGCGTGTTATTGTGTTCTTATTTTCAGGCCGGTGTGACGACTCCTTCCCCTCAACTCGCTCCTACAAGCAGCAGCCTCACAGATAGACAAAGCTACCAGCCCGCAAGAAGTTTTGCCGCAAAGAGTCCTTCTCCTCATGGAAAATACCTCCTCCGTGCAGCCCGGCCCATGCTACACCTTGTTTCATATCACCCACAGCAAACAACCTCTCGATAGTGTCCGCTTTGCACTGGCTGTAATCTAGATGTCAGAGGACCAAAATACAGGAACCCGCTGAAGAAAAGACTTTGGAGGAACTTTTCTTAATTTTTTTCGTTCTGAGAAGTGTTTGTTAAATCGACCGCAACAATGGGGGCCACAGGCTATGCCTACTACCGCGTCGCCATCTTCGTCTGCATGTTCATCGGCTACTCGCTGTATTTCTTTAACAGGAAGACCTTCTCCTTTGTCATGCCCTCCGTGATGGAGGAGATAGAGCTGGACAAAGATGACTTAGGTGAGGCAAATGCTTGAACGTGCGTGTTTCCTGTTCTTTTTTTGGGCCTGGTTTAAGAAAAGCTTCTTGAAGCGGTAATTACGTCCATAATAAGTCTATTGTTTGTGAAAAGGATTGTGCCTAAATCTGTCTTATTGTGCTCGCCTGATCTGTTACTGAGCTCAGATATTGAACAGTGATATTGTTGGATTGACCCTTTCCTCCTCTGGTTGCACATTGGGTGTATTGTCTAACCTGCCTTATTGCTATATTGGTTCAGCATTACTGCTATGCCCAACACATTTTTTCCTGAGTATAGAGTTGCTAATAGCTCAGGAGCAATGAACAGCCAAGGGAGGTCTTGGACACGGTCCATCTGTAATACAACTCAAGAAACGACTGCAGCCTTGCTAGGGGTCGGGGTCTACACTAACACAATGGTGCTTTAAGCAAAAGTCGGCATGCTAACATACTCATTGTCAAAGAGGTTTATGTTGTCATTTCAACCACGCAGTCAGTAGTGAGATGAGAGGATGTTCCTCCAAGACCATGGAGCTACATGAAGACATGGGGCTAAGTACAATAGAAGGGACTGAGAAGCTTATGCAAACAATACAAAACAGTGTGAACAGTACTGAATATTAACATGCTGATGTCCATAAGAGTTTGGTTTAGTGAGTGGCCATGCTAACATTAGCGCATTACCAAACTCACTGGTTTGGTCATAACGTTTAAAGACTTTAATATTTAACACAGGAGGATAAAAGATGTGCAAAAAAGACGTGCATGCCTGTACACTCAAATGTTGGCCATATAACAGCAAACAGCTTTTTTTTTGCTTTACATTATAATGAACCAGTTTATGTGTGTCAGAAGTTGAAATTGTTATTGACTTTCATTGGTTGGGATGTATGAAAGTCTTCTAGTGCAGTTTCCGTTGGCTTTAACCTCCATTGTCTCCATGCAGGTCTGATCACCAGCAGCCAGACCATGGCGTACGCAATCAGCAAGTTCATCAGTGGCGTGCTGTCCGATCAGATCAGCGCCCGCTGGCTTTTTTCCATCGGCCTCTTCTTGGTAGGGGGCATCAATGTCGTCTTCTCCTGGTCCTCGTCGGTCTCCATGTTCTCCCTGCTCTGGTTCATCAACGGCCTGGGACAAGGCTGTGGCTGGCCCCCATGTGGGAAGGTGCTGCGCAAGGTACTATCAACCTTTCTGCAATACAGACCCTTATCTCAGTGGAACTGCAATGTTCTCAACATGTTGATTGCAGTTATTCTGGGCGCCCAGTGAAAGGGTGTAACACGCTGGGTTTGCTCACTGAAAACGTGCACCTGTTGGTTGGATGTTTTTAGAGGAATTCTGTTCCTTGCTGTGAGACGGCGACGAGCAGGTCAGTTGTGAGAAGATGTCAGCCAGCTGTATGAGACACTGATTGACCGAGGCAAGAGTAGTGATGTTGGCTATGGGAATGGTTTAAAGGCTTGCACAATAATCTGTAAGGCCTTTTATATAAATAGCTTTAGGGAATTGCTTTAAATAAATTACTGGCTAATTGAGGTAGATGGAGTAAATGGTCTGCGTAGTAGGCTTTCAACGTCTTTATCGTTGAGCAAATCCAAATGCATTCTGCTCTCAGACTCAACCTAAGACTTGTAAGAAGCTGCCTTAAAATTAGCAGTGTTAAAAAGCTGGGTAATAAATAGGCTTTGGCATGTGTTCAGCGTGTGGTAGAGGATCAGATTACAGGAGAATGTATTTATAGAAGGTCCTCAGCAGATCTTTCCAAAAGAATAGTAACTTTGACCAAAGGTGTTTTCCTTGTCCGGTGAGAGCAATCATCTTTAATAGCTCCAAGTCTGTTCCACAGTTGAGTTAACATCCACACACTTTGGATTAACACGGTGTTAAATCACCCTGTGGTTACCCAGTGGATTCTCAAATGACTGGTTACTGTGGATAGACAGTATGAGGAATGTTTATGGCCGCCTTAGCTGGATTACATCATAAGTGCATGCGGCTCTGATGCCATTTCTCCAGAACCTGTAAAATAACGGAAGAATGTCTGAACATGGCACCGCTTTTTAAAGAGAACGTGCTATAAATGTGAAGTCAGTGATCACCGCCTCAACCTTTTGAATGTTGTGCCACGTTTTCCTCACATCTACCTTAAAGATAATGGAAACATCAACATGTTTTTACTATAAATGTGGTATTTATTAACCTGTATGTGAATAGGAATATAGATCTGCATTCTGATTCAGACTGGATTGTAGGATTTTAGAAAAGTTGCCTGATCTTTTCTCCTGTGTTTCCTTTCCATCAGTGGTATGAGCCCTCACAGTTTGGAACGTGGTGGTCTGTGCTGTCCTGCAGCATGAACCTGGCTGGGAGTCTGGGTCCGCTCTTGGTCACTGTGCTGCTGCAGTACTACGACTGGAGGACCATCCTGACCATGTCAGGCATCTTCTGTGCTTCCTTCTCTTTGGTTTGTCTGGTGTTCGTGAAAAATGAGCCGAAGGACGTGGGCCTGCCCAGTATCGAGGCTGCAGCCAAGAAGGGGGTGAAGGGAGGTGAGCGAATCAACAAGTCACTCGCAGTTTGTGCTTCTGCATTAGTTGACACAGTGGCTCCCACATTAACGCAGACCCCTACACAGAGCCTCGCTCCGAAGCAGGCCTGCACCTCCTCAACACATATTTAGGAGTTACGCAGCGATGTAATTAATGTAACAATAAGTGATTTATCACAATGTGAAGGGCGCATATGTTTGCAATCACCCTGCAGTGACAGTAGGGGAATTTCAGTAACCAACAACAAGCACAGCTTCTAATTACTATTGTTGAGCCAAGTTTTTTTCCTTTTCTAAGAGAATCTCTTCCTCTCTTCCACACTTATCAGAGTTGATCCTGGCAATTTTAAAAGGATCAGATTGGTACTTGATTTGAGCAAAACCAGATCTGATGTAGTTATTTGTTTTAGCTTAGCCATAAACTAAAACTATGACCCTGTAGCGCCAAATGCCTAGCATCAAAGCTGTCCAAAGAACAAAAAAGAAGAACAACAGCAACAAGCACTGTGTTGAATGAACAGCGCATTTCTGTAGTAGAGAACACAGGTTTTCCGCCGTCTGGAGCCAAAGGGCAAACCTCTCGCCACTACATGAACTTTGACAGCCCAATTTATTGTACTTAATCCAGTTGCACACATGATTTAGGACAATGCGAGGAAGACAAGAAAAGACTTAATGAATCTCCAGAGCAGGAAATTTTGTTTATTTAAGGAACCTGTGTCAGAGCAAATTTCACTTCAACTTAATTAATCCTTTAGGAAAGAAAAGATAAGGTTGGCACCTGTGTGCAACGTGCCATTTTTAATAACAGTTTACGTGTACAAGTTTGAATAAACATCTTGATTAAAAGTACGTCTCTTTGTTTCTAAATGATAAAATGATTCATTTATGTAGTTTGGTTTAGGGGTCGGACAGCGGGGTGGATAAAAGATGTGGACGAACGGTTGCTCTTGGAAGCAAGCTGGGCATAGTGACAGCCTGAAGACAACAATGACAATTTGCTGCACAAACAACTTTAAGAGTTATTCGTACCATTCCTAGTGATGAGGCATTTTAAAGACGCTTCATACAAAGCCTTTGCCCAAATCTGCTTATTGTCACCAGAACATGGCACCGCCTTTCATTATTTACAGTACAACCAGTATCACCAAAGGACTGCAGGATACTCTCTGCAGATGTAATTTTACAGATTGGACTCTGATGGAGCTTAGATGGCAGCATCATGTGGTGCACATGATGATGAAGATGTAATTATACTGTATACATGGCCAATCTCTTGCTGTGTCTCTTCTCTCCAGGGAACAGTGAGAGCACCCTGAGCGAGTTCCTGCTCTCTCCTTTCTTGTGGGTGCTCTCTCTGGGTTACTTGGTGGTGTTTGGGGTGAAGACGGCAGCCACCGACTGGGGACAGCTGTTCCTCATGCAGGAGAAAGGACAGACCGCTCTCATGGGTACGCACTTCAGTCAGCGCCTCTCGCTTGGTTTTCATGTAATGTGCTGTATTCTGGGTGCTGACATCCGCTGTGTTGATAACAGGCAGCACCTACATGAGTGCCTTGGAGGTGGGAGGTTTTGTGGGCAGCCTTGCGTCAGGCTTAATCTCAGACAGATCTGTAGCCCGGGTGAGTAACAAAAACGACAGGGCCTATCTATTCAACTGTTCAGTTTCAGCGTTTTAAAACCCTCTCTTTGCCTCTCTCCAGCAAGGTTTGGGCACGCATGGCAACCCTCGCCATGGCCTGCTCATTGTCATGATGGCGGGCATGTACGTGTCCATGTACCTCTTCAGAGTGACCATCACACCTGAAATCCCACAGGTACGTTGACAATTTCCTCTCATCATTGTGGAAATGTTGCTAGAAATGAAAATGTTATAAGAGGCCCTGTCTTTTCTCAGGAGGCTCCTCTTTGGGTCCAAGTCATTCATCCTGTGTCTGTCCTCATTGGCGTGTCAGAAAAAGAGGTACACCATTTCAGAAAAGCTTTATGCAGTACACAGTCGGATTTAAGAAGACTTCAGATTTTCTGCTGGTCTTTCACAGATTTGGATCCTCTTCCTCGGTGCTATGTTTGGATTTTCTTCTTACGGACCAATTGCCTTGTTTGGAGTGATAGCCAGTGAAAGTGCCCCTTCAAACTTCTGTGGAACCTCTCATGCTGTTGTGGCTCTGATGGCTAATGGTAAGCTGCAGGTTCACACAACAACCCCAAAAAAAACAACTTGTGTTTTTTAGTGTTGTTGCTTCCCTTGTAACTAAACACACTCTCTGTTTGTCACAGTGGGGGCTTTTATGGCAGGGCTTCCCTTCAGTACTATTGCCAAACAGCACAGCTGGGACATGGCATTCTGGGTAGCTGAGGTGTTAATGGCGGTCGCCACCGTTGGGTTCTTCCTTGTGCGCAACATGCGCACCAAAATGGGACGGATCGCAGAGAAACTGGACTAATGTCTCGTCTTGGAATGAACCAAGGTTCAGTGCCCTGTTATGTGACTGGTATTCTTCCTAATGCAGGATACTGTACATAAATACATCTCCAGTTTGACCAAACAAGACCACTGTCAAACACAGACTAATATGAAAAAATTAATTGAGTTCATTTAGTTACTCAGGGTGAGTGTAGATAATTACACAATTATACAATGAAATAGTCACATGTAGATTCTGTTTAGTTTATTCGGATTCCCATTAGCTGTTACCTTAGCCAACAGCTATTCCTCCTGGGTTCCACACACAATAAAAATACATGCACAAACATGCAGTAGATCATAACCACAGCCTCATATTTTCATGCTTCCACTGAATGAAACCGTGTTGTCCCTGTAAACACTTTCTATTAATGAAAACACACAAACCAGAATGTGGGTGGATTTTCTTGAGATAAATTGTACGTGCTGATTACAGCACACCCTGCCTTCAGTGGAGGTGAGTTACAGTATATTTAACTTAATGAATGTCGACCGAGGGCTCTGTACGTTCTGCACTACTTGTCCGGGTATTTGCACAAACTTGTAACCCTATTACCATGAGTATTTGTAAAAATGTAACAGGTTCATCGTTTCACTGACATGAGGTCATTAGAGAACATGTTATTTTTATACACCGTTGTAGACTAAATAACACAGAATAGCAGTTTGATGCAGTCTTTGCATTGTCAACTTTTCTGATCAGATGTTTTTAAGGATTAATGAATCTCAAACAGTTGCTGCATGACAGCTGATAATGTCACTGCCATTGTAGTTGTGTACAGCCGTTAAAGTGCTGGATTATACACTGTTAAATAACTCATCTCAAAAATCCGATATCTGTGTTCTACTAGATTTGTACATTGGACTTGAAAGCGTTCTAATAAATGAGAAATTCACTTAGTGTCTTTTATGTTGATCTGTAAAGTGTCTGTTGTGCCACATATCAAATGAGATGATGTCCAGAGCTATTTCTTTGCCTTTATGGTATCGCCACCCTGCTGCATTTATATGCAATCTATGTGTCGCTGGCCAAATGGGCCTCTCTGTGTGGATTTCATCCTGTGTCTGGGTGGTTTTTCTCCTTCTTCATCCCACAGTTCAGAGACCTGCCTGTAAGGTGAGCTTGCTATTCTAAATTTGGTGCATGTGAGTGTCAGGTTGTTTGTCTTTCTGTGTTAACCCTGTGATGGAAACCTGTCCAGGATGTACTACCCTGCCTCCTGCTTAATGTCGGCTGGGGTAGGTCCCAGGCTGGGATGAGCTTAAGTATCCAGTTGATTAAGTCAAAATGAGATAACCCTAATAAAAGATAAGTACATAATATTAAAAAATCAAGAGCATCTTCAAGCAGCAGTTTCCCTTTTCTCATTTTGTAAATGATAATCTATTGTATCAGATCATAATATCATAATAGGCAGTTCTCCAGAGTCATTTCCCAGTAATTTGTTCTGAGTTAGTTAGCTCTGAGCCCACCACAGAGAGATGCAATAAATCCGATTCATCCCAATAAACGTCATTAAAAAATTAAATTTTTTTGGGACAAAGAGCAGAAGAGGGTGGTTGTGATAGATGTGGTGATTGTATCAGAAAAAAGGAACATGAAAAGGTCGAGAAGTACCAAGGGTCGTAAGAGCAGCTGGAACAGATGAGGCTATTGTTGTCGCTGTAGTAGCGGGAGCACTCGGGGCAGTGATCCCCAAACTGGGAGGGTGGCTCCAACAGATCCCAGGAATAACACCTGTAGCCTCAGTCAGTGGTATTTTAGTCATTAGGCAGTGAGGTTGTCTGTTACACATTGAAATGCTGTGTGACACATAAAAGTTTCAGCTGCGTCGGATGAAGTTCAATCAGATTTTCCTTCTGTACATTCCTCTGCACTTCTCTCACATCGGAGCCAGTAGAGAGCGCGCTGCAGCAGCTGATTCAAAGATGTGTAAAGATGCGCAATATCAGTTTGTTTACGGTCACTGAGGAAACATGATTTTGGCAAAACTGGTGTAAAACTGTCACCACATGAGAAGGGTGCATGCTGAAAAAAAAAAAAAACAGCTGATAAAGCAGTGGTCGAATGTGCAGCTGTCCATGGTGCTGAAGCTGGGCTCATCAGCTTTTATTGGGACAGACCTGGTAAAATCATTATTTTAAGATTAAGGAAAAGTAGTAAACCATAAACTTGACATGTCGCTCTCTCACAAGTAAACATGCCATCTCCAGATGGATTAAGGGCTCTTTCATTTTCATCTGAAACACAATGGAATCAATTTTATAATCTGATCACTTACATGCACCACTACCACAACTAGATTTACAGTATTTGTCTAGTCAGGTGTGGTGGTTTTAGCTCTGATTTAATAGTTTCTACAGTGTTGTGTCAGAAACCGTAACAATTAAGTGACTTTTCAGAGTGAAACAGCATAACAACTACCAACTGGGTTTTATTGGTTTGTTGATAACAATCATCACACAGGTACATCTATAAACAATTAAAAAGAAACTGCACACTTGTACTTGATACAGATACCTAAAACCCACATGAATATTGCTACTGCTGGTATGCATTTGACATTTCAAATAAGAAGCCAGGTTTTAACGGTTACATACCTCATTAGCTTGGCTAAGAAAAAAAATTCCATTTGTATCATCCTTACAATGTACCTTTACGCACTGCATATAGAAAGATTGAAAACCTTTTTTCACAGCAGCTATACAAATTTATTGCAATGCTATCACAGAACAGAGACACAACCAATACACGCGATGCACAGTTTTGAAAGGGAGCGATCTGGTACTAGGGATTTTAGGTTTATTGATCAGATTTGTTAAGAAAACTGCATGAGTACAAGAGTTAACAAATAGGAACAAAGCTTACAAACATTCTAAAACACTGTTTTTCATTATAAACAATAAAACAATGAGTTGCCCTGTGACTTTTTCCATTCCCACCCCAGCACAGATTACAGACACTGTCCCTTATAAAGCATATGGAATGTAAGCCACGCAGGCAAGCTCTTCCGGTTGTTTCCCCAGCTCCTGTGAATGTCATGCTTGCGTGTTGACACGGTAACCTGCCCTGCGCCCTCCCCTCCTTCACATTTAAAACTGAAATAAAATCCACTGACAGTTACAACAATGACCGCAATTCATGGCGATGCAAAATTGTGGGATGTGATGAAATTCCCATCTCCAAATTGACTTCTTTTTTTTTTCTTTCATTAAAAAAAAGTGTTCTCTACAATCAGACTACTAAAAAACCTGTATTTAGAAAATAGTTGATAAAAATATTCCCCTGAATTGTACAAGAAAAGAGGTACAGGGAGCACTGGTAAAAGACATGACTTGAGAGATGTTATTCAGCTGCCTCATCTTTTTGATCGGCTACGTCTGTAGCGGGTGCCTGTAAGACAAAATTGAGCGTGTTGACGTTCTGCCAAGGAGATTAAATTTTTGTATGTAAACACGCGGCTTCACAAGTCTTACCTCATCCTCAGCTTTGGCTTCGCCATTCTCTGCAGGGGCCTCCGGTGCTTTCTCCTCAGGCTTGGCTTTCTCCACATCCTTAGCTTTCTTAGGCTTAGCAGGTGCCTTCTGCTAAAAGAAATATTATCCACATTACTCACAGTGATAATTAACAGTCGAACAACAATCTAATCTGAAGTAAACAAAACAACTTCCTACCTTTGGCTTAGGTTTGGGCTCTGCCTTTGCAGGGGCGGGCCTCTGTAGACGAGAAAATAATTGATGTCAGCACTGAGAATGCAGTGAACAGCAAGCATTTTTTTTTCTCCCTGAGACAGGCAGGTCTTCTATGTACTTACATCTTTCAACCTGAGAGATCTCCTCTTGGGCTGCAGAGAGTGAACAGACATGGAGATTATTTTTAACATTTGGCCTCAGACAGTGGCTCTGACTGATGGGATGTTACTGACCCCTGGTGGGTGTGCACACTGCTTAATTATTTTAACCCCCCCTCACAAAAAAACTAAACAAAAAACAAACAGATTAATCCTTACCGCTGAGTCTCCTCCTGCTGCTGCTCCTGCCTGTAAGGTAAAAAATAATAATCAAGTTAGGGAAGTGTCTGGACTCTGATATACAGGGGTTAATGGTGGTGGTAGTGGGCAGGGGATTTAAGTATTAGTATTAGTTATGTAACTCAAAAGTGGGTGTTACCTTACAGAATACTAGCCCATGGATACACACACAGCTTCATATATTATTTAAATGGGAGCCAGCATTTTGATTGGTTGATTTCATTGTGATATGCTACGTCCATCACATGTTGCTAGGTAAACAAAGGTAAAGAAAAAATAAGAATAACATATGCTGGACTACTAAAGTCGGGGTCTGATATAACAGGATGATGTAGTTAAACAGCAGCAGCATGTGGCGCTGTGCTCTCCCCCCTGCTCCTGTTAGTGATTTGCCTACTGTATAACACCGGCGAAGGAGGGGGCGGACTCCGCCTCTTCGCGAGGCATCCATTCATTGGTAATAAATGGGATTGCCAGTGTCCGGAGAAAACCGAGCTGCATAGTCAAGCGTTCCCGCCATTAATTTGAAAAAGAGTCACTCCGAGATGCTCAGCGGCTCCGTCTGATGATAGCAGCCAGGCAGCAGAATCTACTAGAACCCCCCCAGCAACAGGAGCTGCGCCGGCTGCTGACGGAGGCTCGCCATTGCATAACCTACAACTGGCCTGAGCCCACGGTACAGACACAGACACCGAGCTGGCACGACGGACGGACGCCTTCCAAGAGACGTTTTCGCCGAGGAAAATAAACACTCTCGCGCACGATCACGCACACACACACGCATACGTGCGCGCGCGCTCATGCTAGTTTTGCGATAGGATGACGTATATTAAAGCATATTAAAAGTGTTCTTCAATAAAGAGGGAAAACGGCACGGGCAAGACACGGTTTCCACGCAGACCAACAACAACAGCGACATGACAGCCAACTCCCACCGAGCAGTGTTATCACAGTGTTCAAGGTTTTTAGTGTCGCTCTCGTTTTCTCTCGGAGAAACTTCAGCATGCAGCGTGACGTTCCCCCCCTTCGAAAACAATCAATATGCCGCCAACTTTCTCTGCAGAAACGCTTTCTATTGACACTCGGACCGACTACTTCTTCGTCGGACGCTGGAAATGAACGTATTTTAATGCGAACAAGCGTGGCTGTGCATGTCACCATTATGCCGTAAAAAAAAAAGAAAACCCCGGCACACGGAAAACCTCCGGGCATAAAAGATAATCACTGCGCGAAATAGGAACAGCAAGAATCGACCACTTCACAAAATCAAAACAGACACTACATGGTCACTAAACTCTTGGCTGCAAGGCACAGCGTGGCCGACATTCATTTTGGTAAACACAAAACTGGTATTTGTAGCAACAACAACTCTGACCGCAAGCTGTAAAAAGCCCATTTCATAAATTGTCGGTTATAAATACTGTATCACTAAATGCATGAAAGATATCGGTCTACTCACTTTGCTCCTTTTAGGCATGGTTGGTTTGTATGGGGTGCTTTTTATATATATAAAAAAAGAAAACCAGCTGAATGTTACAGGATACAGGAGAAAATACAGTGGTATATTGTGGATAAAGCTGTGCCCGTACAGTCTAATACAGCGCAGCGTTAATGTTCCATTGGAAGAAAAACTAGCTCAAACCGGATTGGATTCTCCCCCTCCCTCCCTATTCAAACCGTTATGGTTCCTGCCTGGTGCGCCCCGCCCCCGCTGCGCGCTGATTGGACAACACGGTGGTCAGTAACACGATTTCAAATCTGGGCTCCTACCTGTGTGGATACGTCACACGTCAGTCAACAAAAATGGCGAGCTATTTGTCTTTCTCTGCAGCCATCTGCTACAACGAGACGAAATTGTCATTAAAGCTGCCTTCCACCTTGCCTGGAAATGCTTTTGTTTCCCCCATTCATCCCTGCAACCTTATACCGTGGCATATCTGAATTTTGCATGTGCATGCGCCTGAATCCACACACACTGAATAGCGAATAACGCGTATGTGGCATAAGTTTTTTTTTTTTCTGCAGAAGATTTCTGAGAGGGGTGTGTGCTCCTCTGGCCAAGTCTTTGTAATTTCGCTCGGGAAAATGGCGACAGGATGCATGTGTGCACAGTTCCTTTCGTTCGTGTGCTCTTGTGCAACCTCCTCCGTGTGCAGCCTCCGTCCGCTTGCTCCATCGCGTGCGTGCAGTCCAAACATGACTTCAGTGGAAACAAGTGCGGCGGCTCTGTGCTGAAGTCATTTCACACTTTTCAACGCGGACACATTCATTCATTTGTCCCAAGTGAATCACTCAGCCTCTCAGTTCTCCACTGCCCCGTGTAAACTAGTCCACATGAGTAGGCCTGCAGCTCAGATCGCAAATAATAAACTCTGCTTAATTGCATGTCTCATTCCGTAGTTAATACAGGAGAAAAATAAACAGTTTGCTTCCCTTACACACACTAAACTTATTAATAATTGAGAATTATTTTTTATTTATTTAGATACAAGAGGCAGAGAATAAATTAAAGAATAAATTAAGAATAAGCATGCCTCCTGTTGGGTACGTCTTATATTATGAACCCAAGTCAGAACCTCATATTGTTCAGCTCTTTTTAGACTTCATTATAAAAAACAATATAATGCCGTAGTGCACAAAAACAATACAATATAATATAATAGAATGAATATTGGCATTGTATATCTGCAACCAAACTGAAAATGCAGACATTTACAGTGCAAACCTGCAAGACTATAACATAAAGGAATGGAATAAATAAATGAATAAATAAGAATCTAAAATGCACAGGACGTATCATTTTTAAGTTGGACTTACAGGTGCAGCATGTGCAGTACAAATCCAAATGAAATAAATGAAAAATCCCGTGTAATAATCCAAGACAATGCTGTATGGTAAAGTGCAGAATAGGATAGAAACAGATTCTGAAAACCTAATTTGTCCCCGGTTAAACAACACACACTAACATAAATAAATAAAAAAAAATAAAAAAATACACAATACACAAAAACCTGCTATAAATGTTTGCAACTTTTCAAATCATCCATAGAGAATGAAAAAATTATGGTATGAATAAAGTGAATGAGTAAATAAAGTGCACAAAGGGTAACTGTTATAGGGATTATGCATTTAAATATTATTGCAGAGGTAGTATGAATAATAAAAAAATAATAAATAACTCAGTCAGGACCATGTGGGCCTTGTCACTTCTTTTCTCTGCCACTGCTGGTGTAAACATTAAATTCGCAGGTTAGATTCACAGTGAGGTGCCATTTCCTGGATGAATTTGGCGGCAGTTTGAGAACTCAGCAAATTAGATTTTGAAGTAACCTTTCCTTTCAGCCCACGCCACACCTCACCGCTAACAAATGCTAGAATACACACCAGTCAGTCCTCCTTTTACCAGTTACGCGACGGTCTGATTTGAAAGTGAGGCAGCAATTAATCGGTTTAACATCAGAGCCGGTGTCAAAACCAGAAGTGCTTTCATTCGATATGTGTTGTAATATACTGTCCGAGATAGATGCAGCATGTTTAGACTTTAGGTTGTTGGTGGGTTTTACAGGATCCCAAGAGAGAAACGCTGTCTCATTTTCCATGCACTACTGCTGCATGCGCGACTTAATCACAATAAAGTTTGATCTGATTTGTTTGCAGCAGAGACAACCTTTTGACAGCTTCATTCACCAAGTGTGGTCAAACTGAAATGTTTCTGCACTCCCCGTAGGCACAGCGGTGATAGCAATTACTCCAGGTCACGTATTGTTAGTATTATGGTAATTGCTTCAGAAGTTTGCTTTTGCTTCAGCACAAAGACAGGGTGGGTGGTGCATAAATTAGCGGAATCACTAGTTGTCACTCAAAACAATGAGCTTCATTCAAACATCAAAGTTTTGTGTCAGGAGCTTCTCCCGTAGTAAATGTGTAAACACTGACGACATCAGCCAGTTCTGCAGGTTTCTAATTTACATGTTTACTACTTGACTTCGGAGACATGGCAACATTAAATGTTCATTAAGGAAGGTGAATGTGCTATTTGGGGGCAGTTCATTAAAAAACTAATTAAACACAATCTTCTATATGATGTTTTGAAGGCTGAGTTCACTATACAACATACATGTCCCTATTTGAATAGTATTAAAAAAACAACAAAAGCAGTACTGAAAGCTCATAATAAATGGTGCTTTTCATATACATTATTTTGCTTCTTATTCTTAAATTAGATTGTTCTGTGTATTGTTCCCAAAACATGTTGCTCCCTACAAAGAATTGAATAATTTACCATTTGCTATTTAATAAAAAATAAAGGATCGTGTGACATACACCACCCTATGAGTACAGCTGCTGTACTGCAAATGTCTCTGGATTCTTTCTCTGCAGAGCAGCAGCCTGTTGATCGACTGTGTGCTCAGAGCAACATGGCGTCTGCTTTACAGCAAGGTCTGTTTGCATTTAGCAGTTGCCAAATTCAAAATGGAGGAGCAGAGTGCAACAAGCTGAAGATACTGTAGCTAAAATACCAGAAGCCTCCATTTTGTATGACTCAAGGGGCTCTTCCACCACTGGACTCAACTGAACTGCAACTTGCAAAGCAGCAGTAGCGGCTCTGTCCCGCCTCGAACAACTGGCTCTGGAAGACATGATGCTCAACCTGTTGTAAAAGAATGTCCTGCAGCTCTATATATACATGGCAGAGGTAAAGGAAAAAATGAAGGAAAGGCAGGGGGAGGGGTGAAGGCGTTAGGTAGGTCTCGGATAACAATGCTCTTGTTTGTGTTGAGCGTCGAGGATCCATTCCGTCAAAACTACTGCCTGCTGCTGTCCTTTCCCTCCTTTTCCCTAACCCCTTTCCTTTCTTACTAGTTGAACTGTCCCAAAACTGGGAGGGCACCCCGTCACGGGCCACAGCGGAGACAACTGTTAATGCAATGTTTTAAAAGACGACATGTCTTATCTCTGATCTCTCTGATGGAATTAGTAATGCAAAGCAAACTCTCCGATCTTTGTTTTTTAGGCACAAGTAGCTGTTAGATTTAAAGAAAGAACAAATACAGTTCTCAGAGGTAACTGACACAGTCCTTGGCATAATCCTCAGGTGAGGGTGACAGGATGAACGTAAAGGTGACCTTTTCCAAAGCCTCTTTGACGGAGGGCCCCTTGAACATTTATGTTCTTCACTGTAACTCTTTTTCATTTGCGCTAGTTGCCAGTTGGGCCCGTCATAAAAGAGAGAGCCTAAAGTTGTGCTCAAACACATTTTAATTAGTCTCCGCTGCTCCCCAGTAAAAGTGCGCGTGCATGTGGTGTATTCTGCAGGCACTTATGGAGGTGACAGCGATGACTGTGAATGGATCAGGTGGACCTAAGGAAAAGCTGAGTCTCCCTCTCCCTCTTACTAAGTGGATTTCTCCCATGCAGCGAATGGTAGCCTTCCCATATGGAGCACAGTGTAAAGCCAGCTTACACCAGTTTGTGCGAGAGGGGCTCCAGCACCAGCAAGAGTTCACAGCAGGAGTCCACAAGGACATTAGGGATGGACATTACTGTCCACAAAAAAATGGCATCTGCATGGGCCTTTATTGCAACCACATGCCTTTCTATTAAAATATTCATGAATGCCATTTAAATTTAATTCCTTTCCTGCAGAATTACCAATTTCTTTAATGATTATGTACATGCATTTATTAATAAACTTAAAAATATCCTATTAGATAACATGCAAAATAATATAAAATGACTTGTATATTTCTTATAAATAATATGGGGTTTTATTTGTCCACTCAGCAGTCAAAGGAATGTGTTGCCGTGTAAGCATGGGAGTGCCCATGACCTGTCTTTAACACGGCAATTTAGAGAGGGCGGAGGCTTGCCCCAGTGGCAACATGGCTTAATAAGCTCAGTAACAATAGACCTTAGTCGGCTTTAACCATTGATTAGCCGAGAGCTGACACAACAAAAACAAATCCCACAATGGTGATTAATGCACATTGTTAAGGTGTGTCTTTTTTTGTTGGGAAAATGCTGCGTTGTGTGTCGCATCACGTTTGTTCTCGCAGATGAGGGGGCAATTGAAATCTGTGGCCGAAACCGGCGAAGTGAGACAAAAGGCTGGTTAAGTCATGGCATCAGCGAGCGTGTGTGATACGCTGTGACTGATGATCCCTGAGACGGGGGCTCTGGTGGCAGAAGAGGCCCCTCAATTACTTCCATCGCAGGCCATATGCAGGGGGATCAGAGGACCGCTATTGCCGACCCTCCCCCACCATCTACTTCCTGTTTTTCATGGTTGTCTGCTTGCTTCTGCCTATACAATACCAGCTGTGTCTGGAGACATTCCAGCTTGTACTATACTGCCTCCCTAATAAAACAGTAACTGGGCCAGAGGAGCCTATAACCAGAACAGTGGAAAGGCAGATCTCATTGCCAGGTTCCCAGCTGCATCATATGAGATGTGCTAATCAGGAGTTAAGGCCTTTTCGGCAAGCTTTACGCTCAGTGGACAAATATTTAATCTTTGTTAACCAGGTTTCAAATATCAAGAAAGTCAGAAATCATGATATTAGGCTAACAATATCTATCTATGGTTTTTGTTCAGTGCTAAGTTTTGTTTAAAAAATAAGGGATACACTAAACAGAGTATTCTGAGGACCTATGAAATAGCAATTATTGCTCTTTAGACTGGAAAAAAAGTTTCAAATCCATCTCCAAAGAGTTCAGAAGCCACAAATCCACCAACAGACGGAGATGACTGTTACCCTCCGCAGGAGTGGCTGACCAACGAAAACAAGAGACATAATAATCTGAGAGGTCACAAAGGAACCCAGGAACTTCTAAGCCACTGAAGGCCTCTCTCACATTGGTTCACTGTCATGAGAGCAGGAGCATCATGGTGTGCACAGCAGAGTGGCAATAGCAGAGCCAATACGCTACAAAAATAACATTTCCGCTCATCTGCAGTTTTCTAAACAGCATGTGGACAAGCCGGAAGACGACTGGGAGGACAGATGAAACCAATATAGGACTGTTTGGTTTAAATGAGCGGTGTGATATTTGGAGACAAAACAACACTGCATTCCAGCATCAGAAACTCATGGTGTCTGCAAAATATTGAGGTGGTAACTTCCTTGTTTGTATAATAATGACTTGCCATCATTGATGGACCAGTAAAATCTGAATTACACCAGCGAATGGGAAAAGTAAATGTCCGGACATCTGTACGTGAGATGAATGTTAAGAGAAACCGCTGCATGGTGCGAAACCACAAGCAGGCGAGTTATTCTATAAAAGAGCAGTTAAAGAGGAGCAAAATGAATGTTGCCAGGCAAAGTCCTGATCTTAATCTAATAGTAATGTGGTGGAAAGACATGAAGCGAGCAGTTCATGTGACAAAACGCAACAACATCTGAGGACTGAAGTGGTCCTGTACTGAGGAATGGGATACAATTTATTCCAAGCCGCTGCAGACGACTGATCAGCAGCTACTGGGAACATTTAGTTGATGCTTTTGCTAATCTGTCCCGTCTAACTATAGGACTTGTGTGCAGGGGAGCGAATACTTTTGAATGGCACACTGTAAAGTAACATAAAGTTATTTTTTTATTTCTCTCTTCTCTGATGTTAGAGAGCATACAAAGTTTAGGTCATACCTGGACTTTGGAAACGTCTATAGGTAAAGTAGTACCACTGGTAGGCTGTTTGCAGCAGTGAAAGAAAAAAATCTAAGAAATAAAAGAAAGAGAAAATATGCAAATTAACTCTACGATGTTAAATAGCAACATGAAACATGAATGCACAGCAAATTAACACATAACTTGTTCATTCTCGTTTAGATTTATATCATTTACTTATTATTATTATTATGACAGGACAAAACATTTGAAAATGCATAATCACTTATCGGACAGATTTGAAAACGTTTCTTATAGTAGTGTATCGAAGTTGATGCATATTCTTTTACATGCTCTTAATATCTGATGTTTCAGTGAAAGATTTTTTTTTACGATTTTGGTAATGTAAGGAATATTAACCATAGAGTACTTTTTAAAAGGACATATTCAAAACTGATATCTTCGTTAGTTGTTGGCATAAGAGTTGCATAATCCTACAGTGACCTTTAGTGGTCAAAACAGAAAATGGCACTCAGGCAGTCACATCCCTAAATCTACATACACTGATCAGTCTGATCAGCAGCTTGTGTAACATTAAACATTCTATATGTACTTGATGGTGATTATTACAAAAGTCATCTAAATAATAAATCTATGACCATTCATAGTGCTAATTACACATTGTGCAAGTCCCAGGTACACAGGAAAATAAGATACATGAGAAAAGGGTAGGTCATAGGTCAAAAGTCACTGTCTGGACTGTGGCAGGGAAAATGTTGGCTGTCTTCCCACTCATTGTAATGATTATCTCCTTGAAAAGTAGCCTACTTGACCCTGATTCCACCACCACTATAAATAAGCCTGATTTGAGTCTGGGGAGCTCATAGGTCAGGAGCTTAACTATCTTTTCTCCAGTTGGAAGAAGATTAGTGTCAAAGTTTACATCATTCCAGTCCACTGACACGTATTTACCTGCTGGAAAATACCCCGGTGGAAATGAATGCATCTGAGTGACTTTGTGGTTGTGTGACATTCTGTATCTCTTGCTAAAATAAAGGTACATAAGTATCAACAGCAAAGTGAAACTAACTGTTCCCTGTTTATTTAATATTTGCATTATGTTATGAAACAAGATCGCCTACGTGTAATTACAATAAGCAATAAGGAAGTTGTAATCATGCACTCCCTTTTAAATGACTGGTGAGCGGGTAACTATACTATACGTCCAGTTGTTTCTGTGAAATTCCTTAACAGATGGTTCATCACACAGGAACACGTGAGAGGTCATCCTTGGAAGCTGTATGGAAGGCACTTTCAAAAATAATTAGTATGTGAATGAATGAAACATCTGTATATTGCAACTCAGCCTAACTTCAATCAGTCAGATCGTTTGTATCTGTCATCGCACTAGGCTGCCGTGAGTCCTGAAACATGTCCACATCTGTCACTGGTTCCTCTAATGATGATGATATGTTTATACATCTGTTGTTCAGCCACAAGCACATAGCTTGAGGAACGGTAAGAGGGATTGCCTTGTGATCTTGCTACTTTTGAGAGCGAGAATTCCTGAGGTCTCACAGCACTTGAAACCTGCTGAAAACTTGGCATCGCATTTTAAAAGGCGTCCAGCGGAGTTTTGATATTCACAGGGTAGAAACCACACACGTGGGCCCTTATAAATCCCACTGTGTGCACAGCTCATCTTTCTTTGAATCTTAGTAGCATACGCCAAAAATGGGACTAGCTGGGTTTAAGGGGCAACACATGTATTCATAGAACTGGAGTTATATCAAGTGACTACTGTTGTGTACATGTCCTGCCCTGGAACAAGAAGCTGTTGGTTATTACTTAAGGCAGAAGTTGTTAGGGACGTATGTATCCCCGAGGCTAAAAGCTGCCTGGGCTCGTTTTAAATGGCATAATTGAAATATTATTCCAGATATAAGCTTTTTTTTTTTTTTTTTAAACCAGGACTCCATAAATTATTTACAGCTCAAATGGAAGAGCTCTACAGCAGGTTTAAGCATTTAAAGCATTTTATTTATAGTTAGCAACATGCTAACATCAAGACAATCCAAGCACTGCACATCGGAACAAAAACAAAAAAATAGAACCCTTTAACTCAATAAGATAAGTAAAACATGTTTTTCAAAGCCTTTAATCGTGATGTATTTACACCACTCTGTTTATTCTGTTTTAGGACAGGCAATGTTTAGTACACCTTTATCAAAATTTACATGTACACAGTATAAAACTAAGCAGTGAGGTGGCAATTTTCATACTATTATAAGGTCGAGACAATAAAATGTACCGGTGCGGACACATCACCTCGTCTGTCTGTGCTGCAGCCGAGCAGCTGGGGCATTATTAGTCATAGCTGAGTAGATATGGGCTGGGTTTCGCTCACCAAGCCTGAACCTTGCTCTCTGGGAGAGTTTCACAGTTGCAGGTGGGGACCTACGGCTCACCTGTTGTTTCAGGAAATGGAAATTTGATCCAATGCACACACCACAGTCGGAAGTTACACGGTAAGTTTGTCCGAATGAAGATGCTATTACTTCGGTAGAATATTGAGGGAAAACGGAGATTATACATGGAGATGGTCATTTACATGCGTAGATATGAATCAAGCATGCATGTGCTACGTTAGATCAGCCTGGTTTAAAGTGAGGAAGAAGTGTAGTAGAGTTGATAGTATCATATCAAAGGGGAAATAATGTATAGATTTTCCTAATTACTGTTATTCATTTATTTCAACTGAACGATAAAGAGTAAAGCTAAAACTATATATTCTAGATTAACATAATTTATTATCGAATGTTTATTATTAGCATTGGGAAATTGTCCCAAACACAATTCTACGAGGAGGTTCAGTTACATCAGTTTGTCCAGAAGATCTTTTGTAGGAACATTAAAAAATATACGGTTACCCTCTGCACTTTTGTTGTTGGAACCACTTGAAAACGTCTTTCTTTCTGGGCCTGACCTAAGTTAAACAAATGCTGGAGATTGCCCAACTCACTTTCCAACAGACACAACTAAAATGTGCTAAACAGAACTTCAGTGCGATCCATCATAACTTCTTCAAATTGTTCCAGACAGAATCTAAAAAACAAAACATCTCTCTCTTCCTTTTAAGACCAGATTTCCAATAGCTTTTTCTCAACAATGTCAACAATAATTGTTCCTGTTTTTTATGGGTGTTTCCCTTTCATCCTTCAGATTAGCAGCATGAGTGATTCCAGGAAATGTCTCATCTACATCTGTTCTATACTGTGCTTCACTGGAGGTTAGTACTTCTTCAATTTTATTGAATAAATTACAAGGGTCAAATAATTCTATACTATACATTATATTTATATTGTATACAAAAAATATCTAAAAAACTTTATTAAGATGGCTATTTCACAATGACATAATTTAAAACATAAGTAGTAAAAAACAGGCACTGGGTTCCACCCCACACGTAGCAACAAACAGCCTAAAGAATGCTGTGACACTTTAATTATGAAATAGACATCTTAATAAAGGCTTTAATATATTTCTTCGAGCTTGGGGAGTGCCTTGGACTTTTCCTTCGAGACTTTGAAACACCTTGACTAAAAATGTAGCGTATAAAGTGTACACACTGTATATTTATTTCATGTCCATTCCACAAGGCCAAATTAAACTGTTTTGCCCAGTGGAACCAATTTGCTGCCGGACTCCTCGCATTGTTAGGTGGCATTTTTTATTATTTTAACAGACAAATAGGAACTGATGGTTAATCATTTAACTAACAGCTCTCTTGTACATGTTTCTTAAATGTAAATGTGTTTGATGATGGTAAAGACTCCTTTTTTGAGGTTTGCTGTGGTGGTCAGACAAAATCTTTTATGTTAACTGAATAATTATTATCGTTATACCCGATTAACCTAATTATTACACTGATTTGTTTGCTGCTGCCTTGTAGTCATCCCACGGTAAATAAAACCGGTTTATCCAGTCTTGAATGAACATCAACGTCTACTATACAATTTGATGACGTTGGTCTCATTGATACAATGAAAGACTGTAGAAAAGATCTGCACACCGGGAGAAGCTCCCATTTAAACTTTTATTGGATGAAAAACATACAAAGGATGCCATCTTAAATACCCATCACGCATCTCTCTCTGAGTAGAGAAACAGTTTATAGAAATATAATATAATATGAATACACATACGTCAAATTTATATCCAGTGACAATCCAGCATATGTATAAAGAGTGAGCCTACACACACACACACACACACACACACATGAATGATTCAATGTAGACCTTTCTTGACCTCTAAGAAAAATTTCATTCTTTGTCTAGCAGGCTTTGTTCACTCTGATATCACTGGGTTAACTGAACCAACAACCGTTGTTGTTCTTGTTTGCTTTCCACTCATCTGCCAAAAAATACTAATGGGTTTTTTTAAATGACTTGTGACCTGTTATGAATTTTACTGCATAACAATAGTGATATATAGTATAAGCTCAAACCTCACCAGTCTAGAGGGTCAAATTGATTTTTGTGCCCTCAGTAGTTATGAATTATTCCTCTTGGTGAACCCAACCCAGCTGTCACAAGTCTAATCAGTAGTTCCTGTCAAAATGTAAACAGTTGTGTTCATTTCCAGACGCTTGTAACCGTCTGAGGAACAGAAGAAGAGTTTCCCTTTTAAATCATGCAACAACATGGCAGCGTTAACGCTCAGTTTTATGAAGGATCAGTATAGATTAATGCTTTGTTTGAGTTTCAGTCTTGTCTAAAGCCAGCAAAACCAAGCCAATGTCCTTTGTTATATTTACATACCTTGAGCAAACTCAAACACTTCTCAAGCACTGATTTGGATGAAGAGTACTATGTGCTCCTGTAACATGCAGCACGCCTTCTCATTATCCTGAGTACTTTGACTGACTCAGTATTTCCTCGCTTTTCACCCCGCTGAGAGGTTTACTAATGCTGGTGCTCCACATTTGCTCTGGTGTGAACACCTGCAGTGCGCTGTACATCCAGTCTTCAGCATTCTGTTTCAAAATTCAATTCATTCCACACCCACTGATCACTTCAGCAGGAAAACCTGAATATATAAGCCTGAAGCTTCAATTAACGTTCACATCAATCTTATGAATGAATGCACACGTGATCATAATTGCTGCATTATATGATGCCGTCATGTCAACACAGAGCACGGTTGCAAAGGATTTACACTTTGGAAACTTTCATCATAAATTCACAGAGCTTATTGTGACATTTATTTGAATGGAATAAGCATAATCCATTTTCAATATTAATTCCTGCGCTTACATTAATCTCAACAGTAATCTTCATGTGAGGGTTCTGTGGTCGCAGCCCCATCAACCTGCACGGTGTAACCTGTGCTTGTAATTATCCATTCCTACCTGAATGCACAAGTCTCTAACCTCCTTATGCCACCTGTTACACTCATACATTATACTGTAGCAGCTAACTCACCTGTGATAGAGCTATAATTGTACACACTCCCCGGATACACACTAAACATATCTGCACTCTGCACTCTACAGAGTGTTGCAATGTTCTGACATATTGTCCCTTTTTTCGTCCAGCTGCGTCGCAAGAGTTCCAGCTGGAGCCTCAGAATTTATTTGTGCTGAAAGACTCTGATGCCCAGTTCCGCGTCACCATACAGGGACCATGGGAGGTCATGACCTGGGATGTCGGAGACGTTCAAGTCCTCACGTTACCAATAAACAGTCCTAGCATCCCGGCTACAGGACGGTTTGAGGCCAGCTTCTGCGTTACTGACGACACAAGCTGTGTGCAGTTCACCATCATCAACACCACCCGCAATGATACAGGACGGGTTGCCTGCACAGTGCAAAACAGACCTGGGCAAAAAGTAGCACAACTTCATGTACAAGGTGGGTTATTAACACATATCAAGCTGTGCGTTCTGTTTATGTGTTTAATGAATTTGTGGCAGGCTGGTGTTTGGATTTTGAGACTATTTTTAACCTGAGTGCGGAGGAGAAAGTTCCCTAAACTTCAGAGTGTCTGGAGTATCCTCATCCTGAAACTTATTCTCACTGATGATATAAAAGCAGTGTTGAGCGAGTTGTCTAGTCTAGTCTGTACTCTGGAGGGCAGCAGCAGTCTCCATGTGTCTGTCTCCCTATAAGCTTCTCGCATGTAAGAATAGGGTGGCTGTTGACGAAGAGAAACAAAAATCCTGAGCGTAAATGAGAGAAAATTTCTTTTGAAGATATTTTAGATGTCTTTGACCATGTTGCTGGACTCAAAGGACATCTAAACCAGTTGTCTCTGGCCAGCAGGCTACAATTATTAAAGTTACACTGAAACAACATGTGAAAATATGAGGGAATCACTTCACGGGGACCGATTTGTGTCTCGATGCGGAAAAAACATCCAGCATATTTATCCAACCTGATTTTAACAATATAGTTCCATTCAGGGTGGAACAATAATTAGAAATGCTATTGCAACAGCTGTGTTATTGAAGACAGCACAAGAGAGAGAGAGAGAAAATCTCTACAGTAACATTTCCAGTGTATAATCCAATCGACCTCATTTAAAGCAGTGTGATGAAATATTTAAAAAAAACAAAAAAACAAGTCTGAATATAGTTTAGACACACAGGCCTCTGTCTTGAAGACATTTGCATGGAGAGCAGAAAACGTAAATGAGTGAAGGACTCAGCAATGAACATCATCCTTTAGTATAACTGATGTGTAATGTATGTCTGCAGGGAGGATTATTGTTCACAAAAGTAGGACATGTTCAAACACACAGAAGTGGAGATGTGCGGCCTGAAAGAAAATGCCTAGAGTTCTGTAAAATAAAATTTAGAAAAATCTGGCTGTGAAACATTTCAACAGGTCACCTTGCACGTCTGGCCAACATCTTTAGCTTTGAATACTGTAAGGCAGCTTCAAACCAAGCCCTTACACAGCAGTGTGTGTCTCCATCAGTATACGAAGAACTAAACCTGTTTGTTATCTGATTGTAATCTCACTGTGTAACATCTGGTGAAGTGGTATTGATTGGGAAGTGGTATTGGAACTCCATGCTGCTGATCAAGATCTCTTAGGGCCTGATTACTTTTTCTGCTATGGGGACGTTATCGATAGACAGTCAATTGGTAAATACTGTGAAGAAAGTCTTATATTGAGGGAATACACATATTGAGAATATATTCTCAAAATCATCCGTGTCTTCTATTCATGTCCAACTTTAGCCAAAAACATTACGACCACCTCTGACTAATGCCCGATTTGTCCTTTGGTGGCCACGAAAACAGCTCAGACACATAGAGGCCTTGAGTCTAAATGACCAACAAAAGTGTCCTGTGTTGTCAGGCAGTAAGACATCAGTGGTCCAGATAGTTGCAAGTTGGAGCTGCTTAATAATGATAGATACTCACCACAGCCATAATGGTTTACATCTAACCATTCTCCCACTTACAACACATTAACTTTGAGAGCCATCAGTTAACATATATGATGTTTCAGACCTTAACATTCACCTGTTCAGCATAGTTGAAACAAATAAGATATATTTATTTATGATAAAAGTCTCTTTATATTATAACTATCCCTTTTTGATAAGAACTTACAATCAGCGGATCATCAATCCACGACCTTCCACCATATCGTCTCTTTATTACTGTACTTTGTACCATTCAGTCTGTAAACATATAAAGTTGGATTATTCTTTAGAAAATCCTCATTACTGATTGAATACAAAGAACCCCCCTTCAGGCAGCACTGTTGTTTTTCTGTCCCGACTGTCTAACCGCGCGCTGTAAACAGTTCCATGGTACTTGAGGTTTCTGTGATGTGTTACTGATCAGACTGTCAACAAGTCCCAGTAATGTGTTGTTTGGTCTTGCTCAGACGCCACACAAAAACTTGTGATAAAATTTTATTTGACAGCGACTAACAGAACAAGTTTGTTCAGCAAATAATAAGCAAAAGTTAATTCCAATGTTGATCCCAGTGACAAAGACACCACAGAATAAACCATACAGAAAATCAAAAGAACAAGGAGGAGTCAACCCTTTGAACACACCCTTGTATCTTTGCACGCGGCATGCTGCTAGTCAGACACGTGTTAATATTCAAATACACTAACTCATACCCTATTAAGTGAGCTTACCAGTCAGCTCTCGTCTCTGCACCGTTGGTACTATCTGTGATCACTGTCTGCATGAGCTTGCACACACCCACTTTATCCTCAGTCCCTTGTACTGGACCTTCCGTATGTGGTTGAAATGATAATAAATAATCTCTTGACCTTGAGTTTCCAAACTAGAACCAGACGGGTCTCATGTAGGCCCTGCAGACTGTGGCTATCTTCCTGTGGCTCCACCTAGTCAAGCATAAACAATGCACATGCCCTTTAAATAGGAAGTTTTTACCTAGTTTTGTGGTTTTTGCTGCATTTGTTTCTCTTTGGCACTAAGATGACACACATGAGACTAACTGCAGCGCTCATATTCACGAATGTTGGAACTAATGAGAGCGGCAAGGATCATTTGTAGTTTTTGTTTTCGTCATGGGATCATGTGCCAGCGACTATGAAATACATCACAGCAAAATAGTTATTATTTTAGATTATTAAACATGGTGTCACTACCCAGCGACAAAGTTGTCCACTGGGTTAAAATCCTTAAAAACATGCTGTCTCTCCTTGTCTTTATTCGTCAGAGAGCGGTACAGTCAGTATCCTCGGAGGTGACACAACGGTTCCGCAGGATGAGCAGGTGGAGTTCCAGTGTGTAACATCTGCTTGGTTCCCCACGCCTACCATCACTTGGAACCAAAATGGTGAAGCTGTGAACAGCAGCCTGTACAACACCACCAGCGTGGCTGACGGGGATTTCTTCAACGCCACCAGTGTCCTGAAATTCCAGGCAGTGAGGAACACGACAGTCCAATGTCTGGCAACCATACCGGCGCTAACTAACCCAGTATCCAGCTCTGTCTTCATGGTGGTTGGTAAGAAAAGTCTCTCCCAGCTTTTCTTTTTGTGATTAACACGTTTCAAAAGAAGAGTTCAACCTACTAAACACACGAGGATTATGATGTGAAAACATTGTTCTCTTGTGCCCTCTGGTGGCTGTATAAAAATGACAAACCGTACATTCAGTATTCAGTCAAACTATTCTTATTATTTAAACACCTCTACTATGGACATTTCAATACACGTGTAAAACACTGTATAAAGCTTCCTGTGCTGGAAAACAGTGACATTTTATAAACAGTCCTCAAGGAGAGTGCTCATACAAATTCAAATTGGAGAAAGTACGTACCCACTCACATTTTCCACAAGATGGCTATAGATAGCTATAGCACTTAATGAGATAATGTCAATACAATTTACAAATGCACTTTTTTTGTCTATATTCATATGAAGGTTTCACTCTGAGACTATTTGCTATGAGTAACAAAACTCAAACACAAGACATGTTAGGAAACAAATCAAGAGGTTATAGCCGGTTACAGAGACAGGAAAACCACAAGGGCTGCAAGTAAGACTAACTGAAAGACAAGTAAAGGATTATGATAAAATAAATCAGGAAATACGAGAAAAAAAAAACAAACTGTATAACAGAATAAAAGTACAAAACTCAATATCGGGACATACAGTATGTATAATTCAAAGTCTGATTAAACTTTTGGAATAGATTATAGGCCACAAATAGACACTACGTTTTGAGAAAGAAGAATAAGGGAAATAAAAACATCACCGTCTCTGGTTCTTCTGAAACTTTTCTTTAAACCAGAGGTATCAAACATACGATCTGCAGGCCAAACCCAGTCCTCCAGAGGTTCCTGACCTGCAGGATGTGTTTGCAAACTGTGAAAATTACACAAAAGACTTGAACTGAAATTGTTCAATAAAATTGGCGCGAGTTCCTAATTTGTCCACTAGGGGGTCACACTGTTTTAGTTGTGCATATAACACAACACTGAGACTCAAAGCTAAGCAGCAGTCACAGCAATGAGCTGAAATTGCATTTATTATTATTTTTTTATAGGATGGGTCATTCAGTTTAAACATTTTCATAATTTACCTGTTCTTCTTTGCACTAAAACAAACTGAAACATTTGTAGTTTTTTATGTTATTATTATGATGTTATGTTACTGGTGCTTGAGATCAAATTGTGCCGTATGTGGTACTTTGAACCAAAACGAGTTTGAAACACCTGCTTTAAACTGTCCATTGACTGTGCTGCTTTGTCTGAAATCATTTCTTTATTACCCCTCTACTGCATTAATGCACATTTCTAAGCCAGCGTCTTGTGAATGACTGGGATTCCACAAATAGACCTGTTTACCTGATGACCCGGGTAACTGAAGATGAAATCGGTTTTTAACTCAATATAAAACCCATTCAACATACTGTATGATGTATAGAAATTACATTAACAACAATAAACCTGAGCGTAGGGTTTCAGTCAAGCACAGAGACCAGGCCTTTTAAACAAGATGTAGTCCTGAGTCAAAGAAGAAAGAAAGACAAATTTAATTTTAATGGGGAGGGGCGAGAGTTTAAGTTTTGTTTGTTTTTGTGTTTATATATTAAAGCTAAAATGTTCTGGTGGCTCAGAGAAGCCAGTGGATTTAAAGCACCATTGCTTCCAGTGACAGCAAGGTGCAAATCTCTGTCTATACTATGTCCACAGAGAGAAAATCAGGACTAAACCTATCACCACAAATTTCATACTGAAAACAAATACATGTGCAACACTGTCTATTCACAGATTTTAGTGCATGTCTAGGTCTATGTGTAGGTCTTTGACCCTTCCATTTCTCATTCAGATGCAACAGTTCCCGTGCCTCCTGACTGGACTGTGCTGATAGCTGTGGTTGTGTCCTTTGGAGGTTGTGCCCTGCTGGTTTTACTCATAATTGCAATCGTCTACTGCTGCAAACGCAGGAAACAAAAACGTAAGGCACTCATCATATAAATCCTTAGTCATATCACAGCTCAATCAGAAACATAATAAATCAAAACTTAATCTGATATCCTACGATCTCCTCTAGAAACCAACTACCAAGACGAAATGAGGTAAGTTTTGTCATTAGTTCTTCATTCTACAGCTACACATATATGAGTTTCTTCATGAACTAAAATGCTCGGTTGTTTATTTGTGTGCAGCAGGAGGGTGAGGACACAGAGCGTGGTGAGCGTGTCTGGACAGAGACAGGGAAGAGTGAACAACGCGTACACACCGGACAGTCAGACAAGTAAGACTGGATGCAAACACAGACACTGAAATGCAACTCTGTATACCATGTGTATTTCTAATATAATGACAGACAATCTATGCAGTATAATGAAGCCCAAACCTGTCTCTTCTATTCATGGCTGGATTCACAACTTAACCCTAACCCTAATCCTAACCCCTAACCCTAACCCCTAATCCTATGCACGACATAAGGAGAGGATAAACTGAAATAAGGCTTCTGGCACAAGGCCCCTCTTAAAGATAGAATAACTAATAATGCAGAACCCAACTGTACTTAGATTGTACAACAGTCCAAACAAACAATGACCAAATGACGAAAAAGCAACTAACACAGACAAAATATAGTTTTGGAACCCTTTGAGTCTAAGGCTGCGGGCAAGTTGCACATTGTCATCTTACTACTGTTTCTCTTCTTTGTCCACAGGTGTCGCTCCCAGTGAAGTCAGTGACTTTGACCAGGAAAAGGTCTACAGTGTTATTACGGTAGGCTCAGGTGTTATTTGGTACAAAGCAAACACTATCAGTATCAGAATGTTTAGGTCCAACGAGGCACATGCAGTACATCAGGTCTAAGGTTGCTTCCAATCTATTCTTATGAAAGTGGCCCACTGATGCACAAAATATGTGACATTACCATCTGTTTAAAAATGAACCTGACACATATGACCAGTTCACTGTGTTGTGGGAATACTGAAAGAAAATCAGGTCACCTCACCTTTGGTCTAAAACAGGCATGTCAAACTCAGTTTGGCTCTGGGGCCAGATCCAGACTTTCTGTTCTCAGGTGGGCCGGATCAGCAAAAGAATGTCAACTCCAAATATTTAGCTTTGTTTTTCAGTACTATGCTTTATCATTCAGCCTACATTTGTAGCCTACCCTACATATTATAATCACGGATGACAAGGGATCTTTTCTAAGCACAACACATTTATTCAAAAACAATGGGGAAAAAAATGATTTTTCATGTTTGGCCGTGAATGTGTTAACAACTGGTTTATTTTAACAGTTGAGTGAATGCAGTTTTACACCTGAACCAACTCACCACACTAAACAAACTCAAGTGGGAGCTATAAAAAAAAAATATTTTCGCCTTAATTGTCATACTGCTTTGAAATAAATTAAAAAAGAAATACAAAATAAAATAAAATAAATAAATAAATAATAAAAAAGTTATAGCAGTGCATGGGCAATAGGATTAGACTACATCAGATCAAACTACTAGGCTGGGCCTACTGAAGTTGAGAATATACTGCATAATTTTAATTGTCTTTAATATGACATACTTGTCTTTATGATGAGTGGCGCCGAATATTAAACTCTTTGAACACTGCAACTTGCTGATTACATACCAAGCACACTGGTTTTGCATTCACTTCTGTGAATAAATACTTCTCGGTCCATTTCTCCTGGAAAACTCTGCACTCCGTGTCCACTCTTCTTTTTTTTGACAGTGCCATTTTGGGAAGGGTGTGTTGACCGATAACTTGTTTCATAGGGGTGAATGGTGAAGCAAGATTGCCGGTTTATTTTTACTTGGACACATCACGTTGCGAATGTTTATTTCCTGTGACTAACTCGTGTCAGTGCCCCATGCTTGACGTGAGCGCTTTTACACATTTACTGCCCTCTAGCGGCCGGAGGGAGCATTTGGTTTGTATTTATGTTAAAAAATCACAACTTTTAATAGAAATTAGCTAGAGACTCGCTTCTTTTTTTGACATACCCAGAAATTTATGCCGGGCCGGATTAAATGACCCAACGGGCCGGGTCCGGCCCGCGGGCCGTATGTTTGACATGCCTGGTCTAAAGGATGTGATGCCGCTCAAGCAGTAACAAGGGTCGGGTGATAGTTCTTAGCTTCGTGTGGCCAGCTTCCGTACCCATTTGCTTTGTCTTCTGGTGTCTGAACACACCACAGGAAGGAGTCTATCACCATGCTAGCAGCTCTGTTAAGCTGTAAATAAACACGGCAGAGCTTTGAAGAAAATGCAACAGTACAATCAGTACAAATGTGATGATTTTGATTTGGCAATTTTTATCCTAGTTTAGCATCATTAGTTTTGCTGGTAATTAACCATAAAAATAAGAGTTATTAAATTTCCTTGTGAGGGCACAATAAATAATGATACAAATCACCTGTAAATTTAACCAATAGTTGTCTAAGGCAATAGAAATACAAAAATAGACATCGACCCCTTAAGGTGATGCGCTGACTGACTGATGGACATTATATTACAGTAATGGGTACAATGTTAGCATTTATTTCATCATTTATTACACACTAAGGCCGATGTTGTTTACACCGTTTTCCCCAGATTCCGATACTGTACACCACACAATAATAGAAACTCAATGCTTACAAAATTGTTCTTGCAAGAATAAATTAGAGCAATTCATACGCTGTACGCCTGAGAGGTGATTTATATAGATCACTTTGCCCTAACAAATGAAATGAAGAAATTGCCAGCCCCATGAATTTATTAACATTAATTACAGAGATGTAATCATTCTACGTGTCTGTGGTACATATGGATGATTAATTGCTTGATCATTCGACTAATTTCAGTAATGAATAACGTACCTCATAAACAAATACATTATTCAAGTCCTCAATTACAGCCTAATCATTTCAAGCCGACGCAACGTAGTTCATGTGTTCTGTGGATTTTAATCCACACTCTCTGATAAAATGGGACAGAATGGTAAGACTGTTCCACACTGTTAGATATGGACACTTTAAGAAGCAAGAAAGATGCATTGTCAGCAGCGCTGAGTGTGGTTTGCTTTTCTGTTGTAGTTGCCTGACATTTTGCACAGCCACTATGTGGAAAATAGCGACGGCGGCCCCTACAACACTGTGGACGAAACCGGCTTCAGGAAACACAGACATGTCACAATTGTGTGAAGTTGAAGACAGAAAGAGGAGGAATGAGCCTAGGATCAAACTTGCACTACACCTCAAAGCTTGGCTGCTTTGGTTTCTAAAGACTAGATGAAAACAATGACTGGATCTGCCCGTAAACCAAAGACTGATTTACTAAAATAACACCTTGAAAGTTGTGCCAACACAATTTGTACTTTCAGAATTACCCTGAAAAGTACTATACTGAAAGATTGGAGATTGTGTTCTTTATTCAATGTACATGTTTTCATTTTCATTGAGATACTATGTATTTTAAATTAAATATTTAAACAATGTAATATTCTTTACGTCTTCCACATTTGTAAATATCTTGAATGTAATTCTCTGTATTATTTTGTGGAGAAGTGTTGGCCCCTTCCTGATTTCTTATTTTTTCACATGTTGGTCATACATAAATGTTGCAGATCTTCAACCAAATTTAAATATAAGACAAAGAACAAAATGCAGTTTTTAAATAAATGTTTTTCATTATTAAAGTGAAAAAAATCCAAACCTACCCTGTGTGAAAAAGTGTTTGGGCCTCCTGTAGAAACATAAGAACCTGAGTTCAATTTCTCTAGTCACTCCCAGGCCTGATTACTGCCATACATGTTCTCAATCAAGAACCACTTCAACAGGACCTGCCTGACAAAGTGAAGTAGACCAAACGTTTCACAGAAGCTAGACATCATGCCGAGATCTAAAGAATGTCAGGAACAAATGAGAAAGAAAGTAATTGAGATCCATCAGTCTGGAAAAGATTATAAACCCATTTCTAAAACTTTGGGACTCCAGCAAACCACAATGAGAACTATTATCCACAAATGGTGAAAACATGAAACAGTGGTGAACCTTCCCAGGAGCGGCCAGCCGACCAAAATGACCCCAAGAGCGCAGCGACGACTCTTCCAAGAGGCCAAAATTCCTCCACGGCTCTGTAAAAGACTCATTGTAAGTTAAGTTATTGCAAATGCTTGATTGCAGTTGTTGCTGCTAAGGGTGACCCAGCCAGTTATTAGGAGCAGTCACTTTTCAACCCAGGGCCATATAGCTGCAGATTTTTTTCCCCCTTAATAATAAAAACCTTCATTTAAAAACTGTTTTTTTTTTGCTTTATCTGTAACTAATGTTTAAATTTGTTTGATTATCTGAAACATTAAAGTGTTACAAACGTGCAAAAAATATAAGAAATCAGGAAGGGGGCAAAAACTTTTTCACACCACTGTATGTATGTCCTCTGAAAACAATCAGACGTAAAAAAAAAAAAAAAAAAACACAGCTAAAACAACACACAAATCATGAGTGGATGAATTTGACACTGAATATTCCACATATATGTACACATTGTTTCACAGCAGAAACAAAAAATGACTAAGGGCAATGGTGAAAAAAAAGACCTGTTGGCATTTAACCTGATTTGCAGTAACATGAGATTGTAAAATCTATGGAGCCCTTTAGCTGAGATGAGTCCAATCAAAGACATATTGATTTAGTTGTTGCGTGAAAGCACAATTCCCCAAGAGCTGGATGTAAATATCAGTTTTGCTGTAGAATGAGGGCTCCCTGTCTGAGTGGTGTAATCCCAACAGTGGGCCATGAGATAAACTGGAGAGGTGGTCCACGCTGTACATGGTTTACAGGAGAGGGAAGAAATAACATATTCCTGGTACGTTGTTCATTTTCCGTACTTCCTTCTCATTTTTTTCTTGAGCTCAGGCTTGTTTTTTGATAAATGTGGACATTTACTCTCTAAAGTAAAGATGAGACAAATACTTTTTTTTTCATTTAAAAGAGAACAAATGGTCATATCTGAATGACCACTGCAGCTGGTGATAGAAGACTGTGTGATAACATTAACATAGGCACATGCCAGAAAAGTTAGAAATCCCTGCTGTAACACAATCTAAACATATCTGGTATGGAAGTGCATTCAGTGGCCCAACCTTTTATGGCTCTTGGCTTTTGCAAGGCTCAACCAGCTGAACTCAGATGACCTTTTGCGAGGACATAAATCAACCTGGCTGAGCCAGAGACAAGCCAGCAATGATGCCGCTCACTGTGTATTAGTTAGGTGATAACAGACATCATGGCATCATTATCATTCTCAGTAATGTAATTAGAGGTTCCGTTTAATCTGTGACTAGATTTAATGACAGTCTGGGGTGAGATCGGGAGCTTCTTGGTTATAGGTTTGCGACTGAATACTTTATCCCACTCTAGATGCCTTGAGGTTTATATTTGACCAGCAGATTTGTCAACAGATTCAAGGGTTTGCCTCCTGCAGTGGAAAAGCTCCATCACTCTGACTGCCTGTTTACCCAAGGCTCATTCGGAGTACATGGTCGTGTCTTTTTCTGGGACAAATGTGGTCCAGCAGTTTTTCCTAAAAGGTCCCCAGACAAACAGGAGCTAGATTTATAAACGCTGATACGCTCAAACTCAAATTAACAGTTTTCTGTATGGACATTTGGTGGCCGAAATAGGCAGTAAACATGGTGCTGACGTGTTTTTGTGGAGTAAAGTTAATAGCGGAAACTTGTTAGCAAACAGATTAATTACATAAAGGACATAAAGATACAGTTTTAGCCTCTATGTAGCCTGACAGTTAGAACTCTTGATAAATTCCTGTTCATAAAGCTTAATTACTCTACTTTACTGCACCTTTCATCCACACACAGGACTGAATTCAGAAAGATCTGGGCATTACATTACATAATAATTATTATTACCATTATTATTAACAGTGAGGGAGGACATGATTCTGATACAGAGCAGAAGCCGTCATGGTGAGTCGGTCTTGGCAGACATGTCTACTTTAATGCCTCGTGGCATCTCTGTCTGGACAGATGATGGGAGTGATTCAGAGCAGAGCACCGACATGCTGAGGAGGTTGGTTGGGGCGTCTTGATGAGGAGTACGACTTGCTGTAAGAACTTTTCAGGTCTGGGAAACCCAACACTAAATCCAATTACCTGCACTGTTTGTGTCTCAGTATTGGGAACCCCATTAGAGCCAGTAATGTTCTCTTCAATTTAGCTTCTTTTACATGGGATAGATGGCATAAATATGAAAGGAGATCTTCAGTTTTACATTTAATCTGAGACCTGTGTTGCTTCAGTTGAGCTTTTCTGAGAAGGGATGACTATATTTATTTCCTCTGTGCTTTTCAAACCATTATTGCAATTAACAGCGTTGTAATTTGACCTGATGGGCAGAAAACAGAGCTCCACTAGGCCTCCTAAATATAGATGTCTGGCAGTGGCTGAAAGAGTTAATGAATGGAGCCACTAAAATTAATGAATACAGCTATGGTAATGACTATTGATAAGCCATATATAGAGTGGGTTGTCGAGTCATTCTGGCTTTCAGGGCCCTTCTCTAAGCAGTTTTACCATTACATAAGAAACGTCTAGCAAATTAATCTCCCAAAGCAGACTTCAATCATCAAATTGGCTATCTGCAGGGAGCTGGGATGGCACGCACACCTCCCGCTGGAATAAGCCTCTGGCTGTCAGCACATAATGGAAAGTAAAGTGTTGCAGGAATAACCTGCGAAATATTGGCTGCTATTGATTAGTAAATACAGCACTTTCAAAATCAGCTCGGTCCCATTCTAACATGAATGGGATTTTGAACATTTAACAAAGGCTGTATTTTATTTTGGATTCTTTTGTGCACTATTTCTAACATTAATCACACTGAGCTGCAAGGATTTGCAGGAATATACAAAATGCAAACCGAGGTTGGTCTTTTAGAGCTATTGGATATGTTTGTCTCAGGGGGACAATAATAGTTTTACATCACTATATACTGGAGTTAGTAGTAGCAGAAATGAACGGTTAAATTCATCATTGAACATATATAACATAGACAACAATGCAAATGTGCTATAATATCTTTAGATGGAATCTACTGCATGTGACATGGTTATAATGACTTGTGGCTCATCTTAGACGTCACCTTATAAAGTGACAGAGAAGTTCCAATTAATCTCCAGCCTGTTTCTTCAGGAGGAGCAGAATGATAATGGCTTTTGAGGTGGTGGCTATTTTGCTTATAAAGGCCTCAGCCTCATTACTAGAGTCATAATGAAGTTGTCTGACAGTCAGGCTGAAGTAACGAGGGAAGCCTGTACTCGCAAACACTAACTTAGACTGCAAAGAGAGAACGAGTGACTGCCCGTCGTGTCAGATTGCCAATACGTCTTCAGTACGCGGAGGTCTAGACATCAGAAAGAGTTAGCAGGTTTGATCTGTCAGCAGCAACTGACACCATCTGGACACCTACGACTATCCGACTGCTTCTGAGTGGCTGCCACATTTGTCATATTAGAATGTAAAATGTGTTGCATGTGCTAACTGTGATACGATTAAATATATTTTTTTTTCCCCCGTCACATTATTCATTCAGCAGCCTGTTGCTGTAATCTCCCTCTGTGCTGTAACACATGTGGTAGAATAAGTTTTTATTAATTAAGCTAATAAACGTATTTCACAGCTGAGATTTTTTGGCATGCTGTTTAAGGACTGCATCTGCATCCTAATTACTGAGCTGGATTTGGCTTCCTGCCTCACTATGTAGTAGTTTCATTTGTGCTTGTTTTCCTACAAAGTGTTAAAATATCCACTATTAAAAGGTCCCTCAGAGCCTCTTCTCAGTTACCGCACTGTCTTGCATGTTTTTGCTACTTTAATTGCAACAGCTCAAAATTAATGCATTAATCTTGTGGTTACAATATGCCAATATGCCTGGTTTATTCAAGAAGACGACATTAAGCCTATAGTACAATACATTCAGGAGCCCTGACTCATTACAATGGGGCCTAGTTTACATAGGTTATTTATTTATTTTTTTTGTAGTTTTATCTATTAGGTCTTTAATGACTAGTCCGATCAATGTGTTATAAATGAAAATGTGTCCAACACTTCGGAGGAAGGAATCCTGTGATTGCCTTTGATTCTCGCCAGCAGCGATGTGTGTGTGTTTACCGTAATTGAAACAGAAATCTGCCCACACATCCAGTTTTATCACTTACGTGAAGAAGCATTTCTGCCTGGCTATCAGGCTGTGTGTGTTCAGTCATAGAAATATCAAGTTAATCATGGTCAGTGTGACTTATTCCCAGGACCAATATCATTACATGACACACCGGTCAGCCACAACCAGGAGACAGGAGAAGTAGATAACACTGATGATCTTGACCTGGCCTCCAAATTCACTAATTACAAACTCATCAAGTATCCGTGGGATGAACTGGAACAAGCCTTATCCACAAAAGCCCCTCCCCTCGACTCACAGTCCGTTCTCTGATGAGTCACAACTGTTTTGGAGGCACAAAGGAGACCTACACAATATTAAGAAGGTGGTCATAATATGTTATCGGTCTATCCAGCACAAATGATTCCTTAAAAAGACACAAAATTGGGCTCTTTGCAATATTATGGCTCAGCAGGTAACACAGGGTTAACTAGGTAGCATAGGTGAATACATTGCTGGAGGGAGATCTATGATTCATAAGTCTAAAAACTTGTCTGATCTTTATAACACCCTGACATTGATTTCACAACCAAGTAAAGTTTAATACACAGATCTTACTTCAAAATATTCAAACAACAAGGCACTTGTATGTAGATAACAGGCTGGTCTCTAATGATAAAAATGTTGCCATTTTGGGGGGTTGGAACACAGCATTAGCTGTTAAATATCTGCTGTGTTCAGTCGCTAACCTTGTGTTGGGTGGTTTGCTGGTTTAAATAGATACAGTATCTTTTTAGTTTTTGATGCCAAATGCCACTGAGTAGCACTGAGAGCTCTGACACCACCCAAAACCGTAGGAGCGCACTCTTACATTGCAAACAGTCACGTGGAGATATACATTATTCTTTAAATATAAAGGTAAAACTCTGAATCACAATTTGTACTCTGACATTTGCTCAGCGTACTGTATGATCAAAGTGCAACAAAATCCGTGACCCTACGAAGGAAGTTGAAACTTTGTGCAGTGACTGTGGCGGTGTGTAGATAGTAATCCTGCAGCTTTTCTTCTATATGGAGTGTTACACACAAGGACCCTGAGCAGCTTAAAATAGAGCAGTTCACTTCTGCTAATGCAAAATGTCTGCCTTTTGAACAGCGATGACTTCAAAGACCTAAAACCACAATAATAAAATGTAACAGATTATTTTTAGCAGTGGGAACTGAGAATTCTTTGAACGCGTTTTTTCCACACACTGCTGCGCTACAGCCACTGCTACAAGCTCATGCAGCACAATTTAAGATTTATGATTACAGACCTTAAACTGAAAAATGAATTAAGTGTTCATAAATGTAGAACAATCTGTAGGTTTGACTGTAAATATTAGGATCACATGAAAAACTAGGACTCCCCAACACTCTTTCTCTGCACACGGCTTGAGACTAATTCCAGTGGTTGATGAGATTCGATGTCCGTGGGCAGTCCAAATAAATCAATGATCAGAGTGAGCGGCGATCAATTAGTCCCAAGACATGGATCCTGGGGGACACTGAATCTGGTGGATCTCTAAGCAGCTAAGCCCTCTGATTAAAACATGACTGATCTGGGGGAAAGCAAACTCAGACTGATTAATGGCTGTTGACTAGCATTGCAGTGCATCACAGTGCACATGTGCAGAAAGATATGGTTAACCCCCCCGCTGAATCAATAGAGGCGTTTGAAGAGAGCTGCATTCATTTTGGTAAAAACGGGTGAAATATACTGGCCCTGCATCTAGAAAAATAAAAGAGTAAAAATCTGCAAATGTTTCATATATGATACCACTTATGAGCATGCTGAATTAATCATTTATATTTTTATGTATCATTTGGCTTATAATAACCTTTTTTGGGCAAATTAATAGTGTTATTTTCGGGTGTTTAAATACAGATTTTTTTTAAAAAATGTATTTTTTTGAATATTTAATTGCAAGAAGTAATTGCAGTTTTGCAATGGTCCACTAATGCAGCCAATATAAAAACAGCCTAATATTTCTTATCATGTCAGTCATATTGTTGCATACACTGGGTGGCATATTTTAATAAGGACATGGCACCATGGAAATCAGCATCCCATGGCATCATTAAGAGCATAAACATTAATTTCAAATAGTCACTATTTAACCATATATCTTATATCCGCCTTACACGTCATTTGCTTGTTATCATTATCTCAGGGCAATTCACATAGTAATATCAAGACTGTGTTATTTACAGAAACCATTGAGCAAACACTTAACTGGTGTTAAAGCAGAGTTTATGCCTCCACGGCATGACGGACGCATGTAGCCTACACACTCCCTGCTTCAACTTCAACAATTGCAACTGAAACTTTCACCGAAATTTTGCAGAAATTTCGCAGGAGATGAGTGATACAAATTTTTGCATGTCCGAACCTCCTCCGTTAACCTTTCCTCGATGTATTGATCCATGAAAAAGTACAACGACAACCTCTGGAGTAGATTAAAGTCTGGGCCCATTCTGGCTGTTTTAAAGCCTTCCTGATGCTGCTTTGACTGGATTGCTGTTGTCATGGTTATACTAGAAAATAAATCTGTTCCATTTTCACCATGTCCTCCTGTTTTATGTTCCTTATGTCCACATAACCCATACAGCTGCCAAAGCGTCCCCACAGCATCAGGCTGTTACCATCAGGCTTCATCATCATCATAGTGGCCATAGACCTCTGTCACTGTACAGTGTATTTGGCATTTCCATCTATCCTCAGGGGTGAACAATTCCACTTAATGTACAGTTTTTATTTAAATCTGCCCCTTTATTCAATTACTTCCACCCTCACACCTCTACTTTACTACACTTAAAGGAAAATATTATTCCTTTTACTCAGCTACTTATTTGCCAGCTGTAGTTAACACAGTTTAGTAACTGTGCATAAACAAAAATAATAGTGTGTTCACTTTTTTCTGACCAAACTACCATTGAATAACCACATACAATGTGACAATCCTCAACCAACTAAAAATGCTGCTTAATATTTAACCAGTAGTGACTGTCTCACAGCAGACACGTTAAATACAACACACACACACACATATATATATACACATACATATATATATATATATATATATATATATCAAAAATTTCTATTCAGTTCAATTCAGTTTTATTTATAGTGCCAATAACAATACAAATAGTCTCAAGATGCTTTACAAAAAACGGCCTGCAACCTCCAGAGCAAGTCTGAGAGCGACAGCAGCAAGGAAGAAAACACGAATAACCCTTGAGCAGAACCCAGCTCATATGGAGGGACCCATCTGCCGAAGGCCAGCCAGGTAGAAAAAGAGAATATAGAGAGAAAATATGAACAGGGGAAACAGATAAATTTAATCGTCCATATGCTATAAAATCAGCCTGTACTATATCGCTTACATACCACACTATCTATGCTACATGCACTTACAGCTTTCTGTACTTCTGGTTAGATGCTAACTGCATTTCATTGCCCTGTACCTGCACATGTGTAATGACAATAACGCTGAATCTAATCTAATCTAATTATGGCCACTGGCAGAAGAAGTGAATAACATGGACCATCTTCATCTTGTGACAATTCCATGTTCTGATTGGAAACCTTTGGGCCTGACATTCATGTGGTTGTTACTTAGACATGAACCACCCACCTGGACCAGACCAGACACCCCCACCCCATGATGTTACTCCTGATTGAAATGTTACTTGACATTTTTAGTTTTACTCATCACCACATATTATCTTTCTTCATTCCCTGATCAGTCATTTGAATGGGCCTGAACATCAGTGATTCGTATGATGATTTGCCTTTATGATCCAGATCCACAAGTGAATTATGTACTTGTCATAGAGATGCAGCTTATGTAAATTTATTTTGACAGATCATGGCAACAGTGGATAGGGCATAATAATTATGTTTGCATTTAACTGAAAAAACATTACTGTTAACTGGCATCACTAAATCATGTATCTTTTGTCAACTGTGCTTCACACGTCTTAATCCAGCAGATATTCAAAGTCCAACTGAGTGTATGAGATGCCTCATGCAGATGTTCAGAGACAGCACCTGCAAGTGGAGCAGCCAAATGTGGTGCTCCTGAAATATTTAATGTGTTTGCCATCTAATACAGACCCAGTGTTGATGGCGCAGTAGTCTAGTAGCCAATTAGCCCACATTAACTTCCTCTCATCTCATTATTATTTTGGTTGCATTTCCGTCCACCCAGAAACCAAAAACAAGACAAACACGTGGCAGTGGGTTGGAAATGTGAAGGCTGGTTTGCAGTTCTAGAGCTGGAGACGAGGGGAGCCTGCCTGAGCCCATTGGTTTCATGGAAATGTGGTGAGGAGAGCGGGACTAGCTGCGCTATAAAAGCAGCCGGTGTTTGCGCGCAGCAGCCAGAGCTTCAACAGGACTGTATCTTCAGAGGAGGCGGCGCGCAACACAGACAACACAGGATCCACTCTCATATACGCACGGCGCAGCCATGAGCGAGGTAGGTGCCTCTTTGTGGGATGCAAACCTGATTTTCTGTATCTGAAGCATCACTTACAGCAGCTTCAACAAGTCTTATATTTCGACACTTGGGCGTAAAGTTAACATAGCAGCCGAAATAAAGGACGGTCTGAGCGCTGCGCTTTGTCCAAATTGCGAATAGCGCAATCGTCGATATTTTATTTTTGAGTAAAGAACAAATGGCACGTGTTTACTTGCTAAAGTGAGACATTTTCTTTTATATGTACTCATACTTACCTAAATTTTCACTTTTGACAACAACCAACTGTTCTGGATTAAAACTGCTGCTCATAAAGGGTTACTACTATGACTACTACTACTACTGCTCCTCCTCCTCCTTGTAATAATGATAATATATATATAGACTATATTTTCTACACATAACCTGCAGATGATCAATCACTTCTGCAGTGAGAATATGACAGCCAGTCCCACGGGACTCTTGAAGTTCCTCATGAATGCACAGCGTCCTAACTTTGACATTTCAAAATCAAGCTCAGTCCAGCATTTTATTCAGGCTGGATGGATGAGAGGCAGCGCTGACCTACACGGTCAGTCCACGCATCATTTTACCGGTCTGAACTCGCATGTGGACTTGATAGAGCCGATGAGCCTCATAATGTCACAGTGGAGGTTAGAAGAAAGGAGCTCCACGGGGCAAAGAGCACATCCTACAGTCACTGAATTATTCAGGGCTAGCTGCGAGTCCAGAGAAATAAAACATTCTCACTGTGGACACAGGGGAGCACAGCCTCCAACAAGACCTCATCACGGGCTGGTTCATACCAACAAAGTGGTTTACAATTCATACGGTAGAAACCTGCTTTTAATTTGTCTCCTGTCACATACTTTCACCCTCAAAGCTTCAGAGTGGGGTCCACTATAGGTTTATTAGGTGGATCAAACAGATTTTGGATTCAGGATGTGTTCAGAGTATTGCCCCTTTGTCAGTGCTCCCACAACATGTAAACGGTTCAAACCACCCTCTGTCACTTCCGTCTCTATGAATCTTTTATTGCAGACGTGTGATGTCTTTTAGCACAGTGTCACACACACACGCGCGCGCACACATTACAGTCACACTGTTGACTCCCCCTTTCTGTCTTCTGTGCTGTTTAAAGAGCGAGAAGCTGGGGTCTCGTAAATAAGACATCGCACAGCGCGAAAGTCAGGAAATTTAGTTGTGTCTCGTGTCAGTGATGGATTCGTGTGTCTGTGAAGAGCCGAGGCCTGGATAGGAGTATGTTGCGCTGAATGAATAATTAAATAAAAATCAATGCCGGGTTCCATCTACCTCCACACTCTACTCCTATTTCCCCCCCAGTTTATTCTGTCCGGACTCCCACAAAGTTTTAATGGTCATCAGGATCAGGCGCCCTGACAGAGGAGATTTATTGTCTCTTTTGAATCATTAAGTTGTCTAGTTGACCTGTGCCGAGGCGAGAGAGAAAGAGAGACCTTAAAAGCATTCGCTGCATGTTTTCAAGTCTTTACTTTGTTATCTAAGAGTGACCTCTCCTGGGGCTCTTGATCATTAATATCAAACACAGGTAGTGTATTATTGATAAATGCATTGGAACTGCATTACCGCAGTGCAAACTGCTTCACAGCCAGAGAGCACTCACACTAGCCCACCGTTGGATTCGTAGCATTTTAAAATCAATATCACTGTCATATTAACTTTTACATTGTGCTATGTGAAGAAATGAGGCCATAAGGAGCCTCTGCAGTCTTTTTCTGACCTGGTCTGATTCATCTTTGGCAGCGTCCACAAGCACCAGGCAAGCTGTGGTGAGCGGTGAGTGGTTTAAATGTACCATTACTTAGAGTACTGGGCTGTGTGGATGTCAGGGTCTCTTAGCTGCATTCAATTCGCTTCAGTCACATGGAGAGTGAGCGGCAGAACAGACTCTAGGGGCCACAGGCCGGGCGTCTTGATTAAATGCGGAAGTTTATCTTTTTAGTGATTGACAACTTCGCATGAACCCGATGCTGGGATACTACAGATCAAAAAGGCTTTTTATATAGACGTTGTATAAGAGCATGGACTCCTTCTCATAAGTTTGACCATCCTGATACTGAGGTCTGACTACTGTTGCTATAGTGAAGTCTGCAAACACAAGTAGTGGGACATTTTAAACAGTCAAATGAAACTGAGCTTCAGCTGAAATCTAATGACAAAAGATACAATTTTTGTTTTCTGTTTTGGCCTTAGGCCCACAGTTGAAATAGTAATAAATAATTTCATGTTTTTTTTTGCGTTTACGTTTGGAAAGAAGGAAACTTTTATCTCTTCTGCTCCCTACCCCACAGACATGAATTATTCCTCATTGTACAGGAAACTCCGTCTGTAGACTGTTACAGTGTCTGACAGCTCACTTCGTCGCAGCGATGTCACCATATTTCCAAATATCATCACATTAACTTAGCGCTGGAACAGGAAGAAGTCCAAAACTACAAATAAATGTGACACAAGTCGCAACCAAATTGGGTTTATCCGCTAATTTTCAAACCTCTGACACGGTCGCGTTCCTGCTCCATTAGTATGACTGACACATTATTCGGTGTCAAACGCTGTAGCGCGTAAGAGCTTTTAGTGGAAAGCTCAAGCTGCTGAGCGCGGATGCAATCGGCACTGCAGTCAGAAGTAGAAACAGGATTATTCTTTATATGTCTCTATAATTCTGCTGCTGGTTAATTGCAGGAAATTGTGCTTAAGTGCTGGCTGACATTAAATTTTGTAGGATTTGACCGAATGTAAAGTTGTTTTTGTGGAGATAAATCAGGTTGAGTACGGTGGGTTGAGCCATTAAATGGCAATTCTTTTGTCATCTATTTAACATCAGTTTGGAAATGCAATTGCTGAAAGATGGCCACGTGCAGTATGAAAGGGGGTGTCCTGTCTTAGTGATGGCCGGTCTCTTCAATCAATGCATCAACATTTAAGTGGTGTCTTGCTGCGTTCACCTACCCTATATTTTAATTACACTGAGAGTGGCGGTTACTTGGCAAAGCCATTTGTTTCATCATCCAAAGTGGACTGGAGCGCCTTTTATAAAACTAATGAGATAAGAGTGTTAAAAGTTGCTGATCAGTGTAAAAAGGACTACAAGCTGAGTGGGGGAAAAAGCAGTCAGCGATGGATTTTCCTTAAAAATCCTTTTTGCTGACTTAAGACAGACAAAGTGATTGAGATCAGGACCAAAGTGGTGATTAAAAAAGAAAAAGTAATGCCTCTGCAACTCAGGAGGAAACGTTCAAAGATAATTTGTCTTAATGTAATGTGATGTTTTTTTCCCCCTCACACACTGACCATAAACATGAGCACATTTTAATCAATTCTCCGTGATTTGTTGTGTGGCATGTAAACCCACCTCTAATCCCTGCTTTCAACAATGAACAGAGATTACTCAGAAATAATCTGTAATCCATCTGAACTGTCGGCAGGCTTTCAAGGTTCCTTCGCGTGCGTAATCAAGACCCTTACTGGGCTTCGCAAGTAGAAAATGACAAACATCAGCAACTGAGGAGTGGGCTGTCAGTGGTCAACGCGGGGGAAAACGGAGCAGATTGCGCTTAAACTGCTAAAACGTCATCAGTGCTACAGTAGCATTATCAGGTTCCGCACAGACCCTTACGGAAAGGTTCACCCCCAGGCTCTTAAAATGTCACACATCATTCCTCGGGGGAATTGCACATAATCCTTCAAAGGGGGAGGTGTTAACAGTCACATTCTGCCTTATAATACACTTGAGACCACTGCCTGATTAAATCTGCAGTATTACACGCAGCCACTTGCAGAAAGGAGGGAGAAGTCAGATAGTTTATCTGTGAAGAGGTAAAACCATCACATCATCCATGAGTCCAGCTTTGTACGTTTGTAACAAGAATTAGAAAATTAAAATACCTTTAATTCCTCTTTTACTGTATATAATCTATTAAACCCCTTCATGCAATTTAAAGTGAAAACAATACCTTCTCACTAAACTGTAGCACCACAGTTCCTCTGTGAGCAGGTACAAACACAAGCTGACTTTCTTAATTTCCACTGAATGTTCTGCAGATAGATTACAGTCCACGTTGTGCGAACAGAGCAGTGTTGTTTATTTTCCTCATGAATGTTTAAAATTGCTTTTTAAAAAGGAGAAGGGGGGATATTGTCCAGTGTGCTGTGTGTGTAGTGTACTTGCTTTGTGTTAAATGACCCATCAAGTTAAAAAATATAACCATTACAATTAGTTTTTACTCAAATGTGTACACGTGGCGAACTTCATTCCACTTCCACATTTTAATTTTTTTTCTGCACACATTTTACACTTCTTAGTCGCCATGTTTTATCCAGTCTACACCAAATCTATATATTTATATGTATTGTGTTGGATCCCAGGTGTGTGCTGTTCCACGCTGTTTTCATACAGTTTTGTAATAAAGTGTGTTTTATTTTTATGTAATTGAAAGGCCCCTCCTTTTCAAGATAGGAATAGTCACATTTTTTAACTAACTCTTTAACAGACTCCCAGTCACTTTGATTGTATTTTGGTAGAAACAATAAGATCAATATCACAAAACCAACAAATCTGCATGGCTGGACACTATCAGAGCTTAGCCTATAATATGGTATTTTCTTATTTGCGTGTTGTAATCAAACACCATTGATTTCTGCATTGTGTATAGTCCCCTTGCTCATGAAATATATACACTAAGGCCCAGAGAAACAGGGCACATGTCCCACGTCTAACCAGGCTTTGGCCCCTCCATGATAAATCTAAAGTATATTTTATGTTTGATTTTTACTACTCCAGTTTAATGCATGGAATTTATCTAAATTATCTTTTTAAATGTCTAAGTTTGTATTTGCATTAAATTAAAGAATGATTTGTTGGAAACAACATGACATTTCTGAAGCTACAAAGTGTAAATATACAAGTGTTAATTTAAGTAATATGGCCATGAGGGTCATCCCACCACTTTCAACCTCACCAAAATATGATTTTTTAAATTTTTTTTACTGATTTAAAGACATGATTTCATCATTACCTATGTGCTTGAAACATCTTATGGTGTAAGTAGCAACACAGAAAATATTTCCATCAGGTTTTCCGAACTCATTTGGAGATTGGCTGGACCACCGCCTGCGTTTAATATTTTGCAATATTTTGCATTTTGAATAAAAACTTAATTTATTTCGTGTTGCCTGCAGGGTGAGGAGTAATAACTTTCCTTTTCCATTTCATCATCACACCATCATCAGGTCATATCAAATTCCTGGTGGCATTCCCATCAACTAGTAACTCATTAGCATGCTAACATACTAAACTAAGATGGTAAACGTTATGATCTAATTACCAGTCTGCTGACTTGCTAGTATTTAACATTTCTACTGGTTTGGTTAGTGTTTGGTGTAGCCAGCCTGTTTCCTCCGAGTGTTTTTTGATGCCTAACTGCTGATGTTTTTGATCACCAACAAAGTTCTATTTTTACCTGAGCTGCAAATATCTCAGAGTGACATCCTCTACAGTAGGTTACGTAAATGAAAGCGCTCCCAAAAGCAGCTTGTTTTTCACTAGGATGACGCTAGATGTCTTCATTTTTTTGTCCATCTTTGTGTCATCCTCCTATTCTTTCAGTCAATCATTGCTCAGCGGTGTCACTCCACGCTGTCATCCGCTTCCAGCCTGGTGGTGGGGAGGCATCTATCTAGTTGTAACGGTGCTGGGTTGAGCTGTCTGTGACCTACTTTTGCTGTCTCCTCGTTAAATTGTTAATAGATCTTGAGTGCAACATGGCGTCTCTCTGGGGAGTCCGAATTGCCATAAGAACCAAAAATAACCCCCCCACAGCCAGGCGAGGTGATTTATTTATTTTGTGTGTTCCCTCCATGTCCACACAAACCCTTCATGCCTGTGTAGAATTTTAGACAACATGACTTGTGTGAGCATTTTCCAGAAAAACTAATATTTAGAAGAGGCACATGAACACATCATCCTTGGATTCAAAATTGAACTTCTGCCGATACTGAAAACTAATCTGCTGTGTCTGTATGTAATTCACCTGTATAGATGCACACTGCACCAATAGATGCTCAAAACAGGAAACTGCAAAGAAAATTTAATTAAATAAACTAAACTAGGTAGATGCAACAATGCACCCAACACAAAACCTGTTGATTACAATTTATTTCAACCCCTGTATGTCACTGTAAAAGATGGATGCTCAAGATACAGTATACTGTACCTCTAAGACCCAGCACAGAAACACCCGCACAAAGTGCGGCAAAATTGTAATACCATTAATAATAATAATGTATCCTCAGCAGGATGCAGCCTGACAAAGAGACACACACAAACACGGTTTAGAAACAACTACCGGGTTAGCTCAGGCTACTGAGCTAGGCTAATCGCTCTCCAGGTGCTATCAGTCGGCTAATACGGTGGCCTCGCTCCCAGTTTGATGCCATTTGTCCTGAGTAAAATATAATATATAATACATTAAATACAGTTATTTAGATTTAGAGATTAATCTCTTTAATTTAAAAAAATAAATAAATAAATAGAGTTCAAAACATCAGCACTAAAGTTAACACATCTGGGCTGTAATAAAAATCGGTGATGGAGTGATGACTTTCAAAGTGTTCTCTGCTCAGATGAGAAGTCCTGATAGTCCAGTTCTTCATCTCAAGTAGAACATCTGGATCACCTGGAGGAAAACTACACAGAAAAATAGACATGTAAAATAATTTATGTGTTATATGTACAGAATGTATATGTGTATGTAATATGTAATGTGGATGGATATTCCTTGATCTTAATTTACATTACTGTCTAACTTCAAACCTGAAACCTTCACAATATTACAATTGTGGTCACAATGTTATGCCTGATCAATGTAGCTGAGCACTGAACTCAGATACACCAGCTTTGGCGTAAAAAAGACCCACAGTTACTGTTACCTTTCTGTCCATCACCAGAAAAAGCTCACACAAACTATTTGACTAGCCTGGCAGATTTTTGCAAGAGCATAATCAGTTTCCAACACAGAGGTTCTAGACCAACTTTGGGCCACAAAAAAACATGTGGGTGGGGAAGTAGGTATGGTCTCTGAACTCCAGACAAACATTTAACTGTGCTAGATCACACTGATGAAGGCGATCAAGGGCAACAGATTTCTAGTGTTTATCAAGCTTTGTACATTGTTAGCCAACCACTGCAAACAGAGTGGCACACACTGTAGACTATACAGAAGGACAACATAATTAGCGATGTAATTATCATCACTGTCATCCGTTTGTCAAGCTCCCTCTGTCTCCAGCATATGGGACTTGGTAGCAGAATAGCTTCATGGTTCCACCTCAGGGACTGTGACAGCATGACATGTCTGCACAAGCTGTACACGAGCCCTGCTCAAACACCAGCCGGCAGCCCAGCGTTAGGCTCCTTGTTTATCCTGAAAGCATTTGAGACTCTTCTCGACCAGCTTCCTGATGAGGAGCTGTGCTGTTTGGCGGGACTGAAAGAGTACCTGCTGCTGAACATTTGTCTTAATATTTGTGCTGCAGTCTAGGGTAATGACAATAACAGTTAACATATCTATTACAGCAGATGCTGAAAGCGAAATGTTTAATACACAGTTAAGCTCATTACAGGCGAAAGATACAAAGCATGAAAGGCATTAATTAAGGTTTAATTAAGGCCATGTCAGTATATGTGTGTGTGTGTGTGAATAAATACCATAGAATTGGACAGATATGTTATCCATGATGCCCACATGAGGAACCCTAATGAATCCCTTAATAAACATAACCAGTGCCCATGTGACCAGATGATACTCCAGCCTGAGCTAGTCTATTTAATCGCCTTGAGAACTGGGTTGGCCTCAGAGACACCTCCCAAAAACTGATTCTGATCATACTTATCAAACTGAACGTATCCAGGACTCTGCTGCCTACTGTGGAGTTCCCCAAGGCTTAGTCCCCTGCCCTTTGTTGTTTTCTGCTGACAGGCTTCTATAGGACATATTATGCACAAACAAATCCCATATGAAGTTCTATTTGCACATCTCAAACCAGAGGCCATTAAGTACAGTCATACAGTCTGTATGACATCTCTCATTTAACAACTTGTCCCGACCAATCGTACCTTCTCCTATGAAGGAGCATTTCAAAGAGCAAATGCATAGCTGCTAGCAATAAAAAGTAAACAAAGTATATAAATTTTATTATTAAACCGAATAAGCCAGCCAAATACAGATTACATAGTGTTACTACATGCTACATGTTTAATTATAATACAGTACTTATCAGACAGCTGAATCCTGTATATTCTTCTCAGCTTCTCAGTAGTTCACTGTAATTATTGACGTGGCATCATCTCCTCTTTGTTTCTTACCACTCACCATACTGCAAAATTGATTTGTGGAAAAAACTCCTGTTGTGGGGGCTGTGTGGTTTTGGCAGATACAATGGTGCCATTTTTATAATAACTACCGCTTTTCGTGTACATTTAACACATGGATAGCTCTGGCATGTTGTTACATTACACATCCTTCAACCCAGTGTGAGCCCAGCGGGTTCTTACTCACTGTTTCAAAGCCTAGATTAAAAATATTTAGGTCCCGACTGACTACTCTCAAATACAGAATGAAAGAGTTTTCTGTCTTAGGTGCTTTGAGAGTTCAGAGGAACCTGCCTGAAAAGCTTAGCATTGATGGGTCTCATCTTTCCGATAATTCGTCGTACCTCCAACTACTGTTCAAATCATCTGTGAAACATTTGTAAGCGTGGCACTTTACTCCAGTTCTTGTATTTATATAAAACAAAACCTCCTGGCTCATTTGCCAGTGTTATTAATTGTGATAGCAGGTTTCCCTGTCCCCCTGCCAGCTTGAGTGTCATGTGTGATCCTTGAAGTCAAGGTCACAGTTGAGAGGTGTGAGGGTTAATGAAAACTGGACAACCACAGGAGTTCAGAGGTGCTACAAAGACAGCTCATGCTTGCACTTGTCCGTCTGAATTGTTTCTTCTCACTCCTTATTATTCTAGGTCTTTGACCTATTTAAGTCACATTAACAGTCCTGCCTTTTGTCACTGATGCACTCTCTCTTTGTATAATACCTCTGACCAACATTTATCTCTGACAGAAATAATTAATTGATTTTCTTCTACTGGTTTGACAATGCATTTTATGCATTTAGGTTTGCATTTAGTTCTGAAACAGGGCATGACATGGATGTGTCGCACAGAGATTATAGCTAGCTTAACTCTTGTCCCTAGTTCTTACATAGAGATCATAGAGTGATTCAAAATGTACAGTATTCTTTCTAATATATGACGACAGAATGCAGGTATTTATGATGCAATGAGACAAATGGACTGCAATGTGCAGATATAACAGAGGATAAAACAATTGTCAGTTTACAATTAACAAAGACACTAACCAGGGATCCTCGATCAAGACACTGTCAACTGTAGTTGAGCAACACTAGATAAATACAGGAACATTGAACACATCAACCAGCTGTACACCACCTCACACATCAGTTGTGATGTTCTATATAACATTGGATTTAAAAATGAAAAGTGCAGACACCAGCACTGCTGCAGCTCCTCTTTATTTCTTCTCGTTTTACGTTCCTACCAGAGTTTTGGTCGTTTGTTCAAAGCGCTGCAGTCAAACAAAGTGACTGTTCTTCCTCAAGTGATGGGAATCAGGCAGCGCCCAGCTCAAGCAAAGACGCCCTGAAATTAATTAATTCCTCCTGAAAGTCCTCACATGAGGTTGCAAATGTTTCCTCTTCTTCTGTTCGGCGCGGTAAAGCAAACAGTGAGCTGAAATTAGAAAGATGACTCTGCCAGTGGAGAGGAAAACGCTAGCAGAAAGGGGAATAACGTGGGGAAAGTGTGAAGGGTTTTGTACATTAGGACTGGAGTTGTTTCATAAGTTCTGATTGCATCCAGGCACCAAGATAAATAGAGTAATGTGAAAGGAAGAATGAGAGGTATATGAGAGAAATGGGCACATTTTTCTAAGTATAATTTAATATTTCACCAACCACTTCAGCTCACTATACAAGTTTCTTATTGTGGATGTCCTTAATGAAAAGAATATATCAACCGTCCGCATGTTTCACCTCCATCTTATTGAGTCAGTAAGGCTAATTGTCACTAATGCAGACAGAATTATTCTCACTAACCCATATAGACACAAAAACAGCCTCTTTCTTCATGGTGGCTGAATATTTTACAGCTGAAATGTGGCCTACTGTGGTGGAAGTTTAACACCTTGGAGCAGCTTTGCCCATATCTGTAGGTGAGTCTCAAGCTATATGGTCCATCTGATAAGAGTGTAAGATGGCAAAAAGGAAGAAAGAGAAACCCAAGTAAAGGACACGAAAAGAAGCTAGGAAAATTGAGTCAAATGATTGCGACGACCACCCAGGTCGAGTGTTGAGTTCAGCTGTGTGCGTTTGTCTTGATTTCTCCATTCTTCATCCAGATAATCCCTCAAACATTATTGTCGCTCGTCTCCTGGATGTCCACTCAGGCTGTCTGGCTGCACGCCCACTTGTGGTGGGTGAGAGATGTGATGTATGGCACCATCACTGTGTTGCATCTCTCCTGCCCCAACTAATACCAGAGCACAATCAAACGGGATTCCCAGCGGCGTTGACTTAGATTTCTACATGTGAACAGAAAAACAGGTGGCCACAATACCAAACGAGCTTTTCTTCCCCTAGCTCTTGTGACGATGCATTGGGGGCATTAAAAGGGAAATCTTTGACTCGCACACATCAAAACTGCTTTGACATTTGGGATTCATTGAAAGCGCAGGATTAATAATTCAGGCTGAACCAGGCAAGATGGAGAGTCTCTGCTGGGCAGATGAGCACTAAATCAAATCACACCCACCACGTTCAGCTGTATGGATTAAGCTCTTGTATCTCGGTGAACTCGCTGACGCTCAGCGTGATGCAAACAAATCCGAGATGTAGATGTCGCAGCCGAAGTGAACCACCTCTCTGGCGCACGCCGGCGTCTGTGCATTTGGAAGACGTCTTAGTTTGGGAGCTGTGTGCGCCTGGTAATGTTGCAGAGCAGCACCAGCCTGTCAGGGGAGAACAGTTGGGAGCTGTTAGAGCAGGCAGAGGGAGCGTGCCTCTGCTGCAGAAACATGGATTATAGATCAACATATCTCATCCCGACTCCCCTCACACAGAGGCAGAAACTGTCCTGTAACATGTTCAGTCAGGCAGGGTTTAGTCTGCAGTTTACCTCCAATCATGCTTTCTGTGTATGAGAATAAAACACACCAAATCCTGTCAAAAAAAGTCTTAAACTTCATATATAATATAATAAATAAGAAGAAAATAATAATAAAACAAAAAAAAAAAGAAGCAACATTTGCAGTAGTCATCCATTCAGATGTGTGTTTTTTTCTGAAAAAATGAGTGATCATATTCTTCTCTTTTACATCACAGAGACAAGCACCTGGAGCGACGACTGGAAACAGCAAACCACCTGCTGGCCAAGGTATGTTTCTAACCATCAGGTTCAGTCTAAGAAGCGCAGCCGAGTAGAGACATGATGCAGATTGTGAGCAACGTGCAGTTTTCCCCATGTGGTGCAGACACAGCCTGTGTTTTACACGTGGCAATGGAACAGTGCTATAGCTGAGCACTTCAAATTATTATATTGTGCAAGTTACAGTCAGTCTGAGCCCTAACCAACATTATAAAGCTGAAAGGAGCTTTGCCCCCGTTTTAAAATACAATTATCATTACTGCTGCATGCATCATAAGCTGCTGACTGACTTTTTAAATTTTATTAATCTTAAACTAATTTTATATACACGTTATAGGCATTTAATATGATAGTCTAAGTAGCTATTAACTGCAGCTTTCAATTTAGCAGTGACTAGTTGAGAGCAAGTATCATAAAATTAAATACACAATGTCAGTAAATACACTGATATATAGCATTTATGTGTCACATGTAGTTTTACTCCTCATAGTCACATTGCAATAAATTGGGTTCTACATTAAAGTGTCAGCTTTAATTACTAGGATTATAACAGTTATAATATAGATAGAACTGCATAGAAATATGAATAGAGAACCTAAAGCTTAAGAATTTAAAATCTTCATAAGTAGAAGAAAATCATTTGCTGTCTGAAGTGTTTGTCCCGTCGGCCTCTGCAGACGTTATATGGTGACAGTGTCTTCACGGCGGACACCTCCAGGTCTTCTGACTTTGGCTGAATTTTATTTTTTATGTCTGTTCTCCTTTCATGTAAGAAACACCTCTACCGTTTCTGGTTTCCTCTGTTTCCTTGACTTATAAACAGTCAAACTGGACTTGCTGCACTTGCAGGATCCTTTGTGATTCGTAAATGGTGCTAAGTGCAGAGCTACCATCATGACAAGATGAGCATGCAAGAACAAAGGCTGGTTTCTAATGAACCTCACACCATTTAATGGGTTTTTTCATGACCTTGCTCAGGTGAGACGAATGACGATCCGTCTGACATGTCCTCTGTGGTGTGCAGGATTACCAGATCCTAAGTTTATTATCTACGTATATATTGTCATCAGTACGCATTCAACAGTTACAGCCGCTGGGTTTCTTGGCTCAGCCCTGCAAGAAGATACTATAAATCTTTTAATTGCTTTTTGCACTCTGCACATTCACTGAATTAGCTTCCATGGCCGCATACGATACGATACACGGAGGAATCACACAATGTAATCTCCCCCGCTCCTTGAAGTCAACTTTCTCTTCGCACAATGGATGCAGCAGGTTAATAGCAACCCATTCACAGCTCAGTGGCTCTGTAGCCCCATTTAGCACATAAAGCATCCTCCATGTACCTGGAGATCATGCGTCACCTCTCCTCTCTCTCTCTGGGACTGCTGATAACACTGTGAAGACCCCGTGCTGAAATGGATTTCCGTCCCAACTTCTGGGAAGATGAAGTGTGTTGAGGCTTGCGCTCAGCCCAGAGGGAAACATCGCAGCTGCAATCAGGAGGGATTTTAGAAGGCATAATTGAATTTGATAGATGTGTGAATTGCATTCGTTTGACATTTGCCCATTTTTTTTTTTTTTTTAGCTTTTTTTTGTGGGTTTCCTTTGTTTTGGAAAAAGAGGAGTTGCAGGATATGAATTCATATGCATGAATACATCGGGGCAGGGAAGTGAAGGATAATAGGTTTAGGATTCTATACTTATTGACAAACTATAGCTGGGCAGACTGATGTTAGACTTGGATTGCTCATTATTAGCTAGCTGGGGTTGGTGTGGTGGTTAGCACAGATGCCTCACAGCAAGAAGGATCTGGGGCTTTTCTGGGTGGAGTTTGCATGTTCTCCCTGTGTCTGTGTGGGTTTTGTCCAGCTTCCACACACCATCCAAAGACATGCTCGTTAGTTTCACTGGTGATTCTAACTCTGCCGTTGGTGTGAATGTGACTGTGAGTGGTTGTCAGTCTGTGTCGACTGAATAAGGAATAAACGTGTTGGGATGTACTGAAAGGTCATCATGCATGGAAATCAATAACGTCACCTTTTTGTGAGCTCAGCATTGTTATGACCAGGCCGTCATCAATCCTTGTCCATATACTCTTCAGTTGCCTCAAATCGCACAGAAACCAATTTGAATGTGACCTTTCACAAAACCCCTCATGGAAATAATCCCATCGTGCGTTGTGGCAATTTGAATCATTGGCTTATAGAGTCCCTGTGTGGTGTAAAGGGCATCGACCCTGTGGAGCAGGTGGGATTGTGGAGGAAGGAGGAAGCTGCGCGTGCGTGTTTGTGTGAGAGCTTGCGCAGTCATGAAATATGAATTTGTTTGTGATTGTCATCCAAGGGCTCCAAGGTCAACAAAATGTTTCATCTAAACGTAAGTAGGATGTTTTTTTGTTTTTTTAAATCACCCTTTATGTAAGGGAGCGCACCTTCACCGCACCGCAGCTGGTCAGCATTCAGGGACCTGAGCACCGCACCGCATGACAAATGACGCCTGAATAAATGACCTTTTGGTATTACTGGGGGAAGGAGCATCGACACGTTTCATAGCAGTGAGAACTGAAGCCACGTCTCATGAAACAGAAACACTTGTTTTCATCACATCCTCTGTGTGTTTGAGCATCTAGCACTGACTTCACATCCCTGTCCACTGTCGGTTTGGACACAACAACACAAAGAATGTGGCCTGATAATGTGTGTGTGTTTCTGAACATTTTAAAAACATGATATGTATGTCTCATTGTCTTCAAGCAGGAGCTTTTTTGAATTACAGTATAAGTAAGAACAAAGTAGTGGATGGGTAATAAAACACACAGCTGATTGTCAAGAATAACCGACATCTTGGACACCATCGTCCAATGAAGTGCACCTCTTTAGTTTTGTTAGTCGATGTGGGCTTCTGTATTGTCTTTTTACTGAATGTCAAGGCCCCTTTTTTATGCCTGTGACATGAATCAGAAAATCTGAATCCTTTAACAGCACTGCTGAAAACAAAAGATTTTCTGTATAATCCTTTAATTTTCTTTGCATGATTTAATTAAATTGGTTATGTACCGTAGCTGTAAAATAATTGCTAATTTGTCATCCTCCATTGCTTGAGTTTATCATCTCTTTTAAAACATGGAGCATCATAACATTTAGTGTCAAATAAGATCCATTTTTTTGTTCTACCAGAATAGTAATAAGGACCATGAAAATGGAAGTATTAAAAAAATTGAGTTTTATGCATCCGTTCCCCAGATGGTTCCATGGGCACGTTCAACAAATGGATGTGTAATGTTCACAGATCATTGTCTGAATTTGTGTAACCAACCAGTTAGTCTTCATCTCTTTTCATTTAATTGCTGCCCTTGGTGGTTAAAAGTAACACTACAACTGTGTCTCTCCTCAGTGGGCAGATATTTGCTTCACCATCACTAACATTTGTTCAATCCATGAATCTGTTACGGAGAAAATGATACCAGACTATTGCACCTTACTGATTTAAAGACCTAACTTATCCAACTCTAACAATGAGCAAATTTAAATTTTCAGGTTGTTACTTAGACAAAAAATGTATTCACAGCAGCGTTAACCCTGACAGACATATTATAGTGGTCGGTAAATGTAGCGCACAGCACATTTTATCTGTATTTTTCAGAATTAGAAGAGAAAATGCTTAAATTTATTGACTTGGGAAATGAACAGTTGGTGAATTTCCCCATCTATGTTAAGAGAAGAATTTGTCCATGGAACACACTGAAGAATAATTGGTAGCATTCATGCAACTACACTGCCAAGCTATGTGTCAACTATGAGCTAGATTCAAACATGCCGGCAGGAGCATAGTAAGAACGCTAACATGCTGATGGTTGACACGTAACCCTCACTACTTTTGTGTTAATTAGCACCCAAACAAAGTTCAGCTGATGCAGATGGGGGCAACAAAAAGCCCTCTCCTCTTGAGTCGTCTCAACTCTTCTTCTTTCCTCTCACCAGATGAAAAGAAGAGCAACCTCCCCCAGGACTTCGACATCGACATGGACAACCCGGAGACGGAGAAGGCTGCCGTGGCCATCCAGTCTCAGTTCAGGAAATTCCAGAAAAAGAAGCAGGATGTGAAGTCGTAGATCGTAGATTGTAGATCGCTGTCGCCCTGACCTTCGCCTGATCAGGGCTTTGTCTTGCATGTCGATCAAACTGCACTGTTATGAACTGAAAAGGAAGGGGGTGGGGTGGGCTTTCTGAAGGCAGAGGTGTCAGGGTGGGGTTAATAAATGTCTGTGTATAATTAGTTCTATATACAAAAAGATATAATTCCTGGTATATGTATTTAAACCTCTCCTGTGATTTTGCTATTTCTGTTTTTTACTTCAAAGACATTACACAGTGCAGCTGCAGCAGCCCCCCAATATGTGTAGTATTTCCTCTGTCACATTCAGTGTAATATACTCATGTAAACCACAAATTTAAATAGGTCTTATCATAAATTGTCAAACAATGCTTATCTTTCCTCCAAAGCCACATGCATTGTTGTGATTGAGGCTAAACCCCGTGTCACGTATTCATTGACAGACCTAATCAAAAGTTTTGGGCTCCACTGGAGATCCGTTAATCACATTTCCCTCAGGCTGGGTAAAATGATCCCCCGCTGCTGCCAGTGCTTTCACTCTCTATGACTAATGCTTTTAAAATCAAATCAGAGTCTCTAATTTTTGTTTGGACGTAGGAGGTCTCCCCTCCACCCTGTCAGTCCCGCCTGAACAAAAACAGTCGTAAGTCTTTGTAGAGACTCTTGATGTTGTGCTTGTGATTCGACTCCAGTTGTGTTTCGTTCCTTCGTTCTTGTCCCGGTGTGATTTAAATCATGTGTTACATGTGTACTGTACAAGCACATAACACTTATGCATGCAACCTCACTCATGTGCTCACACACAGAGAAAGAAATAAAGACAATGGAAAAGAAGGATTTACTTTCTATCATTTCCCACTGAATGACACTTTCTACAATATGTGTAACATGTACACGTTTCTCTGTTGTAGGGTTTGAAAAAAAAGGTTGCACACGTATAAGTGTTTGTATTTTTCAACTTCTAATTGACCTCCTGAGACCCCGCATCCTCATATGGGGACATTAAGTTTTAGGTTTTATCGCAGCTTAATGTCCTCATTAGTAGACGTTTTAGTCTGCCATCTAGTGGTAGGAAAGTGTCAATACACGTGATCGGTGTAAAAACATGAAAGCAGACTCATTCTATAGACGACATTTTACAGTTGAAATTTATTCATTTATTCTTATAAACGTTTCTAGTTTGATATGACGCGCAAATGTAACAAATTTTATCAATAGCAACGAGCTACAGTGTCGCTAATTAGCAAGTACTCGTTTGAGGACGCTGGGACTTTGTTGTTCTGTCTTTGCTTAGCCATGTTCAAGTATTAAAATAAACTGTTTTTATATTTTGGTGACTTCATTAAACTATAAATAATGAGATAATCCCAGTGTCGATATAGGAGGACATTGTTTTTTTTTTTTTTGTTTTTCAAAAACTAATACTTCATGTTCGAAGATGATGCTTAGTTTTTATACATTTTAGGTCCTACTATCCCAATACCGTGGAGAAATAAAAAACACAGATCAAATAAAAGTTCAGGTCCCAGGAAGTTAAGCATTTGTGTGAACTGATCTTGCAGTTGACACAAGCTGTAGTCAGTGCAATAAACCCTGATATCATATTTGAACTATACAACTAATTTGCTATGAATTCTGGGTAAACTAAGATGGACAGTGTCAAACTCAGTCCAACAGAAAATGTTAGAATAATGAAACAGTTACACGTCTTTTTTTTCTTTTTTTTTAATTTTTTGGGGGAAAACTATAAAACATAAGTGGCATAAACACTCAGCAGTGCAGGCCTGTAGCCAAGCAGAGCTTCTGTGTGTTGATGATGTGGCAGGACTCATCAGTCTGGCAGGAGCAACAGAAACGTCTGACAGTACCCTCAGTGCTCTCCCTCTTTCTAGGAAATCCAATTTTCAGAGCACTGTTAGCGTTCCATAAATAACGAGTCATGTTTCTTTTTCTTTTGACATTTGGTGCCTCAGAGTGGAAGTTATTAGTAACTTGTTACCACGGAAACGTAGCTCTGAGTTTGACTGGAGCCAGGTGGGTCTGACTTTTAAAGTTTAAACTAAGTGAATTTTTATTTTTATGAAACCCTCTGGCAACTTCAGTCAGACTAATCCATGAGCAAATTTGGTCTAAAATACGGAATACACTTAATGAGCTTCAGAGGAGTCTCTGCTTTCCTGTCAGAGACTGTCCTACGGTGATTACTAATAAAGTCATCATCTCATCAGGAGGTGGTGATTAAATTATGATATATGAGAAGAGCAGGTATTTCCTCCTTAAAATGAAATGCAACTGACATCCAGTATTTTGATTTTGATCTGCTCTCTCTTAACCTCGTGTTGCAGAGGATGAACAGACCATACTGCACTTCACTTTCTTTAGTAAATGAGCTTGTGAGGAGCAAAAACATAAATAAAATCTTAAGGCCAAAAAATGCCAAATATAAACAATGCCAGCTGTCTCGGATCGTCGCACATTGCTCCAGTTCGCCGCTGGGATGTGCCTCCATGTTTATTACCGTACATTTTCTCAATCATTTTCCCAGCGCTTCGGGCGGACAGCTTCACATTTGTCAGGCTGATCACAGGCAAGACCTCAGTCTCAGCCTGAACCTTATTTATGACGGCTGTTATTAACCACCACTTGTGGCGACGAGTAAATCTCTGTCACCACGCTCAATTTGTTGTGGACTTCAGAGGTGGAAGGCAGGTATGCAGAGTTGTCACACTGAATAATACGGCTTCCTGCCAAACCTCCCTCCAGTGATATAAGACCATGGATGCAATTGAGCAGGCAGGACGTGTGAGGCTCAGGCAGAAGCTTCTCCATGACAGGCTTTCATTAATATACCACTTTAGAATGATTCTGCATAATATTTGCTTTTCTGTCACTACCGGCTAAACACCTGTGGTAAGATTTAGAAGGAATCTTGATATATTTCTTGTAACATTGCATGATGAAAGGCATCTCAGTACTCATAATTTAGCACTTGGTGTTGCTATCAATGGACATGAAGGAGTTCTTGCCACATGTATCAATCAAAGACTGGTTAAATGCTGCAGGTCAGTCCACTAGTTCACACCTTTAAAAGCCATGAGTCCATTTTCATGGTGGTAAAAAGCAGATCACTCAGCTTTACACAACTACCAGAATCATCAACAGCAATGGTAAATATAATACTGAATTATTCTTGATCTCTCATGATAGCATCACGTAGTTGCTGCAGATTTGTCGGCTGCACATCTATGATGAGAATCTCCCGTTCCACCACATCCCAAAGGTGCTCTACTGGATTGAGATCTGGTGACTGTGGAGGCCATTGCAGGACAGTGAACTCATTGTCATGTTCAAGAAACCAGTTTGGGATGATATGAGCTTTGTGACATGGTGCTTTAACCTGTTGGAAGTAGCCGTCAGAAGATGGGTAAACTGTGGTCATAAAGGGATGAACATGGACAGCAACAATACTCAGGTAGCCTGTGGCATTTAAACCATGCTCAGTTTGTACTAAGGGGCCCAAAGTGTGCCAAGAAAATATCCCCCACACCATTACACCACCACCACCAGCCTGAACCGTTGATACAAGGCAGGATGGATCCATGCTTTCATGTTGTTTAAATTTCTGACCCTGCTATCGAATGTCGCAGCTGAAATCAAGACTCATCAGACCAGACAACGTTTTTCTAATCTTCTATTGTCCAATTCCGTTGAGCCTGTGTGAACTGTAGTTTCAGTTTCCTGTTCTGCACTGACAGGAGTGGCACCTGGTGTGTCTTCTGCTGCTGTAGCCCATCTTCTTCAAGGTTGGACATGTTGTGCGTTCAGAGATGGTGTTCTGCATTCCTTGGTTGTAACTACTGGTTATTGAAGTTACTGTTGCCTTTCTGCCCATTCTCCTCTGACCTCTCACATCAACAAGGCATTTTCGACAATGATTACTCACTGGATATTTTCTCCTTTTCAGACCATTCTCTGTAAACCCTAGAGATGGTTGTGTGTGAAAATCACAGTAGTTTCTCAAAAATACTCAGACCAGCCCTTCTGGCACCACCAACCATACCACATTCAAAGTCACTTAAATCCTCTTTCTTCTCCATTCTGATGCTCGGTTTGAACTCCAGCAAGTTGTCTTGATCATCTCTTCATGCCTAAATGCATTGAATTGCAACCATGTGATTGGCTGAATAGCTGTTTGTATTAACAGGTAATTAAGGAAATTAGGTGTACCTAATAAAATGGCAAGTGGTGTAGATACACAATTTACCATTCACAACTTGTTTTAGCCTGAATGATTAAACAGATTTTTTTTCTAACTCTTTCCTACCAGTCTCCTGTCAGGTGATGATTCAGTTGATCATCGGTGCTGGGCTGTGCCATGTGGTGTAGTAGTATTTCCACTGATGACAGGATGTCATCGTTAATCAGGTGTGACCTCCTCCGGTGGCAGTTATTGACGGTATTTCACACTAGCGGGCACTTTGGGCCAGACTCGTGATGTCAGCAGAGCCAACGTAGAGACAGGTGGATGTGGGACATGTCTGTGACGTGTCTCAGCAACATACACACTCATTCATTCATTGTACTACTCTTCATGGTCTACAGTTAGGATGCAGGTCTCTGACTGCATGGCATCATGGTCTTGTGAGTTTATGTCGAAAGGGAAACAATTTTATTCTCTTACATGCTTGAGATGTTTGAGAGCTTCATTCCTTATAGTTACCATTATGCTTTAGGTGAACTGCGACATGCACTGGCAAGTATAGAACCTGCATCACCATTAGATGTTTTCAGTAAGATTAAGGTTGTTCTTTTGATAATTTTAATTTCCTGTATTAAGTAAAAGACATCAGCTTTCTATAACCTTATAGGGAGGACTTTGCTGCAAAGGTTTGGGTTGGACACTGATGAGAAGAATAAACAACTCAATGCTGTCACCTGCAGACAGGGAATACAATGTTGTACAAACGCTTGTACAGCTGAGACAAAAAAGAAAAGATTCTGCATCCTCTGCCGAGATTTATGCCCCCACCTGCTCCCTGGACGCCTGCTGCATCTCCACCCCACCTCCAGTCACTCATGTCAAACCTGCGCGGGGACACTTCTGGGGAACAGCCATTTTATTAATCAAATTTGAACCTTTGTGTTAGTTTCTCTTTATTCCAGTGCCACCATGGTGAACACTCATGTTAAAAATAAAAAGTGACATTTTTTTTTTGTTTGTTTTTTTTGTTGTTGTTGTTGTTAAAATGTATAATCATAATGAAGACAGTTAATCATAGAAACTAATCATAGAAACTGACATTATGACCTCACAGCATTTTGGATCAAACTCTTCTCCCTTCAGGCTAACTCAAAGAAACAGAAAGAACAGAAATGGGCCAGGGCAGACAGGAACAAAAAACAGCTTCTTACGTATATCCACATATTTTTCTGATATTTCCCGTAGACATTATAGGTTTGGTTTGAAGGGGGGGATTCTGCTGGATTGTCTCACGTTTTTTTTTTCTTTTCTTTTTTTTTTTTTTTTTCCCTGTAGAGGAGCATCACTGCAATGCAGCAACAGTAAATCTACTGAGGAGAGTGAGAGCCCTGAAGACTCTAACTAGTGCACTGAGAGTAGGGGGATCTATCTGGACACACTTGAGTGGGGCTGTTGTGAAGTGCAAACCATTAGTTCTCTAAACCCTCCCTGTTCTAGCTAACATCATTTACCACCCTGGCAAACAAGCAGTGGTAAACTACACCTGAATACATAAGCTGGAGTGCGTCCGGCCCTGTAAGTATACTCACAACATAGTTATTTTTCATCATTACAGTACAGTATAGAGCAATAGTTTTCATATACTTCATATCTTTTTTTTTTTCATATTGCACCATCAGAGCATGGGACACAGAGAAAGATCAACAGAGACTCAATTTCCTAATTAAAACGAGATATGTGCAAACATGACTAAGGACTTTATTAACCAAATCAATTCTTCCCTGTAATATCCACAAATAAAAGTGATTTCTCTTTTTTATATATATATTTATAGTAATAAGAATAATAAATCTTCACATTGGATCATTTCATAGTGTGACAAAATGCTCGACTAGGCTGTTCAGCCACAATCGTAATCCTCATTGTCTTTTTAATTGGTCAGTCCCCATGCATCCATAGGAAATAGATTTTTTTTTTTCTTCAAAAAAAGTAACAATTTGAGAGCAGCTGAAAAGTTTGGACTGGTGTCAATTGCTTTCATTCCAAGATTTCTCCCAAGTTTCATTCAGTGTTTCAGAAGGATATTCCATAGGAAAAAAATGACTCCAAATCGTCATCTTCCACTCCAGAAATAAAAATAATAATAATAATAATTAAAAAAAAAAAAAAAATGTCCGGGTTCTTATGAAAACATTGTAGCAATGGTGGTGATAGATCATTTGGTAATCAATAATTTATGATCATTAATAGCTGACAACTAACAATTAATAATTACTGATTAATCATAAAGAATTAACAAGAATAAATAATGCTCCCTCGTTACTCAATTAGTTTGGCAAAGCTCCGGCTGGAGTCGTTTCTGATGAGTGAATTATTTTTTTTTCTCAAGTGAAACAAACCAACAAAAAAAAAAGAAATACAAACAAGAGGTAAAAGAAAAAATCTAAAATAAATAAAAGGAGATTAGTAAAAGTGGCCCCGCCCTTGGAGGGAGGGGACGTATATACAGAACTGCGTGGTGAAAGTCAGTTTACTGCACTTGAGTGTTAAGTCCAGTGTTAGAGTGAGTTCTAGTCCCGCCCTATGTGCCCCTGCTGTTATACCAGCGTGTAGGACTTTGCGTAGGGGTTGTTGCTCTGTTTGAGATGTCCTCTTGAGTCCAGCAGGGACTCCTGGGAGGTGCTGAGCTTGGCGGCCTGGGCCAGCTCTGAGCCCTCTCTGTGGGGGAGTGTGGCTGCAGAGCCAGGCTGCCACTGGGCCGCTGGGTCCCTGCTGGCCTGAGGGGCCTCTGTGGGTGTCGGGGGCGCCATGCGAGAGGGCCGCTTCAGTGAGCGGCTCTTCTGCGGCTCAAGACAGGCCTGACCCATGGCCGCTCTCTCCCCGCTAGCTGTCCCCCTGGATGACCCCGAGCAGGTCATGCCTCGGTTTAACAGGAAGTCCATGCGCAGGTAGGGAGGAAGGTGAACCAGCTCGCCTCCTGCAGGACGACACACACACACCAGAGTTAGTCCAAGAAAACACGAGCACTAGCAATAATCCTGTTCATTCTCATCCAGATTCTCGCTGACTTTAGAGGAGCGTATCTGTAATAAGAGTGCTCTCTCATTTTGGAAGAAGCAAAGAGAATTAGCATTACAGTATAGAACGGATATTACATGTGAATGTGTTTAGACAGCTGACATCCACCCTCCCTGGACAGAAGTCACTGTGCAAGTTTTAGATTTCAAACGTTGGATTCCCCATTAAAGTGGCAAATTAAATGCCATCTAACACAAACTGTCACGTCAAAGACTTCAATCTTCTCATCTGAGAGTTACAGTTATTCAATATAGAGTAATTCTATGCACATCCAGCAGCCTTGGTTCTGCCCACTAACACTGCACCTGGAGCTGTGAATTATTTTCATTTTCAGTCATACATATTAGTAAAAGACTAGTAAATACCTTTTCATACAGCATATGAAAAAGTACTGACTTTTAGTTACTTTGTAATGAGATCTCATGAATCTGTTTTAAAATACCATATTAATTGACTAATACATTGGCGTGTCCTGTTGGGTTTCATTCAGACTGAGTTTTAATCCAGAACCAAAGACACAGCCATCAACCTGAATAAGTTTTATAGCAGTTCATTCGGATTCCCTGTTGGTGTTAATATTAGGTGTCAGTATTAGACCAGTAGTTAATTTTTAGTTATTAAGCAGCAGAAGGGAGCTGATAGTGATAAAAGGCGAACAAGCTTCCAGCTTCCAGGCAGACAGGAGTGCGGTCTCTGGACAGCGTGGCCTCACCCGGTCTGTGGGCCTTGGGCACGGCCATGTTCATGACCCGGCTGACGTCCTGAGGCTTGGGAGGGGAAGCGGTGAAGCGACAGATGCCTGATTCAGACGGCGTGCTGGAGGTCAGGCTGTCAGTGTAGTCGTTGGTGCCTGCTGTCATCTGCTCCGAAGAGGTGTCAGAGATGAAGCATTCGGTGATGGTGAACTTGGCGTGGCGCAGCTGCTCCTCCATCTTGGCGTGCTCGTAGGCTCTGGCGAGCTCCTCGTAGGTGGAGGAGGCGCTCTCCGTTGACACCATGCTGCTCCGTGCGCGGTCTGGATGTGGTTGGGAGTTAGTGGAGGGATTAGTGTCACGGGTTAATGGCTGATGAACGGGATGTAACTTTATTACAGTTAAGACAGTGGATTTGTTGTTAAGGAGTCGTGTAAGGAGTGTGTTGCATCGTTTTACAGAATTTTACAGCAGCTCTCTTTTATTTACCTGTGTCCTGAGATGGGCTGACGCTGTAGCTGTCACTCTCTTTGTCAACCGAGCCTGCGACTCTGGGTGTGGGCAGCCTCCAGTCAGTGCTGAGAGTGTGGGAGGAGACAGGGGGGTGGGGGCGGTTCAGCGTCCACTGGCTGGCGTATCGGTTGCGAGCAGCTGGACCAGCCTTGGCTGTGCGACGGGCTGTAGGGTCTGAGAATGAGCAGAAGAATTCAGGGTATTTATGCAGGTCATAGAAAGGGTGTCACTGTATGGTAATGGAGAATGAATAGTGTCCCTCTTAACAGAAAAGTTTTGGTTTAGTTTTTGCTTGTGTCTCTCTCTGACAACCTTAAAGACTTGAAACCAGCACACTGCATGATCTATGCTACAACAAGGAACACCCTGTTCCCACCTCATGAAATCAGACATGTCAGACATGTAACAGATCTGGATCTATACATTTACATGTCACTGTTTTTCTGTATTCTGTATTTTCTGTCAACAGTAGCTTATTAGTTTTATCAGATTAGTTCAGAGATCATCAAATTCCAAGATGACGGGATGCAAACACAACACATCATCTCCCTTTCACGCAGCCATCTTTTCAGTTTCAGTTGCCAGCAGGGGCAACGACGCCTCCCGTTTTGTGCTTGTAGATTTTATATAGAATTGCAGGGCAAAACAAAAGGTGCAGCATTCCTGCTTTAATTGGACATAACAATGATTCCGATTTCCAAAGCAATGCAGAACACAGCAAGGGAAAAGGGAAAACACACGACAATAAAATGCTGTGAAAACAAAACCACATGTAGTGATGAAGTCAAAAAAGGGTCCGTACTGGACTTACTGGTTCCTGGTCTGGCATCAGACACATCCACCAGAGGACCGGTGGCCTGGGAGAGCGACTGGTAGTGGACAGTGTGGGTGACCGTGGACGACTTCTGTTTCTGCGTCTCCCCAAAGTCGTTGTCGGTCAGTAACACAGTGGACCTGTCGTCTGTGAGACAGCAAAAAACCAAGCTCAGCGCTACAGCATCAACATTACATTTGCTTTATGTCCTACTGTACACAACAGCAGCAGGACGGTGCTAGTACCATGCTTACCAACAGTCTCCATGGTGTCTCTCTCCTCGATGAGAAGCTGGGCTCTGGGGATGTCGATATGCATGCGGAGCGTTTGTTGCTGTTTGTTAATTGGCTCAGCTGGACGTGTGTTTTTGCTGAAGAATACAAAACAAGAAGAGAATTCATCATCAGACTCTCTTGTCATAATTACTTACATACTTACTTACAATAGCTTCCTGAAGGTGTTGCACGCTTACCTCATGAGCATCTCAGCCAAGCTTTTTGCATCTGGAAAACAAACAAAGAAGTCATAATTTTAACAAGGAGAACACACGCCTCTGTATGTGATGAAACACATCTCTGTGCCTTCTCTCGTCTCACCTCGGAGCCTCTTGAGCCTCTGCTCCCTCCTTCTCCTCCTCAGGACCAGCAGCCCAATGAAGATCACCACGATGCCCACCAACACGCCGGAAATTGTGACCATCATCTTCAAACCTTCACCCCCTCCGGAGTTGTCCTCGCTCACATTGGGCGCCTTTACCAAAGGGGCTATGGTACCTGTGCAGAGGTGCAGTGATGTTAGGGTGGGTTATGACATGCTGGAAGCCACAAGACCACTGAAACCATTAATATCACAACTTGACTTTATGCTGAAATACTTGGTAGCCAGTTTGCCAACATGATGTTCAGAGCAAATGAAATCAAATATGCCATATTCAATTATGCTTGACCTGATCATATCTCCAACAGCTGCAGGGTGTAAGTGAAGAAGTGGCTGATCTTCAGAGGTGATTGTGACAGCAATGTGAGCCGGAGGTGCTTATTTAACATGTGCTTGTGTACAACAGGCTTGTGATGGAGATATCATCAAGAGCTTCACATAAACCAGGTACAGCCACTGGCTTTGGAAGGAGTTTTTATTGCTTAATTACTCAAAGATGGCTTGACCTCACTGAGCCCCAAGCTCTGCCAGTATCAAGTGACTTGACCCAACATACTACTGTTAGTCAGACTCTGAATATTTGGTTAAGCTTTTCATAGATTCCTTGTTCAGCAGTCAGTGTCAGTGTTCACATTATGCTACCGCTGGAGTGACTCATACAGGTATAGGTATAGTAGTTTCAGCACAAATAATTCAGTGACTCTGTGCCTTGTAAAGAAAAGAGCGGGAAACGTAGCGTCTCCTGCGGTTGTGTCAACTCACTGCCGTCATAGCTCAGCGTCGCGAACTTGACTCTCTTCTCAGCGTATCCGGCGCTGTTGTAGACCTTCATCTGCAGCTCGTACCAGGTGGCCTCCTGCAAATCGTACAGGATGTAGCTCTTGGTGAGGGAAGTGCGCTGTGCCGTGGTCCATGTGGGCGATTCTACCGGCCGGTACTCCAGGGTGAACGAGGTGATTGGGCATCCACCGTTGTTCCAGCCGTTCAGGTTGAGCTTGACCCGAGTGGCATTGATGCTGGTGAAGAGCTCCTGTTCTTTAGAGTACTGAGGTTCTGTGTTTAGGAAACAAGAATGAATTAAAGCATTTAAAAATATAAACCATAAATACTAATAGACAGACAATGCATTAAAAAACCTTCTAAGCTTACTTATTATATCAATCTGGGCTTTCCAGGGCCACTTAGAGCATGTGCTCTGAGGTGATGAGTTTTAGGTCTAGAGTAAGGTTGCATCATAGCATAACTAATAAAAGATTTGTCCTAAATTAAGAATGCAATTTTGTACTGAGGCCATAAAGGAACAATTTATTTGTTTATACCTTTCCCATGGGTCTTTGCTTCAATGATCTCACTGATGCGTCCTGGACCCACTGCATTCTGTGCCGTTAAGGTGAACTTGTACCAGGTGCCACACTTGAGATTTTCCAGCCGATAGGAGCGCTCACTGGGACTGATGGCAAAATTACCCCACTGCTCACTGTTGTCCTCTGAGTACTGCAGAATGTAGCCTAACAATAGCACAAGGAGGAAAATGAATGTCATTCAGCAAATAAAAATGAATAAATAAATGAAAACACTGAAGAAAAAAAAGACATGGTGGGTTTGTCTGACCTCTTATGGAGCTGCCTCCGTTGTCTCCTGGGATCCAGGAGAGGGTGATTGAAGTGGTGGTTGTCTTGGTCACTGTGAGGCGAGGCTGGTCGGGTGGAACTGGAGGAAAGAAAGCAGACAAAGCTCTCAAATTATTCAAAATACATCTAGAACTGAAAAGCTCATTTGCCTCATATGTATGGGAGACATGTAACGTATTAGAACTTTTGTAATTTTCACCTTGAACCTGCAGGTTGAGAACGATCTTGTCCGACCCAAAGCTGTTACTGGCCACACAAGTGTAGTTACCAGAATCCTCTGCTTTTACTGTGCGGATAACGAGGCTGCCGTTGCCGTGGACACTACGCCGGCTATCGATCACTACAGGTGCTGGGGTTCCGTTGCTGAAACACAGATGTGTTTACATGTGTGTGAGTCACGTGGATAATTACTCGCATCTGTTATCACCTACTGCTTTTGGACTTGTGCTGTACTCACATCTCCTTCAGCCACTTGATTGTTGGAGATGGATCACCCACTGCTTTGCAAGGCAGCACGATGTCCCTCATCCAGGGGGTTGTCACTGTCCTGTTGAAGGTCAGGATCCGAGCTGGAGCTGCAGGATTACACACATCCTTAGTCAGCAGATGAGGGGGTGTAACATTTAAATGAATGTGTTTTGGTGTTATATGTGGACCAGTTATTTTTTCAGCAGCACATGGTTAACATCAGTGATCACACTTGATCCCACAACAGTAAATCACTGAGTCAGGGCTACAGATCCATGGGCTGCAGTGCGATGGTGTTTTATTCTCTATGTGGACACTGGAGCAGGAAGCAGAGCACATCCATCACCTGGACCTAAGGTAGGATGTGAATGTCCTGATAGGAGCTGTGGGTCTTGACTCCAGACAGAACAGGGTCTATCAGTATATGCAATCAGCTTATCAGCTCTCACCAAGCATGTTAAGTGTTGACAGGGCCAAATGCAGGGTTATTTATATTCAGCCGATGATCCACTACTTGTCTTCTTATCAAGAGATACGTTTTACCCAACCACACGGGTCTCCAGAAGGGATGCAGTTTAACTTTCACTGGCTAAGCTTTGAAGTCATACTCCAAACTACAGCGACACAAAAGTGACTCAGTGTTGTTGAGCACTGAATATCACAGAGCAGCTTCACCTACCCTCAGCCATGGGTTTGACGGTGATGATCTCACTGGCGTTTCCACGGCCTGCGGCAGTGACGGCCACCACCCAGATACTGTACTGTCGGTTCCTGCTCAGGTTGGGGATGCGGTAGAAGAAAACATCGGGCGCTGCCTCAAACTCACTGCTCACCTAGAGGAGGGAAGACATTCAACATTTTCCACACTGACTTAATGTTGAAGAGTTCTGTGCTGCTCTCATTTGCAACAACTACCTCGAAAAGCCTAGACCAGTGATGAACAAGTATTAATTAACCCTGATATACAATATGTGTGCTTCAGAGCACTGTCCGAAAAAAAAAAAAAATCAGTGAGTTATACCTTTTCATTTTAGTCAATCGTGTAAGCCATATCCTTTACTGATCAGAAGAAATTCTTGACTGGTGTCATATTTAAAGAGAAACCTCAGTATTACCGTGTTTTAGATGATTTACCGTGGGGTGTGGGTTGGAGCAGAAAACTGTGTATTTCCTGATAATGCCGTTCACTTTGAGAGGAGGAAGCCAGGACACAAACACCACCGAGTTGGAAGCAGCTGCCGCCTTCACACCGGCTGGAGGACCAGGAACTGAAACGATAAGATGATCAAGTTGAATTATATTTCCGACATTAAGTTTAAATCATTACTCTTTTTACACTGATTGTACAGGGCGATAACAGATGGCTGCATGACATATTCTACAGGCCTTTCTGCTACATGCAAGAGTTACAGCTCTCTTCTTAATAACTGTATTTAAGATCCTGTCACATTTTTACTACAGTAATATACTGAAAAATATTAAAGAGGAGCGATATTGTTATTCCTCGAGGCTCTGTGCGAGTCCAACTTACACTTCAGTGCTAATCTCACCATGCCTATAAAACAGCTCGTGTGACAGAAGCTCGCCTTGACGAGTTCAAGCTGACATTTGCCCTTGCGCCTTTTAATTTGGGGAATTGACTCAATCCTCCTACCGTCCTCCTTGGTGCGGGTGTAAATCTGTTCGCTGCGAACGCCGTCTCCGGCCCTGGTGAAGGCCAGCACCTGGATGCTGTAGTTGGTGTATTTCTCCAGTCCATCCAGCTCCAGAGAAGGCTTGGAGGTCGTCACATTCCTGATCTCTCCAAGCTCTGATGGACGGAAAACATAGGCGAGATTAGGCAAATAAATTATAATATAAGTAATCAAAAATCGGAAGCCTTATCCACTCCAAGTCAGGCTGGTATCACCTGAAAGCATATAAATAACATAAGAGGTCACAAGCTACGATAGTGTTATTTGACACTATGTAATCTGGCCTTAGCCCTAACCTTAACCATCTTTAAAAAGCTTCATGTGCCTTTCCATGACATGTGAAATGTGCTTTACATTTTATACGCCATTCCACACACGGCGACAGGACTGCCCTGTGTGGTTCAAAGGCGTGACTAATAAATCATATTTAAGATTGCCTACATAAAAATAAATGTCAGGCCAAAGGATGTCACAGAACAGCCTTGGGTGTGATTTCATATCCCAAAGTTTGAACAACCCTGGCTCCAAGGTCTGCTGTCACGGCGGGCCTTGACCGAGAACCTGCTACCATCAGCTGTTTCTGAATTACTAATAAATTAAACCGTATCACTGCTCTCTGTGCACATCCCTTCTTCTACTTTCTCCCTTTTCCTCTATCTCCACTGACAAACCATGTTTGTCTTGATATCTAGTTTTGCTGTTAACATGCAAAAATCTCATTTGTTTTTGTGTTTTACTCAACATCCTGGTAGAGAAGAATAATCAAGATTTTAGTTACCATTTACTTATGTGAAACTTTATTCCCAGGAAACATTTGCAAACATTTACTTTTAACTGTATAATATTAATAACTGGCTCTGGGACTACAACAGAAAAAATCTGTAGCTTGTGGAAATATATATATTGAATAACCAAGAAAATAGCAGCTGGATTAATACATAATAAAAACCACGAATATCACTGATTGTTATTGTCTAAAAAGCCACACAAACCAAGGCAGTTGACTCCAGCACTAGATTCTGATACCAATTGCACCAATGCTGTTATACAGGGCTTTCGTCTCCCTCTGCTGGCTGCTGAGACAGCCTTCTCCCAAACAGATGGATTTCACTTATAAAGGACCGAGTGGTGCGGACAGAATATTTTTGGAATAGGTACGTGATGTGTTAAGCCGTTACATTTACTCACAATATACGCCAAACAGCGCAATTAATAACATTTAAATTCAACTTTGAACATTCAGCCACTGACGGTTACTATGCAAACTAGCCCTGGCTGTCGGGTCCGGAGCGTTCGTGTTGCAGAGACGGGCCAATGTGATGTGACAGTGCAGAGGCCAAAGGTAATCACGCTGTCACAACCAATCCCGCTGAAACAAACCAGGCATGTGACAATGCCAAGACGTGCCGACTGACGTCCACGGGAACATGCAGACTTTTGGCCAGTGATGGAGGTTACCATGACTCCACCTGGTTATCTACAATATACAACTACTAGAAATACAAGGTAAATAAAGTAGGTTGGGGAGTCTGCAATGGTTTTCTGTTGAGACAATTACAACAGTGATGCTGGTTAGAAAATAATTTTGGGTGAGTATTGGTTACATTGCTTTTAAAATATAGTAAATTCTATGTAGTAGATTGAATTTTCTTTTTTTGTGTATTACACCAACACATTACAGTTTGCTTGAGGTCACAACCTGCAATGATTAATTCATAAACTTAATATTTCAACATCAGAATGCAGATTTCAGGGAAGCATGGCATGTTTACCTGTGTAATGTCAAATACAGACAAGTACAGTAAGAGTGTGTACCTCCGTCGGGCAGGTTGGCCCAGTAGATGACCCTGAAGCCCAGCAGGTTGCCGTTCAGAGCGTCTTTTGGAGGAGTCAGCCAGGACAGAGAGATGACCTCGGGAGATGTGGCGGTGGCCTGGACGTTCTCTGGAGGCCGGCTTGGAACTGAGGGCGAAGAACCGGGAAACAAACTGTAGAAATAATCGACTCTCAGAAAACCCTATTAGTGTTCACCACAAACTCCAAACTTCAAAAACACCTCCTACTGCAGTGTTCTGAAAATGGTTAAAAAAAAAAAAAAAGTGCACTGAGGGGGTCTAGTGGTAAGCCTTGGCATGTTTTAAAAAAAAGTAGATAGTGTTTAAAACAAAATTAGCTTCAGCATTAATGTATTTCCTCGCCATATGGTGTAATCAGTTAGTCTACACCTGAATCAAAATGTCAAAGAATGCAATTCCTCTGTGAGGGCCGACGACAAACGGCAGTAACCGCTGATCTCCACTAGGTTGTGATATATACTCAAAAATGTATCTAACGTTACACCACACTATCTGTCTCCTCTGCAGCTGTGTTCGCAACGATAAACAGTGTAGAGCCTCGACTGCCTCCTCTCCTTACCGTCCTCCAGCGTGGTGGCAGCCACCTCTGTGGATGATGGGCCTGTCCCAGCGCTGTTGCTGGCTTGAACCACAACTCCATACTGGGTGAACTTCTTCAGGTTATCCAGCACCAGGCTTTCCGCGTTGTCCCCCGTAGTCTCCACACTGATTACACTGAACTGGTAGTTTCCACCAGAGCTGTACTCCCTGTAGCCCACCTGGTAGCCTCTGATGGCCCCATTCTGGAGGTGCTTCTTGGGAGCCTGGCGGATACAGGGGTTATTTGAGCTAATAATAATGACTGATTTACTTTTGCTCATTGCATGTATCCGCAGTACACCTGATTATAAATGACATTATTAATTTTTAAGTAACACTTGTTACAAGATGATACAGGAGCGTCCAGGGAAGCATGAAGTAAAGATACACTTGTTTCTATGCAATTTGGTCCCATGTGTGAAATGAGTAGCTAGATATAGTCTATCTACAGTCTGACACATTTACAACACCACATTTAAACCACCAGAGAAGAAAAAGCAATACTGGTGACGTCTGACCAGTACAGCATGACTGTATGCAGCAGGTTAGAAGCTTAATTCAAAGACTCACTGAAGGAGAGGAGAGGCTGACTTTGGAGGTTTGAATTATTTTTTGTCTTCATGGAAACACTGAGTCAGAGTAACTTACCCTCCACGAGACTCGGATGCTCTGAGAGGAGAGGGCTTCCAGCTGCACGTCCTGCGGTGGTCCGTCAGGAGCTGAGATCAGAGAAACAGGTGCATCTCTTAAACTCGCACATACCCAACAACTGTCTCAGGGAGAGAGCAGGGGGCGGGGGTGGGGGAGCACATGGACAAATGTGATGGTATATTTTAGGTGGCTGCTGAGGGTGATGAGAAGTGCTCAGCGAGGGCTTTTAGAGAGGGGGGAGATGAAGGGAGCGGGTGGTAATTTGCAAAAGAGGTCCAACCTCAGTCTATTGACCGTAGTGTGACATTTACTACTGAGGCCGCTAATTGAAAAGTTCTGCTTTTAGCGTGGGGTCAGCATGTGTTCAATAATGCAACAGAGCCAATGGGCTGATGTCACCGGGCAGTTAATGAACTGACAGAGTCGGCCTCTTTCTGTATCTCGCCTTTCATTCAGTGCTCACACTAACGTCTGTCTTTTACACTGTTTTTGTTACTCAGATTGATGTCGTAGCAACAAATTAGATTCATTCTTGTCACTGTAACTGTACATTATTCATGTACTTCAGTGTGAGATGTTAACATGCATGCATTATTTAAGTCTGCGCAGAAGGCTACATGCTTGTGGATTGGGTTCAGACTCACCTGCTTCGTCAGTGGTGATGGTGAGCTCGTTGCTGGCCTCGCTCTTGCCGATCAGGTTCTTGGCGAACATGCGGATGTTGTATGTGGAGGAGGGGTGCAGGTCTATGATGGTGGCCTGATTGAGTTGAGGTGAGACATCTTTGGTCTTCTGCGCAGTATCCCAGGAGGCTGAGAGGGGAGAGGCCAATGTTTATTGGGGTTACTGAAGTCAGGGAAGAGGTCAAATCCAGCTAAGTGCATCACAACGGGCTGTGTTAAATTAGATTGCTGGGACTAAGTGAATGCGGGGATAATTCACGCAGGTTTTCAGGTTTTTAACCAGTGCCACATGTCATGACAAGTGTGGTAAACTAAATCATACTATATAAATAACTTTTCCTGTACCTGACTTGTTCTTGCTTTCAATATCAAAGCCTGTGATGGGGCTGTTGCCATCAAAACCCATAGTCCAGCGCAGTGCAATGGTCCTGTCCTTCACTTCTCTGATTTCCACCTCTGGGGGGTCTGGGGGCTCTGAAGGGTACAGTGGATTAATAAACTGAATGAGTAATAGCAACTGCCGTAATTTGCAAGTAGGGTTGAAAGAATTTGTTCAGAATCAGCATTATTTTCTTTGATAAACTGGGTTAGGTGCAGCTGTACCTTGTACTGTGAGCTGTATGATTCCTCTGTCTTCTCCGAAGGAGTTGATGGCATGGCAGGAAAAGAAGCCAGAGTCCTCCCTCACTGTGGGCATGATCTAGCGGATGCACAAGGAGGATATGATGTTAGCAATGAACTGATGAAAAAACACTCTGGTGGATGCCCACTGGTGCATTACAGATACTAAAGCTAAAAAAACATAGTAGTTTTCTTTATTTTTATTTTTTTTTAGAGCTGTTGACTCAGCCTGGTAGTCTTTTTTGACTTGACTTTTTGGGAAAGTTGTGAAGCCAAGAGAGCTCACTGGAATCAAACTTGTACCACTGTGGTGAGGACTGTAAGTTGGTCTGTGGAGTACTGGAAATACACTGTATATGTTTTAAGCCTTTGTAGTATAACAGAAGAAAAAGATAAACACAATATTGTTTTTTCTTATCCCTTTATCTCCTTTCAGCTTCATCTCCGTGTCCATCCTGGATCCCGACCCCCAGATTGGGATGATAAACCGCGTTCATCATCTGTCTTTCTACTGTATGTTTGGGAGCATCACACTTTCCATGTGCTGTGGCATTTTATTCAGAATAATCACCAATTCAACGCGGGGTCTCAAGCCCGCACACTTCCGAGCACAGCCTCCTACCTGCAGGGTGGAGATGACTTCATCGCCCACCTCCTTGACAGAAACCACGTAGCGGCTGGTCTCGGGGTTTATGATGCGTTCCTCCTTCTCCCAGCGCACCATGATGGGTTTCTCACCATGAGCTGTGCAGCTCATCTTCTTCTCTTCGCCCTGCGTGGCCAGTGTGGTGTTGGGGTAGGATGTGATCATGGCAGGGACTGGAGTGAAAATAAAGTGGAAAGAAAGAGAACATTTTGTCAGATTTATTCGACTTCGGCACTCGACAGGAGTTGATTTAAATCTTGAACAAGCAAACGACAAGATAACGTTTGATGATGATATTGTATGTGACGAATGGCTGTTCAGTCGGATTTTACTATTTCACCTAAATTTTATTTCAACAGCTGATATTTATTTAATAATGGACACATTTACGTCCAAATACTGCTTTTACTATGCTGTGACAAACACAGATACATTAATAAATTATTATGAAAGCTGATTACTATGGAAATTAGAAAACCTAATACATTTAGAATGATTAATAAATCCACTGGTTCTGTTACATTTTACCTTCTAGTTGCTATAAACTTTGTATAGCAACACCTCAGTGTTTCAATTTAGTGAAACTGCAAATTGAAACACTGAGGTACATCATAGCAACTCAAACTGCCTGCAATTAGCACCCTAAGGTGTCCTGTACGCTGTTAAAGCTCTTTAACCAAACACAAAGCCTCCCTTTAATCCTGTGTTATAGACAACAAGCGGCCCAGGTCCGTATCTAGTATCAGAGGGTCCTAAATGATACAGTGATGCTCTAACAACACTCTGAAGACACCACGCTAAACGCACACTAACGACATACACGCCTCATTACACCCACAGCAGAGTGTATAACAACCTTCTACTCCCAGATGCTCACACACACTCACACCCACACACGCAGGCGCGCGCATGCACACGAACGCGGTCGCTCGTTCTCATTTTCCATCCGACACACGCACGCGCCGATGCACAGCACAGACACACACAAAGCGTGACTCCGCTGATGTGATGGGAAGTGTCAGGCAAGAGGTTGCAAACATTTAAGCCTCATCTCTTATTCACTCCGCAGCCATTTGGGGCTCGGCTACAGAAAAGAACGTCGATTTATTTTGCATGACGAGTATGAATTTTTTGTGAGACACGTTCGGGAGCGGGAAGGAAATGACTGCCCCGGCTTCATGTAAACGTTAGTGTTTCAGAGCACAGCTACTTTCATTTTGTCGTGTAAGTGGCTCAGGGGTGGCACGGGGTGGTGTCCTTGACAGACCTGACGGAGGGGGATTCTGCTTGGCCACATGAAGAAAGGAGAGTGGAGAGACTGAGGCAGTCCTGTCTGTTAGATGGGCACAGGATGTCTACGCTGTAAACTTTAAAGGCATTTCAACAGGAAAGATGTGGATGGGGGAATACTGTACATCATATCTGCAGTAATAGTAACTTCCATAGTTGCAGTGTCGTCTGGACAGATAATGTTTTTTGAGTTCCTAATCTTGAGCATATAAATGACAACGTTACTGGTGATGAAGTTTGCAGAGGAAAAATGCTCAGTGTCGTCTAATTTTTTATTATGTATAAAATTAAATCTACAGGGAAAGCGACTGATGATGCATTGCATGTATGAATAAACAGACTTAAAATCTAACAGCCAATCAAAACAGCTGTTATTTCAAAATATTACCCACAGCTGAATAGCACAATAGAAAAGAAAATCTACATTCATTTTCAGTTTAAAAATACAAAGAACTGATGATTTAGAATCTAGGTAGATGTGGGAATTGTTAAACAGTTGTTAAACAGAATCCGTATGAAATCCAGAGCAGAAATACGTAAATACAAATACAAGGTAAACCAGTTACACAGATTATATCAGAGGGAAATGAGAGTGAACTGTTAACTACCAATTATTGGGAACTGACAAACGTAAGGTGTCTCCCGCTTATTAGAGGAGCTCTGTTGCATCATAAATGTATGTAGATCACTTTGGTGCACTTAATATGCGACAAATATGTAACAAATACAATTTTTATTTTCCAATTAATGCTCCAGAAAGCAGAAAAACGAAAGCAGACACTCAATAAAGGGTGTGTCCGCGCAGCACAGAGAGGACTCCGGCGTGAGGCACATGTGTGTTTATGTAAATGCACATATGTACAAGAGCGAGTCTCCCTGGTGTGCGAGCAGCCCAGATGAGCCACCCCTGAGGCACACTTTGTGGCCCTGTAATTGTTGTGTTGATGTATTTCTTTAATATCTAACAGAATTAAAGCAGCAGAACTACAGGGAGGAGTGAAAGGAGAGAAAACGATGGGCGAGAGAGGAAAAGGGGAGCTTAATTCAGTCTTAATCGTTTTCTTCTTGATATCATTATTCCTATTACGCATTTATTATTATTTATAAGCTCATCTTATCAACGATATTGTTTATTTGTCCAGCTGTACCTCACCAGTTTTAACAGTTAACTGAATTTATGTACGAGCAACTCTCTGGAATAGACTGAATGTACATGCTGTGCCGTATACTTAATAAAACTCATGTTGAAACCGAGCATAAACAGATGAGTAAATAGAGCTCAGGCTCGTTCGCAAAGATACACAGACGCTGGAAGACCGCTCGTGCACTGCTCCCCCCCCCTCAGGAGCCAATAAGATGTGATGTGTTGCTGAGGAAGAGGGGAGGAAAACACCAGCATTAGAGCTTTAAAGAAGGAGGCAGAAGAAACGGCAGAACGTGCGGTGTATGTTTACGCCACAGCACAATGTGCCTTTTATGTGGAGGTGAGGAGAGCCCTGTTCCTCCACAGCAACCCAGAGGGCAGTGATGATACGCTTAAGCCTGCAGGGGATTGTGGGGGATAGGCTGGCTGCTGATAGGCTACTCCCCTGAGACAAAACACTCCCCCCCACCCCACCCCCCACTTCTCCCAGGCTCCCTTTCACCTGGCCAGGTTACCATGCCAACCAGCATCGGACAGTTTCTCCTCTCCCTACCTCGCCTCCCTCCTCCCGCTCCTCCTTACGCTCCCTCTCTAGTCTCTACTCTTAGAAAAAGGGACATTTCTAGTAGCCAGGAATAGAACATGGACCTGCCATTGATTTCCACGGGAGTGTGATGATGATTACACAATCACACCCTGAATGTCGCAATGCAGAAATAAAAGACAATACAAAAAAGAAAATGTTTCTAATGTCTCTAACTGGTGGTGTAAGTGATGTGGAAAACAGAATTAGCCAAACGGCGGAGTCAGGAGAAAAATAATAACACATAATTATAGGTGAATGGCTACCTCGGTGTGGGGCTATTCATCTGTGATCAAAGAAAGAAAGCAGTGAGACAATCTCTGAGGCTCAGCGAGGCGTAAGAGGTGATGAAAGGGATTGCAGACATTTATTCATTTGAGCAGGATTAATTGTTATTAGAAAAAGGGACTGGAGCATCAGTCTCCACTTTGGAAGTTACTCCTTTTACGGAGGGAAAATCACGCAGTCATTTGCGGAACTGGTGATGACGTGTTTGGGCCGCTGCAATTTAAAATGCGCTTAAAAACAATAAAATACCTAAATAACGTGTGCTTTTCCTTGTATATTCTGTAGATGAATTTCTAGGGGGCGCTATTTTCTTTATGGACTGATCAGCAGTCGCTTTTTTCCTCTAGAAATAAAGCCCTACTGCTGTCAGTTTATATACTTTCAATAAATACATATCAAACACATGTTTTTCTCATTTTTGAATGGTTAATCTAAAAGTAAACTTCTATTCTCCTTTGTTTATGTATAAGAGCTGGCTTCATCATGCTGGGCGCACACGGGGAGGGTGATCTACGGTCTACCGGGGTTTGCAGACGGGCCAGTGTGAACCACAGGACACCCCTGCTCAGTGGGGCCATGAGGGGCGAGGCGAGAGCAGACAAGCTGAGATGCAGCTAGCGTTCTTGCCCTGGAGGCACACTGTAAGTGGGCGCTAGAGATGAGAAGGCCTGGATGGGGCGGGGGGGAAGGGAAGAGGGCTGTGGCGATCGCGCAGAAATGACTGGTTCACTGGCCGACTGCAATGTACTGAAATAATTCTCTTAGCTGCACAATTGGTTTGGACGTGAAGCATGATACCAAATATACTGCCTGCAGAAAGGAGCAGGCTTCTGTGCTACTGCTGCAAATGTATAAGATCAAAGAAGAAGGCATCAGAAAGAAGAGGGGACTTCCTTATGGCTGTCCGAAGGACCTCGTGCTCGGGAGACTGCTCAGTGACCATAAGACCATTTAGCACTGCTCTTCACTGAAGCCTCATTATTATTTGCTCTGCCCTCATCGCTGTGTCTGCAGACATTATGATGTCTAATAGGCTTGATTGGTCTTAATTGGCTCTGATAAACATTGAGTGGCTGTTGACTGACTCTGATAGCATCTGCTGTGGATTGGTAATGAATTGACTGAATTGCATCTGTTTTGGAGGTAGGGGTGCTCGACTGAAAACTGCGCACAGTCCTTTGAAGTTCTACTTGAAGCCAGCGTCAAGACACAACAAAAAATAGATTAGTGCTCCTATTGCAAAGCTCAGAAAACAGAAATAATCACAAACTCAAGTGCATACAGCTTGATCCCGTTGCAGTGCGTGTAAGCAATTTCTGCTGTCTGTTAGAGCAGTGGTGGTTTTCCGGCTGAATGATGCATGGTGTATATGACAAGACATTAGCCCATGCACACACACTTATAACAATGAAAGTGCCAAGCTAGGACACCACAATAGCTGCAATTCATTTCCCAGGGAGTCCACCACAATAGCCTGGCGGAGTGGGATCTATCTAAAGCACTGCATTAGCTGCCTGGCCCATTATTCTTTTGTAATGGCTGCACTGCACTGCACTGCATCTTTGCCCTTACACTACGGCTTTGCATTAAAGTGCACTGTCCTGCGTGTGAAATTTGCGTCTTCCGTGTGCGCTTATGAGCTTGTTTGCTCACCTGTGCAACATCTTCTGACCTGACAGCATCTTCACCATGTTTGTGTACAGTACATCACAGAGCTTCTGATTGAATCCATTGATCTATTGGTTTCTTTGCCGACAGATCAAGTCACATTTGGACAGCCAATAATGCACAGTGAAGATCACACTATCTATCACGTGAGCACTTCATCATGCGTCAACTAGTGTGCCTCCCTAATTGGCTCCTAAGCCTCTTAGGCAGCCGCCACTGCTCAAGTGGTGTAGGCTGGCCTGAATAAACAACATAAAAACAGCACAGAGTGTACAGAACATCACAGCCTCAGACGTTATAGTGGACTACACTGTACCTGTAAAGCTCAGGGAGAAGCTTTAAGGGTTAATGAGCTTGTTGGCAACGCACTAACACACACACACACACACACACACACACACACACACACACACACACACACGGGACATAGGATGAGGAGTGGCCTCCCTGTCGTCCAGGGAGACCTGAGTAATAACAGCAGGGAAAAGACACAAATAAAGAATAAACATATATCTACATCATCATCTTTTCAACTTTAGTGCTTTAGTCTCTCCAAAGCCTGCTAGTAAACACATCCACCCTGACTCTGGTTCTGTTCATGGTTTATTCCAGTTGCTATAAATGATCAATAAGGTCAGCGACCCTGTGATTAATCTGGTTAAAAAAATTTGAGAGCATCTTTGCTCTCAAATTTGGTAATGGACCTTAAAACAGCACTAGTTAATTTAGTATATGAATTGTGATCTTGATTGGCTTAGAAACCACATATGATGTCATGAGAAACACCCAAAAATAGTACCGTATAGCCACTTTCATTTTACAGCTTTATTTTTCTTTTGTAAATAAACGGATGAAATACAACTGCGAAGCCTTTCAGCTGAGAACTGAACAAACTCAATAGGCTGACGTGTTCCGGTTAAAGGGTCCGCAGTGAGAGCCTGCGATTCTGTGCCTCTGTGCATGCATGTTTGTCTGCGAGGGAGTGTGATGGGCTGCAGACAGGAGGGGTCATGAAGGAGCGCTAGGTTATTCGGCTGTGGCTGGCAGACAGTGAGACGCTCAGCAGGGAGCATTCTGTTCTGGCTTGATAAGAGCCACAGGGCATAAGCCTCATCTAGCGGTGACTGATCAAAATGAGCACCGGGCCACAATAGACCAGCTGGAGATCACACACTGTGCACACACATGCAAATCTGTAATCACATGCCCAAACTGAAACTCACAGATCTGTACATTTTTGGTAAAATTTCAGATACATTATTCGCAATGTGTTTTTTTTTTTTTTTTGGACCTCGGAGAGACGGACGCAGTTTACACCGTTACTGTAGACACATTTCAAATGTTTCAGGGTTAAGCCGCATGAACTACAATTAAATCAGCAAAGGAAATCCTTTATATTTCAATTATCGATGTGTGTAGTGCATATTTCTGTACTACCTATGTGATGACTGATGGTGTGGGACATATATTATCTTAATATGTATTTATAATTATATTGTCATATCAATCACTATATCCTCATGTTATGATCTCTAATGAGTTAGAAACACAATGAGTGTTATATGCTACACTAAACTAGACTTTTATAAAAATAAAAAATTGTATTATCCTTTGTAACCATAAAGGTAGGTCAATATATTATATACGGAGAGGAGGAGTAAAGACATGACACATTATAGAAAGACAGACAGAGGGAGGACGTGGATGACCTCCTCCTCAGCCCTCTTTTCCACATGGCAGTTCCTGTCTGCATGCCGGGCTTAATTGAGAGTAGCTAACTCCTTAACTACACAGCAGATAAATGCTGTACTTTCAGTAAGAGAAACAGTTGCGGTGGCTGTGTGCGTTGTGTTACTGGTGTTCATTCAGGCACCACCATGACGCCATCTTGCTGGTCGCCTGACTGCAACAAACCGACTCCAGTTCATCTCACTTGGCCGGTGTTGTTCTGAGGTGACTTTTTACTTTAACGTCACCAGCAGCCAGGGCCGGCAAAATTAACACATCAAGCATGTTCATTTCCATTGTTCAATAGGCCGCATTTTTACTTACTTTTGACATTAAGAAACATGGACTTGCTGACATCCGCCCCAACGTCATTGCTGACTCTACACAGGTAGAAGCCGCTGTCTTCTTCCAGCACGTGTTTAATGAGCAGAGAGCCATTGACCAGCACTTCGATCCGAAAGCCTGAGTTGAGGGCGATGGGTTTGAACTGAGGGACCCCGGACCCTGGTAGAGAAATGAATGAGTGTTTGTTGGTGATAAACCAAAGTACTGTACAGTTAGACATACACACTTAGAGAGCTAACTTAAAGTAGGAAAACCACAATGGGAAATATTGACAAAGAGTAATAATTAACTGTTATATGACTGTGATAAGGCTAAACTATTTTGGAAAAATAATACATTTTGTTAACTGCTATGTATCTAAGAAACAATAGGTGTGTGTTGGTATTATAGTACAAGAGAATCTACAAACGACTGGCTACGGCATACATACATTGCACATATAAAGCTGCAAATTTTTTTATTTACATGAACAAATTAATTCACAATAACAATCATAATAATCACAATAATAATCCTAATAATTAATAACACAATTAATACAACTGTGTGGATATAGGACTTTGTAGGCTGGGCTGAAGATGAATATTCAAAAAATATATTCACCATTCCCGTACACATGCCATCCCTACCCATACCACTAAATGCCATGCTACACCATGGTACATTGCCCAGCCAAGCTGGAATAGTGCTATATTCATTGTCACACAATTTTACACTTATTTCCTATTTCCAGAGAAATAAAAGCTCTTCCTTGAAGTGCTGCTGTTTTTCATCTTGTAGTGTCTATTTAGACATGGGCTGCGTATTTTTAATGCATTCAACCTCAAGGCTGTGGACATTATGTTTATGTTGCTGGCATATGCAAACAGATTATCTACCACAGAGATTTAGCTTGCTGTAGGTCAAAAAAAAAAAAAAGAGGAGAGAAAGAAGCCCAACAACAAACAAACAAACAGACGTTCACTTTAGCAAGACTGTCAAATAAAAAGAAGAACAAGTTAGACGTTTTTCAAAACCCGCACAACTCCAGAGGGACAGCTACGTTTCGTAGTTGTGACGTGTGTTTACCTTTAGAGAACTCCCACTGGATGGTAGGAACAGGGTAGCCCTCAGCTGAACAGTTCAGTATCACTGCCTTTCCATATATGCCGTCCTGGTCCTTAGGTTGCACCACAAATTTGGGGGGAACTGCAAGTAAAGTAGGCATTGGTTTAGAGTTATATGTTGTAAATCTAGTTTAGTCCATGCATTTTTCTTTTGTTCACCTTCCCACTCTTTCAAAACACTTCACCACATCGTCCCCCCTCCTCACCTCGGACAATGAGCTGGCTCTGGTGCTCGACAGCAGCGGCCTGGTTTCGCGCGATGCAGGTGTAGTTGCCGTTGTGCATCAGAGTGAGGTTGGAGATACGCAGAGAGCTGGTGAAGTCTATGTTGTCTATAGTGACCCCCAGGCTGGCAGGGATTGGCCGGCCGTCCTTCTGCCAGGTGATGAAGACGGGTTGGTCTCCGGACATGACCACGCAGGGGATGAACACACGCTGGCCGATTGAAAAGCGAGGGAACTCAAATGGGTGGATGGTAGGCGGGACTGTGGAAGAGACAGATAATAACAAATACTATTCCATATTCATTTAAATTTACCTTAACATGCAAACAGCCCAGGTCTAACTCCAGTTAATATGGCTCAAAATGATTCAGCTCTCATGTGCATATTAACACACAATAAGTTTGAATATGTTCTCTTTATGACTTTGAAGTCTAAATACAGCGCTGTGTTTTGGAGGATTTCATTCCATCTCGTGGAGAAGCTGAATTCTCTCTCAAACAGCCTGCACATAACATTTGCTCTCACTCTCTTTTCCTCTCTAGGGACGCTGTAGCCATCGTGAGAACCAGATGCTTTGGAAAATTAATGATTTAAAATAACATTGGAATAAGCGGCACTTCAGCGCTTATTTAATTCACAGCAAAATAGGCATAATAGGCTCCTGGGGATTCCCTCTCTGCAGCGGAGGAATGCTAAGCAGCCGAGAGGCAAATTAGCCGAGGTGGAATAGCAGCGTAGCTTTGTCTATGCTGTGTGATTTCCCCCTCGCACACTTGTTAGCACGTCAAGACTCGCCAGAGAGAAAGAGAGAGACAGTGAGAGAGAGAGACAGTGAGAGAGAGAGGAGGGGGGGTGAATTTGCACCTCCGACATTTCAAATTATGCAGCGTCATTGAAGAAAGAGAGCCATCTGAGGTTATCATCATCTGGCTTGGCTGGGTGCTGTCGCATATTCAGATGAGCTCCAGATAAGCTTTGGGGGATGATGGAGATGGTGCTTTGCTATCAGTGAAATTTGATACACAAATATCCCTCTGTGTATCTGTGTTCTCTGCAGAAAGAAAAGGTACGGCGCTGTTTTAATGTGACTTCTAAAGGCGATGCACCAGCGTGCACATCAAATGGAAAAACACCACAGGGTCAGTTTGCCGATGAAGTGATAAAGTGATTCCCTTGCCCTTTGAGATTAATGATGGAGTACCCAAGAATGCCCTGAATATTTGAATAAGTCATAGTGTGTATGCACGTCTCAAATAAATGGCTATAATTATCAGGCTCGGTGGTGAGTAATGAGCTGTGTAAGTGTAAATAGATCAGACTAAAGCCCGTACCTTTCACAGTAACATAGACGCTCTGGTGTGTCGACAGTTGCGGCTGCACCAACACATTGCACGTGTACTCTCCTTCGTCCACATCCTTCTGCACATCAAATAGCTTCAGGGTGCCATTGTTCTCGAAGGCCCGCTGCCGGTGGTTGTAGGGCAGCAAATTGGAGTCCTTGTACCACTTGATGGAGTAGTACGGGTAGCCAATGACCCGGCAGTGGATGTACATGTCCCGCCCAGCGATGGCAGTGAGGTTTTTCATTGGTCTGATGCTGGCAGGCCCTTGAAGGACACATTGGAGAGACAACTCTCTTAAAATGATTTTGAGGTGGGGGGTGGTGTTAAACATAGTTGTGCTGTGTTGTGTGTGTTTTTGAGACACCACAAAAGTCACATGCCTTGATACATTCTGATTGTGAGGAATGAAGACGTCGCCCAGGCTCGTTTAAGGGTTTCAGACTGCCTGATTAAGTCATTTAAAGAAAGATCTCAGAATGGCGGACAGGTCTTTTTCTTTCGTACAACGTTTATTTTTGTCTCATCAGAGCCAGGGACTCGTGTACCGTTCTGTTTGAGACTGTAGTGAATATTACCTTCTGCTCCCACCTCTTCGGTGCTGGCTGTGATTGCCTCTGACAAGCATTAGAGTGGAATGTTCCCTTTCTGCACTCATGAAGCTATTATCAAAACCATTACTCATGTTGCCGGCTTTCACACACACTTGTGAAAAACCAACAGAATAACCAATAGGCTTCCATGGCTCAGTGTCTATCAGGGAAATGGACTATCAGGCTTCTCTTTAAAGCACTGGAGAAGACAGTTTAACTAGGCTCTGTAGTGTACTTTGAGCACAAGCATATCCTGGGTTGCTACTCTCTTTAGCACGATTAGGGAGCCAACGATGTGAGAAACAGTCATTACACTTTCTCCGCAATGGCACCTGTGGAAATTTATCTTCATTGCTTGGCTGCGTTCTGCATCCATGGACCCTTCAGGGCTGGAGGATCGCCCTATTTAGCCTTACAACATGCAAGGATGAACACAATCAAATTAAACCAATCAGGGTACAAAAAGTATCATTCCCTCTTTGCAATAGGGACACGCTAATGACCTTGCACCAAGCACGGGAAGCCTCAGTGGCCAAGTATTACCACTACATGGCAATAGCTATCCAACCAACCATGTCCCTGTAGAGAGCACATACACCTACAGTCAAAGGCTAGTGCTAACGGTAAATCACCCTAATAATGCCCCAATATAAAGCTGGTGTTTGGTGAGGAGCGGGGTATTAAAAAGTTAATGCTGCTTCCAGTGACTGATTATCAGAACAGTTACCACTGGACTATCTGCTCTGTTTCTCAGAAGAAACCTGAGTACACCTATTATAGGGTTTCTAAGTGCGAGAGAAACTACAGCTCCTTAGAAACTTAGTCAGGCATTCTTTCAACATCTGCACATCTGCGTGCGTTTAAGGCTGCCAATTAAAAACAAATCAAAACAGAATAACTCAAGACATGTTTATGTGTATATGTGATGGTGTGCTGGAAGAGTTGATCTGACAAGCACCTCTTACGTTTATTCGCGCCTGGTAGGAAACTGTCCCGGCTGAGTTGTTGCAGATGCACCGGTACACCCCTCCATCTGGGACCTGGGTCTGGCTGATGTTGAGGTGGCTGACCACGTGGCCTTCGGTGTTGGTGTAGTGGGATATTCGATGCCGGCTGTCGCGTGTCACAGGCTCGTCGTCCAGAGTCCATGTTACCCGGGGCTCCGGCGTCCCCTTCACAGTGCACGACAGTGACACAAACTCGTTGATATTGTAGACCTTCTCGCTGAATGAAGCCTGAATCTTGGGGGTGCCATCTGAGCAGAGAAACAAGATTGACATGGCAGTGTATTTTATTTTATTCTGCACTAATTGCCCTCATGGTGAATAATTTGGAAACAATATTTGAGGCCTTTTTAATGATAATCTTTTTAAAAAGCAGACTGCCTTTTCACTGGAACACAGGCATGTCTGCTGTACAGTCGAATTGTTAGCAGATCAATATAGCTCTGACTCCACAACACTACTGATTGTCAATACCCTCCTTACATTGGTGTGGTCATAGGAGGGAGACACTGCAGCAGCATCATGTAGCAGTATGCAGGCTTTACAGAAAATCTAATAAAACAGGCTCCTCCATATACATGAGCAACATGCAGCAGATGTGAGCACAGGCTCACAGACACAGTTTGGATTTACACGTAGACTCAAAAGACAAAAATCACACATGACAAATCAGTTAACCGACACACACACGCCTCACTGGGAATGCTGACCTTCCAGGATGACTTGAACAAAGTCCTGGGCAGACATCTTTTCATGTCTGGCAAAGCACTGATAGGCTCCTCCGTCGCTCTTGGCCATGCCAGCCATAACCAGGTTCTCCCTGTTCTGGCCTGTCATGCGGACACTGTTGCTGGGGTAGATGAGCTCTCCGTTGCGGTACCAAGACAACTGGTACTCTTCAGAGCCGGTTACACCACATGACAGCGACACCTGGCTTCCCACACTGCCCTTCACCTTCCGTGGACTCACAACAACCTTCAAGGGCTCTGTAAGTGAGAGTGGCCGCAGCGTAAGAACGGAAATGCAATTATTTGTTTGATTCACCGCAGTATCACAATTAATTAGACAGCGGAAATTCTTCCTAACCCTTCATGGAGCAAAAATCTGAAACAGCACATGTAGCTTCCCAGCTATCCCATGTTTCGACAGTGTACAGACATAAATCAACCCCAGTGACTCAGCACCAGCCCAGGGATACTGACCTTTCACAAGCAGCCTGCCAACCACCTCAGCATTCCCATAACTGTTCCACACCTCGCACACATACGTCCCCGTGTCGCTGGGATGGGCTCTCTCTATCAGTAGGCCTGTCACACTCTGTCTGAAGCGTGTGTCTGGCTCCAGTGGCCGGTTGTCCTTTAGCCAGCGGTATTTGGGTGCGGGGTGACCAGAGGCCTTGCAGGGCAGCTCCACTCGATGAGATGCCATCACCTCTCGACGCTCGAAGCTGTCCAGGATGTGGGGTGCTGAGTTGGTTGGATCTGAAGTGGGGGTGTATAGGATGTTTTATGAACAATGTCCAAATAGATATTCTAAAGTCCTCACATTGAGCTTCATTTGGGATGATGGAGGGTGGAAGGTAGTGTTTTTATCTATCCTCCTAACATTCGTTTCTGCCTAACTGTTTCCACCTGCCTTGTAAATGCCTGTAAACTCCTAAACCTAAATTTATAACCTCGGTTTTCTGTTACAAAAGAAGACAGCAAACTGATGCCATGTGTGAAATCAGTTTATCTTTAAATCTTTAAATAATTTAAGGAAAGGATGGGTATATTATGTCTCCCACACCTTCATCACATGTCATCCCCTCTTTAACTCTGGTATTTTCTCCTGTCATCCTCTGTTTTCATCAAATCTGATACAGTACATGTTTTTCTTTTCTTTTTCTTTTTTTGTTTTTACAAGAACATACTGTATTTATTTCCACATGTCACCAGCGTGCACATTTGAACTCAAGCTAAATCAACCATTAAATGTCTATTTCATGCATATAACAGACTAAGAAATGATGTGATACTTGCTGCTTTCAATCACTGCTGATGCTCCTCTTACCTGAGACAATGAGGCGGGCGCTATTGCTCTGTCGGGTCTCTCCTGTGTATCGATGGCGTGTCATACACCTGTAGTTGTACAGCCCATCCTCCATTTGCACATCCAGGATATACAGGGCTCCCGTCGATGTGATGAGAAACCTTGACACTGGAAGTAAACAGATAAATGAGGTGTATTTAGCCATTGCACGTTACTTTATATTTTAAATAAATAAAGTCTTAATGAAACAAGGAAAGTGAATTAAGCAAATGGCACATTTATGTAACACATAAAGAGCATAAATAAGCCTCTAGGTAATCAGTATAATATATATATATTATACTGGACTTGGAGACTCGCTACAGAACAAAAAGCATCTATGAATCTCGCTATTATTCATTAGTCTCCACTCTGTTCTCATTTGGCCTAACTGTCCGGTGCAATAAGAGTTTCACTAAAATAAGCAATGACCTTTAGTGCAGCCGAACACAACAGAATATACACAAGATGATACACTGAAACACAAAAAAAAAACAACGCAAATGACCAACAGCATCTCTATGCTTTCATTTCTAACAGTTTGCCAGTACAAATAATCCTCATTTATCCATCTGAATAAACTGACGCTACAGTACATGACACATGAAGGGAACAAACAAAGGATCAGCTGCCATGTCTATGCTCTGGAATCACTACCTTACACCTTCTAAAAGAAGGAAATACAGAAAATCCAATATTGAAGTCTCTTAGCAAATATTTGCAAGTCAAGTGAGGTACGCAGCTCTGTGTGATCGTAGTCACCAAACATCTGCTGCAGCCCATTTAGCTCAGCACAGCTCTGAGGCGCAGTGACAAGGCTGTGTGTTGTGTAGCAGTGTAACACAGCTCGTTATCATGTAGCTCATCGCTCTCTTCTCTCTCTCCATCTCTTGGGGAAACTCTCTCTCTCTCTCTCTCAGGTTCTCTCTTTTTTTTTTTTTTTGCCGCTCCAGACTAAAGCAAAGGCAGCCAGGGATCACAGACAGCTTTGATAAGGCATGGCTGCGCAGGTTGGGTGTGCTAATATCATGCTAATGTAATGCTAATTTGTGTGAACACATGGAAGTAGAGAGAGGTAGTCAGTGTTTATGAGGAGTGATGTGCGCTATAGCTGGTGGCTGCCGGGGTATTTCGTGTCACCGATGATCGAGAAGCCTATCTGGGATGGGGATCAAATGGGGCGACCGTACGTTGGGGGATTCTGGCAGTGCTGCTGGAGATATCATAAGCAGACTTTATGGGGTGTTGAATTACCCTCATTTAGCCCTGGCATGACAGTTTAACACAGATTAAGACCGCAGCCACAGCCACTTGCACAGTGAACGCCTAAAATATTGGAAATAAGCGCAAGATACGATCATCGTGTTAAAGATCCTATCAGGAACAGTCCAGCTATGAATCACCCATTACTGTAAACATGATTAAAATGACACTTTGCTACTGGTCTGGTCTGACACTTTATGACTCTTAAAGCGCAAAATGCACTAAACTTGAGGGAAAAAAATGTAAGCACATCACAGTTGGGGCAGTCCAGGTGTGATAAGAAAGGCATGAATGAGAGGACACAGGGAGGAGAAAACATAGAAGGAGAGGGAGGAATACACAGAGGAGGGTACTGAGGATGCTATTGTGAGCAAGTGTTGACCTAGTTAGAAATGAGAGACCATGGATTCGATATCCTGAAGGAGATTTTTTTTTTTTTTTTTACAGCTTGTGGTTACGAGGATAAAATGAGAGAGATGGAACAGATATCCCTGTGTCCATAGTCCTCAATTACCTACAGAGACAAGCCACACAATATGATTTTCATTTTCCTGGTTGCAATTGGAGTGTGTTTTAAAGCAGAAAGAACCCAGCCGAAGAAAGGGGATATGAAAGGGAAGCGGAAGGCTGTCTCTTCTGTCTTCCCCTTCTCCCTTTTCCTTCCTTTCCTTTGAAAGTTGCCTGGTATCAAAAGTTGACGAGCTTATGAATGAGGGGAGCTTTCATTAGAACAGGCTGCCTGTCACGGTGACAAAAGGCAAGAAGGGCCGGGTGAGGGGGGTACATCTGTGTTTTACATGCACGTTGAATGAGACACTCACAATGGCATGTGTGTTTAAATGTTTTGGGGTCTACCAGCAAATTAAACTGTCTTTGGCTTATTAGAGAACTTCTCACTCATTCTGGGGGAGAAAAAAAATATGTTTTTTGCAGCCTTATCCTTTCTCACTTTTTTTTATGTTGACAATAATTCCTCATTGGTTACGAGAAAATAAAAGTAAGAAGAAAGGAAAAATGACACTGTCTTGGGATGACTTGTAAAGCATGTGCTGAAATGGGATACTTTCCCAGACTGTAAATTCCTCAAGATGCTTCCTCCCATTTAGGAGTTTTTATGTTTCAGTCGTGTGCAGCAAGCTGTCATCTAATTATAGTCATTTTACAAGTTCAGGGTTCTAGCGAGATCACAAAGTCACATCACAATCCGTTTCGCAAGGCTTCAAATGATGTGCTTAAAATCCTTTGAGAAACCAGTGGCAACTATAACTGTGGGTTTTTACAAAAATAGCAGGAATCCTCTCCGACATGCTAACGCCACAGCTAGCTAGCTACCTTTGAAAGCTCCTCAGACCGAATGTCATTGAGTTTTGCCCGTGATGTAAGGTTACACAGATGGTTCATCCAATCACCTGTCAAGCATTTGAAAAAAAAATGCCTGTCCTTTTCAAAACAATTTCCAATGATGACTTCTCAAATGTAACAAACCATCTGGTGCATCCTGCTGCATATTTAGACCACTGCAGAGAGAACAGAGGGCGGTAGCCAAATAAAATGTAACAACGGTTCAGGGCCATCGTAATTGATTGCATTCTTGATTCTTGGTTAGATTCCACTTCTGACCCAGCTTGTGCTCACTACCAGCAACAGAATTGATTGTCTGACACAGAGCTGCAGGCCTACATTGCTGTGTGTGCATGTCCTTGTGAGCTGAGGACATTTCTGTGCATACTTACTACCACTGCAGGTTCTCGAAATCGCGTCGGCTTGTGCGCCCGTATATTAAAGTCTTTGTGCGTGAGCACACGTACATGTTTCTCTGGAACGTGTGCGCGCAAGTGAGGACCAGTCAATAATAACGATCAAAGGCGCTCCATTACGCTTTTCCCTGCTCTTCTATGCTCCCCGCCTGCCGCATACTAACACGGCCTGAGAGACAGCCTCCACTGTTCTTGTAGTGGGTGTGTTAGCACGCTAGGCATATGAGCACGTGTCTGTGTGCACACACCTGTGTGTTTTAGTGTATGTTTCTAAAACTATGGCTTTACTTCACACCAGGTGGCTCGCTGGACCATCAGTCGTCTCCTCTTTCCTTCCTCGGTCCACACAGCTGCTTTGGCATCGCCAGTGCTACAAACACAAGTCCCTTTCTGTGGATCCACACTCAATAGCTTCAATTAAACCCCATATAAGTCACGCTGAGCCTGAGAGTAGACCCTTTTTACTCACTGAGACGGCGACGCATTGCACTAAATTTTGTTGTGACGCATAACAGAAACAATGAGGATCTTGTCTGTATTCTAACACTTTTCACCCGGGACTGTTTACATTGGAGAAGACAGTGCATGTCATCAACAGACATAGGTTAATGTATACCAAGGACTAAGAGAGGCCAGTGAGGTGGAACAGAGTGACACATGGTGACACAGCTCAGAGAACTTAGACCTACACACGCTGGGCGACCATCTGCATTAAAAAAAAATGCATTTTAACTTAAGGAGGTAGCTCCGCAAGCGCCGTCATTTCACTTTTCCACGGCTGAGACACGAGTGGGGAACAGATGAGATGGGAGTGGGAGGTGAAGAAACAGAGAGTGAGAGAAAGAGAGAGGAGGGAGAAAAGATCAAGAGGGAAGAAGCACCTCTGGGATACAAGCACTCTGTCATCTAAAATGACTTACAAATTAGCTAACAGCTATGCGCTCCCAGCGAAAGGAAAAAAAAAAGACACAACTTTCATATGCTAATGCAGATCATGGCTAGAGCAATTATCAAAAAAAAGTATCAGTCCTGTCTGTCTGACAGATCTCAACAGGAAAGCAGCACTTCTCTTCTCTTCTCTGTCTTCACTGTCTGCTTTCCTCAAATGAAATATGCTTCTAGAGGAAAAATACCGAAAACAACCCAAGTCGAAGACATTGCGACAATGTAAATTGAGAACATACAGACTTTACCACCGTTGTGTGCAGTTTACAATCTTACGATCCCAAAAAACTCAGAATCAGATTGATATCACCTTGAACACCACAACCTGCACTCCTCTGACTCCCCCAAAGAACTTTTCGATGGTCTGACCTGATCAACGCCAACAGTCTGGACGCCACTTACGGCAAAAAACAACAGAGTCAGCTAAACAATGCAGATAAAAATTGCTTCCTCATCACTCTGCTGGCAGCGTCCCCGCTGTGCAACTGTCTTGGAGCGTATTAGTGAGTGGAGGGTCGTCCCTGGAGACAGCTGGGGCCCACAGCGTCACCGTAACCTTGGCCACTCAAAGTCACGCAGCTTGAAATAAATAAAGAAATAAAAATAAATCCATGCTGCTTGCTCGGTTGGAGATAAACAAACAGCCAACGAGGTCTTTTAACTACACTGAAGAAATACAAGTCAAACACGGGTGGCGTAATTTAATTTAATTTTCAACATGAAAACAAATGCAGTATTTTGTCTGCGCACACGCACTACTCAAAGCCAGAGCTTCCACAAAACAACCACCTTCTACTCAGCTCGTTTGTGTAAACCGCAGCCACACTGCAGCCACGTTTGCCGCCACGTCGGTTGCTGCGACAAGAATGTCACGCAGGGACTGTCACCAGAATTGCCAGTGTAGTCTGTGAGTAATAATGAGTGGATGATGAGCCAAGGAGGGTCTGTGTTGTAATTAGGCCCGGTCAGAGTTATTGGCAGAGTGACTCCAATTTGATCAGGCTGGGAGAAGCGTATCTACGGAGAGAGGGGGGACCCCACCAATTTACAGCGTCGCTAATAAAAATCATCTGTCATTCTTTCAGGAGGCAAACTGACAGCTGCGGGTGTTACCATGGCGACGCACTGGCCACCATTCGCCTTCCCTTAGCAAGCAATAATCCCAGCGCTGTAAATGGTGGAGACATGAAAACACATATAGTACATGGTCCTGGAGTAAAATTGAATATATGAATATATCTGTCTCAATACCATTGTCAATCTGTGATATAATTTTATTATTGGTATTACTTTGTAGTCTCTACACAAGATCTACAGAATGTCTTTGTCCTGAAGAGAGATTACTCAATTGATTTTCTTCAGGTTTTATCCTTTTTTTCCTTCAAGTGTTTTTACCCCTTCACTAATCCAACGGTCGAGGAATGAAGGCTGTTACATCATATACTGAGCAGATCTCAAGGTAAATCCGCGATTTGGGGCTAGATAAATAAGACAGACTTGACTCTTCCTACTTGTGTCACTGCCTGCAGTGATAAATAATACTCCTCTTAGTGCCTGAGTATATTTAGCTCCTCTCTTAGGAGTCTACTGTACCCTTTTAACCACCCTCTCTAAAGCAGAGTTAGCTTAGCATTAACCAAAAAAAAAATACACACATAAGAAGTTCAACAACTAGAACATACTTCACTTACACTTACACAGTGTACACATAGACAGCACATTCATGTCCACAAAGTGATAAATTAACATGTCTACTGTGACAAAATGAATCAGAAATCCAGCTAACTATTTGTTAAATAAAACATTTCATTTTTTAAATATGAGGAATCACACGTTTCTCTGGACCACGCAGAGTTTTGGACGTTTGTTGAATCAAACAAGACATTTGGCTTTAACAAAGTCTTTCTCTACGACAGACGTCTATAGAGACAATAATTAATTCAACAATTACATTACTTGGGGCAATAATGGCATTTGTCAACTATCTGCATACAAAAAATGAAAACACACAGTTATTAATATTTCAGGACAAATATCCAATCTCCAATTCCTTCCCATGAAGAGTTGTAAGTTAATTTGTCCCTTGTAAGCGTGGAAATACTGGAGCGTACACAGAAACTAAACACCTGCCCCCGTTTCTTATCACACCTGGACTACACACTCGAAGCAGCCGATCTGGGTCTGGGCCCGATCTGCGGCGCTGCAGAGTAGAGTCAGAGTAGGAGACTGAGCTTTTTTTATTGCCGCTCCTAATCAGCAGCAGCATCCCTCTGCTCATTAACTAGACACAGGCTAGCCTCGGGCTAACAGCCTCATATGTCAACCACAGATAAAGATGTCATCTTCTGCTTGACTGAATAAACCGCTATTAAAACTAGATGCAAATAGACGCTGAACGATATTCAAATCAGCAGGCAACAGGGAAGCTTAAACCCTGAGGCGCTTGGCCTCGTCGTTGCCCCACATTCCTCAGTCGTGTTAAAAGCCGGAGAGATTTCAGATTCTGGCTGTCTTCAAAGAGTTTGCGCTACGAGACATTTGAGGACGCTCTGAAAACAAATTGAAGAGAAGTTATTTGTTCACCAACTATTTTAGATTTATTTTCTGTTCACTGCAGTACCAGCTATTTTCTGAATATTCTTCTGTGTATGTCAATATGTATTTGACGTTTCATCGGACTTACTGAAACAAAGTAAACATGTGGGGAAGACTAATCGCTGCAACCCAATATGAGAACAACAGCGGTGTCCATTGTCAGCAGCTTTGTCCATTATGCTCCACAGCGCCTCTATTCACCAAACTGTGGGCCCAACTGGCTGCATAGACAGAAACTCTATCTCACCAAATATAAACAGAGTCAAACAATGGACAGTGAAAGAATGAGAGTTTATTTGTACAGGACTTAATTGGCAGAGAGTGGCGTACTATGACAGGAAGTCTCTATTCTCCAGCAGACTCTTTCAAGGCAGCTGTGTTAGTACTTTTTTCTATCAGACAAATGTCTGTCTGCCGAAAGTCAATGCGGAGGGGAGAAATCTCGCCACAATAGCTTTCAAATCTGTGCCTGCCTGTGTGCGTTGCTGCGTGTGTGTGGTGTAATTAGCAAGTGGTGGAGTCGAGCTATTAAACCCCCGATGGTTATGTGTTTACAATGCTATCATTGGCCTCTCTCTGGCCAGCACTAAATGAGCCAGTGTTGAGCCTCAGCTGTATAATCATGAATATTCATCTCTCTGTCTGTGAGAACCTCTGTGTATGCATGTGTGTGTGTGTGTGTGTGCCTCACTGGCAGGCATTAAAGAAGCTACTACTATCTATTCAATCACAATTTGTCACTTTGTCTGGATAATAAGTCAAAGCTGACAACAATTCTGCTTATCGCCAAAACCTGCACAAAACAGGCTTTGTTTTGGGAAGGAAAAAAGAAAGAAAGAAAAAGAACAGAGCCCGTTTCCAGTCCTGCAGCTTCAAAGAGCGGTGCACCGGGTCGGGGTTACAGCGGGTCCCGTGCAATATTTTCCGAATTTTGCTTTTACCTATGCCTGATGAAAGCCAACTGAAGGAAAAAGATAAAAAGCTCGAATTGTCTTTGTGGCACCTGGGGAAGAGAGGCTTCCACAGCTACCAACACACACTTGTTTGTTTACACATTCACATGAGCCGTTTTTACTGTAAAGCAGTGTGGTTTTCATGCAAAAGTCCACATCTCAACATGGCTATTAATTACATTTCCTAAGTGGAAACAAGGCGACCCTTGAAGCCCTTGCTAAACTGTGATAACCTCAGTGTAAAATAGTTACTCCCATAGTGCCACTCCCTCGAGACTCCATGGCACTACATTCCCGCTTATGGAAAAAGGACTTAAATACAGCGCTCATTGGTGTTTCATGGTAATTTGCAGTGGCAAGTGGAGCAGGCGATGCTGCTCTGTGAGTAAAGCAGAGGGGGCAAGAGGAGGATTAGATAATCAAACAGTGTGCCACTTTAAATAATCTCTGGCTCCTCTGGGGGAGGTGAGACTTAAAGCCGGAGCCCTTCTGCTTTAATTGTCTGATTTTCCCGTCATTACAGTTGAGGGCCTCAGTAATTCAGGCTTATTAAATATTCAGGAGCCACACTGAGGAGAGGAGGGAAGGAGGGGGCGATGGGAGAAAGATGAAGGTGGAGAGAGGAGTGGGAAAAAGTAGGCAGGAGGATGTTACAAGACGTTGCCCACTGCTTAATAGAGACATTTACTTTCATCCCAGCTGGGAAGAAAAAAAAATATTTATTAAAGTCGACAGTACGCAGGGACATTTCAGCTTTTAATAAGTGCATGTCCTTGCATCAAAGGATCTGGGGATGAATTGTAAGATTTGTTTGTAACATAGCAACACAAACTAGCTCAAACGTGCCATGGTACTACTGAGTTAGTTGTCACGGCCAGACACAACAGAATTAAAAAATAATGTATTTGCTGGATATTATCAGTGTCAATGAGTTGATGTTTAAGTTGGAAGAGTTTCTGCAGATGTGAGCAAATAGTTAATATCATTTTATTTCACATGCTCGCTAAACTCATTAAAATAAACATGTTAATAAAAACATGAAGTCGCCTTTTCCCACTCTCTCCCCTCTATTGCTCTCGTTAGGGACATCATTATTACATTATTAGATGAAATTACCTTTCGTTTCTTTCAAATAATCACAGAGTTCAACAGACCATATCGGAAATAAAATCAAGAACTACTTTAGCCAAGAAAAAAGAAGAAACTAACAACTCTAAAGTAAATGTTACATCCTCATACACATGTTGAGTGGAGCTCTCCGTGGTGCTGAACTACAGTGCTGAATGGCACCAAGGCCCGTGAATGACTGAATCTGGAGCGAGCACAGGCTCAGTGAACGGGGATATTAAGATAAAGGCTGTTAAAATTAAACACCTAAAGAGGATTTCAATCACAAATTGAGAAAAAAATGTCTCCATCTGATTTGTACAGGAATGACAGAACAGATCTATTGATGGATCAAACTGATTTTACTGGTACTAATGGAACAAGTCTAAAATTAAAAAAAAGAAAAAAGAAAGAAATCTTGACAGGTTAAAACCACTCTGACAAGCTGCGAGTATGAAAGTCTATAAATGAAAAGGCTGGAAACCACATTACAGTGATTATACAGAAGGAAGTGAAGAGACAGAGTGCTGCTCTCTAATGAGTCACCCTGTCTGATCATGGCCTGGAGCCACAGCCTCCATCCACAACTCTGCACAAACTACATCTTGACATGACGTTTACTCTGGTTTTCAGGCCGTAAAACCGCATTTTTCATACAATGAGAGTCTGCCAATGGAGCGAGATGATTCTATTACATCTCTAAAGCAAATCAGCCTGTTTAAAGGTTTTCTTGAATCAAGTAGCCGTATGCTGATCTGGATGCTCTCAGTTAGTATTTAATTTATTAAAACTTAAAAACTATGAGAACATATTGATAAGTTAAATGATTAAAAAGTCTAAAACATATTCCTTTTCAATACCTTGACTGATTAAACTGATTGGACTAATGTGAGTGAGTGTTAAATATGTAACGATAATTATTATTGGTGTGTTACATTTGTAAGTAGGGGTGTAGTTTTGACTTATTCTTCGATTATGCTCTTCACATTAGTGTTGTTGCAGGACTGTGACTTTCACTTATCATTTCCATTAGTATAGTTGATACATGACTACAAACCCGATCTTAAATTTTAATCTGCAATTAAGTACAGGACTGCCCTTATTTCAAAACTGTGTGGATGACAAATACAGACAGAGTTGAGCTGAGGGCATTGTTTTAAAAAAAATCTAGCAAGTCAACTTCTAATTATGTTTGATTCATTTTTAAACGAAATGGATCGTGAAAGAAAAAGAAAAATCTTGTTTTGTGTTGCTTATACATGGCTGGAGTGATGTGGTCAAGTGTGCAGTTCTCTTCTGTTCTAATTGTAAATTATAGAACACAGTAACACACAAAAAGGTGCAGCGAGCCTAAAAAGACTTTTTCAAACCACCTCATAGCATCTGACTGTCGAGCTTATCATTGCTGTGTATACAAAGCACTCTTTCCAACTGCAGAGATCAAACCTGCAGTCAGAGAATTGCACACATGTTGGAGCAATTATGAGAGCAGCCATGAAATGCTGAACATGAATCTAATATAAAGCAGGTAAAGATGCATGTCTGCAGGTATAATCCCCATATATAGATATTCCCTATCAGCAGGACTTTTTGACCAACATCAATTACATCAGAAATATTGACACGTATTGTACTTTCATTTATCAGTTGATACGGATATTTAGAGGAAACACAAAAGACACTTGCACAGACATTGTTTGCACACAAAGATGTGACATATACTAGATTTATACAAGACATACATACATATATAAGACATGTACAAGAGCTGTTTAAATGCTTTAAATGCTCAAGATACAAGTAATTGTTCAGATTTTATACCAAAGAAAAGTCAAAATATATGGTGTTGCACTAGCCTGACATCTGTTTTTATCAGAACACAGTCTGAGAGTCTGGAAACAAGCAGTTTGGATTTCATTATGGGGCAAATTTGACTCCCCGGCGCCCAGATGACGTCCGAGGCTACAATGGTGCTACTCTTCTGCCCATCGCTGCATAAACCTCAATGCATGATGTATGCAAGTTAAGATGTTAAAATTCCCAAATAATATGGGACCAAAACTAAACGTCCGTTGGCAGACTAACATCAGTGGTGTCAGAGGACTTTAACGACCTCACTCCACACACTGTTCATCCCCTCCACGTCTCTGCTGAATAGAACAGAGGGACACACCCCTCTTTCACAGGATGGCTTGACTGCCATGTAATCAACTTCTCACAGCAGCCTCCACCTTTCCCACTATGGCTCAAAATCACAGTAAAAAAAAAAAACAGAAAAAAAACCCTCTCCTTTCCCTTTTTGTCATCACATTTCAATTTTAACTCCCGTCCTCTTGCCCATCTTCTTTGTCACTGTCCCTTCTTCCTCATGGATTTTCTATTCTTTTTGTTTTTGTTGGTGCTCCCCCACCCCCCACCCCCGGTTCCCTTCCCTCCCCGCTCACCTCCCTATCCCCGCAGCGCATTAGCTTGCAGTGGTCAGGCCGCTTGACAGCTGCTCCACCTGAAGAATATCAATCAATGTTGCTGTGGTGACAGAATCAGGCTCCCCCTTATTTTATATCCCCCTTCCTTCCATCGCAGTGGTCTTTTATGCTGTCGTTCACGGAGCGAACATGATCCAGAGTTTGTTTTGCTCCTCTGAGGTGCATATTAATCATTAGGCTCGTAAAAGGTGTGAATATTTTAATAGTATCTAGTAACTTCTTGAATGGATCTATTACGGGAACATACTTTGGCACCTTCTGCTGCTAATTTCTCTGAGGTGTGACTAATTGAGTTGCGGATGCAAACCCCAAGATGTCTCAGACTATCACTCCAGATGAGCCAGGCAGACAGGCGTGGGATGGAAGTGTCTGTCACCGCTAACAGATGACAGAAGAGTGAGCACTGTACAAATCGTGTGGCTCAATATAGGACCACCGTAATCACTGTGAATGACTTTTCTCTTGCAGAAAAAAAAACAAGTGAATACCTCTTTTTCTTTACAGATATACGCCTTTGTATTGCGTATATTTATCAAATTGTAGGCGTCAGTGACAAAAAAAAAGAGATAATAAAAAACTGTTTTGATATTATTATATCACATGACAACAATTGTCATGAGACCCATTGCATTCTTCCCTCTAATTGCTCCAATCTACCTCCCATGCACAATCCTGTTTTGAGACATTCTCCAAACATGGCCCCAACCCCGCTGCTGTACATAGTACTAAGCAGTGAAATGACTCCCCACAGACCCATCGTCAGTGGCACTAGTGCCAGGCCCGCCAGCGGAGGGTTAAGTAAATATTGGGAGAAGCAGCTGCTCTCAGAGTACCATTGTCTGCCTGTGTTCCTGCCTAGCCCCAGTCTCATATAAATCACACGCAGCAATTAGTGCCACGCTGTCCCCCTGCCCTCGTTAAACAACCCTGCCTGCTGAGGAAGCCCATTAACACCAGACACCAGCCTGCAAGAGTGGAGGAGGGATGGATGGATGGATGGATGGATGGATGGATGGATGGATGGATGGATGGATGGATGGATGGATGGATGGATGGAAGGGTGAGTGGATGCACACTGAAGAGACACTAAAGACTCTTTTAAAGAATAAATGAACACTCTTGACTTCGGATATTGTTCACTCGGCCGCTCCACTGTAAACACTTTTATTCACACCGAAATTATATTTGCCCTATCCAACCTGGCATTTACATGCAAAGGAAAAACAGCACGACAGATTGTGACTAAAATAAGCCACAGTGAACAACAAGTGATGGATGCACCCTCTAAAAAGACGGGCCTGTCGGAACATGTGACCCTGACCAGTGGAGGCACACAAGGCTCTTTAGTGCACCACATGAAGACAAGACAACCAATACTGTTGTAGAATCTACAAATGTCCAACAAGTATTTTTTTTTCTCTTTTTAGACTTTTCCAAACGCAGGAAAGCCAGCACCTAACACAACACGTTGAAAGGAAATGTATTTACATTCTTGTGTCTTCAAGTACTGTATGTCCCTGGGACGTCCTCACTGATGGTAAGATCAGGACGAGCATGTAGTCTAGTGTGTCAGATCACTAAAAACTCCACTCAAGAAAAGCCATGCAACAAACTTAGAACAAACTCAAAAAACTTGGCAAAAAAAGTTGTTAACGAATGAAAACTGCTGTCAATAATGAATACGAAATCCAGACAGAACTAACATGTCATGATAGAAAAGAGGCTCATAGAGGTGACCAGTGAAGGTGTGCAGCCTGGAAAAGGATCAACTGTGCAATCAAAACACCAAAGTTTGGTCAGGGTGGATGCAATTTGTGCTGTTTATCATTATCAGTAAAGATTATAAAAGTTCAGCCAGATTTTATAACAAACTAAGAAATTACCTCATATCAATTCTTTATTTTTTTATTCAACTACGATTTCTTTGCTGGCTGCCATCTAATAAACTACTAAAACGGATCAAATGACAATATCTATACGATCAATTGGAGGTCGTGACATTTTCTGGACTCATTTAGCACGTGTGTAACTTCAGCGTAAGTGGCTCACACATTACTGTGTGCCAAAGTTCAATCAATTCATCAATGATGCATTCTGTTTATTTGACTGCTACTAAATCATGAATATTTAATGTAAAAGATACGAAGCCATATTTTCAAGCCCATTTAAACGCATTTAAAACATTACCATACAGCAGAGTGATATGTCAGCTTTACTTGCCATGTTTAAAGTATATGTGCACATACAAGGAATATGCAGTATAAGTACAGAACAAGCACTTGGGATACATTTTGACTCTCTAAGGAAAACTGACTTCACATACTGTGAATGTAGGCATATTTTATACCCATGTTGACAACAATTATTGGTGGAAAGGAATCCCACGCATAAAAGACATGTCTTCCTAGCAGTGACAGCTCGTAGCTGATAGCTTGAGCCTTCAAGACCATGTGTTCTCCGTCCTTATTTGGCTTCTACAAATAAAGCAGCATGAACAAATGACAGCCTAATTCATGATGCATACGCTGGGAAGTGATCATCAATGATCATGGAGCTGATTTTTATCATTCATCAACTGCGATGCCCATGATCTAAAATACCCAATTAAACCTTCAATGTAATTTAGACGACAACAGCTAATGAAAGGATGAAAACAGCGGCTGGTGAGAGGAGAAATAGCCATCAGGACCCCTATTACCATATTGCTCTAAATTACCACAATCACCGGGGGAGCATTTAACATGCCACCACCCAGTGGAAAAAAAAAAAAAAAAAAAAAGTCCCACAAATAATGCCAGAATGAATGTAACAGATTTACATTCTGCTCTCTTCTTGATTGTGCTACCAGTTGCTGTTGTGTCCAGAGTAATTAGGCGGTAATGAGAGTGTAATTGCACATTGGGCAAATTTAGAGACAGCCAGCCAGCCAGCCAGCTAAAGACAGACAGACAGAGACAGACAGAGCTCAGGTGCTGAATGACTTGTCTAAGGCACAATGCTGTATGGGCAGACACCGCCACCTGACTGCTACTCACAAGCGACAAGGCAAAAGAGAGGGGGATGAAGGAGGTGGGTAGGCTGATATGGGGGATGGGGCAATATGGCTGGAGCAGGTGGAGAATACTGGTTAGCAGCAGTGCTACCGGTGCTGCAAATGTAAGAGACACAAAAACCCATACACACACACACATACAAAAAAGAATACTAAAAATTGGCCATCACACTTTGTGCACGTGGTTTCCCAGTATTCTTTTTACCACGTCCTTGTTCCCTGCTGTTTGGTTTTCACTTCGATCTTCCTCTCCTGCCTTGTCTGCTCTGTGGTGTGTGTGGATAATAATTGTAGAAAGGAAGACAATTGTGCAACAGAGGTCTCTCTGAAACACGCCTCCCCCCAATTTCCCTTGTCTCTGTCAGACTGAGACAGATTCTCTAGTTTAGGTGCATTGTGAGAAGGAGAAAGACAGAGAGAGAGAGAGAGAGAGAGGGAAAGAGAGAGATGAGGTGAGCTGGTTACTGTGGCAACCAGGAGAGTGACTCTTAGGCATTGCCATATGCATAGGGAAGGGGGGAGACAGATAGAGCCACGGAGGGAGAGGTGGTGGAGAGGAGAGTGCTGGTGGAGGGATGAAGTAGAGGGAGGGAAGGGTGGTGGTGGTGGTGGTGGTGGCTAGGGGAGGGAGGGGTGGAGGAGGTAGAGTGCAGGAGGCAGATCAGAGGGAGGTGTCAGTGGGTTACTGCGCACAGAGAGATTCACCCTCTTTTTTCAACCCTGGCAGAAGAAAGGGAGGCAGAAACAAAAGGAGCTGTCTTTTGAATGGTCGCTGTGCTGGATTGGACTGTCAGCGCTTCCTTCTAACAACCTCACTTAGCTTGCTGCTCCCACTCCCAGACACTTCCTTACTCTATGTCTCTCTCTCGCACTGTCTCCCTTTCAGAACACGCGACGAGCCCACTGGAGGTGATTTGCAGATTAGACTAAAGATGCTAATTGCTCACGATAAACCTTCTGAAGTTGAACAGTAAAACATTTTTATATATTCATGTGTACCCAGATAAAACCGTTATATATATATAATTTTTTTTTTCATCCACGACTGATGTATCCAGTCATTTTTTCTTTTAAAAGCAAGAGCTCAAGAAGCATAACACATGGTTTTCTCTGATCCCCCAAAAAAACAACGAAACTGACTTCCCCGTAATGTTGAGACCAGATGAAACACCAGATGATGCACCATTCAGCCTGTTGCTTGATAAAGCACATAAAGCCAAACTATGTAACTTTTTAAACATGACATTACATGTTCTCCTACATCTAAAGTTTATGGGTTGATGAAACATGCATTCTCAACTCAGTACACTGAAGGGTTCTGCCGCCTTAGTCTGGCACGATTAAAACTTTATGAAGGCTAAGATTAGCTCATTTGTTTTATATGACTGACATTACTGAATCATTTTATGTGGCTGAGCTGCAGCGTCTGTTCTCACAACCGAGAGGCTGTTGTGTTCAGCGCGATGAGATGAAGCTTTACTGTTGCAGGTTTCCTAGTATACGCGATTCATTAGAGACATTCAGCACTGGAAGCTGCAACCCGACAGTCCCCGAGCATCAGCCTCCACAAGCTGGACGCCGCCTCCTCCTCAAAACTATTCATAAACGTATTTGCACATTAATTTACTGTTCATCGAGTCATCTGTACTATTAACAGGACATTTTTGCACCATTACACTCACGTACCTGACACGTTTCTCAATGAAAAAACAAAAAAACAAACTTGTCATCTTTGTTTTGATGCGGCCAATTAACCTTTTACTCTTTCTGGAGGAATTGTGATTTTCCTGGCCTGTTGCGAAGACAAGAGGAGGATGATAGTAAGTACCCTCTGACCTTATGACAGGAGCCCACAGAGAAACAGACTGCCAGAGACAAACAGAGCCATGGGGTGGGTGTAATGAATATGCTGCCCCCTATGGTGGGGATGACCTTATAAACAACAACAAACTGTCACTGTGGCCAGGCCTGCTGGGAGCTGCCCTCTGTGCAAGGGCAAATAGCCTGGTATTCACTGGACAGGACAGCCAGAGCTCGCAGAGGAGACTCTTATTAGATGTTACAATAGAGGATAAGCTTTTGGGCCGTCAGGGTTTATTAGTAAATGCTGCGTGTACGGTCACTTTTAGCGGGAAATGTACCGACTCCATTCGTCTGGCAGCCAGCTGACGAAACCACGTGAGCTCCGTGTCGCGCACATCAGTCATCCTTTCCTGTCATAACACAGCACATTACAAACAGGGGATGGCACCGCACCAATTTTTTATCATAAATTATTTGTTGTACCTACCCAGGTAAATCATCAAAAATCTCATTGATGCGTCTGCGGTAAACGCGCTCCCACCGTGTCATGTACTGCTAAGTGTCTGCCTTTTATTATACAAGACAAGCTACGCCTGCAATCGCTGTGATCTCAGCCAGGCGTTGAATCAAACACCAGAGGAGAGACATCCTCGTGTTTCAAGGGGGACTTTCATGTCACCATGAAGGAGGCAGGGAAGAGCGTCAGTCGCGGGGTTAGGAGTCAGAGAGAGGCATGTGGCATCTCGAATTTTGGGCAATAAGAACTGACAGGTTAACTGAACATTTGGCGGGGGGTAGAAAGTAGCGGGGGTGCGCGGGGGGAGGAAAAGGGTAGAAGAGAGGTGGGAGATGTGTGTGTGTGTGTGTGTGTGTGTGGGTGGGTGTGGGGGGGGTGTTTTGGGTGGGAGGAGTAGGTGGGTAAGGTTGCTAAACACTCCCATCTGTTCGTATCCCGAGGCGCTTCTGGGACAGTTAGCTACTGTTTTATGCAGATGAGGCGTTGCCGCGTCGGCTCCTTCTACTTACAGCGGACGAATAATAATATAAATATATAAACACATTTGAATAATAGGAATGGCAGGATGGGGAAACAAGGAGCGGCAGGGTCAAGCTGTTTCCTAGGGAGTGTTTGCTTTCTACCAACTGATGGTCACAGCTCTTCCAGAATGTGTGACTGTCGTAACCACGTCCTCATTAGAGTTGAGTTTCCTCTGGGCCCCAGCACTGTCCCAGGAGAGAGATCTGCTTAACAGGGGTCCTCCGTGCACTCTGACACGCGGTATATGAGCTACGATGATACAGTAGAATGCTAACCTATGCAACTGTATTCAGCATTTCTGGTGCTGGTGTCGGTGTTCAAAGTACGAGCAGACTGATGCATTGTAATACAAGGCCTTTAATCTCCATACATAAGCTATGACCACTTAATAAAACCATGTACATTCATTGATTAGGGTTTTGTCCACAGTGTATTTTAGCTCCTTCAGCTCCACTCAGTGTGAGCAAAAATGCTGAAAAGACTAAATGTTAATTCAGCCACTGAGTAATTCAGGAAATGAAAAAAAAAGAAAAGAAAAATACTGCCGTTAGCCTCATTAGAAAATGTTGTTGTAGAGAGTAGTTGTATTAGAGAAACAAAGACAAACTAACCAATTGTGTTGAGAGAAAAAAACATAACTTTCTCAGTGATAGTCACGACTGAATATCTGTAGAAGTCAAATTGACTGAGACAAAGCCATCATGTGATATTGTTACTTTGACTGCTTATAAACTGAATGGACACATAGAGTAGTAGATTGCCTTTTAGATCCCATTAGTCTCTTCCATAAGAGTTGCTAATCTTCCTGGTGTCCACATTGTCCAGGGAGGATTCTAAGCATGTCCACTGAGCTGTGAACGCTGATTCCAACCTACACCACAGCCTTGTCAGACTGAAAGGGGCTTTAAGGGGTAATTGAGCGAGATTCTTGCATCACCCACGTCCCTGTTCTTAGATACAGTTGTGCCATGTGTGCGCTCCTGCTAAATGATAGCATATTCAAATGAGGATAAGGAGCTTTTGATAGAACGGAGGGGGGAGCGGAGGAGAAGGAGAAAAAAAACGATTGAAAAAGTGGAGGAAGGAAAGCAAAGCCCAGACTGATTTGAATCTGGTAAACTGTCAGAGAGAGGGATTACTCTACCAAATCCCTGGCGAAAATAGAGGCCCAAGTTATTTACTAGCCTTACAACCAGCTGCAAACCATCTGTACTTAATTGTAAGACACAAACTTTATGAAGATCAACTGGGGATTTGGCCACAAAGCCTCTTACTCTGCTGAATTGGTGTCTCTGCTTCGAGGGAGAGTATGGGAGGATGCTTGAGATTTGTCACATGTGCTTTGGAGGACATGGACTCAACCTCTCTCTCTAGTCTTTTTCTTCTTCTTCTTTCTTTCTGCTGAACGCACGGACAAACCTTGTGTATCAGAGGAAGGGGTGGAGTGCAGGGCCGGGGGAATTAAAAACACACGCTTGCACAGGCTAGGGCCTAGACAAGCCAGATCAATGGCCACACACACACACACACACACACACACACACACACACACACACACACACACACACACACACACACACATGACTGGCCAGCATCAAAACATTTAATTGGCTTGAGCCTCAATTCCTTTTAGCATGAGGCCAGTCATTAGGTCCCGATTAGGCATGTAAGTGGCCTAGTAACCTACACTTAGCCATGGAAATCAGTACCGGGAAAACAATACATACTCTGGCCATGGGACGCAGACCTAATACAAAGCCTGCATGTGGCATTGTTTAATGTAGGTCGTTGTGCATCATGTTGTTCTTGGCAGCCATCTGAAGACAGGAGATAAGAGGTCCTGTCCAAGCCACTGAATGGCAGGTAGCCAGCTTAATCCTATTTAACAAGATCTGTGTGGAATCTGGGGTGAGGAGTGTTGGTGGGGTCACACGAGGAGCCGGCGGGGTCAGGCTGTGGATTTTAGGGCGGTGTGGTCACAAAGGCTGTGCATTCAAAAAACTCTGCATGCCACACCTCTTCGCCTGAGCCCATCCCCGACGAGAGAAACACACACACACATATATATATATATATATATCAAGTGCTTGTGAATTTGTGTGGAAGGCGGGAAGAAAACGGGCATTCCTCCACGAGTGCATCACTTCTAAGAAATTCACAGATGGATCAGGGGAGAACGAATATTGTGGGATCTAATCTGCTGGCCGCTTTAAATCATTTATTTTCTTCCACAGCACTAATTCCTCCCATCTCCATATGTTGAGGGGTGGGAGAGGGAGGGGGACAGGGAGTGTGCGGTGAATGGGCATGGGTGGGCTGGACTGTGGTCAGGGATTAAGCCATCCTGTCTGGACATACGCCGTGTGTAATCACACTGGAAAAGACGAGGCCTTGCGCATCTCTGTCTAGTAGCAGGAAAGTACTGGACAATATCAATAATAGACAGCGCCTGCTATGGGCTGCAGTCATTTAACCAAAGACAATTATATTAAGGAAATCTGAGACTAATAATAGATAGATAGTAATAGAAAGATAATCACTAATCAATTGCAGTAATAATGTAAAATTATAATTTTATAACACAAAGCGCTAAAAATCTGGTTTGTATTATTTTATTGAGGTTTGGCCTGACAACGCTGAAGGAACAGAATAGATATGTTGAGCTTTGCAGATACGAGTTGATATTAATACAAATTTTACAGAATTATGCAGAGAAAATCTATAAAAACAATAAAACTCTGCAAAAAGACAAAAACAAATGAACAGCAAATAATAATCAGTCAGACATAAAATAGATTTCATAAAACGGGGCCCCATTGTAATTTTAAAAACACCTGCAGTCCCATGAGTGGCTTAATGGAGCATTGTCAATGGTCTGTCCCCGGCATGGTCACATCATAACTTGTTATTAACCTCCCACCCGCACCCCTTCCCTCCATCTCTCTTCGTTAGCAGGTATAATCCCCGATGGCCCATCTGCCAGACGCTAAAGCCACAAAACACAGAGCAAACAAGACGAGAAGAAGCCGGCCATTATGGGGCCTTTTCAATGGGCAGGCTGATCACTCACGCAGACGGTGTGTTTGCACAGTCCCCGCATAAGCACACAATGCTGCCACTACAGCGCCACCATTTTCACGCAGATAAGAAACTATTAAAGCTCCAGCGGATGGTAGATGGTCGTATCTGATGAGCGGCGCACCTGCCTCTGAAGAGGGATGGGACATACGAGCAAAGTTTATGGGTTCATGCTGAAAAATGGCTTGAGAATAAAACCTGAAATAAAAGTTAAACACGGCCTATTTTGAAAATAATCACTTGATTGTTTAAAGCATAATTACACTGAGATATCTTCAAATTTAAGGTTATTTCAGAGTGTGTAAAAAGGCCACTACGGCGTTGCGGCGCACCGTTTCAGTAAACCGCCTATGGAGGAAAACCTCAGTTAGGACTAAACAAATGAATTCTGCTCCATTTTTTTTCTGATCAGCTTTCTCTTCCCATCGTGAACTGTGTACCAGCACTGTTCTAGCAACACAGCCTGGCTGACACAAAATGGCTGCCTTGGACTGAAAGAGGCAGTAAGCCAGAGCAGCAGCGGCAGCCTAGACAGAGCAAACCTTTTAGCGGGCTCCCTCTTCCCCTCTCTCTTATTGACAGAGGATTAAAAAATCGCCACTATAACGCCACTTGATTGCTTTTTCCCTCCTCCAAGAGTCCCACAATATCACCGTCACACCAAGACATTTGGGGGTTGCGGTGTGACCCCCCCCCACCACACACACCACACACACCACCACCACCACCACCCCAGCCCTCAACCCCAGGCCACCAAACAAGGATTAGATTGTGGAAATGTAATCCCGGTTTGCCGGGTGGGGGCTCTGAGGGGATCAAGGCACTAGAAGATACAATGTAATCAGGGACAGCGTCTTCACCCCAAGAATCAGACCAAAAGATAAATCCAAGCAGAGGTTTAGCCACAATGTCAATTAGAACATATGTTTGGACACATCCACCGATGCACGACGCGCTCGTGTTGACACGCCGAGGAGAGCGCGGTTTTTAAACTGCACTTTTAACTTTACATTTAAATACGTTCAATGTAATCTCTTCATTTATTCATAAAGGGAAATGCATCCGTTTTTGTTTTGTTTTTTAATATATATATTTGTGCATTTCACACAAATCAATAATGATGCTGTTAAAAAAGAGTGAACACAGCTGATCAAGTTAAGTGTGTATTTGTGCGCGTCTTCCTCTTTGTGTGTCTAAATGGCTGATGCCCAAGGTCACATGACCTGGTTTCCATTTTGGGGAATTGTGCATGCGTGGAGCTGCATGTCAGACACACCTTATACACACACACACACACACACACACACACACCAGTAAACAAGACATCCCGTTTTAAACCTGCACCTCACGCTTAAAGCACAGATGTGACAACTTTAAAAAATTCTAGCTAAAATGGGAGAGAAAGACAGAAAAAAATGCAGAAGGAAAGAAAGTGTCTGGCTAACGTACAGTGAACTTAATAGCTGCTGAGAAAGATGAGCTTATCTTCCCACCACTGTTAATACGAGCTTCTCAATTAGATGAAAGGCTATCTCTCCTTCTCTAATTTTTTGTTCAATTTCTCCAGGCAATTTATTTAGGGTGGGGAAAAAAAAAAAAAAGAAAAAAAAAAGCCTGAGCACATCGTATTGGCTAAGCGCGCGGCGAGTCATACCGAGCTCCAGCCAATCAGGTGGAGCTGACAGCGTCAACTCAGGCCCTCAGCAACAACACGACTATTTACTGTATGCAAGAGAAAAATCTATTTGGGGTTCAGTCCTGCTCATCCAGCAAATCACACAACAAAATAATAATTATAAAAAAAAGAGCTTGTCTTTAAACATGCACATATATAGAATATTTTAAATTGAGGAGCATTTTAATATTTTTCCTGCATTGTCAGTATCAGAAAGTGTGGGTCAGTGCAAGTAAAATCACAGACCTGTAACAGTAAAAATATTATCGATAGATGCAGAATGAGCAGCAGCTTCCACTATGCTAATTAAACCTGTTTCTTGACTTTGTGAAGGCAGTCACAGATATTTTTAGACAGCTCACTCTGCATCCTGCATTATGGATTATCTCGGATTATGCAAACGACCTTCCGTGCATTCAGTTATCAGTTTAATTTCTTTGTCCTCTGAATTATTTTTTTTTACACAGACTCCCTCGGTTTTGTATCTCTCTGTATAGTCGCCAAGTGGAACTAAACGATTATGCAAGCATTTCCAAAAAATTCAGTTTCCCCACCTAACACAAAATAATGTAAAAAATTCCCTTTATTGTTTTGACTTCTGGGAAGTTGCCGAGATTTAATTTTTTTTTTTAAAGATAACATATAAATATTTATGATAAAATAGTGTATAAAATATTTAAAAATTAGATATTTAAATAAAAGCAGTAAATATAAACTTGAGTTTAGTTTTATTAAATGGAAAAACAATTATTCCTATTAATCTTTTGCTCTTTAAATGTAAATAAATAGGAACTTAACAAATAAAAGAAAAACAAAAAGAAAATATTAAACTCTACACTTTCTATATTATGTGTTAAAAAACATTTTTAATAACAAAAGAAATACATTCTCTATTTAAAAGTCCTTATTACCAGTTTCTTTCTGTTTACCTTCAGTTGAGAAATGAAATGAAGTTAAAACATTATTTATGATTCACTGGTTTAGAGGCTAATATTATAATCAAGGAATCATTTTACAAAACGCACAAAAAAGTCTCCCTTTAAAACCTCCTTGAACAAAGACGTGAACTGTCTTTATCCACTGATTCTTAATCATCCTCTTTCACCATCTGCTTCTGCCAGAGTCAAGGTTACATATCACAGCTTGAAAAACACTGCTGCTGGACTGTGGCAATACATGACAGGGCACCTGGGTAAAGATGGGTGGCTGGGCTGGGGAGTTGGGATGGGGGGGGGGATACAAATCCCAGAATGCACTCCACATGCGTTGCTCGGGGACATCGCTTCCCTAGGCGCCTGAGACGTCCATCTATCAAGCTGATTTCTCATGGCGGTTTTTCTTGTAAATACCTTCCTACAAGTCACCTATATACTGCCGCCGGCTCCCAGTGGAATTAATTAACCTTATTATATGTAGTTCTGATTAGTGTCCTGGGAATGGAGGGGGGTGGGTGGGTAAGGGTGTCCTCGTTGGCATTATCTTAAGACTGATTTGTGAGGCAACTTTGTACCGTCTTCTTTATTTTTGATATATAAAATATCTAATATATTTGGGGCCTACCCAACAATCTAACGTGCATTACATAATAAATAAGATAATTGATAAGTGTGAAACGTTTAAGGCCAACCTTTCGACGTAAACCACCGTGATTTCCTGAAACGTTAAAATGTCCGTGTCAACAAAGAGGAACGCGTCACACGTCAGACGCGGCGACGTGGTGATGTTCAATGACATTTAATTTCTTGCCTGTCCCTTGTTGTAAAAATCATCACGAGGAGACCGAGGGGTCCGTGAGCCATGAGTCTGCATTAAAGCCCTCCCTCTTTCTTTCGTTTACTTCCTTTCCATAAAACGCAGGGACAGAAAGAGAGAGACGGTGAGGGATACAGGGAGGGAGGGAGGGAGGGAGGCTGTGAATAGGCAGAGTGAGTGGCATGCATGGACAGCCCCTCTGTCTCTCAAAGACACTGCAGCAGCTGCATGCACGCGATAAGAGCAACCATTCACAGCCAACTCCCCCTTTTCCTCCTCCTACACACCAGTACACACACCAATGCACTTTTTGCTCTCCCCGTTTCTCTACAAGCGCGCGCACACACACACACACACACACACAAACGCACAGATGCTTACATGCACCCCAGCCTTCCTTCCTCCAAACATGCTGCAGTTTCAACCAACCTTTATCACCAGCCAAAGGTGCTCTCTGAAAATAATTTTGTCATCCCAAACATTTTTTCCTCCCTCGACGCTGAAGTACAGCAGCGTTAGACGTCGCTGAGGTGCCGAGGTGGAGGGAATCACCTTCCTTTATCGCTGACAGAATAGTCACAAAGCGCTGTGACTGATGCTTATTTATGTGGCTGTCAGCCACGTCTGTCCGCAGCGTCGGTCTGATTTAAGATTCTTTCGTTGTGGCCCCTCTCTTATGTTCTTAGAATTAAATGAGGGTCCCTTAAAAGCCTGATCGTCATTAATAACACATTCCTGTCTCTGCGCTGTATACAAGCTCTGTGCACCCTTGAGTAGAACCGGGCGTGATTTTCATTGCCTCTGGACTAGAACTGCAAATGCATCTTGTCACCTTGTATTGCAAAGGCCGGGATAAATCATTCATGACAATACAGTCTCTTCCCATCCAAATAGAATATAAGCTCCATGGACTAGCATCCCTCCAAATAAGCACATACCAACTCAATTACTTACAGCCTGGTTCTGCCCAGCCCCCACAACTTTTAGGCTTTGAGTACAACTGGAGCTTATAAGAAGGATTGCCTTTAACATACATGCGCTCATATTACAGAGCTATGTTTCCTATGTCACAGATAAGTCAAATCAACAGTGGCACATGTCAGTCGCTGTGATCCACTGATACCGTTCAGCCAAAAGTACATACAGTCCACAGAATGTCAAAGTGACAATTAATTGGTGGCTTCTTCCACGATTAGCTCATGTTGCGCTTATAGCTAATCTGTATCCTGGCAGGGAGCCACGCATGACCTGGCTCCCGTCCAGGTCCGAGAGCGGCGGAGGCAGCAGCCATGAGCTACCCGGCACAGCGCTGAGCAGCCTGGAGAAGATGTGCCAAACTGCAGAGCCACAAAGGAGACCTCACTGTTTATCAAAGATTAAGCAGTGTTTAGTATCTCTTCTCCGGCCCTCCTCCTCTTCCTCCTCCTCCTCCTCCTGCCTGCACAGAAATATACGCATGCGTGCATGCACGCACTCACAAGCGCGCACACGCACACGCCACCACCTCCAGCTCACACCCTAATTGTTCCGAGCCCCGAGAGTTTAATAAAGAACAAATTGCGGTTATTGGTGAGCAAACAGCGGAGTACGGAGGTGGGAGTGTGATCATTGCAGCACCAGCGCAGTGAAGAGAGAGAAAGGGCATCAGCCAATTTAATTAATATCTCTGTCAGTCTCAGGCTAAGACTGGAGCAGCAGGCTGTGTGGAGGGATACATAGTGGGATACATAGTGAGCACAGAAAGCACATCTATCTATCTATCTATTGTTTTTGTGTTTCATGTGCATGCCCCCTGTATTTTTTAGCGTATTATTATGATGCCTGCTCGCTGCCCAGCCCAAGTGTATCTATCTGTCATGTTCCCATAATGCTTTGTGGCAGCTGCAGCCAGATTCATGCACACAGGTATTGATTTTCTTCCCAGTTTTTTTTTTTTTTTCTTTCAGTGCAACCCTTTATTTATCTCGCTAAGCCCCTGCCACTGGGTGTGAGGAGAGAACCAGCTCGCGGCTTGTGAGAGGACACAGTGAATTCAACATGAGAGACGCTTACCACATAACCTGGATTTATTTTCATTTATCTGCTATTTATCTGCCAGCACTGTTTTGCTGCAGAGTATAATCCTGCTCTGTGTGGGATGCATGTGTAGGTATGCATGCGCGCGCGCATGTGCGTCTCTGTGCGTGCGTGTGTGTGTGTGTTTGCGCTGTCCGTCCGTCCGTCCATACAAACACTCCATTCTCCACAGGCCACCTGACCCATTTTTCTGTGTGAATAACAATACTCCAGCCAATCATGGGCAGACAGAATGACGAATGCTGGAAAAAGACTCTGCATCCAGCCTGTCACACGTCAGAGTCGCAACCCTGCCTGTCGACAGAGTGAGGCAGGGATAGAGGGAGAGAGAGCGGAGAAGGGAGAGAAACGGATTGAGAGCTGGTTATCCTCGCTCTTCTCTCCCTCTTCTTTGCGCCTTCCCTCTTTCTCCCGCTCCATCTTCATCACGCAGGGACCAGTAAAACCATTACGCCCCCTTCCCAGCCCCCAGCTCAAGGTTGTGCTGCTCCAATGGTTGTGCTGCCTACATGCATTCTAAGAAAAGGGCAAAACCGACAGCGAGCGACCTGCAGGGCTGCAGCTAGCCATTCAAAGCCATTTATTATACCACATTACCTGTAGGCTACGGCGCGCAGTGTACAGAAAAGGATTAACTCCAATCCTACCCTTGACATAAATGTTTACAGCAGGGCAACGGCAATATGAATGCAAATCATTTATATATAAACTGATCATAACCACTGAATTGCAATTAATATGCATTTACTTAAAATATTAATTTTACCATAGTTGAACACACCTGCCTTCAAGAACACCTTAGGGTTGACAGGGTGCAGTCGCAGAACTCTTCTAAATGTTTGCGTTACTCCTCACCAGCCTGACTTGTTAGCTGCCTTCAGATGGACGTATCATATGATAAAATCCAGCAGCCTTTTGATAGTAACTCTTGATATTTACTTCAAAGGCCCATTATACACAGCCAATTAAACCAACATAGTGTGGCTGGCTCCTCTCCCTCTCGGCAATGGCTGCAAGGATCGAGCCTGGCTGCAGAAATAACTCCGACACACATCCAAAATGTCAACAAACACGGAGGAAGCTGCGAAATGCACAAGACGGCTCAGCAAATAGCCCGACTGAAATTTTTTTAGAGCCGTCTGCAAAACGACTGTCTGCCGGCTGCGCCACACTGGTTAGCATGAGAAATGAAGCATTTACATCTTTGTGCTTTTGTACAGCACATGTGGAAGGATTGTTTATCCATGTATTAGTTCATATATGTGTGGGAGAATGAGTGAACAGTGGCAGCATGAATACAAAGAAAGGAAACACTGAAATGGAGTAAAGATAAGGGAGGGCTGAGCAGAGAAAAGAGAATCTGTGTGATGGCCGACGGCCCTTGTGCTTAGCTCGTGTGCTGAATAAAAAGAAGCCCCCGTATGTGTGTGTGTGTGTGTGTGTGTGTGTGTGTGCGAGTCTCTGCAGTATAGTGCTGGGGGGTCGGCCCCCTCTCGGCCTTACTGGTGCTGAATGCAGAGCAGGCAGCGTCAGGCCCAGGCAAATGACTACAAGGCCTCCTTAGTGACTGCAGCACAGGCTGCACCTGGGGAACGGGCCTGCACAGCAACACAGCCGAAGCCAAACACAGTGCATCACAACACACACATCTACCAGGTACGGCGCACAACTAAGGTTGCATCTGAGATGCATTCGTGGTTGGTGAGCAATGGTGATGTTCAAAACCTAATCGAACACAACATTACGAGGCTCGGGCCTTTACTATATTCTGATAGCAAAGAGCACTGATGGCGTCCAGTTTACCCCACAACTTAATCCCACTGATATGTGGGATTAAGTTCCGTAAACTATCTTTTTTAAGAACTATAGGAAAGATACGTACTGCCTGGACTTTTCGCTCTTGAGGGAGTCATCTATCACACAACAGAACCTTTCACCAACAAGGTTAGAAACATATCATCAGCAGCCATTTCATGGTTTCTCAGCACCATCTGAACATTCAGCATTTGCCAGCAGATTCAAATTTATCTGTCAAACAAAAGCTTGCAAAATACTATAAGACTAAATGTATAGACTAAAGGTGAGATAAAAAAAAATAGCAGACTAAATAAAAATGAGAACAAAAAGGAGAAACTGCCACAACCACGAAAGCACAATGTGGTGGTAAATCAGTCTTAAACAGTTTCAATCAGATTTAAACTGCACTACCACAACTATAATGCTCCACCTACAAGCCAAATTAATCACATATTTGGTGGACTACCAGAGGAAATGGAGGCCCATTGATTAAAAAAAAGAAAGTCTCTCGAGGCCTAGCTGTCATAAAATAATTCTCCCGTCATTCAAGTAAATGAGAATTTATCAGTAAGTAAAGCATAGACACGCTGGGCTTTCTTTAACAGTTTTATCATGCAACGTGCAATATCTTCTCAGTCAGTTTACAGTTTACGGCCTTTGACTTGGCACAAGTGCTCACACAAATTAGATGTTTGTTAGCATTTCTATCACAGCACGAAACGTTATGCGTTTAGCTCAGTGAAAATTATTTGTCGCCAAAAGAAATAAAGAAAATTCAACTTTTAACAGTCCCACGCCATTAGCAGATGTAACCCTTTCTTCTAGTAAAACAAAGTAAATACTCAAGATTAAAACGTTTACATTTCCCGCAGCAGATTTGTTCTCTACAGTGTGTAACCGCTGTTTTAGACAGCTGTTCTGCACAGTTCCTTTCTCAGATGTCCTCACTGAATTATTTTCACCATACATTTCTATTCTTTTCTAATGGACACCAGGGTTTCTTTTTTTTTTTTAAGTGGTACTTTGTTAGTCAATCCTGCAACAACTCAAAAAGCACAGTCCAGAGAGAATACTAGGGGGGCTGTCGGACGAGTGCTGCACACCAGGCTCCACCTTCTGAACTGAAGAGCCCCGGTCAATTATTTATGTCAGAGACAAAAAAGCTCTATTTCAGTTTTTTGTTTGAACTCCAAGTGTTGATATTATTTTTTTTGTCATTAAATATTAATCTTCTGAAGACTGGTGATTGAGATGAGGGGTTGAGCCATCTCGCCTTGAACTGTCAGTTAGTGTGCATATAGACGTCGGCACGTGCGCGCACACGCACACACAAAGTGCACTTAAAATGTGTGTAACTTGGGATGAGGAGAATGGACAGTGCCTCAGTAGGATGCGTGCACTGAGACGTGAATAAAAACCATTTGCTCATGGATTCATAGGCTTCCGTCATCCATTATTTAGCATGGAGAAGAGCAGTGGATTGGTGACTGGATGATTTTTCTGACAGCGTTTACATGGCTGATGGCCACAGATGGGAGGATTTTTACGGCTCAAGATAAACACTTTGTTTTGACAGCGTCGAAACTTTTCCGTGAAGATAACGAGGGAAAGAGCAGGTTCACAGACATCCAGTGCTCTCCAGCACTCTGGCTGATCTGAAGCTGCCGGCGTACCGTAAAGCAATCCAACAGCACGGCGGTAAGTTCAAGAAACACATTCAAATGAGAAGAGCAACAGTATACGACTATAATCCCTGTATACAACTATGTCTGAAAACATGCCTCTGGCAAATCCATTTATGGACAATTGGGAGATTGCTATAGATTTCAGCACGGGCAATTTCGCCTCAGCGGACAAATGCGAAACGTCAACCAAAAAAAAAAAAAAAAAAAAAAAGCAGTCACTAGCCAGCATTTGCCCTCCATCCAAAAGCAAAATGACATTAGCTCTTGTCTATTGAGTTTGCTAAATGCCCCACATAAAGCGAATTTGCCCCCCAGGGCTGGGAAACAATCATGCAGGCGAGCGTTCCATTTAAGTGATTTGAATGATCGGAGCGCTGCAGTGCCTCCTATCAGCCCGAGAAATGGGTCAATACACTGAGACTAAGTGACATGGCTGGCAGCCTGTGCTCTCGTGGAAGACCGGGAAGAGGAAGAGGAGCGGGACCTCACTGTCATTGGGTCAGACAGACGTGGTAATACAGACACATATCGAATGCGCCCGGATAGCTGTTACGAGCTGGGCCCCAGACTACACATACTCTGCTCATTTCAGGGCAAACACCACCTGTAGTTGTCATTCCACCAGCCTAAACTACAGAAAAGTGTCTCTTCTAACAAAGCATTACCATTATCAACAAAACTGTGCACCTCCGCCTCACTGCAGTGCTGCTGTTAGTACTCCTGATCCAGCAGCACGACTCAAAAAGAAAAGTTTCCAATATGAAAAACAGAAATCACTGCATTTATTTTCTTTTTCAGCAATCACTTCTGGCAAGAAAGGCAATCCACCACATTTATTACCATCAAGGATCAGACTGCGTTGGACCTGATGTTAGCGTCTAATTTATTCTTATTTCCGGTAAGTCCACCACTATCTAGGTTTCCCATAACATTTAGCGAGGCATGATGGGCCGTTCATCCATTAAAAGGACCATGAGGCCCAGAGTCAAACTAGACCCTCATCAGTCACTAAATATTGATGCAGAATTTCAAATTACCATTCAGTACAAGTTCACGTGGACGTCCATCTGTCAGACTTTCTGCAACAGCGGTCACTGTAGTAGAGAAATATGCCATGACTTACTTTCAGCATTGATTGACATTGTGTCTTTCTCCCAGGACACAACAGTGATGTACGCCTCCACTGAGGCAGGGATAATGCACTTGAAGACCGCCACATTGCCTCTCATGGCTTTCTGGTCCTCCACCCGGACAGTGTAGGGTTCCCGTAGGACTAGGAGGAGGGGGACAAAGAGGTGTGTTGCGTGAAACATGGAAAAGCGCCGACCCTGAGTCTAGGCTAAGACAAGCAACAGTCATGAGGTGAGGAACTGACCAGCCTTAATGTGGACATCTTGGCTCCTGATTCTCCCTGAGGGGTTCTCCGCTGTGCAATAGTAGGTGTTGTCGTGGATGAGTTTGCTGAAGCTGGAAGGGGGGATGTGGAAGATCTGAAGGGTGCCATTGGGGTGCACATGGCGGATCCCTGGCACATCATAGATCTCCTCGCCGGTGGCCAGGTACCAGCGCAGTGAGACAGAGGGCCCGCCTGCAGCGGGACAGGGCACCGATGTCCCTGTGGTGCTGGCAAACACTACCTCTTGCACAGATGCATTGACAAAATATAAGCTGTAACGTAGATCTTCACAGAAAACTGCAGAGAAATGAGAGAAATGAGATTACAAAAAAAAATGTTAGACAAGCCAGTATATAAGTTTCCACTTCCTATCAAAACCATAAGCATTGCATGTCATGTCTAGATAATTACTACAAGCTGCACGCGCTCTCGTTAAAAACATTTTACATTTGACAGAACTGCGCTCTCCCGCGTGTCTGTTGTTTTTTGAATTTAGGCCGAGTGTGTTTTTTTTTTTTTTTTTTCTCGGCTGACCGCTTGTTTGTGTTCACTGCAGTGGAGGGTTGCAGGAGTGTGTCTGCTGTTGTCTGTGAAGAGACATTGCAGCAAAACTCTGGATGTGAAATAAAAGGAGCCAACATGGAGAGAGAGAGAGAGAGAGACACCTCCTTACACAATAATACATACACACCACGGGACGCTAAAGCCGAAGTGATTAATCAAGCACAAATTGAGGAAGGAAAATGTCAAATTTTTGTTTTGTGTTCACCCCCATACAAAAAAAAACATCCATTTATTAAATCCGACAAACCTTGAGCCTGCTTTCAACAGAATTAAAAGTCACAAATTCTGCAGACTGATACGTCTAGTTTAACCTAGGATCTAGTCATTTATCATTTACCATCAAAGAGAATCAGATTCTATAATTACGGTTTGGATATTGGCAAAAAAAATAAAAGCCATAAAAGCTGATCGGCAGTCAGTCATGTTCATTTACACATAGAGGATACGGAGGATGTTTCCAAGTCATTTTAACTAATGAAGCAAGTCAATGTAATGTGATGTACTTCCTGTGTAGTAAGTCACTGCTCTGGATGAAAAAAAAAAAAAAAAACTGACAATGCAACTCTGGCTGTAATGGACAACCCACACTGTCGGCATGCAGCCAGGATATGTTTACTGGCTGGATCCCAAGCAGGGGAGGAGAGGAGGACTTGTTTAATACATTCAGCGCAAAACGCAGTCATAATGTGAGATGACTATTTGTAGTATATTCATATAAATCTGCAGTTTGGACTTTTTGTGCCACACTTGCCGTAGCTAACCTGTTTGAGGCGTTTACACAACTGTGATCTTTTATAAACTACTCGAGGAGACAAGAAAACGCAATATTTCTTCTATCAAGTATTTCAATTCATTGATTTAGTCGTCATTATTATGAGAGGCACACGACAGATGTTTTTAGAATAATGAGTGACTCCTAGGCAAAACTGGGCGAAGTTGCAAAACAAAACAAAACAAACAGAACTGGGCCATCACAAGCACTTTATTCATTATATTATCTTCTTAGTTTTATGTTTTTGGACAATTTGTTATGACAATCGTTTATTCTATACTACGCACTCACTAATATCTATGAAATTCACACATTAGTTCATTTGTTAAGACAGATTTAGTCAGGTTTCCCATTTTAATGAAAACCGTGGACTGTGGTTGGCCATGGTAACACAACAGGTCAAAGCTAAAGCGGTAACTTTCTACAAGGTTTGCATAGTTACACTGTAAAAATGTTACTTTTATTTTATTTGTTTCCACAGTTTAAGGGAACCTTAGGCACAGTGGCCCAGAGAGCTCGTATTGTAGTGTAACTAAAGAAAACGTGCAAATATACAAAACACAATAATCCAAAGAATCAAATGTGTTCACTCACAATTTCTGACAACACATGCACCGTAAAAAAAAACAAAAAAAAAATTGTCTGATCATCACAAAAAGTTTGAGAGTCTGAGCTGCAGCTGTAATACTGCCTGCTAAAGTGCTGCCTACCCCTACAAGCTGCATTCAAGATGCATTCAACACGGTCATTCCTCTACTTTAAATATTTCAGGCATCTCTCGGTGTTTCTACTCCGCTGATGCGGGCTCCCTCCTCCTGTTGCCAGCCTGCCTGCCTGCCTGCCTGCCTGCCTGCGCGACAGCTGCCAATCCCCCTTCCCGGGAGACCAAACATTTTAGCGCTTCATAAATTCCTAATGAGCGTTCTCAAGTCACCAGCCACTTCCACCCACTGGTCGTTCAACCTGTTACGATAAACAAACACAGCGACATACACATGTTTCCGCACATTTTCTAGCTGCACTCACTTCACACATACAGTACTCAGAGGGCCAGGCCTGGAGGTGTTGAAAGGGGAATGCCTGTAGTTGTCGACAGCTACAAGATGACTTTCTTATCCACGAGGTGGCAAGAAAAGTGGCAGAGAGACCACCACACAGTTAAGTCCTTTTTTTTGTATTTATTGCCAGGTTGGCCATGATTACCTCAAGACATTAAAAGTATTCCTACTTTAGACATAATTGTGTATTTCTTCAATGCAGCTGTATTAAATATAAAAAAAAAGCTTTAATATGACAAAAAAAGGCCCAAATTATGATAAATCATTCTCATTTGTGCTCTGTACTGTACTGTGCCACAATGACACATGCAGAACTTTTCAGGGGTTAATTTACAGCCATGTAATCACACAGAGTAACAGCTTGTCAGGGGTTTTTCTCTAGTAGGAAAATCTGCCATCAAGATGATCATAAAATCTCAGCATCTGTTGTGAATAGCAGGGAGCTAGACTCTTTTATGTGGATGACTGTTTCACCACAGTGTAATTAATTTGCTTCCAAAACCGACGTACTGGCTCTCACCATCTGCATACATTTGTGATGATGAGCTGCCAAATAGCGGCCCTTGTGGACCCATGAAAAATGCACGCGTGCTCACGGACATCTTTATTGAGACCCCGTTGGAATCGGTGCGGTCACAGGTAGCTCGCCGTGCACTAGAAACAGACAGCAAAAAGCTGAAAACGGTGAGAAAAGAGTCAAAAGAAGAACTCTGCACAAAAGCGGGCGTTTCTAAATGTGGCTTCCCTGTGCTTTGTTAACCGTCGGGTCAAACCGGGTGCGAGGCTGAAGCCTCGCATCACGAGTTAAGATCAACACCTCCAAGATAACAGTGACAGGTCAGCGGGGGAAAAAGCGAACACAACTTGTGGCATTTGGATGCTGTTAGCGTCCGTTCCCGGGGCATCATCTCATCACATCCTAATAACGTATTCGTATTCATTTACCTCAGCAGCAGCGCAGCATTTTGCTGTAATAATCGCCCATTAGAGAGATCACTGTCTAAATCAAACAGCCGTCACGCAGCCTCTGGCCTGAGCCAGTTGTTTAAAAGGTGGCTGAGTGATGAGGAGAGGAGCCACCTCATTGGAGGCCTTTGTCTCAACCCAGATTTCACCTACTCATAAAATATTGAGATCCCCGACCACCTCCACACACACTCCACATTTCTGGGTGGCTGACTCCTCAAGACGAGAAAGCCTGATGGACACGAAGCCCTGCCGGATCCCAATAGTTAGGATAGATACAGAGGGAGTGCATTTGTGTTTTAGCACAAGACCAGGACAAACGGTGAGGACGGGTGATGAGGAGGGGGGGCCAGGGAAGCTGGAAAGCACTCAGACAGTGACAGGCAGCCGGCTATTAACAGAGCGAGACAGAAAGATAACGTAAAGAAAAAGGGAAGGATAGGAAGTATGTCATGACAGAGGTCAAAAGCACGCACCATCTTTCAACATCTCCTTCAAATGAAGAATCGTTCTCCACTTTTTCTTCCTACGCGGTCCCTTTTTCTCCGTACCGCACTCCTCCTGTTGGCTGTTTTAATTCGTCTCTAACCTTCATCTCTCCTTCACACCGCTCTGACCCTGCCTTTTATACTCAGACTTACTCCACCTTTACACAAGAATACAGGCGGAAAAAAAAAAAAAAAAGTGAAGCCAGCTGTTCACTCACTCCAACTCTCCTGATCTGTATTTATCATTCACTGGACCTTTCCTGCAGTCGGTTGAGTATTTCATGTAAATGTACAACAAAAAAAACAGATAAATTTTTTTTAAAAAAAACTAAATAGCATCAAACATCAAACGTTAACCTACTTGGACCACTTGTCCAGTAATAAATATGAATCAGGGTAACACTAAACACTCCTTGCAGCAGTCTATCCCTGTGACTCTTCACTGAGAATTATCTAATAAACCAGAATTGCATAAACATGATTTGTATTTTTTTGCCGCGCATGGTTCGAATATTCGGTTGTAAATTAAAAGCCTAAGAAAATGTATCATAATGCTTGCTCGCAAGCAAAGGAGACAGTATGTGGGAGGCTGTTGGCTGTCATCAAGTGCGTTTGTGTACACCACCGTTAAATAATAATCTCATTAGCGCCTGTCACGGAACAGTAAGATGTAACACATACAAATGCACATCTCGGAGATATATATGGCACCGCTTTGGCTGAGGGATGAGGCATATGTCTGAGGATCTATCGATAAAACTGAGAACACATGAGTAAGATCAAAACAAGAGCGAGCAGAAGCTTGAAACGAGAGATGAAAGATTTATGTGGACTCTATCAATAGTCAGTCAGCCTGGTTGGCAGATAAGGCTCTTTGGAAACCCTTTGGACCACATCTCATAGGATTTCATACCCTGTTGATATTCCTGCTTATTTTTCAATCTTACTTTAAAATGAATGATCCTCTTTAGATGTTGCAAAAGCTTACTGAATAGACCTAAAAACTACCATTGATTGGGTTGTTCCTATCTTTCCATTTTATTTCAAGTTCCACCCAATGTCCTGTCCCACGTTAAGCACTGATATTTTGCAGAACACAAGATGCTGCAATGTTTTTTTTTTTTGTTTTGTTTTGTTTTTTTCAATTGTACAAACCATGAAAAAATGAATTCTAGCTCTGGTCCATTGGTATGGCTTTGGCATCGCACACATGCCATTACAATATTATGTGGAGGAACACCAACCCACTCCTGTGCCCACACACATGCTCACTAACAGCTACCGCATGCCAAACTGCGCCAGAGCCCGTCTTAATCGACATCAGTTTTCCCTGAGCCAAAACCACAAAGAGGAAAAAGTGATATTGTTCAATTATGAATCCCACACATGTATAATAGATGGACCGTCTTTTTTTTTTTCCTGTGTTTTCCATCTGAGCAATTCTGAGAGGAGGGGCAGTGAGGAGGGGTCCGGTAGGGTTAGTGAAGTGGTTTTCTTCTTCTTGCTGCGTGAAATAATGCTTGGCACAGTCCCAGATGTCAGCGCCTATTGGTGGCAGGCCCTGCTGAGGCCTCTAATCGTGGATTGCAGTTGACTCCTCGTGCAATTTTCCCTTTGAGGAGCTTCTGCAACAACGTTTGGAGCTCAAGGGCACCAGACGCACTTTGGTCAAGGAGAGTGCACGCAGGCGTGTCAGAAGGATGTGCATGTGTGTGTGTGAACGCAGAAGCTGACATGGGCTAGGCTGACAGGCCATAGAGCAAATAGTCGATGACAGCAGTGTTTGTGGTTTAGGATGCCACCGTTACAATAGAAGCACTTACATGTTACGTTACGTACTAAGACACCGATAAAAAGGGAACTAGTTCCTCTTTTTTAAAAACACTCATCAGAAAGATCCTCAGTGATATGACAAAACAATGACCCAACGAGCCTCTTATACCTCCTGTAGTGTGATAAAACCCACGATCCTCCACTCTGAAAATGCCAATCAGTGGTTGCTTCCAAATCACCCGAGCAATTTATTTAAGTAAATGTCTGATCAATACAGGTCCCACTAACACGCAACATAAATAGGCCCATGCATTAGCCTGTGCATTAGCCCACTGATGTGTCAGGGGCTTTTTGCTCAGCCTGTGTTTACCTCAACCAAACACCATCAATCAAGCTTGGCTGAATCTGTTTAGGAGATTCTTGTTGTTGTTGTTTTTTCTTTTGTTGAAATGACAAAAAAAAAAAACCTGATGCTTCATGTTATTCCGTATTATCCCGGTTGACTGGCTTTTTGCAACAACAGCTGGAATCTCACCCCTTTCCTTGGATTTTATCACATCGAATTAGCAGCTGCAACACGTTGGTCCTACCCAAGGCGGGGAATATATTTAAACATTGGACATCTCAGTGGTGCTACAGCGGGCGCCCGGGCGTCGGGACACTGGGGCAACTCCGGTGGGACAAAAACGCGCTCTGAGCCACAATGACAGCTCATGGCAGACGACGCAGGTAATTAAAGCAGAGCTCTGCAGAGACTGCCTGGGGAGGGGTGTATGGGGCCTGGGGGAATGGAAAAGGGGCATGGCCAGAGAAGGGTGGAGACTGGGTGGAGGACGGGATGGCTTCACGGTGACAGTGAGTAAGCATCCACCCCCCCTTTCCACCACCCAGCCTACCACTACCCCTCTCCGTCGCCCTAGGGGCTTACACAATAAGCGATAAAGAGAAGTGCTGCGCCGAGCTGAGATGCACCGATTGAAGAACAGAGTCCCCTCATTCTCCCAAATCACCAGCGCCCAATTTGCCTCATGAATAATGTTGAGCGGTGTGCTCCGTGCCATGCAGCCACTATGTAAAACCAATGATACCCTCCTCTGATGTCAACTCTCTGGAGGGCGAGGAAAGAGTCAGTGTGGAGTGGGTTAGCTGATGCATACGAACGCTCATTTTCACGAGCGTCAACAGAAGAGGAGGGAGTTCCCACTTACTGGGCACTTTGAAGACCTTAATCAGTTACATCACAAAGGTGAAAACAGACAAATGCTGCAAATTGACTGAGACAGTGAGGGGATGAATATATATATATATATATATATATATATATATAAAACTACTCTTCACATCATAAGAAAAAAAAAAGGAAACAATCGTAGGAGATATTCATAATGCTCCATTACCTTCTGCAAGAGACACGGCATTGAAATGACAGCATGTAACCAATGAAGCAGCTTCTAATATTAATCCACATGAATATCAGACACTGGCCACTTCCCAGACATTAGTCGTTAGTTTGCATGCCCATAAGCTTTAGTAATGCAGCTTTATGGATTGCAAATAATCACAGTAGTTTTTGTAAGCAGCTATTGAATGGTAACCTGAAAGCACCTTTCTAACTATGGCCCCTCAAAGTGCTTCGTTCATTTACTCACACAAGAGTACATACGTTCACAAACATGCGGTACAAACTGCTTCAGTCTTGCTCATGGACACTTCAACATGTGGCACATTTCAGGGATCAAACCGCTATCCTGCTCCACCCACAGCCCATGGTTTGATGTTACACTTAAAACGGTGGACTGTGCATGGTAATGTTTATCGGTCAGTTGTATGGATCCATTACTTTAGTCAACATAGAATTATCTGACAGGACCTAGTTGACATTATTGGCACCCTACTCTGATGGTGAGATTAACACTATACCACTGGCTGATTTGTTTAGTTTAACATGGAGCTCAGCTGAGGTTGCTGAGGTACCAGGAAGTCCCATCAAAATTCCAGTTTCTAGACAGTTTTAGTACAATTTAAGAAAATCACAAGGTGTCTTGTCTCCGGTCTTGGTGCAAAGCTAAGAGCTTGATTGTGTTTGTCTCTTTTTAACGTTGAATTATTGCCATACTTTATTTCCATCTCCTTTTAGACAAGAAAATAAAAGACAGAGAGAGATGCCCTTTTTAGTTATTGTCTTCCATCTCTGAACAACTCCTGAGTAGCTTACATTTACTATATCGCAGCAAAATATACACGTGTATAGTGTAGTGACAATGGTGGCAATATTTATTCTTTCAGTACAATCCCTCCCACCTCAACTCGCCACACCGTTAAGGGCAACTGCGACAGACTGAGCTGAAAGAGTGTGAGAGAGGATCTGAGGTGAGCTGAGAAGGAGGACATGAAAGCCAGGAGGGAGGGATGAACGAGGAGATTAGCTGGAGGAGGAAGGCCGACAGCTTGAAGATCACCACAGTACACATTCTACGGCACAGCACAAGACTCAGTAACCTACATAGAGAATTCAAAAGATATGCATATACTGTACATAGAGAATTTTTTTTTTTTTTTACTATAACTCTGTAAAACAGAGAGAAACAGGAAACATTTTTTACTAAGAGTATATATGACTTGATTTTAGCAAGGGTTAGCCGTGACTTAGCACGCTGACATGAATGACTGATGGGGAAATAGGGAAATGTTTACACGTGTTCAGGTTCATGTTCATTTGCGTTGACTTGTCTTTCAGTGAAACACCTGTCCATTCAATACGCAGGTGATGTGTCCATTTAGGTACAAAGAATGTTTTGGATCGCAGTGATTGCGAGATAAGGCAGCTCTCTGGTTACGTAACGAGCACATTAAGCCTCCTTTGGACCTCATTTGAGGTTATGAGCTAGTAATCCACACAGATGCTGCTCTTATATATGCATTAATTAGGTGTTTTACAGGCCTTACAGAGATGAGCACAGATACTTATCCATGGTTATCGATACACGTTGCATTAGCAAGTATTTGCATATGGTTTAATGGCACCAGAATAAATAAAACACTGTATTTCCTGAATGACTTGTCTGAAGTATGAAGTAAGCTACAAAAGGAAGACATTTTGCTCCACTACCATGTTGTCTTTGCATTATCTCGGGGCAGAATGAATGCCTTTTGCAGGAGACAAACACAGAGGCGAAATAGGCTGGCAGTTGACAGTGGAGGGCAAATCAAAGTCCTGGGGTTAAATGGGATTGTGGGTCAGATGACTAGACGCCGCTGCCTCTCCGCTCACAGCCATCCTCTCGTGCCTCAGAACCCCAACCCCCCGCCCCCAAATGCTCCCTCTCCCTCCCTCATTCTTTGCTCCCCCCGCCTGCCATCAGCAGTCCACCATTTCCCTCAGAGGCAACAGTATTTTATTCGCAGTAAACCCCACTACAGTCCTCCCTTATGTATACATACATACACAATAGTCAACCAATTTGTTTAGTGTTGTTATTTGTGCGTGCCTCTGCACCACTTCAATTCTTTGGTTTGTCTTCAATAAAAAAAAAAAAAGTCATAGAATAGTGAAACCTAGAACATACAAGTTCTCTGAATCTGAGCCTGAACCTTGTGACGTAGGACTACAGTAGAAACCCTACAACCTAATCATGTAGTCTTGTGCGAGGCTGTCTGCAGCCACACTATTATAAATCACCCTGATGGATACACTTTCAATTGAGAGTAACAGAGACAGGCAATGGTTGAGGAAATGGCAGCTATCTGCATTAGAGCCACACTCAATCTGCACAGAGACGAGAGTGAGCTTTTATTAACCTTCCTGTTTTCTGTGATTACTAGACCCGAGTGCATCAACACCGGTGTTCCATGCATGTTCATATCTACCTCCCAATGCAGCCATGCATTCATCTCAGCCTATCCCTATACCTGGGCTGTGTGGATCAGACAGGCAGCCCGGTGACGGGGGTGGTGGTGGTGGTGGTGGTGGTGGGAGGGGGGCCTGCAAACACTGCCAGGCAGCAAAATACACATCAACGTATTCAGAGCGTTTAGTGCCCGGGATTAATCAAATTATAATTTAATCATCTGATCAAACAGCAATTAGCATAATCACTTCTGGGGAAGGCCTGATAGAGTGGAGACTGGAGCGGAATGGAGCTGGGGGCTAGCAACACTTTAATGAAACATTCGCCAGAATGTTTGGAAATGTTACACATTTCGGGCTACAGGAACTGAGCTGGATTTTGAATGCTAATCAGCGTGGTTTGGTTATGCCTAATGAACACGTCCAGTAGTCAGCCAAGGGGGAAGAGATTCCCAGCGAGGTCCCGGTTTCATATGCTATCACTGTTTTGTTCGTACTCAGTATTCTTCTCTTTAATGCAACAATAAAGGAGAAAATGTTTTCATTCTAAAACAATAAAAAAAAAAATGATTATTCTATATATTCCCATAGTACTGTATCACCCTCACAATCTAAATAATGAGCAGTTTATGAGACACTGTGGGTGCTTTCACTGATAACAATGCATCCTCACATGCTCTACATTTTGCACCTATAAAATCACATACTATGAAGCCTATAACTGAAGCAACGGCGCATAATGATGAAGACATATGAAGTTATACATGTGGCAGTCTGTACTGAATTCTAAAAGGATCACTGACACGAATGGTTTGCCTCCTGAAACTAACTTGATGTGTTGCACATTTACATGTAGCAGTCATTTTACACACTCGAAAACAGGCATGCATCTATATGAAGTAGGCTCAAACAGAAGATGACTGGAAATGTTTCTAACAAATTAAGACTGTGACATGCAGAGAGCTGTCCATGAAGTAAAACCCCAGCAGGGAGGTCTGTGTATGGGCTGTTTGACAACAACTGCATCACTCAAGTCGTCTGTGCATGCTGCCGCAGCAGTCTGTGTCATAATAAATCTTATTCAGGGCAAAATGAAGCACAATTTCTGTGAAAAAACAAATTCTTAATATTGAATGTTTCAGCTAAAATTGTTTGCAAAGAAGAAGGACAATATGTAAAGTGTTGATACTGATGTCTGGACTCCAGAAGGACTTCATCCTTTCACCTCTCAAATCCCTTCATGCAAACTGGTCACGTATTAGGAGAATTTTATGAGTAACAGGATTATTTAAAAATTACTTCCCATAATGTGTGAGATCCTGGATTTTTGTGTCTCCATGAGGCATTGAACATCATCACAACAGCAGCTTAGCAGATCTGTGTTTCAGCTTCACTTAAAGCAAAAAGAGCCGTTTCCATTATGACAGCATTTATTAGGATTTCAGGGGCTCCTAACAACAAGAGGAAAACATGTAAACGAGTCTGCAGAAATAAGGCCTGTGACCACTACATGCAATCATGTATCTCTTTCTCCAAATCAAAATCATCTTCAGACTAGTGTGATCTACTGTACAGGATACACTTTAAATGTGAACCCTTCAGGCTGATGTAAGAAGTCCAAATGTAAGTCAGTAAAAGGTATTTATTTAAAGAACTTATCTCACGCCTGGCAGAACCTAGATGTCACAGAATTAACCTACTGCCCTATTTTATGCTCAGAGACACAAACACGACAACACCAATTTCCTTCTTATTACGTCACCGGTACAGTTGACACTTTTTTAAAGAAAATTTTTAAAGAAAAAATATTTCCCACAGCATGTCAGATGTGTTATAGTAACAAAATCTGCCACCAAACGAAATTGTAATGACGCATCGGTCTATTGCCGCCTCATTTCAAAATAAAATACAGCAGTTGCGAGAGCTTAAGAGACGGTGGGTAAAAAACAAAAACAAATAAAAAAAAAAAAATCAAGTTGAGAGCACACAAATATACAAATGTGCTGCAGATACACACAAGATGACCATATAGAGAAACCACTGAGCTAAAATACAACAGAATCACACTGATAAACATCCACCCTACGTGTAGTTTTTTCAGGGCTTTTGGAGGCAGAAGCTTTCTAAAATGTGTTTACTGTTGTAAAAAGATCTATTTTAACCCAAAATATGAAGTTTTTTTCTGAAGTCAACCAAGTACTTGTTGGGCAAAGTGCAGCTGGCAACTAAAAACAGAACTGTAAGCCAACAACAGCATGAAGAATAAAAATCACAAGTCAGAATTAACTACTGGTTTTACATGGACACAAACTCTAGTTTCCTGGGTGGGAAATCCTGTGTTTGACCTTCCTTATGTAGACTATGTAAACCATTCTTTATGTCAACTGACTTCCCAAGACTTTTTGTCAGAAAGCCCTGAAGATAAACTTCTCCCCGTGTGCGTGCACAACAGGCGTGTCCCAACTGAATTCTTTACTTTTTAACCCTTGGAACAAGATCTGTTGTCGTCTGCATGCTACTTGCAGCGCATTTCTGGATTAGATTTTTTTGTAATGTGTATTTGTAGCACATAAGAGTTGTCGGATATTTCCCCTTATCCTGTCTGTTTGCATGCACCTTCTTCAAGATTTTGTGACTGCGGTTTCTATGGGTTCAGGATCAATCAATGCCAGAACTGGCTGAGCAGAGGTTCTTGAGAAGGTTTTTGATAAAGCAAGAATTGCTGCTTGAAAATCTTTGAATAGCTGTTGTAGTAAGTTGTGGTTATCTAACGGAGCCTTTTTCCACCCCAATTGACATGACCTTATTAAAGTCAACTTCGCATTTTGCTGACATTTAATAAATCCTCACGTTCTCGTGTCAGTTGCATCTTGGACTGTGACTTGAAGAAGCAGCGAGAAGCGACGTAGGAACACTATTTAACAACAGTGTATGAGTACAAAGGGCTGGAGCGTCTTCAACAGATTAAGATCAATATTTACAAAACTGTGAACTATAACTGAGCTAAGATTAATAAGGATTGTTTAGTCCCTGCCAGTGTTTCACAACATATCTCCCTCATACTGGAAATTGCCTAGAATAGCCTCGTTTCTGCATGGAGAACCATGCTGATTTGATATGACTCTGAGCTTTAGATACCGCATAACACAAGCTGACTCTGTGTGTCCCTCTTTCTCCTCTCTTCCTCCTCTTTTTCCGCCTCACTACACACTATCATCTCCTTAAGCATTCTGGCCTGGGTTAAATGAAACCTTTAACAGTTCAATGTGCATCCATTAACATATGCTTGAGTCTACTCTCGTCTGAACAGCCAACCTGAGTCCGCAAGCACATACTGGGGAGTGATAAAGGAAAAGGAAAAAAAAAAAACCTTGACCCGACGGCATCGACAGATCTCACAGTGATTAGTGGGTCCATGGAAACAGCACGTGATTAATAACTTCTGATATAATGCTTTAGCCATAATTGAAACAAAGAAAAAAATAAACAGATAGTGTCTTTCTGGATCTAAGTAAAACTTTAACACCACAAAAGTAATTAATTCAATGACAAACCTAAGGGCTGACCTAAATTCATTCACTTGGGATATTTAATATGTATATTTCATTTAAAAGAAATGAAAGCCAAAAAGCCAAAAAAGTACAGTCACATGCATCTGCAAATACCATGTATATAATAACGCAAACTGTTACTGCAAAAAAAATACCGGTTTAATAAACATGAATATTCGACTACTATCAAAATGACTGTATAGGCTGCGGTGTATTATCAGTAAATATCTGCTGAGAAACCACTATTACAAACTTGAACGAGTAACCACAAAGCTTTTTAAACCCATTGTTTCCAGTGGCCTACATCGTACTGACTGGTGTGCTGACATCAATGTGCAACTTGAGGAGCTGAGCCCAGTTGTTGTTTACTGACGTGTGCTGCTGTGACTCTGTCAACCCGTCCTGGCTCTATGTGAAGTGACAGATGTATACCAAAAGACACGAGTCTGCACAGACCTAGTTTCCCACTGGCCTTAATGTGACCCCTAAGCAATGTCGTTCTGACTGGTGATAATTTGTCAAAACGGCAACACAACGGTATGACCGCATCATCGAGATCCACTTTAAGAAACATATTTTACTTTTAGCACCCCCCCCCCCCAATAAAACAAAACAAAAAAAACAGGTCCTGCTTTGTGGATTTTGGCCAAATATATTTTCAGGAAAGACCTGGATTATGTTCATCAGTGTCTTTTTGATTGGGATATGCCACGTGTAGGAAGGCAGAGCTATGAACAGTCAAGGTTTGGCAACAGAAGATGTTGGTTAAATACAGGGACAGATTTTAGTTAATAAAGTTAACTTGCCACATTAACTCACTTTTACTTTTTTTGTTTGACAGTTTTTCTTCTCCAAACCTTGACCAAATATTAATAACCATAAAATACGAGTTTAAAACAACACTTTTTATTCATTATTGTATAGGAGTAGTAAATAATATTGGAAAACAGATGATATATGCTATTACTCATTTAGCATGGACTCTCTCCAACTATATTAGATAATAACGATTAAAAAAACAAGTTCTAGTAACTATGTACAACCCATTCCTCGATATGTAAATACATATGTCATATACAGGGCTTGAATGATTCTAATCTCTGTCACTAATGCTAAACACTCCAGGATGCCGTGGTGTTTTGCATGTTTACTTCCACAAAATTTTTGTTCAGTATAATGTACCAAGGAGCTAACAGACAGTTTACTGTGTTCAAGCTGTTGCTATAAATCTGTGATCTGGGGGGAAAAAATATGAAGGGGTAACTAAACTCTGCTTCTGCATTAATTGTGTTTCGATAACATGATAACATGATTGAGTCATGAAAATGCTTATGTTTTAATAAGCGGGGGTACCTTTTCTCCAGCAGCCCCTTGGCATCCTAAGCTGAAATCTAAAAATACACATGCACAGACTGATACTAAGCGCCCAATTGAGGAGCTTCGCTGTAAATTTACACAGCTTATTAGTGTCCAATTGAGCATGTGTCAGATTTCCCCCCCGGCGTAGCGAAGCAAAAACAACATTATGCCATTCCCCCAATTTTATCTCTTCATAACCGGAATATGTTGTTCGTATTCCATTTAGGTTTTAATAGACACTTTTGCGAGAGCACTTTAAAAGCTCAAGCACCGCTGAAGTGAACTCTGCAGCAGATTTTACTCTCCACAGCTGTGAATTGTTTATATCTTCTGTAGATGCGCTTGCAAATGTGTCCTCCGTTTGGCAAATAGCAATTTAGAGCAAAATGTAGTTTGCACAGTAGATGGTATTCATTAATGGCCACTGCAAGGCTAAAGTGTAAATAGGTGGACTCAAGCTTTAACCTTTAAATTTAATTTATGCTTACAGGAAATGTCAGTATCTACATAAATAGTCAAGATTATGATAACCAAACAGAACTATATTAGTCCAAGCATTCAAGAAATAAAACCTTCAAATCAAATGTGACAAATGAAATCTTACTCTCACATCTATTATCAGGAAAGAGCGACAGGCTATAATTTATCAGGATGCATTGCCTGGGTCACCTGAACAGAGTGCAGTGTTTCTCCAGCCCAAAGCCCACACTGCAGCACACTCATTACCCCGGTCTCCATAGAGACAACCTCAGCAGCCTGTACTGGACCAGAGCTCTAAAAGCCTTTATTTCAGGAAGCTACGGCTCTCCGTCCAGAAGAGGTGCAAAATGTATGACTCCGAGGGAAGCTGCTCATTAAGTCTAATCTTTGCAGGTATGTTCACTGAAAACAAAAAAGAAGTGCAGCTGATACACCCTGCACAGCCTCTTTACTCTTGTCAATTTAGGAAAAAAAGAAAAACACACAAAATTGGCAGAATGCACCCTGGGTAATACTCATTTGTGCCGCAAAAAAAAGGGAATTTAAATCTTTGTATTAATAGGAAAGGTCAGCGTGAAACGAACGGAGTCTTGCGCTACGAGTGGCACCGCATCAGCAGAAACCACAAACGTAGCATTCATCACAATCACAAGTGCTGTTGCTGCCATTCAAAGTTTCCATGTAGATGTCTCTAGCAGCAGCCATTTTGCAACGCTGTTGCCTGGACCAAAGAGACTGAAAAAAAAAAGCTACTCACATGCAAAGCAATGGATCGTGTTCAGCAAACGGCAGAGATTTCACTACAGCATTATGTGGGATTTCAAATGAACATCCGTGTCCTTTCTGTTTTTGGCCACTGCCTCCCCTCAGTTCCAGGAGTATTTTCTTTTGCTCTATTCTCGCCTATAAATAACCCCTGCCTCCACTGAACCCTTCAGCATGGCCACAAAATGGTTTTCCTGTCATCTTTGCTTGACGCATTGTCCTCTACTCTCAGTTCACGTTGTGTCCACCTTTGATTTTTTTTTAACCCCTTTCCTTCCATTTACCATTCAAAAGGGCTTCAAAATACCCCAATTTTCATTCGAGTTGATTTCTGCCCCCCAACACGCGCACATCCCACCCCCTACCCCACAGGCTCTTGTCCTCCTCACTGCCCCCCCTTCCCACTTCTTGTATTCGCTGTAAAAAAAAAAAAAAAAGAAAGAAAGAAATCAGTCCCCCTTAACAAAAAAGAAACAACGGCCACTTATCAAGGCTATCTTTTAAGGGGTTCACCGTACACAAAACGGGATCTGGATGCGTTTTACGAGATGTGCACTTGGGTAAGGGTGATAAGGGCTTGTCTCTTTTTTTCCCAATCCAAAATGACTCCATGTCTGTGCTTCTAATATGGCGGGTGCAATGGCAGAAAAAAAAGCACAGCCAACCTATTTAATCCTTTTTTCTAGAAGATACTCGATAGATTTAACACAAAGCACGCAAACATGCAATCAGACGTGCTGGCTAATGCGTTTCATATTAAATTTAAAACAATAAGAAAAATGTTTGTTTAGAAAATGCAAGTTCATATATTACATTTTCATATTTTTCTGGTGTGGATGCCTGCTTTAATTAAATTAATGCACAGTAAATGTCTATAAAGAAATTCTTTCAATTTCATGAAGCAAATAATTGTTCAGTTTGAACGCAATTTATAGACAGGTTTGAGATTTAAACAAACAAATGCTGACCCTACCAGGAAAACATGCAAATATGGCAGAACCAAATTATTTACTAAAAGATAGCTGTGCACAAGCCATGTCCATACTCTTAATATAATGCTCATAATGCTCAGTATGCACACTGATCAGCTAAAAATGCAGGGAAATAAGGAAAATGCACCCAGACTGAGGCCCAGTGCATTTTGATGACATGGAATAATTAATCCTTCATCACACCAGCTGAGAATGAAACAAAATAATTGTTAGATATTGTTTTAGGCCAAGAATCTTAAAAATCTAAATAGATAAATAAATGCAGAAAAAAAAATGCAATAACAATACACTGAAATGCCTGCTTCCTTCTGCAGCACAGGGTGCACCTATCACTCAACCTACATTTCTCCTCTTTGCCTCTCTGCATCTTTTTATTTCTCCGCTTTTAAAGGTTATTCTTAAATGCTGAATGTGCATGTGTGGCTGGACGTTTTTTGTTTGTTTGTTTGTTTTTTTGTACACTTACGCTGTATGAAGGTTAGTCCGCATGTAACTATCAACCCCCCACCAAAAGCCCCACTGCCTGTGACAGGACATAGCAACAGCCTGTTCCTCCCTTCAATTTTCCGGGATACTAAATAAATAATCAATCTCCTCAACGTGGAAATGCTTCCAGTCTACTCGGGATATTATTTGTGCCCTCGATCCGGAGGGATAATTAACAAAAACTTGAAGTTCGACGTGCATCACTTACCATTCAAGATGCACTGGGAAAAGATAAGAGCCAATATCCACATGCCCCGCTCCGTTCAATATCCAAGCTTATGCTTTTTCTTCTTGTCTCCACGCGCTCTTTCTTCTTGTTATTTTCTTCCTTTTATTTCTTCAACAAGTCAATTGCAATGAAAGAAAGGGGAGCTTGCAAATATCTCTCTCTCCCTCTCGCTCGCTCCCTCTCTCTCTCAATCCTTCACGTTGGGAAGAAGATGAAGAGGAGGAGGTTTGAGCTTCTTCCTGCTGCTGATTGTCTCCTGGTACAGCGGGGGATAGTATATGATCCACAACTGTGCGTCTCCCCCCTTTTTTTTTGGACTGACCGCACTGCACCGCACCGCACCGCACCGCGCCGGGCCTCAGCGCAGCCGTCCCTCCGTATCGGAGCGCTGCTCTGTCTGGAACATGAGGGAGCTCGGCTCGGTGCACTCCGGTCCAGGTGAGCTGTGCCGCTGCTACTGCTGCTGAGTCAGAGGCTTGGGACGCATATGACAAACTGCCTATGCGCACACCCAACTCCACGGTCAAACAATTAAAACAACAGAAGAAGAAGAAGAAGAAGAAGAAAAAACGCCTCAAAAATCGGAATAAAGAAAATAATCAATAAATAATAAATAAATAAGAAGTGTGTGTACGGAAAGCAGCCAGATATATCATCTCAGGTATGTGTGGGGAAAAAAATGCGTAAAAGTTGGATCTTTTTTTCTGTGGATTAAAAAGCGCGTGGAGTTGATTGTTAGCTGCGCTGGAAACTCATTCTCTCTTCGCCGCCTCTCTCCGTCCGGCGAGCAACAAGCACACGCATCTTCCCCCCGCAGCCGCACACACAAACTGCGCACACTGGTCCCTGCGCTTATAACCTGCCCTGCCTCAGAGCACAGTGGAATAAACCCTCGCCTCCTTCTCCGCAGCCGCTTTTCTCCCTCTCCATTGCCTTAAAGGTGCAGGGGTGGGGGGTGCGACGAGGGGGCGCGCAGCTGAGCCTCTGGAGGAGCGTTAAAACCCCTCTTTCGTTTGTTTTTGTTTTTTTTGTTGTTGTTTTTTTAATCACACAGATGAAGGATCAAGGTGCCCCACTCAAGGAGAGAGAACTATACATTAACATAAGCAAGAAGAATTAGCCCATGCAGGACATCCTTCTAAGGCTTGCTGCTACTGCTGTGGTGTTGCAGGCTGGAGGACGGATGCTGAGGGAGGGAGGGAGGGAGGGAGGGAGACAGGGAGACAGGGAGAGGGAGTGATGTAGGCTACACCTGACTGGATGCTATGTGGGCATTTTGTGAGGGGGGAAAAGCTAAATTATCTTAATTGGAGGAGATCAAATCCTGTCTTTTAATGTGTTTTCTGGATAATTTATGAGCCCCAGGGGCGTTTTGGGGACCCTGCCAGCCTCAGCCCTGCATTCATTAATTGACCTTGACAAATATAAGTAGCGACCCCCCCCCAATGCACCAGAGGGCATCAAACAGCGGCCATGTCGGACATCCACAGACCCCCCCCCCCCCACCTCCCATGAGCTCACCTCCAAACCCCATAGGAGGAGGAGGCTGTGGATTAAAATGAGAAAGCTAAATAATGTGGGAAGAAAATGAGCACAGAGTTAACATGTGTTGTATAAAACGATTAATACTGACCTGTATTCTAACATTTTAATTAAGCATTCGGCTACAAGGAGGAAGGATGTACCTGCAAATGTCAACAGTAGTATTTCTGCAGCGATTATCTGGATTATTTTGAGACACAAACAGAGCACAGGGGCCATAAAGGTTTGCTTTAAAATCTCATTTTTTTATTTTATTTATTTATTTTTTTAAGATAGGTTGTTAAGAAAGTCACATATGCATCTTAGGCTGAATCCCAAAAGATGGTGCCCTCCCTGACACAGTAGTAGCTACAGTGACATCCACTGCCATGTGACCGTTTGAATTTAGCTTGGCCCATTTATGTTCAAAGAAGATTCAGGCTCCAGCCCGCCGCCCAGATACAGTATCTGTCTCCTAGGCTTAGCATCCACATCAGACCTGCACATGAACATGCTCTGCACCAGGAATACAGGACCTGTCACTGCCTGTCTGGCCCTGCATGCGCTTCCAGCCAGGGACCCCCGAAATAAAACAGATCATTATCACCGACTCCAGCCAGCTGAAATAAGATAGCAGGGAGGAAAGCAGGCACTTTTCCTCACACGTTGTATACAAAGTATTGTGCGGATTTTTTTTCCTAATGCCTGTCCTTGTCAGTCTCCTTGGTTCCCAACAGCAAAGGGGGATTGTTGTTCATCCAGTTATGACGTTATGTTTACTGCTACATGCACACACCCCCTTCTCTTTTACCTGCCTCGGTGAAGCTGCAGTCTACACAGCCTGGCGCTCTCAACACCCGAACGCCATTTTCAAATGGATTATTATTAAGAAGCCTACTGTACAGTTTGTTCCAGTTGCAGGTAACTTCCTACTCATAACTACCAGCACATGATAAACCTGATAGTTTAAACTGGCCTCCACATCAACACCAACACTGTGGATGTGTAATAACATAAACACTTCACTGTAACACTGTAATAAAGATAAGACACTGTGATTCATTTTTATTCAGATGTAACTGCTATTTAAAGGAACCAAACCCACACAACCACAGAAATAAACAGCTATGAGATATGCAAATAACTTATCTACAGCTGACACATACTCATGTGTTTATATGAGACACAAAATCAACAATCAACTTGGCACTGACCCATTTCCTCACTCGGTGATCCATTGCCTTTTTTTTCTTCTGTTTTGTTTTGTTCGGTCTAATCATTTAACCATATGGTGAATGATTCCATGCAGTCTTCGTCCCAGTGGACGTTTGTGTACAAAGATTGGATTAAACTGGCTGTATGGTCATAAAGAGCTCAGGCTGTTTTTCTCTAATCCCCGCTTTATCACAATGGTAGGTTGTGAGGTTATGATCAAATCTAAGGTATTATCCTCCTTTAAATCCTTCTGCTATTTAAATGGTAAACATTCAAACATCTCTGCAAGATCCCTCTATGTCCTACACACGGGGTGTACATGGTCTTTATCTTACAGAAGTTTGACATATTTAACTTTGAGAAAAAAGGGTTAAGCTGGTGAATGTTATTTTAAGCATCTGTGTCAAAGACTAACCACTTTAATGTCATAATAACAGATTTCATAATTAACATGATGGTGATTGAGTTACGATGCTACATAATGTCATTTAGTCTGCCAAAATGGTCTTAATAAGTTTCTAGTGTTTCTGCTGCAGATTATTTGGACATTAAACCAGACTAGCCATGCCATATTGTACTGTGATTGTGATGCTTTTGAATATATACATATATATTTTTAATTTATTTGTTTTTTTGAAGTACTCTCTGCACAGGCTAGTGTCTACAATATAACTACAGTCACTATGGGCGTGTTAATGTTCAGAGGTCTTGCACAGAATTGCAATTAAAATGAACTGTAGCCCAAAACTAGCATTTCTCTAGATCATAAAAGGAACATCTGTGAAGGATATTGTATTAGCTAAACTTTTTTTTTTCCACTAGTGAGACTAGATGAAAAGAGTCTTTAGGGGCCAATTCATTCAGCTCACCTTATGCATTGTTGCATTTCGGGTGTTGCCTTAACTTCTGGTTGCTATTCCTGAAATCACTGAACCAAGTCAAAATGGACTCAAACAGAGCGCCATCACGCATTTCTCAACCAGGAAGAAAGTCAGTATATACAGAGACACAGTCAAATGCTCTGTGTTCAACTCACTGAACAATACAGCATAAGTCATAGGTCACTGGCAAAAAGGTGCCCAAAACGTTTGAAGTTACCACCCGTTTACAATATAAGGTGCATGTAAGAATTCAATAAGAGGCCATTGACTCACAATTAGGGGTGTTGACCTGATACCGATCTCTTAATGTTACACCAGATATATCCAAGATCACTTGTGTGGCTCCAAATGGACTGATCTAACTTCAAAACCCACTCAGGAATAGTTTTCACTTTCACGTTGGCACCACAAATCTTTCCTCTTCTTTTAAAAGAGGAGGCATGTTTAGTCATGTGATTTTGGTTCCTCGTCTTCTTCTTCAGCCCTTAAATAAATAACCAGACGAGAAGAAGCCCGATACTGTTCTGATAATTTTAACAACGCCTGGATCAGGCCGATAAGGATCAGGAAATCCCTGCTTCAACCACATCCATCGATCATCACTACAAATATCTATATTCCTCCGGGGAACTGTTAATAGCAGGTATTAACAAAATACACAGTAAAATATAAGTCTATAAGTTATAGAAGCTTCATCTCAAACTGCAACTGAAAAGAGACGAGGGAGCTTTGCTGCCGGGGTCAGGTTGCTGAATAATTCAAACCGCGTTATGAGGTAAAAATGGAGAAACAGTAGTCTAACATACATCCTGAGACCCTCATTTTATTAGATCATCTTTGAATCCTGCTCTCTGCCCATAAATTCTGATAGGAATGTGAGACCAAGTCACAATTCAAGTTTAATGAGTCGACATGTCTGCAGAATAAAGAAATGGAGAAATCGTGTTCCCTTTGAGAGTAATTCCTTGCCATTAGAGGGTGGAAAGTGCTGTGTCTGCTTGAATATAAGCTATGTGCCATGAGCTTCCCACTGTGGGTCACACAAGAAATGATACTCTGCTCTCAAAGCCAGGGCAACGGAGAATTTAAAAGACAAATCCAGCTGGGAATATGCCGCAGGGAAACAAATCTGTTGAGGTTGCTTCTATCCTCCCTGTCACACAGACTCTCCTTACGCACATTGATTACTGTACAGCAGTGCTAAAAAGAGACAATCACAAATTCCTCCGTTCTTATCAATTGACCTACTTTCCATTGAATGTTAATTGGTTCATTTAAAAACAGAGAACTCCCCAAAAGCCTGCTAAAACCCTGGTTAACGGGGATGAAATACACTAAGTTGACATTAGTGCTTTCCATAATCATCTTACCTTGTAAGGTAGCAACCAATTGAGTGGAGAGATCAGAGTTCCTTGATGGGCCACCTTAGCAGATCTATTCATTGATTGCACTCATTGACTTCCTCGCATTTCACAGCTCAGTGTTTGGGTGGACAACAGGGTCATCCAGAGGTAAATCTAGGATAACAAGTCTTCTGAAATTGAAGAGGCAGAATTCATAACTGTGCACTCTGAATTGAGATTGTCCCACTAGATGAATTTCCAACGATAGGACATTCCTGTTGTGTGTCATTCCACCATAAATATTTATTATATTTAATAAGTTCTGACACAATGAATGTTGCAGTGGCTTCATGAATTTACATTCTGACTCTGTACATTGCACTATGCAGGTGAATCCAACTTATGTGTATTCTCCTCTGAAAGTTTAGGTTAATTTTGAATTGAAAACATCCAAAATAAAAAAGTCAAGAGAATTGTATGTTTATTCCAGGAACACTCCGTGCTTAATGTTTTGGCAATAACGTGAGCACTAATACTGGAACACGCACAATAAGAACGATCTATTATGTTACTCATCAAAATAATGATAATGAAACTTGTACTGTGGCTGGTGTCGCGTGACTTCGTGGGATCAAATAAGGGATCCACTTCAGTTCTAAATCTCAGCATTTTCATTTTTCAGTCCAATAAAAAGGGTGCAACAATAATCAAAAATTATGTAAAAGTGCTTTTAAAACCTTTAGGATTACTCTCACACTTGATAAATTACTTAATTTGCTGCATCATTTAAAAAAAAGTTTTAGTAAGCGTAAAGGATTTCCATCATTTAATTTGACATTGAGTTGTGTTTATGCATGTGCGTCTACATCCTACAGTGGCTGTCACACGGCGCTCACCAGACAATGCTGCACTCAGAGCAATAGTAAACATCTTTGAGTTTGACTCTTCTGGTCCGTAACTGTCCAACATGGGGTGGCAGCGTTGCTTAGTAACCACAGCACATGACTGACCTTATCGGTACAGTCATAAAAATGTATGAAGTCCTTTTATTCATTTTCCTTCTCTGCTGTGCGCTCTCTCTCTCTCTCTCACTCACTTTCAGACACACACAGACGGATACTCACATAATTCAGATAAACCCCAAATGTGTTTTCTTGTGTGTGTGCGAGAGAGAGAGAGAGAGAGAGAGAGAGAGAGATGGGGGAGAGAGCAGCAGGGTGGTAATGAAGGGCTATACCTGACACATGCCACATACTGCATCAAGCTGCCTGGAGAGAGTGAGGTGGTGGTGGTGGTGTGTGTGGTGGTGGTGGGGTGGGCATCCAGTGACAGGGAAATCAGCAGTCACAAGGTACACAGGGAAACAGCAGAGGATGCGGGTCTGACAGCAGGTTCATTTCTATCATCGCGAAAGATGAAACCATGCGAGGGATGCAGATTCAAGTAACGTAATATCGGGATTATGTGTTCAGCGCCCTCTCAGTATCAAATCTCTATGATCTGCTTAGTTGATGTAAATCTGGCTAGTTTATAGTGTTTTAATCTGTGTTTAATCCACAGAACATATTTATGGAACTGACAAGGTATTATGAAGACGAGGAGGTGTGTGTGTGCGTGTGTGTGTGGATGGCTGCGTGGGGTTTTCCACGGCCTTAATGAGCCAGGAGCAGCGCTCGTGATTCCACACAGGACGCTAAGCACTGCGTCTGGCGGCTCGCTGACACAGTATCACAGCGACTGGCTTCCTTGCAAAGTGCTGCTCTGCCGTTCCCACAGGGAGCACAGATGTTAGCCTCGCTGTCGCCATCTTTTCGCCCTGACAACATCTGCACAGCTGTGTTGTCGTCTGAAACGCCACAACCCGCTCTTGAACTGTTGACAGCTAGGGGCAGGTCGGCACAGATGGCGAGGGTTGAGGGGGGGGGGGAAGGAGGGGGGGGGCTTGGCGGGTGTCAGGGGACTGGCATCGGGTGGAGGTGGGGGGGGTGGCAGGTAGAGACTAGGGCTCCCATCTGGCCTTGGTGCTGGCGATCTGCCCCAAGGCATCTTCAGCGTTTCGTCGTCAGAAAGCCTGTCAGGACTTGGAAGTCACCTTGCGCAAAATGTTGTAGCCTCTTGGAGTTTTTTTTTCAAGGGAGGCTCAAACTCCGCAGGTTACACTGTTTCATGATGACATGGGACGTCTGATGAGTGGGATTAGTCAGAAGTTTGTTCTGAAGTACTCAAGCTGTGTGTCTGTGAAGTAATTTTAAATCCTGCTTACTTTTAAATTAAGGGAGAAGACACAATTACACTGTGGTTGTAGAAAGTAAGTGCAAAAGAACTACTGTTACACGTGATCAAATTTCTCCTGCACGTTCTTTTCTTTTCTAAATCTAAATTAATGACAGCTTTCTAGTGTTCACCAGGTTTGATGAGGCACAATGCGAAAGATGTGTCTGCCCCAACACAAATACGGAGTAAAAAGTAGTCGAGGATCATTGTACTGAAAAAACTAAACTGTAAGATTTTCCCCAATTGTTCTTGGAGCCAATCCACTGATTAATAAGACATATGACATAAGACATTTTACTGTCACCCATGGTCACTTTAGAATCACAAATGTCTTTAGAGGGTGAGAGAAAATCGGAGTACCAGACGAGAGCATGTCTTTGAAGGTTGTACGATACGATTATTTATAGGTATACTGAACCAAATATCAAGACAAACCACTGGAAAAATTTAAAAGTTTAGTGCTCAAAGGAAAAAGGTCTCATCAGCAATAATGCAAAATGGACTCTACTGGCAGACATAAAAGACATTACCACGTAGTGTATATTAAAATACTACCATAATTCCCACAAGTACTGTATGTTTAACCTTTAGCTTTCAGTAATAAATATGATTCTTACATTCTCGTGAGCAAATAAAAAAATCATTGACCACATAATGCACTGACTTTAGTGACATTTGTGCTTTAAAATAAGTAAATTGTGCTCTTTTTTCTAGGTAAAACCTTGATGACCCTCAAGTAAAAACAGCAAATTTTTCTGAAGTATGAGGATTTTTTTTGTTTTCTTTTGCCATTTGTTGCAGTAAATTGTATGTGTACAGTAAAATGTCATTTTAGGCCTCCAGTCAAACAAGACTTAAAATTTTTTTTAAATATCACCCTAACTAGCTTCTCAAAGGTCCACAACCCACAAAAACATAGCGTGAAGCCTGGCAAGGTTAACTGTTGTGATATTACTTTTTTTTTTTTTTTTTTAAATGTGATTTGTACAATGCATGAGCAAACATGGATGATTTAGTTTGCATAGTATGATGTTTCTGACAAGTCTCATAAAATTAGGTAAATGGCATGAGCTTAAACAATGACAGGCATGTTTTGGACCAATTAAAGAGGCCAAGCGTTTCCAGGATGACAAACATCAAAGTAAAAAAAAAAAACCTGCGGTGAAGGAAGACCGTAAATATGACAATTCAGTTGTTCTGCACAGAAGTTTTGCTAGATGTTTTAATCACGTGCATTGCAATTCTTAATTAAAATGTTTTACCACCGAGTCATAGATTACCCGTCAGACCTGCCAAGCTCTCCCCCAAAATGACACATCAGATCGGAGAGGCTGACTGAGCAGACCTGCAGATCACAATGGTTGTTGGCAGCAGCATGGGGCACTTCCCAGTGGGGGCTCTTGGTTTGACCTGGACTGGCTGCTCAGGGCAGAGGGCCAGAACAGAAGAAAAGCGCTTTACGGATGGAGCATGTGGTCAGGTCATTTCTTCTCTAGCCTCCCCCCCTTCACAGTTCCCCCTTAATCCAACTTAAAGCGCCTTCCCTCCCTCCCTCTATCCTTCTCTCTTCCTCCCGCCCCCTCTCTTCCTCCCTCCGCCTCTTCGTCCTCCTCACCTCGACCCCCCTCCTCTGTATCAAGCGTACCGCGAGGAAATACCACCAGATGCCCAGTGTCTAAGACAGGCATTATGTTCTTAGAGGATGTCCTGGTAATTCTGGTTTTTGCCAGGCTGCTGATTATTACCATGCTGTCTAGAAGTGGTGAGGGTGACAGGAAGCACAGATGACAACAGGTAGCCATCTATGCAGGCCGGGTCACATGGTGCAGTCTACACAAAACAAGACGCCACACACCCAGGGGGGACACATGTCTGTATGTGACAGTAAATATATAAACATTGTGAGAATAACACACCCACATATATATAATGCAGACAGACTGATATATAATTGCAATATTGTTGTACTCATTTGTATTTATAGTACTATTAGTGGTATTCTGGGGATAACTAAATGGCATTCAGGGATATCCAAATGAGAGTGCACAAGCAGCAGCATTTAGTGCTGTATTTTATAACATGTTACTCATCAAGAATTTAAAACTGGAGGAGCAAGACTTCATTTGCTATAAGAAAATGTGTCAATCACGGGGACTCGAGGAGAAAGTGGTTTGTCAGACCCTGAGGGGGCCACACTGACCTAAATACAAAATTGTCAACAGCAATACTACACTGGCCGACCAAAACACCGGGGAGACAAACATTTAACTCTGTAAAGAGAGTATAAATAAAAAATATATCGCCAGGGAATCCGTATCGCCGAAGGAAAATTTAAGATGGAAAAGATCACCACTAAAGTTCACATAATAAGGTTAATGTTTACGCTAAGAAATTCATGCATCTACCTTCAGAAAATAACATGTCCAAGGAGATCTTATTACCAGTAACAAGCTGTCTTAATGGTAAATCCATTGTTATTCTCCTTGTCAGAGGGGTTCAGACAGATGTTTTTGCCTTCCTGTTATCGATGCATGTTTCTTTACGTCAAGGGTGCAAAGACGTTGTTAAGATTAATTTAACCCTTCCAGTAAAGAGGATTTCCCAACGTTCTGTTCATCAGTGATGGTTAGGTCATGGCCAAGCGGGTGAGGACTGATGCCACCATGTGGTCATGGAGAGTGTTGCAGGTTGAGTACAAAATAATAAAACAGTGTTCTTGTTATAAGGTCATTACATTCCTTACAGATAATGCTACGAATGTTTTATAATCACCTACCTTGCTTTGTGTGTTGTGATGCAACTACACACGCAAATACAGGTGCAAACTCTAAAGTGTAGGTGATTTACACAGGTTTACTTTAACAAGGTTTAGATACAAATAATTGACACAATTAATACTGAAGCGTTGATACAACATTGATCCAACTAAAGGGTTATTCTCCTATTTAGCCTATTTCTAGTGCTACTATATTTGTTCATTGTTAACATCCTCTGCAAACATGTAAAATCTTTGAAGGTATTCTGGAAATATAGGGGGACAAGATTAGGGACGGGCCTCGAAAACCAGTTCACTTCATCGTCACCATTAGCCTTCGTGCTTATTGACTTTTGTCGTGCCACATCTTTACGTCGAAGCATGTCATTCAGATCACGCGGCGACAAGGAAGATGGTCGAAAGTGTGGGTCCACTTCACCAGATGAGTAACAGCGCAACATGCAACCCATGCAGCACCGTAATTTCAAGCAAGTGAGACAACACCACCAACATAACAAAGTATTTGTCGACAACGCATGCCATTAAATACCGAGAGTGCCGCGTGTTCGACAATCTCCGGTCAACAAGTGCAGCTATCGCTAAGTCTCAGCAGAGCAGAGTGCTAGTGTGGATCCAGTGACCAATTTCTCATTTGTTTACTTACAATAACGTAATAACATTTTTGTTATTTACAAAAAATCACTATCGCTAACCTAGATAAGATATATAAACTCTTAGTAAATCAGTCAGACAATGCTGCTGATTCAAGGTCTGATACAAGCATGAGGGGCCTTAGAAATGTACTAGATTCAAAGGCCTTTTTTGACTTACAGGAAGTAGGGGTGTATTTTAGAAAACATTGTGATTTTATATTCAAAATGGGCCTCTCCTGCATTTACACACGTGCTCCAGTGGTTGTATAGCATGCAGTTCCTTTCTCCTCGATTGTACTGTAAGAACGGGCGCCCTACACCAGTTCAGTTCTACCACCGCGTCCTCGTGGGCCTCACTGCATCCTACGCCTTTGCTGCCAAAGGTGCTGACTTGCACTTTTCGATACCCAAAACTGAAATATTGAAAAAGTTATTTAACTCAGTCTTTCTGCATAATCACTGAGCTGAGCTGCATATGCATGAACCAACTTTACTTTGAAAGTCAAAATTTTCAATCAATTTGTTGTGCAAGTGTAAAATGGCCAGATATGTAACAACATTAGCACATTACATTCTATAATTACGTACATTTGTTTACGTTGTTTTTTTTAGAGGCTGACATACAGTATATATTTAAATTGTATATATGATATATGTATTTTAACTGCTTATATTGTATATAATTTATGTTAAATTTCAATAATTTTCACTTTAAAACGTTACACACAGTAATGCTAGTACTTATTATAATTATTATGATTTCTTTTAAGGCTGGAATTGCAGCAAAAATGAAATGAGTAGCTGTGATGTATTTATCTCTTTACAGCATGTCAGCAGAAAAGAGCGAAATCAGAGAAATCCGATTAAGTGATGGAGATTTCGCTTCACCAGCGTCAGCCAATAACCTTTTTTTTTTTTTTTCGTGAGCAGAAATACCTGTGACCTTTGATCTATGCATAGAAGCAGTGTATACAAATACATGTGTTGTGAGCTGGGCTGCACCCATAGTTCAATACTGGTTGACCTACAAAACCAGTGAGAGTGCTGATGTTCACCACAACCGGAGGACCCTGGTGTGTCGTAAAGACTCATGCTGATCTGAGAGTCTATGAGGCTTGACGCGTGACATCGACCTCACGAAAGAACGAGGGGTGGGGGGGTGGTGGAGGGTGGAGGTGGGGGGGGATAAACACATAACTGCCCAGTAACAAGGGCTCTCTCCTCATTGGCTGCGGAAGAATGTTGCATTGATCATACTCTTTGTGCAAAAATGACACATGTGGTTTTGATCCACATACACATAGGCAGGATTACAGTAACATGCTCACACACACACACACACACACACACACACGACACACACACAGCAGCTTGTGTGCGGAAATCCACACTTGAGGCTTAGATGTGCACAAACACAAGCACTTTCCATCACCCTCACGCGCACACAATTACACATATCACATCTGCACAGTGACAAAGTGTTGGTGAGAACTAGGGCAGAATCACACCACTAAGCCTCTTTTTTTTCTTTTTTTTTTTTTAAATATCCTCTGAGAATTCATCCCCCTCACCCCCCCACCCAAGATTAGCACTTAGCCCCTAGTAACAGTGCTGTCATTTTGTTGTTACACGTCACCCACCACGGTTCATACTTAATGTCAACACTGTTTCCTCTTCAGGAACAGGCTGCTTTTCACAGCAGCACGTAGTTTGTGCTTCTATGCAAACACATTTATTTAGGTTGGAATTTTACTTGACAACACGAGCGTTACCTGCTTGATGAAATAAGATTTGTTGATGATGCTATAATGATCACGTCTTTAGTGTCGTTCACTGAATCCTGACAAAGACGGCAAGGCTGGTTCAAATTTGGTTTCACTTAAAAATGTATTCCTTAACTAAAATATTCCAAATATGACATTTCATACTAAATGCTTTTGAACGTTATCATCTTTCCAAATGCTGACATCTCATTCTAACCTTGGGGGCGTATACTAATTTTTCATCCAATGAAACCTGGCTCATTTCCTGGAAAGAACCATGTGAAGCAGAAGTAATTCAGATACGTACATTTTATATGTTTTAGGACAAAGCCAGAGGAAATCTTACACTATTTACATTCTACCTCATTTTACTTTTTGACCCTTTTTGCTGCCTGTAGTTCCACCTACCTACCTAACAATCCTACACCTCTTCAACTATCTAGGATCAAAATGAAACACGCTGGCTTCACACAGCCACACGCAAAACCCGTTCTCAACAGAACCGCCAACTTCTGTCTTTTTCATATTTCCCTTACCACTCACTAGCGACCAACATATCCACCGAAGCGGCCGTTATTTCAAGTCACGCCTCCAGACAGACCAGTCAACTCTGTGGAGTGGACAGATTCAAACGTCCCTGGCAAGCGACAAACTGGTAATGGCTCGAATGTAAGCCCCCGCCCACTCCCCCACCCCAACTCTAATGTATGCAGTGCATTTGCCATGTAAAGTCTACCCTCTCGGCCGTAACAGTGCATCTGAAGAGCTAATTTGGGGATCTGGTGAAAAGACTGTTTGCTCAACACACTGGGGTTTCCTGGCCTTCCCACGCCTCATTTGAGAGGCAACAAGAAAAAAGGCACATAGATGAAAGGCGGTCCCCACAGTTGGAGATGATGCAACAAGGGTCCTCACGCTAAGCAGGCAGCTATTCAAATGAGTGGCTAATTGTGGCATCTGTTAACCCACTGAAGAGGTGTCAGTGCAGTATCATGGGTCTGTTAATTGGTACAAACAGGTAGCAGATGCAGGCTCTGGGATTGAGCATCTGCCAACTAGTGAGCCAACCTCCATGAACAGTGATTAGACAGCCAAGCTGGTGGAGGGAGACCACGTTGGAGAGGAGAGGAGAGGAGAGGAGAGGAGAGGAGAGGAGAGGAGAGGAGAGGAGAGGAGAGGAGAGGAGAGGAGAGGAGACCTTCTGTACACAGTTTTGTTAAAGATTTAATTTTGTAAAACTATTTGTGTTATTACTAATTCATGGTAACTAGAAACTGCTTTCATGTTATGTAGATTTCCCATGTGGGAGATTAACTAACAGTTCGGACTTGTGTGTGGCCCCGGATATTATCACTTTGAGTCAAAAACCAAGTTATCAATATACCCAGACTGCGACGAACTGAAGTTCCCACATAGGTTTTATCTTAAGTGTTTCAACCGAGCTGTGCTGATGCTACTGGCTGAATACAAGACTGTCACATTTTACATAAAAACTTACATGAGACTCTTTCTGTCTTTAATTGCATTTATTATAATTGTTTGTGTTGCTTTTATAGTTTTGATGATTATATTTATTTTAATCATGAACACATTTGTCATTCTGTAGACGTGAAGCCTATAACATCACAGTGTACAAAATATGATGGATCCATTCAAGAACTGCAAAACTCAACATTCAGTTCGTACTTTCATTTATAAGTTTCCTCTGAAACTCTTTACTGCATATCCACAAACTGTCCATGTTTATCCGGAACAATTTAATATGTTGATAAATATTGATTTAAGTCCACAAACTGGAGTTATTTGTCAACATAACTTTACCATGTCAAAATCTTACTGACTCTTATTTGAGCATATTGTAAAACTTGTTGCACCTATGAAATTTAATACCATACTTTTAACACTTACCTTTCACTCACCACAACAAAAACAATAAAATCCTTTATATCAAGTTTCTCGAATAGAAAAAACCCATTAACTGATGTGCAGTACATCGGCAGCACTACCAGCAAAAACTTAAAAACTTTATCATCTGGTGATCGCGTTGTACATAGGGCTATTTTGACATATTTATTATAGATGTTTTTAGTAGCAACCGTTATGGATATTTCTGAATATCTTACTGGAGCAGTTAACTGTCTAACCGTAATGTGACTACACCTCTGCTATTTCTCCCACAGTAAAATCTGTTGTAACAAAGACGTATGTGGGGGTATGTGGTGACAGTGACCCGGCCTGTTTGCTAGCTTACCAACATCCCTTAAAAGTTTCTCAACCACACTTCAATACACTGTGCAAGACTGCAACACAAAAGGGGGAACAAACATATCCAATATCACCAGCTCACCTGCTGACTGAAAATCATGTTTTTGTTTTTGTGACAACATCATGTTCCGTGCTGGTGCCTGGACTAGTCTATGTTTGACCTGTGCCATGCACTGAACTTTCTCCCATGTCGTGGCTCATGCTGCCTCAACGACACTGACACCTGCTGGCGATTTACTGTTGCTACGGACTGAAGACCAAATAAAATCTGAATTGGGTGGAACAATCAGTATACTTTAAGTCACGCACTTCACCGTGCATGCCAAGTGTCCAATGCCATAGGAAGGATAGAAAACAGACTAACATCTAAAACATTTTTAATGGCAGGCATATTTGATGGGGACCCTGAATACTGTATCAAATTTGGAAACAAGAACCAAGACTGAATTATCGAAAACAGCCTTATGATGAAAAACAAAAATTAATGCTAACTAATTAATGTTCGGTATTAGTGTGATGTCTGCTTATTTATCACATTTCAGAAATGTCTTGGTTATGATTGAGAATCAATCTATATACAGGACATGTGGGCTTCAGCGTGTTTGGAGCTTCTTGGTAATGGACAATTAAAAAACAAACTAAAAACACTAATCCATTACAATCATTTGAAAATACAGGTACCCTACATGGCACATGAAGCCTCTAACTTAACCATGATTTTCTTCTGTCAATCTCTTGTAGATGAACCACTGCCTAAAGATTTTCCTCTGCGTTTGTATGTTCCCACATTGACTTAATAGTGTTCCTGTTTAAAAGTGTTTCTGTAAAACAGGAAAGGTCAAGATTCAGACTGTTTTTGCATCACAGGGACCACAAACGTAAGACACAAGTGCTTAACTGAAAGACAGTCTAGGGGCAACTGATATGACGAGCTACTTTACCCTGATGGTGCTTTTCAAAAGTCATATTTTATCATAGCAGATACAGTAGAGTCTACTGTGATGCCCCACAAAGACAAGGGTAAACCATGTCCGTGAAAAAGTTGTATGGCAAAGGCTACTCCTGTGGTGACCGGAACTGCCTTGTCGGCTAGCTTACCAACATCACTGAAAAGTTTGTCAACAACACCCGAACACACAGACAAGTAAACACTGTGTAAGAAAGCAACATAAGTGAGGGAACAAACATGTCCAATATCACCAGCTCACCTGCTGACTGAAAATCATGTTTTCGTTTCATTTCCCACGTTAGTAGCCTGTAGCAGTCTTTCACTTATCTCGCGCACCGACCTGTCTACCTGGTCGTGGCTCATACTTCCTCAACGACACTGACACCTGCTGGCGATTTACTGCTGCTACCGATTGAAGTGCATTATTAATAATACATAAAAACATACACAAATAAAATTGGAATCCGGTGGAATAATAAGTAAAGTAGTTAGAATCATGCAAGTGCCAAAAAACTGTAATTTCATTTTTATTCTTTTCATGAACTAATGTTTGAAATTGAAATTCACTGCCAGGAAGTGGCGCTGTGAGTCTGTCAGTCTTTTTGGTTCTGTCACCTTATACTACTGCCATTCATGAGGCAATGAAACAAACATAAAGAACGGATATAAAGTTAATTAGTTTGCCTGCAAATTAAAACATCTTAAACTATTGCTGGGTTGAAGCTGTTGCCATGAAAACATATATGTGTAAAAATATACCTACTGACTGGGCATTTTTATTTTTGCCCTGTTTCACAAGGATATACGCACAGCACACAATGAAAAACAATCTAAATATAAGTTAAAGTAAAATTAATAATTAAATTTAAAAAGCACATTAAACCTCTTAAACGGTGGACCATTTAACTGACAGTGTCCTCTGTGAAAGGTGCTGGTTTCTGCACTGAGAGAAGTCTTCTGAAGACAAAACTTGGTTTTCCAAAAAACAACCAATACCCATTCTTATTATCACCATGCAACATTCAAGTCAGTTTTAAAAGGAATATATATGTGTTACTGGCGTGGTAACAATTTGCATGAGGCTCCCTCACAAACACACAACTCTTAAATTCTCAAGAAAATTTTCTAAATTTTATGTGAAATGTTTGGAAAGACTGGTGTACAGTTTTTTTATTAGTGTAACCAGTAAAACTGGTTCTTTTAGCTAATAAGACAAACGCATCTGTCAGTAAGAAAATATTTCCCCACTGTGCTCCGTTAATGCACGCTGACATTCCAGAGCACGTGTCTGATGCATCTTTGCTGATATTCACTAGTTTCATGAATTTATATCCTATATAATCCTACATTTGGAGAATTTACAGAGCTCCTTTGTCTGCAAGGGGACATACAATATTATAAAAATACATTAAACCCGAATAAGTTTATAGTCCTCGAAATGTTTGATGTAACTGATTGCATAAGAAAATGTAAGTACATATACTGTTTTTGAAAGTTAACTTTAAAACTGTATTTTGCCTAAACTCATTTATTTTGTTTTCATAATAATTAATAATGAACTCATATCAAATTATTCACATACTTTACATCTTTTTACCTCATTGTCCTAAATTATTTTCAGAGTATAAGAAAAAAGTGGTTAAGCTTGAATTTCTCAAATGGTTAGTACCCTACGCGCTTACTTATTTACTTCATATATCTTTAAATATTGATCTCACACAACCTTTCTTACCCTGGGTGCGGTGTACCTGAGGCTGCAGGCCACTGCATAACTGCACACACTACTGTGTGAACAAATGGGTGTGTCAAACAGCAGGAACATAATTTCCCATCTGGGATCAATACGGTATCAATTGTGTTTTTTTATATATATATATATTTGAAGGTCCATGCTGGTTCCTGCTTATGCACTGGGACATCATTTGCAATCTAATAATGCTGTGATGGCTGTCCAGCCGGGGGTTGGACCCTGATTGCAAGAAAGATTGCACGAGGCTCATGTGAAAGTCAATATGAGTTCATTGAAAATTCTACATGGGGGGGAAAAAAAAAAGAAAAGAAAAGGTAAAGAGAAGACGCTCCAGGGGAAGGAAAACACAAAAGTTGCTGCAGGGGCAGGAAAATGGAGCTCTCTTAGAGGCACTGAAAAGGATAAAAGACACAGGAGATGAGCCTTCGTTAGCGACAAAAAAAAGAACTTCACAGCACACACGACACAACTCTTGTGCTGGCACAAACTAACAACTGCAGAATTATCTGGCACTGGAGAGAAGCCGCGACAATCCTTATGAAGTGAGCTGATTAGTGATCTGCTACAGCTGGTTCAGGTACCTGTTTCCTGCCCAGGTGAAAATAATTAGAGACAGAGGGACAGAGAAAAGACAAAAAAACAGGCACAGGCAGGAAACACAAGAAAACCATGATCGTGACAAATGCCTCTTATAATAACGTTTCAGTCTCAGGGGGCTTAGGTCTACACACAACAACTACTTTTCAGTTTAATGCAATTTAATTAATCCAATAAAATCAGCCACTTTCAGGCTTCATTTCCTAATTTTGTAACTTGGAGAAAATTGTGACGCTCAAGAAGAAATACGTTACTAAAAGTAGTTCAGGGTGTGTGTGTGTGTGTGTGTCTGTGTGTGTGTGTGTGTGTGTGTGTGTGTGTGTGTTATAAGCAGTGTTAGTTTTAACATTTTACTTTAAAAAAGTAATTAGTTATAGTTACTAGTTACTTCTCCCAAAAAGTAACTGAGTTAGTAACTGAATTACTCCACTATAAAAGTAACTAGTTACCAGGGAAAGTAACTATTGCGTTAATCTTCTTTTTTTAAAGTTTAAATATGTCTAATAATTTGATTTTTTTTTTCTTAGCAGGTTTCACAAGTCAGTTGCATATAGAATTGTATAGACATGTACTTACACAGAACTTTTAACATTTATTGCCCCTCAGAGTCCGATATGAGTGGGTCTCATATCGGACAACGACGAGACTCACTACAGAGAGGAGATCCAGCACCTGACAGGATGGTGTTCAGACAACAACCTTGTCCTGAACACCAGCAAGACCAAGGAGGTCATCGTGGACTTCAGGAGATCCAGGAGGAAGGAACACACCCCTCTCCTCATTCATGGGGAGGAGGTGGAGCGGGTGGACAACATCAAGTTCCTTGGCATCCACATCACATCTGACCTCACTTGGTCCACGCATACATCCCACCTGGTGAAGAAGGCCCAACAAAGGCTCTTCTTCCTCAGGAAGCTGAAAAGGACTTGACTCTCCTCTCAGCTTCTGACAAACTTCTACAGAGCCACAATAGAGAGCATCCTCTGTCTGAGTGCAACAGTGTGGTATGGGAGCTGCACTGTACAGGACAGGAAGGACTTGGCCCGGGTGGTGAAAACCGCACAGGGGATTGTTGGGAGTCCTCTCCCACACCTGGACTCAATATATGACAGCCGGGTCCAAAGGAGGGCTGGCCGTATAGCTGCAGACCCCACCCACCCAGGCCACGAACTGTTTGTGCCTCTTCCCTCCAGGAAGAGGTTCAGGAATATAAAGACCAACACAAACAGACTGAGACACAGCTTCTTCCCCAGAGCTGTGAAATCCATCACCCCATCTCCTCACATACCCCCCCATCCAGAGACTGAGCATTAAACCCCTGCAGATGCCAGATAGACTCTGATACTGCACTGCACCTTGTCTAAACATGCTGCTATACATGCAATATTCATACTGGTCACTTTAAATATCCTTGATTGCACTACTACCTCTCATCTCATCTTATTTTATTCTTAAATTCTATTTTTTTTTTTTTATTTTAACTTGTTATTCTATTTTATATTTCCTATTCTATATTTATATTATTTATATATCTCAGGTCTATACATTTATACCAAGAGCTGCTGAACAGAATTTCGTTGTGCCTTGCATAATGACAATAAAGATTCTTGATTCTTGATTCTTGATTCTTGATTCTTGAGAATCCAACTAGTAGACATACTGCTTTCACATCGGCAAAAGTCCCGGGTCTGACCTCCCGCTGTGAGAGCTGCTTTCCCGCTTTTTCAAAATGCTGCTGATATTACAGTAATTCACTGTGTCCTGCACAGAGCCCGATATTTGACACCAAATCCCCGTTTTTCTCAGATGGAGAGCGCTGCAATGATCGTTAAGGTGTAAGAGATCGCTGTACATGCTTGATATAAACACAGTCGCACAGTCGCTGTTCACCTATACGCTTCCATTAACGATCGTGTAACAACACATTTGATTTGTTTGATTGAAAAAAAAAAAAAGGAACAACAATCTCTGCCCTTCAGAGGTCAGTCTTTATGGGAGGTGATCACAACTTGTTTTTGAGCTGAAGCTTCTACAATGATCCAGTCTGTCGGGCCGTCGAGTCATAATGTAACAGGCAGATATGAGTCAGAGAGAAAAACCGTCGATCAGGTCCAACCAGTGACGGCTTGCAACTTTTCCTCCACATTCAGCATTGCTGCCGCTTACGTCTGCTAGATTGGTGTTGGTGTGATTTGTGTATAAACTGAACACTGCCTGAGAGTGGCTTGTCTTGAAAGCCTACTGCACCTTATCCAATCATCATCACCTATGCGGTTGTTTCGCCCCTCCCTCCTCTCCTCGCCAAAAAATCAAAACACAAACAAAAAAAGCAGAGCCATGTAGTTAAACCCCGCAGGGTACCAACATATGAGATTGTTGCAGTTATATTCTTGCAGTCACATGCACTGAAACCATAATATTTTATTGTTTCAGTGTATCTGTGTGACAGTCACTGGCCTTCGGCTTGTTTGTTGGTCGTTATTGAGTGGAGTGACCTTGTGTGGCAGGGAGGACAGTGCTACACCTCAGTGAACAGAGGGGAGAACAAAGGACTGATCACCTCAGTCAGGATAGAGGGGGTCCAGAGGGTTACTGTGTTTCTCCTGGACTGTGTTTCAGTCCAGGAGGGTAAGGATGTCTCAGTACAGGAGCTAAGTCAAAGATAGGGCACATAGTGATAGAGTGGATGAGCATTCCAGCCCTTATTAGGCGGGACTCATTAATTCTTCTGCATGATTTGGAAGGTGACACCACGCATGCATGTGGGCGTTCCCTAACTATGAGTGAGGCCATCACCAGAGTCGGGTACAGGGGACCAGGCCCCCAGAAACCAACACCCCAGTGTGGTAGCACATGGGTCCCAAGCCCATAGAACCACCACAGAAATAGGGCACACTAACGCCCTGGCACCCATGGTGGGCGACAGCAAGCACCTCCAGACCAACCCAGCAGTCGATAGTCATTAGAAGTATTGGGGTCTAAATTGCTCTTCTTCAGAAGGAGCCTCTCCTCCACAATCATCTTAAACGCGGCAGGGATGACAACTGTCTGAAAGGAATGATTCACCATGTATAGCAGCTGTTCCTCAAAGAATCCATAAAATGTTTTAAAAAAACGGTGTGGGAACTGGGTCTAAAAGGCAGGTTGTGGGCTTTAGTTGGGAGAAAACTCAACCAAGTGTCCTTGCATCTGTCTTTGATTTTCTCAGAGGATAGGTGTGCTGCTAAAAACAAAGGCATGAATATAAGACCACAATTTCATACCCAATGACTGCATGTTTCGAATAAACAAAACCATTAAACATTAAATGTGGTATGGCCTAGGTAGCCTAAACACTGTGGGCTTTTAATGTATTTATCTATTCTATTTCCACGCTCCAATTTTCAAAATTGAAACTCTTTCTCATTATTTAACCATTTTTTCAAACAGCAGTTGTACTCGGCCACAAGGGGGGCATCTGGGCAGTGGTGGTTGGGTGCTTGCACCTAAGCCGTGTGACACATTTTTGTTTTGTTTTGTTGTTTTGAAAAATGCGCCTAAAAAGAGTCCCCTCGGCCCTCGGTTACGTAACCTTGGTCTGCAACATATGAGGGGGAAGAAAAAAAAAACCATGATTGTAATGTAACGGCAAGTAGAAGTGACGTCTAACGTACATTGTTAACGTTAACTAACATTAGGTGACTACATAACTAGTGATATTAATGAAATAAACGGAACAAGACAAAACAAAAGCTGGTTGAATAAACAAAAGCTGTGTATGATGGGAAATCCATTGTACCCCTTCGTTTCAAGTGAGCTCCCAGATAATCTTGATTTCTAGGGCTATGTAGCCCTTCCACTTAGCCCTAGCTCTCGATCAGAAGTAGAATTGGGACACCACTACCTCTCACATGAACGCACAAAACTAAGGGGTAGGGCTAACGGGGAGAATTGTGATTGGGCCAAAGTAGGCCTAATTTCCCTTGTGGACCATTAAAGTCTGTCTAAGTCTACAGTGCCTTGAAAAAGTATTCATACCCCTTGAACGTTTCACATTCTGTGACCTGACAATCACAGACTTGAATGTATTTGGTTGAGATTTCATATGATAGACCAACAAAAAGTAGCATGTGTTAAAATGGCCCAGTCAAAGTCCAGACCTAAATCCCATTGAGCATCTGTGGCAGGACTTGAAAATTGCTGTTCACAAACACTTTCTATTCAATCTGGCTGAGCTTGAGCTATTTTGCAAAGAACAATGGGCAAAAATTTCAGTGTCTAGGTGTGCAAAACTGGTAGAGACTTGCAGCTGCGATTGCAGTGAAAGGTGGCTCTACAAAGTATTGATGCAGGCGGGGCTGAGTACAAATGCACACAGCATTTTTCAGATTTTTATTTGCTTAAAATTTTGAAAACTATGCATCATTTCCGTTCCACTTCACAATTCTGTGCTACTTTGTGTTGATCGGTCACATAAAATATCAAGAAAACACATTCAAGTTTGTGGTTGTAAGGTCACAAAATGTGAAAAAGTTCGATGGGGAATGAATACTTTTTCAATGACTTTATGACTCTTTCGCGTTTGCGCGAAAGAGTCGCTCTACATCTGGACTCTGTCACTGCCATTTACCATCCTTGTAGATTTGATGTCTGGACTTTGATGTAACCTCATCAACAGTAAACTTTATCACATTCTCAGAAATAAGCAAATTAGGTCGATTTTACAGAAATAAAATGGTAAGTGGGAAGAGGAAGAGGCAAACAAAAACATCATAATAAAAAAAAAAAAACATGACGCTAGGCAACAGTGATTTAAGGAAACCTGCAGGTACATTTCCTGCTTTTATTAAAGACTAAAAACCACTATATTGTTAAAGTTTTTTTAAAAGTGTATTTTGGTTTTTCATATATATTGTTAATTCAGTAAATTATACTTATACAATCAACTGCGCAGGTATCAAATTCAGGTCAAATGCACAGAGCATTTGGTTTGAGGCCTTAGTGTCTGTAAAGATAAACCCTTCACTTAAGTCAAGCAGGAAAAACACTCCTACTTTTAGAAACAGTGACGTAAATATGAACATAGTTATGGAAGATCGTTAAGCTGTAAAACATATCCCACACACACCGCACAGATTGTCCTGACCATTTGTGATGGGCCATAATCTGGCACAATCACACTCAATGCTGGCTGTTTTGCTTCTGGAGTTGCTCTACTTGTTTCAAGCTGTGCTGAGGTAATATCCAACAAGTGACGCACAGAAACAGTTTATGAACAGCTACAAAAAGCATGAAGAACAGCACAAGGTGTTGACCTGGGATCTAAATTCACTATATCCCAAACTGATCAAGTATGTGTGGCACCTCCCCTCAATCCATATGACCCCCTAGACCCCCACTAACAACATCCTGTTTCCAGGACACCCTCAGAAGGACCATGTCCATTCTCTGATGAGTCACAACTGTTTTGGAGGCACAAGGGAGACCGGCACAATATTAGGGAGATGGTCATAATGTTATGTCTGATGGTGTACTCTGTTTTGAAAGGATGTACTGTATGAAGTATAATAAGCACTAATTCATAGTGGCACATGTGTTTCTGAGCTCTCCTTGTTTAAAAAAGTGTAGAGAAGAGTTTACCTTTTGTGACACAGGTAGAACATTTTTATTTGCTATAAAATGAAGTGTAACACAAACAGAAATGAGTTATGATCAGGAGGTATCTCTGGTTTCTAAATGTATAGCTCGTTGTGTTGTAATAAACTCTAATCTTTACGTCTCCAGTGTCCTCTCCTCAGAAGAAACTTTGAATCTGTAGACAAGCTGTGATCTTCTCTGACATTGTTTTCTGAAGAGTTTCTGGAGTCGTGTTGTAGTGAATGCAGAGCGCTATGTAGGCACCACTAACAGGGCACTTGACAGGAGTGAGAAATACAATACACACATGCAATTCATTTTATTGAAACAAATAAATAGTTCATTTTGTTTAGATACAGGCACTGAGTGCGTGCTAAAAACAAACATATAAAAAAAAGTAATGATGTGTTTCATTCATTTTCAGTTTCATTCTGTCCAGTGCTTTGGTTTAATAAAATCTCCCTGATTAACAAATCCCATCAATTTTTCAAAGTGCATAGTTTGTGATAAAGTACTTCACAGCTGTCTCCATCACTCATTCTGGGGAGATTAAAAAAAAGAAAAAAGAAAAGAGTTAGATCTCAGTATGATAAGACTGTTTTTGAAGGCTCTTTGCTTAAAATTTAGTTTGATCCAATAATATTATATGGATTTCAAACATGACACTGCGATGCTAGGCTAGTTAGTGTTTAGCAGCACTGCTTTATTTCGTTTTTTACTTTCTTAATTATGATGAGTATTATGTACTAAAGTGAGTATTTTACAATACGGGATGAACAGGATGATATGGGCGGATTAGCTGTGCTGTTTATCCCTTAATTATTTCTTGTCAGACAAATTACACAGTTTTATGGCATCATAAGAGCCCTTTGCAATGTTTAATGGCACTTCTCTGTTTCTATGAGAACACGGGATCAGATGATTTCACAAAATCGTACAAAACATTGCTTGTAAAACCGATCCCACTGAGAGTTATGGTACCAGACTGCTGCTCTGCAGTCTAGGTCTTAGAAAGCACCGGACATGCATTTAGCGCTTTTTGTCAGGTGAATGCCAATTATATGTTGGAAGTTTACCATTAGAACTTAGTATGAATGCTGGATGCTGTATTCAATTAAAAAAAAAAAAAAACTCCAATTGCATATCCATTAAGAGTAATTAATAAAAGCAGGCATGTCTCTGTGACTCTGTGAAATGGAGCTGGTAAGAGGAGTTGATCAATGCTGATAAGTCAATCAAAAAATAATCGGCATCTACTTTGCTAATTTCTGACAACTGTCATTTTTCAAGCATGCTTAGTAAACAATACCAATTTCAAGTCTCTGAAATAAGAGCGTTCGTTACAACTATTTGGTCTTTTTTGTTGAAACTTTAAAAATGTTTTCAACTTCGTATAAACTAAAAGACTAAGTGGAAAGTGCAAACACCAACAGTGGAGTTTCAGATGTAACATACAAGGAGAATGTATGTGGTAAAAAAAAAACAAAAAACAAATAGAACCTCATAATAATCAAGATCACCCTCTGTTGCATATTAGAGGAATACATTTCTATCGCACCAACATGTTGTACTGTACCTGCATCTGTTCGTATATCCAGTCAATGAAGTAAATGACATTGCCGTAAACTCCTGGCTTGTTCCTCTCAGCACATCCAATCCCCCAGCTGGTGTCTCCAGCGAGGAACCACACATTCCCAACTTCAACCACCAGGGGGCCTCCGCTGTCACCCTGCAGAAAACAAATATTTCTGGTTAGTGTGTATATGTCTTTCTATGCGCCCTGGTCCACAATAGAGAGAACAAACTTGGACTAACCTGACAAGAGTCAACTCCTCCATCCAGTTTGCCCGCACAGATCATAGTCTCAGTGACTAACCCGCTTAACACGTTGGGTGCATTACAGGTCTCTCTGCTGTATATAGTCACACTGGCTTGATTTAATATCGGAGGCGTTGGCCCTGAGTAAAAATTAATGATTGCACACCCACAGTTAACTCAGCCGAGCATGAAAAGTACAGTTTTTTCTTACTTAATCTTGAAGCCTGAAAAACCAGGTGACATTCGGGAGGGAGGAATGAAAACATTTACAGGTTTCTCAGCGTATAGTATTAGATCCATTCCATGGACAGTTGGACATATTTACTCACCAGATGAGAACAAGGCACCCCACCCTGTGATCCAGGCTCGAGTTCCGGGCGAATTTATGGACATGCCGGCGTTGGGAAGACAAACTGGCTTCGCTGTGGCTGAGGCATAAACACATGTGAGCTTCAAGCATTACTCACAGTAGGTAGGATTATTAGTGTGACTCAGTTAGTGTAATATGAATTTGACTTCTCAGCACTTACATGAAAAAGGCAGAGGTGAACTCAGCTTTAGGAGAGCGATGTCGCTGTCACTTGTTTTTGAATTATAATTTGGATGACTGATGATTCTATCAACTTTAATGCCATTGGTCATTAGAGACAGTCTGACGTTGCCGTAGTATACGCGCCATTGTCGTGGGTTGTTGTAGCTGCCAATGAGCAGAGTTAGAAAACACAAAATAAATATCTGATTGTTTTCTTGAATGTCATTTAAAAAAAAAATAAAAAAAAGAAAGTGGAAAATAAAGAGAGCTTAACTTTGAATTACACATAACGTGCGGGTCTTGATTTTACACTCATGTCAGTCACTAACCTTACTGGAATTTTAGAAATCACCGTGTCAATAAATGATACTGATACGGTGATTCGCGTCACTGATAGTTAATCTACAAAAGCACACCATGGTAATTAAGAGGTTACAGGTCACTGTTGCGCAACATTATTAGGCTGAGCAATTACGTGTTTGTATGGAACAAGTGGGGGAAACTGACCTTTCAAAGCAGTGTGCAGCGGACAGGATCCAGGTCTGGGCAATAATGGAGCCTCCACAAACATGTTGGCCATTTATCTGAAGGCTGACCTGCCACGGCCAGGCCTCATTTACAGCTTCTGTGCCACCCACGATTCGAGTTCTGGTAGCTGCTAAACTCTTCCCACATTCTGAGGAAGGACAAGCGCAACGTGACTTTTTATTTCAAATCTGTTGCCGAAAGAAAAAAAAAACTTTCATTAGGTCCTGTTCAACTAAATGTATAACCCCTTATCAAAAAGAAGTGGCGCTGTATATTGAGTACTTTAGCCAAAACAGTAACTTACCGATACATTTAAGTGTGACAGCCTGGGTTGAGCAACTCTGGCTGTAAGAGGAAAGGATGACAAAAAAAGGTGTATATTTAACACAGCGCATTTGTGATTGCTGCACTGTGTATCAGTGATACCATAAACAGGAATGTTTACCTGTGAGTGAGCTGTGACGTCACGTATGATCCATAATAACTTCCAGGCTTCAGCGTCAAGTATCCATTGGCGGCCAAAGAACCAGCACTGGTTTGACCGTAGGACACATAATCCTTTCTGAGGGATACACACACAAAGTCAAACATGTGACCAGTGAGGTGAGACCAGCACACTGTGCTTGGTCGGAACTGCCACACTTTCTTTCTTTCATTCTTACAGAAAATTCTTCAAGATTTCCCTTAATTTTTCCCAAATAAGTATTTTCATGGTAGACTAGTTACAGGATTTATTTCAAAATGATGGCAAAGTAAAAAAAAAAAAAAAAAAGTGTAGCGCTACAGTGTTGTAACTACAGTGAACCATCTTCCCATTTGCTATAGTCACACAATATGGCGGGTCTTGTTCAAATGTTTGGCGCGTCGCATGTTCTGGGGATTGGACAATTTTGTGTTTAGTGTTAGCATTTGTTATCTGTTTTTTAATGAAAGTTATGAAGACACTGCCCTTTTAGCTGTTTGCCTGTGCTTCTAGTGTGAACTGTGGTGGTGAAGACAATCAGAAGACACACCTATCGTAGCCCATCTGCTCACACACGGCTTTCCCATAGTTGTTATTCCAGTTCTCAGCGCACACGGGCATCCACTGCTCGTTACTTGCCGTGTATCCCTGTAGCATGGAGTTGGCCCCATGCAAACGAACTGCGGAGCAAAGAGAGCAGCATTTTAAAAAACTTAAATGGTAGCATCTTGTGTGTGTGTGTGTGTGTGTGTGTGTGTGTGTGTGTTTGTATGCGTGTCGAAGTCTGCCGTGTCGATTTGAATGTCTTACAACACTGAGATTCGTCCTCTCCATGCGAACAGTCCCTGACGCCGTCACACCACTGGGAGGGGCTCAGACACTGCCCGCCGTCTCTGCACGACTTCCCCAGGATACACTGGTAGTAAACTGCCAAGCGCACACATGTATGAATGAGTGCAGAACGTGCACAAACGCAAGCATGCACAAGTGAATGGTAAACACGTACAAACGCACGCACAATAGCGTCGCTCTGAGACCGCGCAACGGCCGAAGTCGTTTTGCTGAGCTACAAGGGTTCGCAAATGAACTCACAGAAGTACCACAGCACGGCTGCAATCACTGCCAGGACGAAGAACACGGCCAGGCATATGCACAGGATGTTTCTCCAGTGACATGACTTTGATCCTGCAGTAAAAGAAAAAAAATAAATAAATAAAATTACTGATATTCCACACTGTTTTATTGTTTTTTTTTTTTAAGCTGTGTATGTATTATGCAAAATTAGCAGAATTTGCAAACCCCCTATTTGCATGCATTTTGCATGCCTTCACAAATACTGCAACTGTGACAAGAACCTGCGCAGACTACAGCTCTGACTTCTTACTTTACTTCACAGGAGTAAACTAATGACTTGCGGTCGCTCTATGTTTATGACCAACCCAAGTCTACGGGCTTAAACACAGGGGTTAGGATATGTAAATGCTTCCAAATAACCCTCTGCTATTTGACACAATTCTGGCACATTCAGAGAAATAACAGTGAGTTTGTGGGGGGGGGGGGGGGGGGGGACTAAGGCTGAGACCGAGAAAATGTTTTCGTAGTAGTAATAATATAAACCAAATGACAAATTAAATATACAGTAGCGTTCCTTTCTTCTTGCTAAACCAATTAATTTTCATACAAGATACTGTGCACACATATAAGATGACCACAGTGGCCATGATTCATAAGGCCAATGAATGGAACGCCAACTCTTTAGTCAAGTTCCATAAACACTGACCCAGTTTAATTATTTTATTTATTTTTGCCACCATGAAGTAAAGGAAACCGGGTAGGACTCTGAACTGAACTGACTAGAGTTCATGAATTCAAGTGTAACGCTTTCAATAAAGTAGCAAAACCTTTTCATACTTCAAAATCAAAAGCCTGTTTTACCGGTCATGTATATATATGTACGTACAAAGTAAGTGTTTTCATTCATGTGTGTGGGGATCTGTCTCATTACTGCCTTATCAGATTCTCCAACATCCTGCAAATTATTCAGCATCAAAAAGCTCAAATATCACCTACCTTTATTTCGTCTTGTAGGATACGGCGATCCGGCTGATGTAGTGTTCCAGGTGTTGACGGGTGGTGAAGTCGTCTGATATGGGTTAGGATATACCATCTGCTGCACAGGGTATGGAGGTGGTCTTTCTCCCTGGTGCTGGAACCCTAAGTTGTCATACTCGCCATCTTTCGCCTGGAGATAAAGGGAAAGAAAAAGCAGCGTTCATTTGCGGCAGCCCTCATTCACTAATCTGCTTCAGTTCATAGAAATACCCATTAACTTATTTATAGTTTATTATTTTTTAGTTTAATTTAGTTATAAAATCAAGGCATCAGGTGTCCGAGGATGTTAGAGAGCTTACCTGACTTTGACTCATGGTGAAACGGATCTCACTGCCCGATGAGAGACACTATCTGGAAAGGTTTGTATTATTTTTATTCAGGAAAAAAATATATTACTTTCAATCTCTTGAAATCTTTAAAAACAACTTTTTAAAACCATTTCACTGGAAATTAAAAATATAACAAACTGTTAAACACTCTTGTACTGGAAATTCTCTTTGTGAATTCTCAGAATTTATAAACTGGTTAAAGAACTGTTCCAAGTCTCAAAATACGTAAATTAGTTATCTATTAAACTTATGGAGTAGGCTGACTTACCTAGAGTTCCTGAGTAGATTTCCAAATGCTTTAAGCGCTACAGTTCTGTCTGTCACTCCACTCCTTTATTCTCCACTCTCACGTCTCTCGCAAGCACCATTCCTCAAAGTACTCAACAGCCAAGGCCACACCTTTTTTACCACAGAGTGCAGAAGCCAATGAGCTGCGTGCCACTTGATTTGTACAGCTCTTTTTAATGACACGAGCAAATATGGGAAGGTACAAATGAAGGCCAGCACTCGTATTGTCTTCAGAAGGCAGCACGGAACAGTGTTAATCCCTGAATGGTAATCTTGAATATTATCAGAACATCTATATGTAATGTATTTTAGAGATCTATTGTTTTTTTTGTTTTTTTAATAAAAGAATACTTCTCCTTTTTCACTGCACTTCACCTTGTCCTTCCTCAAAAATCAAACACCCTTTACATTTGGTCCGGGTTTCGCGTAACCGTACTTACATGAATTAACAACAGTGACGGTGTTTCAAAGTTCACCTACAGGCAATGTTCTCCAGTAGATATAGCTGCCTCACCGGCTCTCCAATGAAAGCTTAGATGAGCGAAAAGAATATATATATATTATATATATACCGAACATGAAAAGGATTTGAGTCACATAACAAACAAAGGTGTGATACATGTAGTCCTTACGTTCACGTTATTTTCGGTGCTCCTAAGGAGATGTGTCCCCTGTGTTTAATCAGTAACTGGAAAAAAATTGTCAGCTGGACTTAAAAAAAACACTACGGTCAAAGGACATTCAAACCCTGTCAATATTCAACTTCACATATGAATGTATTAACTGGCAGGAGAGGAGGTCGATGGAAAACAACAGTCAGCCGTTAAGAGAGCGAAGAACATGTCCATGTCTCTTGTGCTGCACCTCCTCATTATCTTCACAAGGTGTCTGTGGCTCAGTAGGTGTAGTTGTGTGACGTCTACAGGGAAGAGGGTTAGCGGTCCGATACCAGGGCGATGCCGCATATTCAAATATCCTTGAACATGAAGCCAGAGTTACAGCCAGTGCTCGTCACTCGCTTGCATGTTTGTGTAAATGAGAGGCTATATGTTTTGTTGTGGCCTAAAATACCAATCGGTAGAAATGCACTGTATAAAAACAGTATAGCAGTATGGGAAATTATTTTTTTTAACGGAAAAACAACAATACATTAATTTATGAGCTTATGAGTAATTACAAATTCACTGTAAGTCGTTAATAATAGAGCCAATAAAGCTGATTCTGATTCTGATAAATGTGTGGATTATAAATAACATACCTAGTGTCATTCACTGCAACAGTTTACACATTTATTTTTAACCCCACAAGGAAATGTCTATGTAAAATACAACAGAATAGAATTCCCTTCACTGTCATTATACAGTGTGCAATGAGATTGGAGAGCTTGTCCTTTTCAGTGCATAAGCACAATGTTCCAACTTTCCCTTCATATCAGTTTTGCTAATTTCTTTTGAGTGTAGTTTTACTGTCTATTATAAGAATCCTGATCCTATTGTACTTGATGAGATCCACGGATAACATTTCATATTTTATTTGCATGGTTAGATGACTAAAGGTCAAAAGAGCAACTTCTGAGACAATTAATCAGTTACTCATGACTCAAGACTTTAGCTTTAACAATATAATGGTAAGTTGACATGACCATCATGGCCACCCTTCCCATCTGGCATGTTATTGTATTGATTGTGACACCAGCATTCACGTAAAAAAAATAAAAAAAAAAATAAAAAGAGAGAGAGATATAGCAGCATCTAGTGGTCAACTTCTAAATAACCCTGAACAACATTGCATAAGTAATGCATGAATAAACAATGCTGATGCCTTTTGCTTAGTGGAGGTCAATCCTTTAATCATTAACCCATAGACATAGAAACACAACACAAAGCAGTGCTTTCATAAAAACTATTTATTTAACCATTACAATTCAGAGTTAAATATGAAACCTTTTTTTGCACACAGGCATTTCTTCCAACAGGAGTGTTTAGTAACTGGAGTCATGGTGTCCTGTGAGCCAAGTCCTACTTGCTGTTTGATTAAGGCCACTGTCATTACAGTTGTAACAGATGTTTTCTTCACAGGAAAAAGGAGCTTACAGATGTCTTAACCATTTGGAACAAACGGTGAGTTACCACACAGTTTAACGTGAGTGAATCCAGGAAAGAGAAGGTTCCTACCCGGCTTCTTCTTTTTTCTTTTTTACAACTTCTGGATCAGAATGGAGGAGGCTCCACCACCGCCATTGCAGATGCCTGCCAGTCCGTACTGACCAGACTTCAGGTTGTGCACCATGTGACCCACAATTCTCGCTCCAGACATCCTGACAAATGAAAGAGAAATAGAGTGTAACACTTCAATGTCATGTAGAGATTTTAAAATATAGACATCTGATTCTGGTTTTAACACTGACTACAGGGTAAAGAGCAAATTAATGCATTACAACATAATTGAACAGTGCTACAAACGAGGGCTGGGAGATACTGGGAATTTTGGTATCGATCCGATACCAAGTAAATACAGGCCTTGTATCGCTGATAACGATACCTTTTCTTGAAATGTCAGGATGACCATTGAATAACTTCAGAATTTTCCCTTTAGTTAGTTGATTATGATTATAATAAAATACAGGACAAGTATTTAGGCAAATAAACCTGTTTTTCTTAACTAATTACAATATAAAACAATTTAACTGTATAAAATTTAAATTAGTGCAAATGCAAGAAAAGGGAACAATGTAACAAAAATATAAATATAACAATGTAAACAACAACCATGGGAAATAAAGACAGCAACAGTAGTCAGTTGAGCAAGATAAGTAAATAAAAGCAACAGTGTAATAATAAATATTATAATAATAATAGTTGGAAATGTTGGCTCATTAATTTTTCACCACAAAAGTGAGTCTACATCCCACGTAATCGTCTTCTCGTCCGAGTGCTGACGCATTTCAATAACAGCATCAGTACCAGCTGTGCGATGCTGCTGTGATGCTCGGATAAGAGTGTCAAACTCAGTCAATATCCCACCTTTTACTACAGGTGAGGACGGAGAAGATCCTGACGCACAAAGACTTGGAGAGAAGCTGCGGCCGAATGAACTCCGTGATGAGTAATTTGCTGGACGTATAGAAGAGAAACTGTAACAAAAGTATCGATCTCATCACGCTAGTAACGAGCCGATACCGATACAGGCCGTGATGTCCAGTCGTACTACAAACCATAGCCTTCAAGATGAAAACACAGCTGAATCAAGTGCTCTCTCAGTTTCTGGATGAGGATACTTTTGAGATGAACAGCTTTGTCAGCTGGTATCTCCAATTTGTTCATCTCCTACTCCATTGGATCATTGACAGTATCTCCTCTGGTCAGCTCGTCTCCTGAACCTGAACTAATTTTCAGCCAGTCCCTCTCAGCTGCTTACCCAATGGGGTGTCCCAGTGACACAGCTCCCCCGTTGACATTGACTTTTGAAGGGTCAATGTCCAGCATTTTGATGTTAGCCAGGACGACCACACTGAAGGCCTCATTGATCTCCCACATGGCGATATCGTCTTTCTTTATTGCTGCTGCATCCAGGACCTGACAGAGACAAAGGAAGTCAACAACGTCATTAGAGGTCTTCCTCTCTTAGCACAGTCATGTGTTGAGATGGACACTGTTGTCAGTTTGAAAACACATGACACATTTGGACCTTAATAATAAAACTGATACACACATTACATTCATAAAGTAAGGATGCATAAAGAAAGTGTGCCAAATGACACCATCAACCTCACCTTTGGAACGGCAAATGCAGGCGCAATGGGGAAATCAATGGGAGCGACTGCAGCGTCAGCAAACGCTATGTTAATAATAATAATAAAAAAAAGCAACATATTAATAAAACCTGACGGGAAACCACTGAGCTCACACTGAACATGAAGCGGAAGAACAAAATTTGCCTCATAAAACTAGACTTTTTATTACCTGCATTTTACAAGAGCACATAAAAACATATTTTATGATGATCGGCAACCTGTATTTGAAACTCTAACTTCTCTAGCCTCTAGCCAACAAATCTTCTATTGCTTCTATAAGCAGAAAACTGACTGTTATAATCTGCAAGCAAGTGTGTGTGTGTGTGTGTGTGTGTGTACGTGTAAAACTTACAGACAATTCTGGCTAGTGGAGTGACATTCAGTCTCTTTGCAGCATCTGCAGTCATCAAAACAAGAGCAGCGGCGCCATCGTTCAGTGTGCTGGCATTGGCTGCCGTCACTGTGCCTGTGAACAATCAAAGTGTACACTGAAACCCATGGCTTCTACTAGACTGAATGCCAATTCTTATAACTAAAGCAGATAGCACATGGCAAAAATAGGTGAATATGACAGCATATTAATACTTCATATACTGGAATTTCCCCTTGTGTAAATGCACGATTGATTCATAACTTACAAGTGACTGTGCAGCGCATCCGTTCTTATCTTTCTCTCTCATCAGATAATCAGTGGCTTATCACAACACTGCAGACTGAGGTGGCGAATGAAAAGACTCAAACAAATATTAATGGAAAGTGCATCGTTACCATTCTCTTTCTGGAACACTGCCTTCAGTTTAGGGACTTTGCTGAAGTCAACCCGCCTCCACTCCTCATCCTCAGAAACCACCACATCAGGTTTGCCTACAAAAAATACAAAGAACAGATATGCAGTGCTCTGTAAATGACTAATGCCACTGGCCCAAGAGAAACAAGCCACTGCCATCTTCATGTACCTCTCTGGGGAATGTTGACCGGTACAATTTCTTTGGCCAGCACACCAGACTCATATGCTGCTTTGCTGCGGCTGTATGAGCCGATGGCATAGGCGTCCTGCTCCTCTCTGGTGATGCTGCAGTTCTTGGCTGTGTTCTCTGCACAATTGCCCTGTGAAACAACAGTAATAGGACCTTGTAAAGGAATTTAAGAGCTTCCCAGAAAGACAATATTTGACTCAAGGTTTACAGTTACCATGTGGAATTTGTTGTAGACATCGGTGAGTCCATCCTTGACAATGAGATCTTCCATCCTCACTCCTCCGTAGGTTGGGGTCTCTCTGGCCATCACATAAGGTACGTTGGACATGCTCTCCATGCCTCCTGCCACCATTACATCCTGAAGTCACACACACAGAGCTACAGTCTACTACATAAAGTGACTTTTCTTATAATGCCTGTAATCCTGTAATCCATATATCCCAGCCAGGCAAAACCTGCGATAGTTTATTATAAACACATCTTGTGTTTGGTCACAATACTGCCCACATTATCTTGTCTGTGATCCATGTCTTAACAAGAGATGCAATATGAGAAGAATTATTTGTAATCTATGTCATGTTACTGTACTGCATGTGATTTACCTGGTGACCACACATTAGACTCTGGGCTGCCATCATGATGGACTTCATTCCAGAGGCACAGACTTTGTTGATGGTTGTTGCTGGAGTGCCGAGGGTCAAGCCTGAGGAGAAATTAATTCATAAGAATGAATCTTTGAACCAATCTTCAGCTATGTTTCTCTTGATACTTCACAGTGGTGCTAGGGCAGCACATGTGTATCAATAGTGTGACGCTTTTCCAATGATTTGACCTCACCTGCTCCAAGCAAGGCCTGTCTTGTGGGAGCCTGTCCTTCTCCTGCCTGAAGTACGTTGCCCATGTAGACTTCCTTCACATCTTCAGGAGTAATACCTGAACACATGAAGTGAAACCATGAACACAGCCGTCTACAAATTTCACTGCAAAAGGTCCTTAGAATACGAAAACTGTGTACAAATCAGTGAGTCAGTGACAGTGTCTACCTGCTTTATCTATGGCTCCCTTAATAGCAACGGACCCCAGTTTGGTTGCTGGAACTGCAGCCAGGGTGCCTTTGAAGGAGCCCATTGGAGTACGGACTGCACTGACAATGACGACTTCCTGAAAAAACGCATTAAAGTCTGCACTTCAGTGTTTGCAGCTGCAACATTTGATTGTGATAAGAATGGGAGATTTCAGTTAAGAGTACTTACATTGAGTGAAGGGCGAGATGTGTAGGTTCTTGACAGGTACTTGTGAGCCTACGATGGCACAGTAATAGGGTAAGATTACATAAAATAACCCTTTAATTTATCCCCCACAATGGGGATGAAAAGCACATTTAAAAACAATATACACTGACCAGATAGAATATAATATCTCACCCCAGAGAATAAAATTTTGTTTTAAAAAGGGATTTAAAAACAGGCAGTGGCAGGCAATCCAGTGGCAAACTACTTCAGGGTTGGGACAAACATCTGTGTATAATGAATTACAAATAACTTCATATAGAAGAAACAACTGAGTTGAACAGTCATATGGCCAGAGGGACAAATGACCTCCTTAATCTGCACATGTAGTAGGACAAAGACAACCTGTCACTGAATGTAGTCTTCTACCTATTATTAACGTCAGCTGTTCAGAGCCCCCCTCCTCTGCCAGAGGTATTAAGGATTCCAGCCCTGTCCCCACAACAGTCAGCCTTATTCAACATCCTGTCCAGGTCCCTTATTGCTGCCACATGGACACATGGCTACAACACTCTTCAGGAGTTGTAGCCATGCTAGCCAGTGTCTGTGCTAGCCAGGTGTTGGCCCAGGTACTTGTAGGTCTGAACAAACTTCACACAGTCTCTGTTGATGGCCTTCTGAAAGTCTACCATCATCTCCTTGACTTTGCAGGTGTTGATGCAAAGTGGTTAGACCTGCATTACACCATAAAGTCCTTAACTGGGTTCCTGTGCTAGACAAATTCAACTGTGAAGCTTGACTACCACTCAGGACTCAGGACAGAACAGGATAACGGTCATTCGATCATTTGTAACACTTGATAAAGATGCAAAATACATTCTGGGCTACCTGGCCAACTCAAGTCCACACAAGTTACCTCCCAATGTATCCTCAATAAGGCATTGGGGGACAAAAGCCATCTGGCATCTGGGACCATAATTGGTCAGATGTGCAATTTGAATTGGAACAGTTTTTTTGACTGCGACTGGTAACATTTCTGCACAAAATTCAGCTCCTGGATGCTCAGGTGACATGTCTGATTACACCAGTGCTACTCTGCAATAGGGCTGGCAAGGGCAGATCTTGGCTGGAGCACGATGAGGTCTCAACCGAGGGACTACTGACCAACTGTCCACCCTAATATTTTGTGGTTGAGTGAAGTCTGGCTGGTTTTGCCAGGCTGGAACCCTGAGGGACTCCACCAGGCTGCAGCAGATATAGTCACAGAGGCTAAGAGAAAAACTCCTGTCAGACAGTCCAGAGCAGCACCTTTAATCCCAACACAATTCTAACAACTCATTTTCCACAGCTCTGTCTGTGCAGTTTTTCTCATCCCGTATACAGTGTACAAGCTACTGGACACTCGAATTTCCCTCTGGGGATGAATACAGTATTTTTCTATTCTTTTCTATTCTAAACAATTCAGGGTTTCAGATCAGGACACTGATGATTGTTATGGTTCCAGTTAGCTAGCTCCCGTTATTATTGTTGTTAGCTTCTTTCTTATTTTTTAAGAAGACGAAGCCAGTGACATGAAAACACTTCTCTAAGCACCCGAGCCACCTGGTGCATGTGTTCCCAGGCTGCTTCATTCTCACTTAAGCCAAGGACGCTGCACAAACACCAAAAGGTTAGCAGAGCTGCTGCGGCTTCACCAGGGCCTCGCGTCGTCTGATTGTTGCTAAAACTAGCATTCATAGCGACACACAACGACATCTCAGACTACACAAACCCATTACTTGACACACCGTCACGTACCAGGCGTTTGCAGACTCTGCCATGCATGGTTAGGAGAGCATTGGATGACATTTTGGAGTGTGAGACAGGACTCAAACACAGACTAGCTTCACCTTCAGCAGCAGAGGGATAAATACGTCAGCCAATCACAGCGGGAGGTGTGTTACCCGGCGTCATCATTCGCGGGGCATGATGGTTATTGAAGTTCCCACTAATGATAACAACAGCGCAGTACTGTGGATATGGATGAATATACCATGATAGAGAACCATTCTTTTTTTAATGCACCTTCTTTTCAATGATTAATATTTTAATGCAAGATTATGGCAGTGCTGACTTCACGCTCACTAAAATGATATTTATTTTCTTCACATAGGCCCACGTGTATACTGTGCATGAATGAATTGGTAGTCTGTGCTCTGCACCTTTCATACTCACATACTTTTGTCCAGAAGATGGCAGTATCAGAGACCAGGAGAAAGAGCTGAGCCAAACGGTTTAATTTCCCAGACCATTGCAAATCATTCATTCATATATATGTTGTCATGACTGTGTCTGTCTGTGTCAAGTTTTGGGTTTCCTGTTTTATTTTGTGACGTTTTTTGATTTCCTGTCTTTTGTGTTTCCTCATGTTGTCCCTTGATTATTGGTACTCCCTGTGTGATTGCTCATTAGTTTCACCTGTGTCTCGTCATCCCTCTGCCTCTGTGTGTGTATATAGCCCTGCCTTTCCCTTTGTTCCCTGTCGTATCACTCTTGTTACCTTGTCATATCGCTTTCATGCTGTTTTTCGTGTTTTCAAGCTCCTTGTGTGTTCTTGATTCTTTTGTATTTAGGGTTACCTGCCGTCAGCAGCTCCTATAGTTGTTAAAACCTTTTGTTTGCACCAAGTCCTCACCACTTTATTGTCCTGCACCTGGGCCATCACCATCTCACTACTTGACATAAGTAAGCTTTCCAACAGGGTTACTCACTGAATTGGTTACGTGGTCAGATGACCACTGTCAGAAGACATTTTTGACACACTTATAACACAGGAGAACATGCCAAGAAATAATAAGCCATATTTGTCATTATGTTAATTGAGACTGTCAGAGTAGATTAAGTGAAAGAAGTATATGTAGCAGAAATCTACTAATCCCTTTGTCACAGTGTAAAATTGGATGGTGTGATGAGGTGCCATGGAAACTATTAGGAACACATCATCAGTCCCAAAGTAAGTCTATAGGAACTGATTACATTTTACAGACTTTACATGTGACACACAAGCCAGACTACATGTTGCCCCATAGTCAAGTATGTTCAGCAGTCTGGATGGCTTAAGGAAAGAAAGAGTTGGCACAGCTGTTTGTTTTCCTCAAGAGGGCGTAATAGCGCTGCCCCGAGGGCTCCAGCACAAACTTGCCTGCAAGAATGTGATCCAGATGATCAATGATGCTTTTTGCTTTCCTGACCACCTTCCACCTTCCGCACTGAGGGCAAGTCACACACACTTCTTGGAGCACACGTTTGTGATACTGTGTAAGCTGTTTTTGTATTTTTTGTGACAATCCATTAAAAAAGCATCTAAAAGGAGATAGAAGATAGAAGAATGGTAAAAAGTTCCCTTGCAACTTATACAGTTCCACTGAGGAAAGAAAAGCCATGAATGCAGCAATTTTAATAACTGTGCAGTATGACTCATAGATGCTCTTAAAGAATAAAAGAAACACAAATTGGGTCTGATTGATGAGTGCATATTTGCCGTCTGATTCATGGGATAAGGGAGATACTGGCATCAGCAACAGTGTTTACCCAGTACATCCCATACATTTACATACACCCTCTCATACAAGATAAAGTATTTAAGTCATTTTTGACAGAGCGTATATGTACATGTTGTTCTTTCTTTCTTTAGCAATCCATCCATTCATAGTTCAGCAGAGTGCGACGCACTCTTCTTCGTCTGAAGTCGTATTCTTTTTGTCTGAACCCATGTGAAAAGTACAGGTAACCTGAAAAGGTGAGATGCTTCATTAATATCATTACAAACAGGATCATAATGCAGTGGCAGAGGGACTGTCTTTAGACTGTTACCTCTTTTCTCAAAAGCAGCATCTACTTGGAAGGCAATCCGAGGAAGCCCCCTACGGATGAGCTTTGGGTAACCGACATCCATTCTGCCCCTCCTTTCATTGTAGCTGTATGAATGATATGAGTAGCAGTGTTAATCAACACGCAGTATCTGTTTATATCTGGATTGAGTTCATCGGGTTAGTCTTTACTCACCTCCAGTATCTGTTCCTTACAAAGAAAAGGGTTCTGCTTGTAAGTGGCAGATAAACAGCAGCATCTACCTTGGTAACAGACGCAGGTAAGCCGAAGTCACTTAGAGGTTTGGGATAACCCGGTAGGACAGTGTTTCCTGTCACAACCCAATAATGGTTCCCTGTGGTGTGAAAAGGTTGAATTATGTTTGTTGCAACTCCCGGTATTTTTTATGAACAATTAATATAGCTGATTTTATACCTTCAAAGAAAATCACAATATGCTGTCTGTTATTCTCATAAGCAGCATCAACTTTGTTGACTCCAGGCCAGACAGACTGAATTTTCTTCATAATGATGTTATTCCTATGGCTCCTCTTCCAGAAATACCTGACAAAGAAAGAAATAAGTACAGCTGTCACGTACAACATTTGTCTTGTCAAAATAAGAGCTCTGACAAATAAAGTCGCTTGTTTCTGAAAACGTTCAAGTGACTGAATAAAAATGCATAAAACTCTGACCCATCTTTGAAGAAGTAAAGATCCCCTTTAATGGAGGTTGCAGCATCAAAGCTCAGCTTTGTGTCACACTTGTTTGGAGGAAGTTCAGGCTCTGATTGACCAGGGGACTTTGCTCTGACTCCTTTAGGAGACAAAAGAGAGAAATGGGGGGCTCAGCTGGAGAGTTTGTCACTGATGTCTGATGGCTTAAGGAAAGAAAGAGTTGGCACAGCTGTTTGTTTTCCTCAAGGGGGCGTAATAGCGCCGCCCGAGGGCTCCAGCACAGACTTGCAGGCAAGAATGTGATCCAGCTGATCAATGATGCTTTTTGCTTTCCTGACCACCTTCCACCTTCCACACTGAGGGCAAGTCACACACACTTCTTGGAGCACACTTTGCTTTTGTGATCTTTGCTCTGTTTCTGAAATACAAACTAGCAACCTGTGGAGTACTTAACCTCTCACCATAGAGAGCTTGTATTCCCTTTCGGTCATCATCTGGTAGCATGTACCCCTCTGTGTTCACATACTTGTAGGTGGGATGCATCAGAGCTGTCTCATCCTCTGAGTGGGCTAATCCCAGAGCATGGCCAAACTCATGAGCGGCCACCAAGAACAGGTTGGTTCCTGTATATAAATAGTAATATAGTTAGTGCAGGTACATGACCAGCTACAGTGTTACATCCACAATGCTTATTACAGTATGTTTACCTGCTGAAGTTAGAGTCCAGTCTTCATCATCATCAAAATGGGTATCACCTCCGATGCCTTCCCCGGGAGAGAATGCATGTGCCAAGACACCATATTTCCCATCAAATGGAGCAAAATCTCCATGGTCTGGTTTGTAGAGCAGAAGATAAAGTTAGCACAAAACCATACATTTCAAAGGCCCTGAAGGGAAAACATTACCTCCAGCCTTGAATTTGATTATAATATCAGCAGCATCGCTGTCAATCTGCTTGAAATCGATAGGAGCTACATCACTGTAGAGTTTCAGAGCTTTGGCTATGGTGGCATCCACATCACTTCGACCCAAGTCTGGTGTGTAGTCAGTTATCCTGTTAGAGTGAAAATAGTTTGCTCTATGCTTGGATGAACTGCATACAGGAACTCAATGACTTTTGTTAGATGTTCTTGTACTGATTCTTGTACCTGTATGTGACCACAGTCTTGTTCCACTTTGGTCGGCCCTCAAAGAGGCCATATCTGTTGATATCTATGAATCCACAGCGGGGGCGAGACATCACTTCCAGTGTCCTAGAGTCCGCCTGCCCCGTCACCTCCAGTCCAAAAAACGTCTGCATTTTTCTGAGATTGCTTTCAAAGGAGACTTGAGAGCTGCGCTGCATAGCTCTGGATGTGCTGACAACTGTATCCGGGTAAAATTGAGACAAATAGTTCTGGAAAAAGAAGGCAAAAATAAGCGGAACCCCACATATCAATTAAACTGCATATAGGATTAATTTGACTGATCCTGAATTTAGCTTTAGCAGTAGCCAGGTTAAGTCTAAATTCTCAGAATATGAATCTGGAAATTCAGAATATGAATCTGGTAATAGGCCATTCAGAGCCATTGCGGGCCGTGTTTCAGCCTATACAGAGAAAAAAGGCATGCAACTACAAGTCCTTCAACCAATCAGAGCAATTTAGTTGTAAACAAATTTAACTCCACGGTGCTTAAATGATGATGTGTATCACTATGCTGGTACTCTTCCCACCATAAAACCTGCACAAATGATTTGATTGGCCCGGCAGATCAGTCATCAGTTTTCAGTGGTTTGACTCCAGACCAACTTCACAACATAAATGTTGTGGGCGGTGGAGGAGAGGATGGCTTTTTAGGCTCATTTAGCTTTAGAAAAGAATAACATTACTTTGCAATTATAATGCAATGTATGTGCAGTAGAAATCATCAATATTACCGTGAAATCAAACACAGTACACATGATATTTGCATACTCACATTCATCAATTGTCTGTTTCCATCATTAAAAACATAATAAAATAAATCGTATTACAACTTAACGTGTGGAAAGGGAAATCGTCATGTCAGTTGGTTTTGTTGCGTAAAAAACTGTGCTGTTGTTGTATTTCCGCCAAATCAGATGCCCAAGAGCAAGATGTGTTGCCTCATGAATTCTTACACTGCAGAATTCCAAGTTGCTTGTTCTCACCATAACCACAGATTACCACACTGATATCATTCACTTTCAGAATAATAGCATTCTAACATATTTCATATGCTTCCTCTGACTATTACAGAAGCTAGACCATTACAGAAACCAGAGGGTGCAATCACTCAATCAAATGTATTGTCAGTATGCCTGAAAGTAAGTTTTGAGCATGTTTTAGAAGAATATCACCACCATATGCCATATATCATTCTATAGTTGTCTTCACAATGTTCAGGTGTCCTTCACACTTTTTTTCCCCATGTTATAAGCCAACATTATTTTAAATCCAACTTGTACAGATGCAGGGTACAGTTTACATGAAAGTTGCAAGATTTAAACAAGGTAGACATTGATAACATGAACACACTGAAACAATGTTTCAGGAAATACCAAACTAGTTCATTACAACAGTTGGTGTGTTCTTATGTTTTTCTTTATCACTGGGGACACAGTTGGCGATCCAGACATTATTCAAAAATCCAGTGACTCAGAAAAGTCAATGCATTTTGCATTCACATTGATACGCTGAAATGTAATAGATATTGCAGGATATTATTACCCCGTGAATTAACGCAACACAGAGAAATATTTTTAACATTCGTATTTACCTGGACTTTTAAGAGCTCCTCTTGGCTGGGTGAAGTGGCGGGCAAAGCTCCACATAGTGATACAACCACCACCACCATCACAATTTTGAAAGCAGCTCCCATGAGTCCCTTTTATTTCAAAGAAGAAGGAGAAATTCACTGTGCTTAAGCTATTCTTTATCTCAGATACTGTTCAGCTGGTCGCAGTGAACAACCGACTCCTGAAACATTCGATCTCAGTATTTTGGATGGAACATGGAAGAGCGGGGAAAGGCTGGGCAACAAGACATTCCTGCAAGTGTCTGAACAGGCCCATTCAGAACAACATGAGAGAAATAATAGCAGTAATGATAAGAAGCGGGGGCTGGTGTGGAGGGGGAGATGATTTGCAGCTGGAGTAGCTTGAACTGGCATGAATATGATATACGGTAGATCAGACACGCCATAAAGGAGCTATCAACAGGAACAGTAATAGTCAACATCAGGTGCTTTCTGTGTGCAGTTTACTCATTGTGGTAATTACACATCACCAAAGTATTTGGTTTCCAGTATTTAGCAGCTGTTGGTGTTGTGACCTAGATATAAATAATCTTATCTAATTTACATTTTAATATTTATAATTTAGAGATCCGGGGGGCAAGGCAGTTAAAAAGTTAATACTTGTTATTGAAGTTGTACTTTAATATTTGAATTTTGCTTATATTTTATGTTAATTGGATTGAGGTCAGAGTGATGTCACTCAATGATGTCACCGCTGTGTATGCCGTGAAATAAAAATGGAATTAGAACTGGGACAAATAAAGTTGCCAAACTTTAAAAACTTTCAAAATGCAGTGTGAAGTGTCAACAATCTCAATACACTGGCTAGTAGAATCATGGAACTAGTTAGGAACATGTAGAAAGGTCAAGACTCCAGCAGCACTCATAGTAAATGGAACCACTTTATTAGACAGACACATTTTGGCTTGTGGCCTTCATCAGAGTCATCAAGAATCACACTGAAAAGACAATTTAAATAATGTCTAAAGTAAAATAAAATTGCCAATTTATATGGAAACGACCAATCGTCGCCAATGAGACACTTACAAGTTGGATTTAGTCATGTGACAGCAGGCCAACCAATCACATCCACATACATACAGACAGGGAACACAAGTGCGGGTCGGAGATGAATGGTAAAGATAATATATATAAACACAATAAAAGCAACAAAAATAGCATAAACAGACCACGTAAAATATACAAAAGTACATGTATTCAAAAGACTTAGAAGAATATTGTATTTTAACAGCTCTAAATATTACATTGAATAATGATCTATAATGTTTAAAAATTATTAATTTAAACACTGTTTAACACTGTAGTACATACATTCTTTTTCTAGAGGAGCATAAATTCAAAATCAACTGCTCTAGAAGTTAGTGCAGCGCAGGAAGTAGCTGTTCCTCAGCACGCGGTGCAGCCTTCCAGTCCTCAGGCTGTACTCAAACATGTAGGGTCCACTGTAGATGTAAGTAAAACCTGCAGGACAGAAGCTCAATATTACTTTTTGGGTTTTCTCGGCTGGAACTGCCTGGTTTTGCAAAACTTATAAATTAATAATGTGAAACTTAGTCCAACTATAGATGAAACAAGACATGCAAAGAAATGAATGAGCAAAAACAACATCAGCCCACAGTTAATGCCAGTGGGCTGAAAAGTATATTTGATAGGAATGAGAGCACTAAAAGCAAGGCTAGCTTTTTCAACAGGATATCTGCCAAGAAATAGAGCTGACATAATGAACAACTCTTTGTGTGGAATTCTCCCATTAAAGCTGCAATGGTACTACGCAGTTGCAGGAAATCAAGCTGTCCCCTTGTATTCATTGATGGTGATACATAAATACAGTACATTTAAATGCATGGAATATTTTGACTTTTGAGGGGTAGGACAATTCTTGTACAATTTCTTGTCTAGTTTCCATTCCATCTCTGTTTGACAGAGACTCCAGAAAGGCACTTTGCCGGGGTTATGAAATAATTTGCCACTTAACTCGCAAAACCACAACACTTAGCAGGGATTATCTCACAGTCATAGGCCCATGTCAAAGTAAACATTTCATCACATTCTTATATTCTATCTTAAAGCACTCAGAGACAAAAGCTACAAGAACCAGCATGCCATCATTGTAATGGTGCAGTCATTAAGGTTGGCTGTGTTCCCTATTTGTAGTTTTTGCTAAGCTAAGCTGACTGGCTACTAGTTGTGGGGTTATATAACTGTCAATAAGAAAAAAATAAGTGAATATAAATGGATGGTGAATGATCCTTCCATTTTCCTCATTTCAATTGTCTGGATGTGGAAAACTCACCTCTGTACTGGAAAGCTGCCGTTACCTTGTTGTTCAGACCTGGAAAGGTTTGAGCAACCCGTTTGGGGAATCCCTGGTCCATCCTATTTCTAACCTCATCATAGCTGAAGAAAGAGATACAATCAGTCAAGCAAAAGAAGAAGGAATAGGCGCTTATTCTGAAAAACAAAGATGACTATTTATAGTTGAACCAAACCTGTAGTAATAGTTGTTTACAAAGAAAAGAGTTTTGCCAGATTCCACGTCGTGGATGGCGGCATCAATTTTCGCCACGGATCTTGGGAGACCAAAGGTTGTCAGTTTTTTTGGGTAGCCCCGAACAAGCGTATAACCACTGAAGGCCCACACTCTACGGTCTGCAAACAAAACATTACAACAATTATTATAATGATAAATGATAAATGGCATCTGTGCTTTGGATCGATAGGGGAAACATATACCTTTGAAGAGAAAGACTCTGTCCAACCGTCGGTTCTCATAAGCAGCATCAATGTTGACGGGGGAATTAGGCCAGAAGTTGGTGATGAGAGTCTGCTGGGGTGTCCTGCTCTGAGGGTAGCTGCGCCAGAAGAAACTGAGAAAACACAGTGACACAAACTTATAGTACACCCAAATCAGACTTCGGAAATATATTTTATAGAAATCTACTGTACAGCATCTATGATACCTGTCCTTGAAGAACAGCATCTCTCCTCTGAGGGTGGCCACAGCATCCAATACCATTGTTGAATCACAGGCATCGGGAGTGGTGGGAGGTTGGGGTTTGCCCACTGAAGGATCCTTAGTAGGGTCTGCACCTGGTGGTTAAACAAAATATATTTATAGATAGCATCACAAGGCAACAAAGCCCAGTTTAGTACCAATGCAGAAATAAGGATCAGTCAATGATCCAGAACCTCTAACTTACCATACAGGGACTGGATACCATTTACATCATCCCGGGGCAGAACAAAGGTGTCAGGGTTTCTGTATGAGTACGTAGGGTACATGAGGGCACCCGGATCATCGGAGTGAGACAAACCCAGAGAGTGGCCAAACTCATGAGCGGCGACTAAGAAGAGGACGAAGCCTAAAGCAGGGAGCACAGAAGGAGGATCAGTTAGGGGGCAATCTAAAATAAATCAATCCAAAAAAAAATACAAGAAGATGTCATGTTATGTAAAAAAAAAAAAAAACAAACAAACAATTAAACGTACCTCGGCTTGAGCGGTAAGTGAAGGTCTCATCTTCATCGAAATGAGCATCTCCTCCAATACCAGGAGAGGGAGCAAAGGCATGGGCAAGAGTACCGCCAGGGCCATCAAAGGGGTAATAATCACCATGTGCTGTATGAGCAAGAACATAGTCATGTAAACATACAAAAACATTCTATACAATGTATAATGTTTTGTCTTGTATTTGTAAGGATTCTGTAGAAAAAGTCTGTCCAAGGGAGATATTATTGTTTTAGTTGTACAACGCACACATGTATCTCATCCACCAGCCTATTGCCAAGTAAACAGACATTTCAGCACATTCTTAACTCTAATGTAAAGGAAGCTCTGGGGCCGAAGCTGCAAGCACCAGCATGCCATCATTAGAATGACTGGAGTTGCCTTATGCAACCCTACTATGAGACCGCTGAACACCCACACACAATAAACAAACTCTTATCTATGGACTGCCACAGACCCCTGCACTCACCCCACCCCCCACGTCCACCCACCCCCAAGGGATCCTCATTGGACTGACATGCTGCTATCTCTGACAGTTTACACTTCATACTTATTGTGTTATTTTTATGTTATATTTAACTTCTTTAGCATCTTTAAGTCACTCCAGCATTTATATTTTATACTATATTGTGTGAACCGATGGTGTACCTGTTGAATGACAACCAAAACAAGTCTAAGTCTAAGTGATAAACACTATACTCCACAACAAATTACATATACCAGAAAACTAAAGTTATTTTTTTTTATTTTTATCGTATATCAAATTGAACATTATACTCACATTGGCGACCAAAGGAGATCATGATGTCAGCGGTGCCACTGTAGATCCTTCTGAATCTCAGAGGAGTGACGTTGGCCCAAACCTGCAGAGCTTTCTCAATGGAGGTATCCACCTCTGCCCGAGACATGTCTGGTGTGTAGTTCTCTATCCTGTAGCATGGGAAATTACAAATCAGTAAGCAACCGCATGAAATGCCTGTAGTGGTAAGTTTCTCTCTCATTCTCTGTTCAGATCATTCACCTGTATGTGAGGTCGTTTTTCTCCCACTTGAGGCCGTTTCCGAAAGTGGAGAACCGAGCGATGTTTCCATCTGGAACGCCACAGCGGGGCTTCTTCATCATGGCCAAGGTGTCGGCATCCAGAGTCCCTGTGATCTGGAGACCAAAGAATCTCTGCATCTCACTCAGCTTCTTGGTCACCTGGCTGATGCCCCGTCTCGCAGCTGGACCACTCTCCTGCGTTAAGTTGAAAAATTTCTTCAGGTAGCCCTGTGAACAAAGATGAGGTTATAAGATTATATGACCAGATGAGACAAATCATGAAAACATGAAAGCAAATCAAGACGCATACCTCTGCAAAATGTTCATCCTGCACAGTGGTATCCGACACAGGCGCACAGCAACCTGCAGCAGCCAGACTCAGTAGAATGCACGCAACGAAAGACCTCATGTTTCCTTGTTGATTTTGACTTGTGTATGTGCATTCAGGTGGGCTGTTATATAGGCTGGAGAATGGAAGTGGTTGGAGAGTGGGCGGGTTGAGCAACTGCCTTCTTGGACCTGTGACTCAAAGACTCCTCCATTTATGGATGACAAGATAAGACGTTAGTAAAAAAAATCCCCAAACACGCTCAGCACAATGTTGACGACACGTCACATGACATTTCTATGTGGATCCTACAGATTTTGAAATTAAATATTACTTCAAGACTAACCAGAATCCTAAATTATAGTACAGCCTGTATATTGTTGAAGGACAATGTAATTCATTTTCTTTGTCAGCAGTTCATATTTATTCACACAGTAAATTGAATCAGCTTAAAGGGGGATTTTCTTGTTCCCTGTTGCGTGAAGTAGGTTCCCCAGCCCTCAGGGAAAGGTTTCCAATAACAAAAACATGTACCTTGTGAACAAGTTGTGTCACGCTGTGAACCAAAGCCCTGTTTACAGTCTTTCTGGACCTGAAGTCATCGTATGTTTCCATGAGGCCCTTTCTCATCAAACACTATCATAACCTGGACATCTGGGTTTCCCGCAAATGTCTTGCCTAACAAGTGGGTTGTAGCCACACTGAAACACACTCACACCCACACACACACACACACACACGCGCGCACACACACACACACACACACACACATACTTGTATTTGCCCCTCAGGGGGCCCACCAGTTTTTTGCTCAATTATGGGGTCCACCCTTCCAGTGGTTCTACAATGCTGTAAGAAATCAGGTAAGGTAAAGAAAAAAGAAAACAAACAAACAAACAAAAATCCCAATCAAAAAATCACTTCAATTAAACAAAATTCTACCAAGAACAAAGATCGATGTAATCAAAATGATAAATAAATACTAAACTAAACTTTCACTGTGACTTAAGTAATTATTTGAGTACTTTTTACTTCTACATAAGTAATATTGTTCTAAAGAAACAATCTAAACCCACTCCTCCATAATTTCTGCCCAGAACATGTGCTCACTATTGTTCTGCACATATTTTTTAATCTTTATACAACAGAAAGAGCAGCGAGAAAAAATATCGATAGCATAAAAGAGATTTTGAGGTTAAATTCTACAACAATCTGACTGTACTGTTCAGGTTTTAGGAGTTTTTGGATAGTCTTCACATGTGTAACTTTTCTTGCTTCCAATAACAGCCTGCCAAGCTCTCTCAGTTTCTGTCGTATGTACTGATGTTGACTGACTATCTTCTCATTTTTCTTGAACAGTCTGTAACCATACTCCAGAAGGCAGTGGTCTTCTTTAATAACAACTGCAATCCTGTCTTGATTCATAATACTTAAGAACTTCCAATAAGCATTATGGAGTACACAATGCCTGAGTTTAGTACTCTCAGGTTTTCTTCTGGAGAACAAGCCATGGAAGCAAACACAATGTGCAAAATCCTCTCATTCTGATTTTTTTCTGTGGTTGCTTCCATGGGAAGAGATTGCTTTTTTGTGTCTCCAAAACGTCACTATTTGTCACACCGTGGTGAGGGTGTCTTGTCTTGGGGTTGTTTTGTCATGTCATTTCCTGTTTTATTTTGAAAAGTAACTCTCCTCTTGTTTCAGGTCACTTGCCCTTCCTCATGTGTCACCAGTCTGATTGTCTTCCCTGATTCCTGATTGTGTCCACCTGTCCCCTATTTCCCTCCATGTGTTTAAGTAGTCTGTGTTCCCCTTGTCTCGTGCCAGAGTGTCGTCTTCGTCAACCTTCTCGTGCTTCGCTTCACGTTTTCTTCCCAAGTAATTTTCATGTAAGCCTGTGAATCCTCTCGGAGAGATTACTTTGATTTGTTTAGTCTTTTCTTAGCCTTTTTCCTCAGTTCCTCCATTCGGAGTGTTTTGTGTTTATTTTATGAATTGTTTCTTCATTTTGAATTTTCCTCCCTTTGGAGAGTTTTTTTGTTTTCCCTGATTTGAATTACGTCCAGGAATTTTTGTGGCCATTTGTTGTCCCTCTGTAAGGGATCTCTGTACATTCCAATTAAAGTCCCTAGTCATCTCTGCATACTGAGTCCTGAGTGCTGCTTCGAGTCCCGGCCTGACACTATTGTGTTTAAAGTTCCCCTTTTTCCTTATATAGTCTTATGGGTTTTTTGGCAAGCCAGTGCTTTTGCGACATCCATTTCATCCTGGTGTTTACGCCACAAGTGACGTGACATTTTCTGGACAAACTTTCTGCAATAAAAGCAAAAATGTTTCTTATTATATCTTCTAGGGCCAACTTCCCTCTTTATCACTGGACTGACATAGATAGAATTTTCTTCAAGGGGCACTGAAACGCTCACATCCTTTTGCAAATATGTTGACATTATTTCCTTTTCAATCCCATCAGCTCTGCTATTGGGATATTTTTGTGTGGGAGCATGACTTCTTTCAAAGGGTGTCTTCTGGCTAAGATCAAGCAGGCTCTGACTGGAAGACTCACTTGTGTTCTGACAGGAAGACTTACTTAAATGTCTGGAGGACTCACTCCAAATCTCCTGGGGGACTTGCTTCTTCTCTGCCTGGAGGACTCACTCCCACTCTCCCTGGGTTTAAGCTTGCTCTGACTGGGGGACAAACCAGCAAAAATCTGTTAGCTTGAAGAGTTCATGTATGGCCGAATCTGCCAACTAGAAAAGTTAGCCAAAGCAAAAACTGTTCCTGTGATAGTAGTAGCATATAAAAATGGCATAGTCTGATTAAAAAGATGCATCCAGAAAAGCAAAGTGAACATTGGCCCATTTGGGTGACAGAACAACATCACATACAAGTCACCACAGATAAGTTGTGATGACTGTGTCTACAATGTCATTTTACCTGTATGTTAGTGTCATCTGGCTTTGACTCCTCATGGAACACCTGAGCTTCAGGGTTGGTCTCTATCTATATTGCTGCTGCAGGAGTCTGAGGGTCTTGCAACTGAAATTAAGATGCCAGACAAGATGACATTTAGAGCTGACAGAAATCATAGCTGTGTGTGGAGACATTCACGGGCTAATAAGGTTACCTAATGGTAAAACAGATTATCAAAAAGCACAGAAATTCAAACTGAGGTAACAGCAACTCTCATGAGCCATTACAAAGATTTGCAGTGGGTCACATTCAAAATATCACTTTAAAACATCTAACAGTTCACACAGTGGACAGTTACCAATGTTAAAATCAAAGAGAGATAATGCCACATGTTGCCACAGTGTCATAAAAACACCCTCAGTGAGAACTACATGGAGGGGCCCCATTCGGGTCAGACTAGAAACATGCGAGTGTGTAAAGTTACCCTCCCCCATGTGTCTGTGCCATGAATAAAAGGCCCTATATGGACATGACTGGAAATGTGTGTGTGTGACATTAACTGGCTGTTATGACACCACTCAATAAGTAATCCTGACTGTATTAAAGTGAAGTGAACATTGGCCCATTTTGGTAGCAGAACAACATCATATACTAGTCACCACAGATAAATGGTGATGACTGTGTCTACAATGTCATTTAACCTGTGTGTTAGTGTCATCAGAGCTGGTGAGCTGGTCTCTGTTTCTACAGGAGGGTCACACACACACACACACACACACACACACACACACACACACACACACACACACACACACACACACACACACACACACACACACACACAAAGAATTTACTGACATTTTAAGAGGAGGTGTGGATGTCTCTCACCCTTGCTCAGCTGTAGACACTTGTTTAGTTTTTTTGTTTTTTGTTTTTTCTAGATTTGTTATTCAAGTATGTATGTATTTGTCTGTCTCCATGGCATTATTTTCTGCCCCAATGTTAACAGGGGACACTTTGAGAAGTTTTCTTTATTTAGCATATATCATAGTTAACTTGATAAACTGTACATTAGTAAATGCAGACATATGAATGAAATAGTTGGAATAATACAAAAGAAAAGAAAAAAGAATGGTATTCTTATTTTTATTTGATATGAATGTGAAAAAAACAATCTTAAGACATAAGTTTTGTCTTTCTGCATATTATTACAGATTTGTGTTGTCTACTGTTGCTTATTAAACGAGGCATTAAATAATCCTGCTTACAATTTATATACTGAATGTACCCTCACTTCTCAGTTCAATAGCTACACTGGAAAATGACTACATTCTAATATAACAGCACTGCACAAATAACTAAGAACAGCTGATTTGACTGTGTTTTCATTTTGGAGACTGTGGTTTGTAGTACTGAGCTGTATTGTGTTGTACTGACACGTATTTCCATTATTTTAATACCCCAGTCAAATAAACACTTTAATGTTTGGTTCATTCCACTGTACCAGCACCACAACCACATCCTCTAAAATATCCAGGTGAATGACTGCCTTTCTGAAGCTGTTTCAGAATAAAATGTAGGTCAGTCAGGACTTTGTGCATGACTTGGCACACAACATTACACATGAATCACATCGTACTTTCTGTTGTGTCAGACTAAGCGTAAGCCTACCCATTTATAGGTCACCATTACAACATTGTATTCAAATTGCTGAGTAACACTGTTATGACTGTAAGTCATATGTGTGTGAATGTCTATCTGGTACTGTGCTCCCTCCCTGCCTGCAGAGGTTGTGGTCTTTTGTTTGTTGTTTCAGTTCCCTGTAGACCAGCCAGTGATTGGAGAAGACCTAATGAACTGGTCAAAAAGGCCTTTGTGGAGAAAAAAAAAACTGCGTAACACATGCAGGGGAATTTAATTATTAAACATTCTAAAAGTCTAATAACTGCACTTAAACAGGGCACTAATCACAGATGTAAAGTAGCCTATACTGTAAGAATGAATCAATTACCGTATTTTCTGGACTATAAGCCGCTATTTTTTTCCCACGCTTTGAACGTGGGAAAAACGTGGGTGCGGCTTATATTGAGGTGCGCTCTATAGTCCGGGAAGTACGGTAATATAGGACCTTTCTGATAACAACTTAAGTGAAGTATGTGGTTTATTTACAAAAATGGTGCATAATGAAAAATAAACAATATGATGTATAATATAACAGTGGGAGTAGGCTTAATGGAAAATGATGAAAATACCGAGATAAATGTTTGTGTAAAGTTTTAAGGAAAGTTAGGAGTATGAACAAAAATAAGAATGCAAACAGAACCCAATTTCCTACATTAAAGATTTAGTTTTGTCTAAGGTTTATTTAAACAAAACTGCTCAAAGATCAAGTCTTTCTCCTGGTGAACTCGATCTTCCACAGCGGTATCCTCAGGGGAACAACCGGACCTTGGCAGAGGTTACAGCTGGAGTCTTCCTTAGTGTTGCAGACAAAGTGACACTTATGAAATTGCCGTGTGGGAGAGTCTGACAAGACAAGCAAGCAAGTAGTTAAAGCAGCATTATCTGGGTGTCTTAATCGGATAAGGAGAACTCCTTTACATGCACTTGAGTTCTCCAGTTATAGTACAATTAAGGCAATAATTTTTTATTTATTTATTTTTTTCACCTGCATGTAAACGTACTAAGTAGGACTATTATTTGTTAGAATTACATTCCAAAGATATTTCTTCAACTAGCCTCTGGATGGCAATATGGTGAAACTTATGACTAAAAATATTCAAAACTAACTTTATCATTCTAAGGGCTAGAAAGACGATCAAAACATCAAAAACAACCTGACTCCAGTTCAGACTCCAGTATATTGGGGATGGCCAGTACAACCGGAAAAACATTGATTTGGGGGTCTTGTTAAAATTTGGTTTAGATCTCTGGGAAATTAATTTAAATCTACGTAATATCAACAAAACGGACATCAGTGCTGTACGCCTGTGTTGAAAGTAGAGCGGTTGAAGGGAGCTCCGTTCACTACAACTTAATACATGCAAATACTCATAAATTAAGGGGAATGCTTAACTCAATGAATGTTGTCTGCAGTAAAGATTTACAGTACTATTCTATACAGTACTTTAATACTGTAAATTGAGAAATTTGAGAGCATAAAATTAGCCACATTCCCCAACGTTTCTGTTGGACAGTGGGATGAAGCAGGAGTACCTGAAGAGAACTCACACAAACACAGACATGCAAACTCAAATGCATTTGAATCCAGAATGTTCTTGCTGTACACACCATCAATATTAATCTATTTAGTCTCCACTGCTTTCATGGAAATCTACTCATCTACTGGATTTGTGATGTGATATGGAAGGTTTACAGGTAAAGGCCCTTGCTCTTCTGGCTGGTCTTAGAGTGCGCTCTGTCAGAGGTGTCATGCAATTATCCCTTTTTTGGGGTGTGTTCTTGGGAGACATTTGCTTCCACTTTTGTGCAGTCGTATGTCAGGGATATGGGATTTCATAATGTACTCAGGTCTCCATCAGAATAAGCATGATGCTACATTGCATATTGGCTCCTTGGCACTGCGGGACTTGTTTCTGGGCTCCCTCCCTCCCACAGTTGGAGATTTTTTTCAATTGATAGTAGGCTAGACTGACCCAGTATTGTGTGGGAAGACAGCTCAGAGCTTCATCTTAAACAGCATTGACCGGTGTTAACAAATAGCAAAGCCTGTTAGAGGGTGCAGCACCTATGATGAAAGTAGGTGTGTGATGTGTATAGCCATCCACCTCCAGGCCCAGGAATCTTCCCTGCTGCCTTTGATTGCTATACGTGGTTGTTTAACAAAGGGAGGATACGTGACCAGATTTATAGGTGACCACGGTGGTTGGTTGCTTCCCCTTAATTAGTTGAGGTGTATGTTGTTGTTTTTTTTGTTTGTTTGTTTTTTGTTGCTTTGTTTGTCGCTAGCCTGGGAGAGGGCTAAATACATACTCATAGAGCTACTTACAGGTTGTTATGTGAACCAAAACTTTTCCCCATTGTTTTTGCCTTAAGTGAAGGTCTCCAACACATGCACTTAACAAAAAAAGTATTTGCACTTTTTACTTTTTTTTCCAGTGTTTGTGGATCTGGACCTTATATTTATTTATTAAATTCAATTTTCTTTTTCCAGTTGAAGTTGGTTGAGACATTCATGTTCCCTTCCGTCATAATTGTGGTGATGCTCTGACATTTCTCATCAGTGGAAATCACTGTAGTTTGCAGTATGACTTTGGTAGAAGGAACATTGACTAAATTTGTCTCTTTTCCAGCACTGCTTTGCATTTAATCTTCAAATTTTAGTCTTCCAATGATTAGTTGACTGTGTAGTATGCACTGTAGGTGTTATAGTTCCAGACAAATAGCAGATGCATTATTACACCTATTTGTTGATATTCCTGTATCATAAAATGTAATAAAATAATTTTTGGTGTTGTTTTATGTCACATGACTGATACAAAGAGTTTTTTTTTCCCCCAGACTTCTTTTAAAAATGCCTAAGTTGCCAGTTCTAACATGATGTAGAAGCATAACAAAAAACAAAGCTAGACATGTTAAATTAGAAAGGCAGTTTAATCTCTTTCTCATTTTCTTCTCATTCATACATACATCCTCATACAGTGGTGTACAAATGAAACTGTAACATAATGTGTTATGTTAAAATTAAATTTAACTTCATTAAAGGCAAAAATGTATGCAAACATAAGTAAAGTATGATGAAACTTTTAAGATAAATTAATTTAAATAGACAATGGCCAACATCACAAAATAACTATTTAGGTCATACATCCAGTGTATAATTGTAACAGTGTAACAATATAATTAGATAACATGTTATGTTAAAATTCAATTTAACTTAAAGACAAAAATATAACAGCAACAAAAAGAGCAAACATAAATACAGTAACATTTAAGTTAAATTAATTTAAATAGGCCAACATCACAAAATAACTATTCAGGTCATACATCCCGTGTATACCTGTAACAATGTAACAATATAATTAGATATCATGAAAAGTATTTGCATACTATCGCATTTTAAATGTGCCTTCACTGCAGTTATAGGCAAAAAGCTGGCTGGTCAACTGCTCTAGAAGTTAGTGCAGCGCAGGAAGTAGTTGTTCCTCAGCACACGGTAAAGCCTCCCAGTCCTCAGGCTATACTCAAACACGTACGGTCCACTGTAGAGGTAAGTGAAACCTGCAGGACATCCATATCATGTGTTAGTTTCTCTTCTTAAAGGCTTCCGAATTACTGTGATAACTCATTTAGGTACTCTTCAATTCTGGGACAACACACTTACCTCTGTTGTGCAAGGCCGCTGTCACCGGGCGGGACATGCCATAGAATTTGTCATACACCCGTTTGGGGAATCCTCCATCCATAGTCTGTTTGGCCTCATCATAACTGAAAAAAGGAGACAGCAATGAAACTCACACACAATTTCTAGTACACCTTGTAAACCATCATCATACCAGAATTAATGATTTGAACTGATTTTGTTTCATTTGGACACACCTGTAGTAGTAACTGCCAGTGAAGAACAATGTTTTTCCAGATTCTGGATCATAGACAGCTGCGTCCACTTTCTCCAAGTGATCGGGCAGACCAAAACTGGAAATTGATTTAGGATAGCCACGCACAAGATCGTATCCGCTGAAAGCCCATACCTTGCGATCTGTTGAGAGATGAAGAGACTGGCTTGAAACTATTTAAAGGTCAACAGGGTAGACAGGAACATAGGGCAACATTAGGTGGACACAGAGAACACATACTGTACCTTTAAAGACTAAGACGCTGTCTAAGGCCTGGCTCTCATAAGCAGCATCAATGTTGACGGGGGCATTAGGCCAGAAGTTGGTGATGAGAGTCTGCTGGGGTGTATTGCTCTGAGGGTAGCTGCGCCACAAGAAGCTGAGACCACACACAAAAGAATGGAAATTAGTTCAGGGGCTAGCTCTAGAGTAAAGAAAGACACAGAGCATTCAGCATCGACAATACCTGTCCTTGAAGAAGAGCATCTCTCCTTGCAGGTTGGCAACAGCGTCCAGTACCATGGATAAATCACAGGCATCAGGGGTGGTGGGGGCTGTGGGTCCAGGCTCAACAGGATTCTCATTTGCACCTGGAGGTTAAGTGAAATGACCGTCATCAAATAAATGCAGCTATGTTGAGTTCATCAAATAATCTGGTCATAGGACATTTGTTCAAACAGAGAAATGGTGCTGATTCTCAGCACTTACCATACAGGGACTGGATGCCATTTACATCATCCCGAGGCAGAACAAAGGTGTCAGGGTTGCTGTATGAGTACGTAGGGTACATGAGGGCACTCGGATCATCGGAGTGGGACAAACCCAGAGAGTGGCCAAACTCATGAGCGGCGACTAAGAAGAGGACAAAGCCTAAAGCAGGGAGCACAGAAGGAGGATCAGTTAGAGCGCCTCCAGAGTAGATCAGGAATAAAGAAAAATAAGATGCCATGTCCTGTAAATAATAGCAAACTTACCTGTCTGTGAGCGGAAAGTGAAGGTCTCATCTTCATCGAAATGAGCATCTCCTCCAATACCAGGAGCAGGAGCGAAGGCATGGGCAAGAGTACCATAAGGACCATCAAAGGGATAATCATCACCATGTGCTGTATGAGCAAGAACATAGTCATGTTAGGTTTTATCAACCAAGTACAAACAAGTCTTTAACTGAATTATAATAAAAGACAAAACAGCAGAGTGGATTTTCCCAATGCATCTCACCACAATGACTGATCATAAGATGCTACATAAGATACTGCTACAACTAAAAATCTGATAATCCAGTAATGGTATAGCTGAAAGTTAATTTGTACTCACATTGGCGACCAAAGGAGATCATGATGTCAGCGGTGCCACTGTAGATCCTTGTGAATCTCAGAGGAGTGACTTTGGCCCAAACCTGCAGAGCTCTCTCAATGGAGTCATCCACCTCTGCCTGAGACATGTCCGGTGTGTAGTTCTCTATTCTGTAGCATGGGAAAGTACAAGTCAGTAAACAACTGCATGAAATGCCTGTAGTAGCAAGTTTCTCTCTCATTCTCTCTTCAGATCATTCACCTGTATGTGAGGTCGTTTTTCTCCCACTTGAGGCCGTTTCCGAAAGTGGAGAACTGAGCGATGTTTCCATCTGGAACGCCACAGCGGGGCTTCTTCATCATGGCCAAGGTGTCGGCATCCAGAGTCCCTGTGATCTGGAGACCAAAGAATCTCTGCATCTCACTCAGCTTCTTGGTCACCTGGCTGATGCCCCGTCTCACAGCTGGACCACTCTCCTCCGTTAGGTTGAAAAATTTCTTCAGGTAGCCCTGCAGATGAAAACAAGCGTTAAAACACTGCACATCAGAATATATGTATAAGAAGACAAATCAAGCAAACATACCTTTGCAAAATGTTCATTCTGCACAGTAACTGGCAGTATGGGCACGCAGTAAACTGAGACTGCCACAGTCAGTAGAATACTCAGGCTGAAGGTCCTCATGATTGCTTGTCAAATGCAACTTGTGTCTAGGCCATGGAGGCAGCCGATATTTATGCTGGGACTTGGGTGTGTTGAGCAAATACCTGTTTGAGTCAGTGACTCAGGAAACATTCCTTTTATGGATTAGAGAAGAAGTCTGGCATCGATTGCTCATCCAATAAAAAGTTTCCAAAAGTAGAGACTGCAATTATGATGACATCACAATTAAAATTTAATTTAATTAATTTAAAACATCAGCATAGAATAATAATCACATTGAGTAAAATGAGACAGTTTTATTTAGGAAACTATATTCATCCACAGGAAAGAACCTTTTTCTACTACATGTTCCTCAAGTCATAACCTAATTGAAGGACTATTTTATTAAAATGCGTATACATTTTCATCAGTTTTTGTCCCTCATAACCATATTTCCTGTTGTGCTTTCCTTTACGTCATATTTGGCATTTATAAGCTATGCTTAAGTCGAAACCCTTTTCTTTCTTTGTTTGTTGTATACAAAGAGATTAGATTGTGTAGATTGTGTGAAGATTTATGATGCTGACCAAAATAAATTACATTTATTCATGTTTTATTGGAGCTTTTATTCTGGGGTTTTAATCCTGTGTGCCTGTGAATGATCCCTGCTGTTACGCTACATTTCAAATCAAAACATCAGATAACAAGGAACTCTGAGCTCAAGGGTGAGTCATTGACTGACATTAATAAGTTGCAGCGGTAAAGACTGAAACATTTTGGCTAAGTTGATGTTAGAATAACGTTGATTTCACAAATCACAAAACAGTAATGTTGCTGAATGGCACTACAACCTGTTTGTTCAGTTGTGTAGTGTGTTGTGTGTGTGAGCTGCAGGTGTTTTTTTTTTCTAACATGTCCCTAATAATCTGTAGCCACTTTGTACTTCATCGCTTGAGGAAACCTACATTTCAGCCATTGTTGGCAAATACTGGACTTTGAGAAAAACAGTAAAAACTGTGCTGAGCAACGTACCTTCACATGTGAAACAACCAGCAGCAAATGCAGACACATAATGGATATTTTGTAATAAGAAAAGCAACAAAGGTGTCACAGTGTTGCAGTGATGGGAAGAAGCAATGAATTTCTCATTTGGTTGAGTATCTTTAGGTAGAATGGTAATATCATCCATGTCATGCAAAATGTTTTCACACCGTGACAGCAGCAGAATTAGATTAAAAGAAGCATTTAAACAACATTTATGAATTGACACTTTTATTCAAGGTACTAATGACATTATTTCAACACTATTACCTCAGTATTACACTCTGAGGTAACACTTCCTGAGGTAACACAGCTGCATCTATAAGAGTCAGAATCCCAGGCCACTGCTGCTCTATGAGCATCGGTGATCCTTCCATCATCTTCAGCCTCTCATTGTACCTGGACACACAATAAAATCAGTGGAATTTTTTATCTAGATATTCTTGCTTGAATGTGTATTGTGTAGCCTGATAGACTAGATGAGTAATCAGTTACACTCCTGAGATGAGAAACAGCTGAGCCAATACCATTAATTGAATATACCTTCACTTCTCAGTTGAATAGGTACTGTACATTGTGGGAAATGAATGCATTCTAATATAACAGCACTGCACTAAATCTTAGCTCCATGAAGCTCATGGTATTCACCATTTGTTTCAAATAACTAAGAGAGACTGTGGTTTGTAGTACTACTGAGCTGTATTATATTGTACTGACAAGTATTTCCATTACTTTGACAACCCGGTCAAACAAACACTTTAGCGTTTGATTTAATCCAGCTCATCAGCACCACCACCACATCCTCTTAATGATTCAGTTGAATGACCGCCTTTCTGAAGCTGTTTCAGCACACAATGTAGGTCAGTCGGGACCGGGCACACAACTTTACACATAAATCACAACATACTTTCTGTTGTGTCAGACTAAGCGTAAGCCTACCTATTTATAGGTCATCAAAACAACATTGTATTCAACAGTGTATTATATATTGCTGAGTAACACTGTTATGACTGTGAGTCATATGTGTGTGAGTGTCTATCTGGTACTGTGCTCCCTCTCTGCCTGCAGGGGTTGTGGTCTTTCATTTGTTGTTTCAGCTCCCTGTAGACCAGCCAGTGATTGGAGACGACCTAATGAACTGGTCAAAAAGGCCTTTTTGGAGAAGCCAGTTTCTCTCCTCTACTGAATGTTTACCACCACAGTCCCGCCATGTAGGGATGAGGAGCTGGCTTAGTTTTCTTGTTTTTCTTTTTCTTTCTTTGATTTTTAGGGAATCCAGGGAAGGACATTTCTACTTAATTTCATTTTTTTTTTGATTGCAAGTTTGGTATGTTTTTTCTTTTTGGGAGCAGGGAAAAGGGAAAGTCAGCTTTTTGTGTTATGTACTGGTTTCCCTAGGCCGATCATAACCATGGACACCTTCATCAATTGCTCAGCATCACCAGCTTGTATTTTCAGGTATCAATTACACCGTGCAGATAAAATGCCTACTTGTAGACAAGTGCTAAATGGGGAAAAACAATACTTTGGTGGAATATTACCTTCACATCTGCTGCACTTGAATGTCCAATCTTAACATCAATGCCCCTAACTTTGATGCTGAGTGTACTTAAGTGCTACTCACAAAACTTGTGTGTCCACAGTAAGGCTGACATATCTTTTCTAGTAGCCTTTTGGCCAGTTGCTTTTTGTGTCATGTGAGTTTTAAGAAAACTAATCTTCAGAAAGTAGGTTCATGTGGTAAATCTGACACGTCTTTGCTGCCTTTTGTTGCTGTTGTTTCTATATTGCAATTCTGTACTAATTAAATTTCATGAAGGCTATTTATCTAGTGAGCATTACAAAAGAAAAATGTTTCTTTCTCTCCAGTTCAGACTCCAGTATATTGGGGACGGCCAGCACAACTGGGAAAACACTGATTTTAAGGTCTTGTTAAAGTTCGGTTTAGATCTCCAGGAAATTAATGTAAATCTATGTAATATCAACAAAACTGAAATGGGTGCTCTACGCCTGTGTTGGAAGTAGAGCGGTTGAAGGGAGCTCAGTTCACTGCAACTTAATACATGCAAATGCTCATAAATGAAGGAGAAAGCTTCAGCCAGAATGTTCTTGCCGTACGCACCATCAATATTAATCTATTTAGTCTCCATTGCTTTCATGGAAATTTAGGGCTGCAAATATCACTGTGTGCATTTGTGCATGCATGTCTGTTTGCAGTACGTAACCTGATAAATAAACACCATGTACATTTACTTTTTAAATTTTGCATTAATTTCAATCAAAGAGGATGTTGTATCTGGGAGAGGCCTGTCTGCCTCCTAATTCATCACTTCCTCATTAAGGTCTAGGCGATCATGTGAGGAGGATTGTTTCATCCATCTCATGCATCTGAGGAAAAGCAAATACTTGGTTGTCACTGTCTGCTCAGTATCTGGACTACTGGATTTGTGATGTGATATGAATACGGTCTTAGAGTGCACTCTGTCAGAGGTGTCATGCAATCATCCCTTTTTTGGGGTGTGTTCTTGGAAGACATTTGCTTCGTTGCTTTTCTGTCTTCCACTTTTGTGCAGTCGTATGTCAGGGATATGGGATTTCATAATGTACTCAGGTATAATAAATTGGCTCCTTGTAACTGCAGGACTTGTTTCTGGGCTCCCTCCCTCCCTCCTGCAACTGGAGGTTTCTTTCAGTCAATTGTTGGCTAGACTGACCCAGTATTGTGTGGGAAGACAGCTCAGAGTACATTCATCTTAAACAGCATTAACCTTCGGTCTAAATAAATAGCAAAGCCTGTTAGAGGTGCAGGACCTATGATGAAAGTAGGTGTGTGATGTGTATAGCCATCCACCTCCAGGCCCAGGAGTCATCCCTGCTGCCTTTGATTGCTATACGTGGTTGTTTAACAAAAGGAGGATACATGACCACACTGTCACACTTTTCACTGTAGATTTACAGTAATTTACTGGCAGCAGCTTCGCTAGCAAACTACACGTTATCTCACTGTATTCAAAAATCACAGTATACTACTAGAAATAAATGTACAGTTCATTACTGTAAATTTATGACATGATGCTGATATTTTTTCATTAAATTACTGTATATTTACAGTGTTTGAACTGTATTTGTATTTACAGTATGTATCCTGTATATAATAATAATTACAGAATGTTACTGGAATACTACTACTATAATAATCATAATAATAATAAAGAAATGGCAGCAGGAGAATACTCATTATGCAGTTCCCTTTCAGTTATTTATTAAAATAAAAATAGTGCAATCCAGGCAAAACTAGACATGAATAAATCTTACCTCCCTGTCTGTTTTCTTTTTGTTGTTTTGTTACTTCGAAAGATTAACAATTTTTAATTTAAATTATAGCACATATAATACTTGGTAACTCACTGTGACAATTTTGTTTTTTGTGAAAAAAAGGAACATCAAACTATGCAGAACAGCAGCAGTATAGTTTGCATAAGTGCAGCATAGAGGGAAGTGAACAGTAAACAATTATGCAACAGTTTTTCTAAACATCTCAAGTAATTTAATTTGGTTTGTGTGTTGTTTTGCTTTGTGACATTTATTTCCAGACAGGTTTATTATAAAATTGGCCTTCATGACGAATGCACTTAAATATTTAATTAGCATTGGCTGAGTTTGTTTGTTGTATAGAGCACAGTTACTTAAGAGGTAAGAGTCAAGGAAGAGGGCCTGTAAAACTTACATGTGTAAGCTTTACTTAACAAACTTACTTACTTAGCAAACTATAAATATACTTGTCAATGTTTTATTCACATTCAAAATCAGATACAGTACTTATTAGCCACAATCAAACATGGTGTGTCAAGGAGTGTGACAGTCGACTGTACAATGGCTAATGTAGTTGACACCTTAAAAAAAGCACAAAAACAAAACTAATTATTAGACCTTGCAGATACATGCTGGTTCACAATGAATGGACTGTGATTTTAGAATAATGTAAAAGACCAAGATCATGAAACATCATGATCATTGAATAATTTCGTAATTTTGCCTTTAATTAGTTGATTATGATAAAATACAGGACAGATATTTAGGCTAATAAACCATTTTCCTTCCATTACAGTGTAAAACAATTTAACAGTACAAAATTTAAATAATTCTCCTTTTACTACATAGTCTACAGTTGTTTTGGCCGTCAGCTGAGAGAGTTGGTGTGTAGCCCAGCATAAAAGGCAAAATAGAGGACAGGCTGACAATGTGTGTGTCTGAATTATCTGAATTTACCAGTATTCATGAGCACCTTGTTCTAACCTTTTTTTTAGCCTGTTCCTGTAAAGTACGCTGTAACATTACCAGATAAACAGCAACTCATAATGGTTTGCATTATTGACAAAATTGCATACGACATGAACAAAGTAACAAAATATAAATATAACAACGTCAACGACACAACAACAATGGAAAATTAAGTCAGGAATAGTTAGTTGAGCAAATGAGTAAACAAAATCAACAGTGTCATAACAAATATTACAAATTGCACAGAGAGGGAAATGTTGGCTCATTAATTTTCCAGCGTCTTCTTTCCGAGTACTTACACATTTTTATAATGGCATCAGTTCCAGCTGTGCGATGCTGCTGTGATGCTAGGATTTGAGTATCAAACTCTGTCCATATCCACCTTTTACATTAGGCGAAGATGGAGAAGCTCCTGCTGCGCACAGACTTGGAGAGAAGCTGCACTGGCATGAATTCTGTGACGAGTAAGTTGCAGGATGTATAGAAGAAAAACTGTAGCAAAAGTATCGATCTCAGCAGGCTAGTATCGACCTGATGCTAATACTGGCTACGACACTATCGATAGGCCCAGCCCTAGTCTTGTTGAGTCTTTAGTTGGGTGATCTGTTTTGAAAATGTATTGTTCGGAATATGCGTTACAGTCAGGTCAAGTTTATGATATTCTTATGAATTTTCATATACCTCAGAAATGCAGATTTTGTTTCACAGTTATGACAACACAATTCACAATGAAACATTTTGGCAAATGAAATGAAAACCAGGATTTATGTGAGCTAAGTTGTCCAAAATAATAATAATAATTATAATTACTATTCCATTTTTATTTAATTATGAGGCCAATAAAACTGACAATGATAACTCATAAAATTCAAGAGCTAATCTTTGCAACAGTTTGACACAAATAACAAAAGCAGTGAATTCAGAGCAAGGTTTTAGAAAGACTTACTACCTTTCTAAATTAGTAGTTAAAGTATCTATCCTATCCTAGCAAAAGCAACAGTGTTGTTTTAATGTTGACGTAAACCGATACTCGCTAATTTTAGCTAGCTTGGAAAAACGAAACTTTTCAATAGCTTTGTTCTAACATTGTTCTAAATGGCAGAAAATTTAACCAGAGAAATCCTCAAATCCTTCTCCTAGGTCCGTTACTACCTTTCTAAATTAGTAGTTAAAATATCTGCCAGCAAAAGCAACAGTGTTGTTTTAATATTAACGTAAACCGATACACAATGCTTAGACTTAAAAAAATAAAAAATAAAATCCTTCCTGTAAGTCAGAAAAAAAAAAATGGTGAAATAATGTTACCTTACTCAGTGAAGGACGTCAGGCAGCTCCGGACATCTGTGACAAAAGGCTGTGCAGGTTGTCCTCTGACTGTACTTTCGTGGTGATAGACACTGGCTGGCAGACTTGCACCTAAATTCATCAACAAATCAACAAAACTAACATACAAACTGCTAAAACAAACTTTTGCCAAATCTTGTTGTGTCCGTTGATTTTTTTTTATTTTTTATTTTAGTTCCTGCTCTTTTCTTCAACGTTCCCATGGTAAAAGAAAAAAATAAATTCAAAATCACCACAGTGGTAGCTGGGGACATGTAGAACAAGAATCTGTTGGAGTTTGCAGAAAACAATTTTATTTTATTTATTTATTTATTTTTTAATCTGCCCATATAAATTATTCATTGGGTATGATTTCATCATCAGATTATCAGACAATGATGTAGTGAATTAAATTGAAAATCACCACAGTGGTAGCTGGAGACATGTAGAACAAGAATCTGGTGGAGTTTGCAGAAAACAATTTTATTTTATTTATTTATTTATTTTTTAATCTGCCCATATACATCGTTCATTGGATATGAATTCAATCATCCGATTATTTGAAAACGATGCAGTGAATTAAGTTGAAAATCACTACAGTGGTAGCTGGGGACATGTAGAACAAGAATTTGGTGGAGTTTGCAGAAAACAATTTGTTTTGATTTTTAATTATTTTTTTAATCTGCCCATATGCATCATTCATTGGATGTGAATTCAACATCACATTATCAGAAAATGATGCAGTGAAATAAGTTGAAAATCACCACAGTGGTATCTGTAGAGTATGTGGAAAATAATTAGATTTTTTTCTTAATTAAGTTTTCAAATCTGACTATGCAGAAATGAGTTAGATTCTGAATATGCTTCAATAATTTTGTTCTATCATTTAGTTTTAATCATTAGATAGAATGTAGTAAAATAACAACAAAGTAATGACTGATATATGTATTTCAAAAAATGAAAATAAGAAGAAAAATATAGACTTCCGAGTTTACGGGATGCACTTGAATGCACCATAAAACCGCTCAAAAGCTTTACCGTCCGATGCGATGTAGACGGGCACTCGATTTTCAAGTGTAGATAGCGCGACCGTGCCTCACCGAAGCACAGATGGCGTGACTGCAGTATTAATTGGTTGAGTAGTACGTTTTTTTGTTTGTTTAATTTTTTGTTGCTTTGTTTGTCGCTAGCCTGGGAGAGGGCAAACTACATACTCACAGAACTCAAAGAACTTTGTGTTGTTGTGTTGTGTCTCTTGGAATGCAGTGAGTGTTAAATATGTTTTATGTATCTGAACTGAACCATGTTGTATTTGATTTGTATTACAGTTTTACAAAAACGGTAATTGAGAAGAGTCAGTAAAGTGACCAGACCAAACCAATCTGCTGTCTCTCTCATTTTGTTCGCTATCTGTCGGCCAGGACAGATTAGTAAAAAGCTAACCACTCAGCAGGAAAGGGCAATTGAACAACTGTGAACAGCAGCAGAAAGAGTACAAGATGAGCGACAACGACAAAGAAGAACGTCAGTCTCAGCCAGAGACAAGGTCTCGAGTCTCAGCTTCACACAAGTCCTCCAGAACGTCGTCTAGGTCTTCAGTCAGCGCTGCTGCCACAAGGGACAGAGCTAAAGCCGAAGCATCAAAAATTAAAGTATCTTTTGCAGAAAAGGAGGCAGCCATGATGAAAGAAAAGGATTCAATAAAAGCTAGTCTTCATGTGTTAAAACAAGAAAAAGAAGCTAGTGCTGCGTCAAAAGAGGCAGCTATATTTGACGAAGCAGTGATTGGACACAGTGAAAGAGACTCTCTTGGTGAGTTACAGGATATAGGTCTTGAAGATCCAATAAAACGCACCAAGGTCTATATGGAAACTCAGCAATTTGATGTGCATGCTCCACAAGAGCTTCAAAATACTATGCTGCTGCCACCAATCGTTCACCATGAAACTCTAATAACCCGATCCCTTAGTAACAAGGCACAAGATTCACCGTATGAGTCCTTCAAGGAGGAAAATGAATGCAGACTTATCACTGGTGAATGCTATGATCCTCCCCCTGTGTCAGATGTATTTTTGCCAAAGCAGAAAGGTTCACCTGTTGCTCCTGACATTCAAGGGAGATATACAGCTGCTACTCCTCCACCCTCTCACCCTGTCCAGTGTAACAAGTACTCACCTGCAACACCTCAAACACCTGACCTAGCCCAGTATCTCATGAGAAGAGAGATGGTGAGCTCTGGGCTCCTTGCCTTCGATGATAGCCCAGAAAATTACTGGGCGTAGAAAGCGTCTTTCCTAGGAGCTACAAGGGAATTAAACCTATCTCATCAGGAAGAGCTGAACCTCCTGGTCAAATGGCTTGGCCCCGAGTCATCAGCTCAAGCCAAGCGAATAAGGTCAGTGCATGTAAATAATCCTAGAGCATGGGGTGTTTATGGTTTGGGAGCACTTGGAGGAAACATATGGTAGCCCAGAGATGATCGAAAATGCTCTAATGAAAAAAGTAGATATTTTCCCAGCTATCACTAACAAAGATACACACAAACTCAGAGAGTTGGGTGACTTATTTAAAGAGCTAGAAGCTGCAAAGGCTGGGGGCTTCTTGCCTGGACTCATGTATCTAGATACAGCAAGGGGCGTGAATCCAATAGTGGAAAAACTTCCTTTCTCTCGGAGGGAACGCTGGATCACACAGGGATCCATGTATAAAGAAAATTATCGTGTCCCTTTCCCACCATTCAGTTTTTTGTTGACTTTGTATGCTCACAGGCTAAGACACACAACGATCGTAGTTTTGCATTTAACTCCTCCTCTACCCCTAGTCAACCCAAGTTTGACAGAACACCGAAATACTTCCCAAAATCAGCCGTAACAGTAATGGAAAACTGATGTCGCTGCTGCAGTTAATGCACCTCCAGTTAACACATCTGTGAAGAAAAATGAATCTTGACACACAATGTCCTAAAAAAAACAAACCTCACCCACTGTCGAAATCTCATGGTTTTAGAGGAAAACATCTTGATGACAGGAAAGCATACTTAAAAGAATTTTCAATCTGTTTTCGATGTTGTCCAAGCATATAGCAAAAGATTGTAAGACCACGCTTAAGTGCACAGAGTGTGAAAGTGACAAACATATCTCAGCATTACATCCTGGTCCAGCTCCATGGTCATTTGGTGGGCAAGTCGAACACTCACTCGAGGACAAGCAAGGGGAGCGGGGAGAGTGAAGATGTTGTACCCCCTATAGTCACTTCCAAGTATGCAGTGGTTCCCCCAGGCCCAGATCCTGTTCAAAAATCTGCTTGGTCAAGGTTTCCCATGCCAACAATCCAAGTAAGTCTCACAGAGTGTATGCAGTACTTGATGACCAAAGCCATCAATCTTTAGTAAAATCAGAGTTCTTCAGTCTATTAGGCAATAACAGTAGCGTCTCTCCCTACACTCTAAAAACATGCTCAGGCACAGTAGAGACTGCAGGGAGGAAAGCGAGTAACATAGTAGTGGAGTCACTTGATGGGAAAACCAAGGTGACACTTCCCACCTAGTTGGAGTGTAACTACCTGCCTGACGACAGATCAGAGATCCCAACTCCTGTGTGCACCCAACATTTCCCTCATCTCAGACCAGTGGCTGAAAAGATTCCTCCGCTTGACGACAGTGCTCCCATCCTGCTGCTGCTAGGCAGGGATATACTGAGCCTGCACAAGGTACATGAACAGCGTAATGGGCCTCACAACTCACCATATGCCCAGCGTCTTGACCTTGGCTGGGTCATAGTTGGGGTTATGCTTAGACAAGACACATGTCCTTCAAAATAGACGCTCTTCTTTCCTTTAGCCATGCACCAACAACGTACTTATTAAGGAGAGAGTAAAAGGCCTGATCCAGTGCAATTTTCAGATGCTGTCTCACTCAGAGGAAATCTTTCAGGAGGCATGTAAAGATGGTCTGGGGGAAAGTGTGTTTCATAAAACACCAGAAGATGACAAACCAGCTATGTCAGTGGATGACAAAAAGTTTCTGAGCATAATGGGAAAGGAAGTGTATATGGACAATGAGAACCACTGGGTGGCTCCGCTACCTTTTCGTTCACCTCGTAACCCCCTTCCGAATAACAGAGAACTGACTGCCCAGAGACTTACCTCCCTCCAGCGCTCTTTCAGGAAAAGATCAGAGATGAAAGAGCAGTTCTTTGACTTCATGCAGAAGGTCATCGACAACCACCAGGCAAAGCAAGCTCCTCAACTAAAGCCACGGAAGGAGTGTTGGTATTTGCCGACTTTTGGAGTATATCACCCCCAGAAACCTGGGAAAATAAGAGTTGTTTTTGATTCCAGTGCTGAGTATAAGGAAACGTCATTGAATGATGTGCTTCTCGCTGGACCCAACCTCAACAACTCACTGATTGGTGTTCAATTAAGATTCAGAAAGGAGCAAATAGCCGTCACAGCCGATGTAGAAGAGATATTTTATGGGTTCAAGGTCGAGATCGTTGACTACTGGATGACAGTACATGTGTTCGGAAACAGCCCGTCACCAGCAGTAGCAACATATGGATTGAGGAAGGCTGCAGAGCATGGAGAAGCTCAGTATGGCAGTGATGCAAAACAGTTTGTCTTCAGAAATTTTTATGTTGATGATAGACTTGCCTCAGTAACCAAGGAGGACGAGGCTATCGATCTCATGCAGTGAACTAAGGCAATGCTGGCTGAATCCAAGACTTCACAAGATAGCTTCAAATAGCACAAGGGTCATGGAGGCGTTTCCTATGGAAGACCGAGCAAGTGACTTCAAAGATCTAGATTTGGGAGCAGACCCTTTGCCCCTCCAGCAGAGCTTGGGTTTAAGTTGGGTGCTCCAGACTGACAGTTTCACCTTCAGGATGTCGAAAGAGGTAAAACCATTCACTCTGAGAGGCATGCTATCCACTGTTACCAGTCTTTATGATCCCCATGGATTCGCATCCCCTATCACAATCCAAGGCAAGGCACTGGTAAGAGACATTTCCTCAGAGCAACATGAGTGGGATACACCTCTCCCACTGGAGAAAGAGACACAGTGACAGACATGGACTGACTCCTTAACTGAGCTTGAACAGGTTTTCATTCAGAGAGCATACATTCCAGTCTCCGTGTCATGTATCAATAGGATAGAACTATGTGTGTTTGCAGATGCTTCCACTATGGCAATAGCAGCCTACTTGCGTGGCTTGGACTGTGATGGAAAATGGCATGTAGGGTTTGTAATGGGAAAATCAAAACTAGCTCCTTACTCCACGCACACTGTACCTCGCCTGGAGTTGTGCGCAGCAGTCTTGGTGGTTGAACTGGCAGAGGTGATACAATCTGAAATAGGTATAGTGTTGCAAGCAGTCAGGTTCTTCACGGATAGTCGCATTGTACTGCGCTAGATTCACAACCATTCTCGAAGGTTCCATACCTATGTAGCTAACCGAGTAGCTCGCATTCCAGACTCTACTCAACCAACACAGTGGCAGTATGTGTTGACTGACCAAAAACCCTGCAGACCAGGGTACCCGGCCAATTTCAGCAGCTTACCTGTCGTCATTCAGTTGGTTGCTTGGCCCTCCTTTTCTCAGTCAGTTAAACGCAGGTCAAAGTGATGCAGCCAAAGGATTTGAGCTTGTGGACCCAGACAATGACAAAGATGTTCATCCCCAAGTTACCTCTCTTACAACCAATGTCACAGAGCAGTCTTTTGGATCATCAAGATTTCAACATTTCTCTGTTTGGAAGAGTCTTGTAAGAGGCGTGGCAATTCTCATTCATGTAGTCAAGTCGTTCTCAAGAGAGGCCAAGTCTGATAGTTGTAAGGGATGACATCATTGCAGTCAGCTGCTCACCACAGAACGTTCTCAAGCGAAGATAGATATCTTCAAGGCTGTGCAGGGAGATGTGTATAAAGAGGAGCAGAAGTGCTTAACTCAGGGTACCAAAGTATGATGCCAAAGTCCTCTCGTGAAGCTGGATCCCTACATTGACAAGAGCGGATTGATTAGAGTTGGGGGTCGGATACACAGGGCAGATTTGGAGGACCATGACAAACATCCACTCATCCTACCAGCTGGCCATCATGTGACCACTCTCCTGGTCTAACACTATCATGATAAAGTAGCCCACCAAGGTCACCACTTCACAGAGGGTGCATTGTGCACTGCTGGCATCTGGATAGTTGGAGGGAGGAGACTCATCTCTAGCGTCATTTTCAAATGTGTCATCTGTAAGAAGTTGAGGGGCGAGAGAGAAGTTCAAAGGATGTCTGATCTGCCGGCTGACAGGTTGGCAATGGACCCACCTTTTATACATGTAGGGCTTGACATTTTTGGCCCATGGAGTGTCACCACTCAACGGACACGGGGTGGAGCTGCTGAGAGCATGAGGTGGGCGGTCATTTTTGCTTATCTAAGTACGAGAGCTGTGCACCTTGAGGTTATTGAATCAATGTCAACCTCGAGCTTCATCAATGCCTTGAGGCGCTTTCTATCCGTACATGGACCTACCAAACACCTAAGGTCGGACAGAGGAACGAATTTCATCGGTGCATGCAGAGAACTTCAAGTTAACACAGATGATGCTGAGATCAAGAGCTACCTGCAGGAGCAGGGGTGTACATGGACCTTTAACGCTCCCCATTCCTCGCACATGGGAGTAGCTTGGGAGAGGCTAATAGGAGTGGCAAGACACATCCAAGATGGACTGTTAGTGAAGGATGGTGCTACCAGGCTGACTCATGAAGTTCTGTCAACCTTGATGGCCGAGGTTATGGCGATGATGAATGCTCGACCATTGGTCCCAGTCTCATACGATGCTGAGATACCTGAAATTCTCTCTCCTGCCACTTTACTCACCCAGAAGGCTAGTGTTTCTCCTGCACCCCTGGGAAACTTTGAGTTGGACCATCTATGCAAGGTACAGTGGCGCCAGGTCCAGAGCTTGGAAAAGGTGGAGATTGGAGTACCTGGAAACACTTCAACCACGGAGGAAATGGACCTCGGAGAAGCCTGACCTCCAGGACGGTGATATTGTTTTGCTGAAAGACGTTCAAGCAAAACGGAATGAGTGGCCTCTTGGACGGATAGTAAAGGCAATTGCCAGCTCAGATAGCAAGGTCCGGAAAGTCATAGTAAAGACTCTTAGCCAAGGGGTACTTAAGGAATATCTTAGACCCATCAGTGATGTTATTTTACTGCATAAGTAAGGGTAAATAGTGGTATAACATATTTATACCAAGCGGGGAGTGTTCTGACTCCCATCAGTACATTGTAAAATTTAAGTGTTTCCCCCTAATGGTGGGTTTGAATTACTGCTGTTTAGTTTGACGACAGGTTACAAGTCCTCCACCACAGACCGTTTGTTCGCTATCTGTCGGCCAGGACAGAATAGTATATATATTATTATATTTAAGTTCATTTTTTTTTTTTTTTTTTACTGTTACTTCTGATATTCCTGTATCATAAAATGTAATAGAATAAGTTTTGGTGTTGTTTTATGTCACATGACTGATACAGAGATTTTTTTTTTCCTTTTTTTCCAGATTTCTGTTGAAGAAAAATGGCTGAGTTGCCAACTCTAACATATTGTAGTAGCACAACAGAAAACAAGGCTCGACATGATTAATTAGAAAGGCACTTTATTTGGTCTCTTCCTCATTTTGTTCTCATTCATACATACATTCTTATGCATAGTTACAGTGGTGTGCAAATTAAATTGTAACATAACATGTTATGTTAAAATTCAATTTGACTTTATTAAAGACAAGTGTAACAGCAACAAAAAAGGCAAAATCAATAATTAAAGAACAAACATAAATAAAGTAACATTTAAGTTAAATCAATTTAAATAGACATCACAAAATAAATATTCAGGTCATACATCCAGTGTATACCTGTAACACTGTAACAATATAATTAGATATCATGAAAAGCATTTGCATACTATCGACTGTGGAAGCATTTTAAACGTGCCTTCACTGCAGTTAAGGGCAATTTTGTAAACAAGCTGGCTGGTCAACTGCTCTAGAAGTTAGTGCAGCGCAGGAAGTAATTGTTCCTCAGCACACGGAAAAGCCTTCCAGTCCTCAGGCTGTACTCAAACACATAGGGTCCACTGTAAAGGTAAGTGAAACCTACAGGACATCCATATCATGTGTTAGTTTCTCTTTTTAAAGGCTTCCGAATTACTGTGATAACTCATTTAGGTACTCTTCAATTCTGGGACAACACACTTACCTCTGTTGTACAAGGCTGCTGTCACTGGGCGGGACATGCCATGGAATTTGTCATCCACCCGTTTGGGGAATCCTCCATCTATAGTCTGTCTGGCCTCATCATAACTGAAAAAAAGAAGAAAGCAACGAAACTCACACACAATTTCTAATACATCTTGTAAACCATCATCATACCCGAATTAATGATTTGAACTGATTTTATTTCATTTGGACACACCTGTAGTAGTAACTGCCAGTGAAGAACAGTGTCTTTCCAGATTCTGGATCATAGAGAGCTGCGTCCACTTTCTCCAAGTGATTGGGCAGACCAAAACTGGAAATTGATTTAGGATAGCCACGCACAAGATCGTATCCACTGAAAGCCCATACCTTGCGATCTGTTGAGAGATGAAGAGACTGGCTTGAACCTATTTAAAGGTCAACAGGGTAGACGAGAACATAGGGCAACATTAAGTGGACACAGAGAACACATACTGTACCTTTAAAGAGTAAGACGCTGTCTAAGGCCTTGCTCTCATAAGCAGCATCAATGTTGACGGGGGAATTAGGCCAGAAGTTGGTGATGAGAGTCTGCTGGGGTGTATTGCTCTGAGGGTAGCTGCGCCAGAAGAAACTGAGACCACACACAAAAGAATGGAAATTAGTTCAGGGGCTAGCTCTAGAGTAAAGAAAGACACAGAGCATTCAGCATCCACAATACCTGTCCTTGAAGAAGAGCATCTCTCCTCGCAGGGTGGCAACAGCGTCCAGTACCATAGATAAATCACAGGCATCAGGGGTGGTGGGGGCTGTGGGTCCTGTAGGATTCTCATTTACACCTAGAGGTTAAGTGAAACGACCGTCAGCAAATAAATGCAGCTATGTTGAGTTCATCAAATGATCTGGTCATGGTTGAGAAATGGTGCTGATTCTCAGTTCTTACCATAAAGGGACTGGATGCCTTTTACATCATCCCGAGGCAGAACAAAGGTGTCAGGGTTTCTGTATGAGTAGTAAGGATACATGAGGGCACCCGGATCATTGGAGTGAGACTAACCCAGAGAGTGGCCAAACTCATGAGCGGCGACCACGAAGAGGACGTAGCCTAAAGCAGGGAGGACAGAAGGAGGATCAGTTACAGCGTCTCTACAGTAGATCAGGAATTAAGAAAAAGAAGATGTCATGTTCTGTAAAGAACAGCAAATTTACCTGTCTGTGAGCGGAAAGTGAAGTTCTCATCATCATCGAAATGAGCATCTCCTCCAATACCAGGAGAAGGAGCGAAGGCATGGGCAAGAGTACCGCCAGGGCCATCAAAGGGGTAATAATCACCATGTGCTGTATGAGCAAGAACATAGTCATGTTAGGTTTTATAAATAAATTATGATAAAAGACAAAACAGCAGAGTGGATTTTCCCAATGCATCTCACCACAATGACTGATCATAAGATGCTACATAAGATACTGCTACAACTAAAAAACTGATAATCCAGTAATGGTATAGCTGAAAGTTAATTTGTACTCACATTGGCGACCAAAGGAGATCGTGATGTCAGCGATACCACTGTAGATCCTTGTGAATCTCAGAGGAGTGACTTTGGCCCAAACCTGCAGAGCTTTCTCAATGGAGTCATCCACCTCTGCCTGAGACATGTCCGGTATGTAGTTCTCTATTCTGTAGCACAGGAAAGTACAACTCGGTAAGCAACCGCATGAAATGCCTGTAGTAGCAAGTTTCTCTCTCATTCTCTCTTCAGATCATTCACCTGTATGTGAGGTAATTTTTCTCCCACTTGAAGTTGTTTCCGAAAGTGGAGAACTGAGCGATGTTTACATCTGGAACCCCACAGCGGGGCTTCTTCATCATGGCCAAGGTGTCGGCATCCAGAGTCCCTGTGATCTGGAGACCAAAGAATCTCTGCATCTCACTCAGCTTCTTGGTCACCTGGCTGATGTCCCGTCTCACAGCTGGACCACTCTCCTCCGTTAGGTTGAAAAATTTCTTCAGGTAGCCCTGCAGATGAAAACAAGCGTTAAAACACTGCACATCAGAATATATGTATAAGAAGACAAATCAAGCAAACATACCTTTGCAAAATGTTCATCCTGCACAATAACTGGCAGTATGGGCACGCAGTAAACTGAGACTGCCACAGTCAGTAGAATACTCAGGCTGAAAGTCCTCATGATTGCTTGTCAAATGCAACTTGTGTCTAGGCCATGGAGGCAGCCGGTATTTATGCTGGGACTTGGGTGTGTTGAGCAAATATCTGTTTGAGTCAGTGACTCGGGAAACATTCTTTTTATGAATAAGAGAGGAAATCTGGCATCGATTGCTCATCTATTAAAAAAGTTTCCAAAACAGCACACTGCGATTATAAAGACATCACTTATAATGTTGTTGTAATGATAAAATTTAAAACATCGTGTAGAATAATAGCCATATTCAGTAAAATGATACAGTTTTATTTAGGAAACTATATTCGGTGTACAAATGAGTACAGATCTACATTAAAAACTACTTACACTACATGTTCCTCAAGTCATAACCATATTCAAGGACTATTCTTTTAAAATGCATATGTATTTTCATCATTTTTTTTCTCTCGTAACCATATTTCCTGTTGTGGTTTCCTTTATGCCATGTTCGGCATTTATAAGCTGTGCTTCAGCCGAAACACTTTTTTGGTCAGCTATTCATTCTTTCTTTCCTTTTTGTATATGTTTGCGTTTGTGTGAAGATTTATGATACTGACCAAAATAAATTACATTCATTCATGTTTTATCGGAGCTTTTATTCTGGTGTTTTAATCCTGCGTGTCTCTGAATGATCCCTGCTGTTAGGCTACATTTCAAATCAAAACTTCCGATAACAAGGAAGTCTGAGCTCAAGGATCAGTCATTAACTGACGTTAATAAGTTGTAACGGTAAAGAGTGAATCATTTTGCCGGAAGTTTTACTATAACTTGATTATGCTCATGTATTGCTCATGTATCCATTTTTGCTGAATGACACTCAAATCAGATTTTTTAGTTATTTTTTCAGCCAAGGTCCATTTTTTTCATTGAAAAAATCACAAGGCACACCACCAACCAAAAATGTTTAAAAAAGAAAAACGATAGTCTGTAGCCTATATTAACAATATAGTCATGATTATCGAAGTGTCTTGAATATGAATCAAATGAACACAAAGAAAAAGAGTACTTTATCATCTGTTATATTTCTTCTTTCAAATAAAAAGTGCCCTTAACATGTTCACTTCAAAAACACAGTTTGAACATGTAATGCCACAACAATGTGGTCTTAAAACTAAAGAGGTAGTAGAAAACTTCAAGGTGTTTTGCAAACTCTAATTCTGTCCAAAAGCATTCTGTTAGCAGGAATACAGAAATAAAGTGCTTATTCTGACAGAAGCAATAATATTTGGGAAAGGTGTCACTGTTCCACGCTGAGAACGAATTGCTAGTTAGCTTTAGTGGCTCTCTCATTTACCTTTGTGTTTTTTTTTCTCATAAAAGTTGCCAGTTTCTCTGTGTGTTCACGCAGGCGAACAAAACAGTCTGCATTCTTGTTTTGAAGAGTGTGTCGTTTGGAGATGGACACTGGAGGTAGAGACAGACATTTCCGATGGTTGTTGAAGCTGGAGAACAGTTTTGGGAGTGACTTTTTGACTCTTAGTGCTTTGACTGGAGGCTGCTGTTAAAGCTGATAAAGGCTGGTGGACATTGCAGACTGGTCTTGAAGCTTGTTTTTTATGGAGAACGCACAAAATGATTGCGGAGGCTTGCTGCAGCTGGTCATAGACAGCCGCATGTTTCAGTAGATGCTGATGTCTTGACGTAGGAGTTGAAGCAGGAGGACTTTGACTTGATGGTCCAGGGGCTGAATGCTGAAACAGAGACCGGTTGTCTCTTTGGATGGACGAGGAAGACGAGACTGCTGCTAGTTGGAGGTAGGTGTTGTTTGTTTGGAGATTAAAGACAACAAAAATCGTTTGTCCTTGTACTAGTATTTTTAGTTTTTTTCCTCATTTTGTTCTCTGACTAAATAGTGAAGCAAACCAGAGACCTGGAGAAGGTCAGGAGGAGGTGTGGAAGGATGGGACCTGAGGTCGACCATCACTTGCATATAGTACGACTACAAAGAGAATGAGCTTTGCCACCAAATGGAGGAGAACACACTGTATGATGCTGTTTGGAGGTTTGTGTGTGACAACACATCTAGATTTTAAATTACAATTAGCTGAGAAACACATCAAATCTCATCAGGTCAGAAGTCAACTGTGAACTAACTGGACCTTTCAAGCTGAGCTCTGGGAGTCTAAGAGTAAGATTTAGAAGACTGTTATGTGAACACCTATGTGAATTACCTTTTTGACGGGTCATGGTTTCTCCTCCTCAGATTTCTTCTTTTTCTGCAGAGTAAAAACAGAATGAATATTGTAAGAAAACAATGTCAGCTATACAAAATAAATATATCTAAATAAACGAATGTGAAGCTGTGACTCGTTCTGTCAAACATACCTCAAAGATACTGAAGAGACCCTTCCTCTCTGGTTTTTGACCTTCTTGTCTCGTCTCGTCTCATCTTTGTCCGCTCTTCTGGGAGGGAGGTCCCTCTCCCCGACCACTTCCATCAGCTTCTCCGGAGGAATCCCCGGGTGCTCCCAGGCCAGACGGGAGATGTAATCCCTCCATTGTGTCCTGGGGTGGGACATGCGCGGAACACTTCGTCCAGGAGGCATCCGTAGAGAAAATCGTCAAGGACTTCTTTAACACGTAATGAAACAACTACATCCATACTGCTCCTCTAAAGCTTTCGTCACTCTCCAAGTTGATTGATTCATTTATTTAGAGAAGGTCAAGGTGGGCCCACCGGAGGTCTAGGAAGGGTCCGGGGCAGTGTACATTGGGCGGCAGACCAAGGCGAGCACCTTGGCGGTCTGATCCTCGGTTATGAAAACTGGTTTATGGAACATGGAACGTCACCTCTCTGGCGGGGAAGGAGTCGGAACTTGTGGAAGAGGTTGAGCGTTATCAACTAGATAAAGTCGGCCTCACCTCACGTTGGCTCTAGAACCCAAGTCCTTGAGAAAGGTTGGACTCTCTTCTTTGCTGGAGTTGCTCCAGGTGAGAGGCAGAGGGCCGGGGTATGCTTTTTGCTTGCCCAAAGACTCTCTGCCTGTATGTTGGGGTTCTCCTGGATGGACGAAAGGGTTGCTTCCTTGCGCCTTTTGGTCACTGAACCGGTCCTGACTATTGTTTGCGCTTATGCTCCAAGCAGCAGGTCAGAGTACCTGCCCTTTTTGGAGGCCCTAGGTTGGTACTCCATTGTCATTCTGGGGGACTTCAATGCTGATGTGGGCAGTGACAGTGTGGCCTGGAGGGGCGTGATTGGGAGGAACGGCCTGCCTGATCTGAACCCCCGATGTCCATGCAACATTGCAGAGGCGTGTCAACCAAGACAGTCCTACAACATCCAGTGCCTTGAGATACCCAGGGAGGATCTCATCCTCTCCTGGTAGGATCTCATCCTCTCCTTGGGCCCTGCCGCCAGGTAGATGCTTCACCAACTCAGCGACTTGTCCCAGATCAGACGGGCCAACCCCAGGCCCTCCGGCTCTGTTTCCCCTAAGGAATACATGTTGGTGGGATTGAGGAGCTCTTCAAAGTATTCCTTCCACCGCCGGACAATAGCCCCAGGTGGTGTCAGCAGCTCCCTGCCCCCATTGAAAACAGTGTGGGCAAGTTGCCATCTTCCGCCCCCAAGGCGCTGGACAGTTTGCCAGAACCTATTTGGAGCCAACCAATAGTTTACTTCCATAGCCTTACTGAGCTCCTCCCCCGCCCGTGTTTTTGCCTCAGCGACTGCCCTGGCTGCAGACCAGTTAGCCATGCTTTGTAGGCCTCCTTCTTCACCGGCTCCTTTCACCTCCGGTGTCCACCAGCAGGTTAGAGGGTCACCACCACAACCAGCACCAGCGACCTTGTGGCCGCAACTCACAACAGCTGCCTCGACAATGGCGGAGCGGAACATGACCCATTCCCCCACCACCCCCTTTACGCAGTTAAAGCTCTGTCGGAGGTGGGAGTTAAAGACCATCCTGACAGGTTCAGACGTTCCCAGCAGACCCTCACTATTGGGAGATATAACTAGTAATTATAACTAATTACTTTTTTAAAGTGACGTGCCCAACACTGCCTATGGAGTTCTTTCACCCTTCCCTCCTCTCCTCGACCAAATACAGCTTTGAAGCTCCCGTGGCTGAGAACCAAGTAACGCGCCCCATTTAATTTTCAGTAACGGAAATGGCGTTATAAAGATGGAAAGAGTAATTAGTTAGATTACAGCGTTACTGAAAAAAGTAACGCCATTAGTAACGCCATTTATTTTAACGCCGTTACTCCCATCACTGCAGAGGAAGGGTCTCTTCAGCATCTTTGGGTTAAGTTTGACAGAACAAGTCAGAGCTTCACATTCGTTTATTTAGTTTTATTTATTTTGTATAGCTGACATTGTTTTCTTACAATATTCATTCTGTTTTTACTCTGCAGAAAAAGAAGAAACCTGAGGAGGAGAAACCACGACCCGTCAAAAAGGTAATTCACATAGGTGTTCACATAACAGTCTTCTAAATCTTACTCTTAGACTCCCAGAGCTCAGCTTGAAAGGTCCAGTTAGTTCACAGTTGACTTCTGACCTGATGAGATTTGATGTGTTTCTCAGCTAATTGTAATTTAAAATCTAGATGTGTTGTCACACACAAACCTCCAAACAGCATCATACAGTGTGTTCTCCTCCATGTTGGTGGCAAAGCTCATTCTCTTTGTAGTCGTACTATATGCAAGTGATGGTCGACCTCAGGTCCCATCCTTCCACACCTCCTCCTGACCTTCTCCAGGTCTCTGGTTTGCTTCACTATTTAGTCAGAGAACAAAATGAGGAAGAAAACTGAAAATACTAGTACAAGGACAAACGATTTTTGTTGTCTTTAATCTCCAAACAAACAACACCTACCTCCAACTAGCAGCAGTCTCGTCTTCCTCGTCCATCCAAAGAGACAACCGGTCTCTGTTTCAGCATTCAGCCCCTGGACCATCAAGTCAAAGTCCTCCTGCTTCAACTCCTACGTCAAGACATCAGCATCTACTGAAACATGCGGCTGTCTATGACCAGCTGCAGCAAGCCTCCGCAATCATTTTGTGCGTTCTCCATAAAAAACAAGCTTCAAGACCAGTCTGCAATGTCCACCAGCCTTTATCAGCTTTAACAGCAGCCTCCAGTCAAAGCACTAAGAGTCAAAAAGTCACTCCCAAAACTGTTCTCCAGCTTCAACAACCATCGGAAATGTCTGTCTCTACCTCCAGTGTCCATCTCCAAACGACACACTCTTCAAAACAAGAATGCAGACTGTTTTGTTCGCCTGCGTGAACACACAGAGAAACTGGCAACTTTTATGAGAAAAAAAAACACAAAGGTAAATGAGAGAGCCACTAAAGCTAACTAGCAATTCGTTCTCAGCGTGGAACAGTGACACCTTTCCCAAATATTATTGCTTCTGTCAGAATAAGCACTTTATTTCTGTATTCCTGCTAACAGAATGCTTTTGGACAGAATTAGAGTTTGCAAAACACCTTGAAGTTTTCTACTACCTCTTTAGTTTTAAGACCACATTGTTGTGGCATTACATGTTCAAACTGTGTTTTTGAAGTGAACATGTTAAGGGCACTTTTTATTTGAAAGAAGAAATATAACAGATGATAAAGTACTCTTTTTCTTTGTGTTCATTTGATTCATATTCAAGACACTTCGATAATCATGACTATATTGTTAATATAGGCTACAGACTATCGTTTTTCTTTTTTAAACATTTTTGGTTGGTGGTGTGCCTTGTGATTTTTTCAATGAAAAAAATGGACCTTGGCTGAAAAAATAACTAAAAAATCTGATTTGAGTGTCATTCAGCAAAAATGGATACATGAGCAATACATGAGCATAATCAAGTTATAGTAAAACTTCCGGCAAAATGATTCACTCTTTACCGTTACAACTTATTAACGTCAGTTAATGACTGATCCTTGAGCTCAGACTTCCTTGTTATCGAAAGTTTTGATTTGAAATGTAGCCTAACAGCAGGGATCATTCAGAGACACGCAGGATTAAAACACCAGAATAAAAGCTCCGATAAAACATGAATGAATGTAATTTATTTTGGTCAGTATCATTAATCTTCACACAAACGCAAACATATACAAAAAGGAAAGAAAGAATGAATAGCTGACCAAAAAAGTGTTTTGGCTGAAGCACAGCTTATAAATGCCGAACATGGCATAAAGGAAACCACAACAGGAAATATGGTTACGAGAGAAAAAAAATGATGAAAATACATATGCATTTTAAAAAAAAAATAGTCCTTGAATTTGGTTATGACTTGAGAAACATGTAGTGTAAATAGTTTTTAATGTAGATCTGTACTCATTTGTACACTTACGTCCATTGAGCAGCTGTTACAGATTTTTCGATGGCACATTTTTTGGGCATTTTTCTTTACGTTTCAAAGCATGGTAAACACATGTTATTCCATGTGTGCTCTTCATACTGTCACAAGTAATTGTTGCAAATGCTCATTGAACATTTGGAAAAATGTTGCTTCCTGTGGCTGAATATAGTTTCCTAAATAAAACTGTATCATTTTACTGAATATGGCTATTATTCTACATGATGTTTTAAATTTTATCATTACAACAACATTATAAGTGATGTCATTATAATCGCAGTGTGCTGTTTTGGAAACTTTTTTAATGGATGAGCAATTGATGCCAGATTTCCTCTCTTATCCATAAAAGGAATGTTTCCCGAGTCACTGACTCAAACAGATATTTGCTCAACACACCCAAGTCCCAGCATAAATACCGGCTGCCTCCATGGCCTAGACACAAGTTGAATTTGACAAGCAATCATGAGGACTTTCAGCCTGAGTATTCTACTGACCGTGGCAGTCTCAGTTTACTGCATGCCCATACTGCCAGTTACTGTGCAGGATGAACATTTTGCAAAGGTATGTTTGCTTGACTTGTCTTCTTATACATATATTCTGATGTGCAGTGTTTTAACGCTTGTTTTCATCTGCAGGGCTACCTGAAGAAATTTTTCAACCTAACGGAGGAGAGTGGTCCAGCTGTGAGACGGGGCATCAGCCAGGTGACCAAGAAGCTGAGTGAGATGCAGAGATTCTTTGGTCTCCAGATCACAGGGACTCTGGATGCCGACACCTTGGCCATGATGAAGAAGCCCCGCTGTGGGGTTCCAGATGTAAACATCGCTCAGTTCTCCACTTTCGGAAACAATTTCAAGTGGGAGAAAAACGACCTCACATACAGGTGAATGATCTGAAGAGAGAATGAGAGAGAAACTTGCTACTACAGGCATTTCATGCGGTTGCTTACCGAGTTATACTTTCTGTGCTACAGAATAGAGAACTACACACCGGACATGTCTCAGGCAGAGGTAGATGACTCCATTGAGAAAGCTCTGCAGGTTTGGGCCAAAGTCACTCCTCTGAGATTCACAAGGATCTACAGTGGCATTGCTGACATCATGATCTCCTTTGGTCGCCTATGTGAGTACAAATTAACTTTCAGCTATACTATTACTGGATTATCAGTTTTTTAGTTGTAGAAGTATCTTATATAGCATCTTATGATCAGTCATTGTGGTGAGATGCATTGGGAAAATCCACTCTGCTGTTTTGTCTTTTATCATAATTTACTTATAAAACCTAACATGACTATGTTCTTGCTCATGCAGCACATGGTGATTATTACCCCTTTGATGGCCCTGGCGGTACTCTTGCCCATGCCTTCGCTCCTTCTCCTGGTATTGGAGGAGATGCTCATTTCGATGATGATGAGACCTTCACTTTCCGCTCACAGACAGGTAAGTTTCCTATTATTTACAGAACATGGCATCTTCTTTTTCTTAATTCCTGATATACTCTGGAGGCACTGTAACTGATCCTCCTTCTGTCCTCCCTGCTTTAGGCTACGTCCTCTTCATGGTCGCCGCTCATGAGTTTGGCCACTCTCTGGGTTTGTCTCACTCCGATGATCCGGGTGCCCTCATGTATCCTTTCTACTCATACAGAAACCCTGACACCTTTGTTCTGCCTCGGGATGATGTAAAAGGCATCCAGTCCCTGTATGGTAAGAACTGAGAATCAGCACCATTTCTCAACCATGACCAGATCATTTGATGAACTCAACATAGCTGCATTTATTTGATGACGGTCGTTTCACTTAACCTCCAGGTGCAAATGAGAATCCCACAGGACCCACAGCCCCCACCACCCCTGATGCCTGTGATTTATCTATGGTACTGGACGCTGTTGCCACCCTGCGAGGAGAGATGCTCTTCTTCAAGGACAGGTATTGTCGATGCTGAATGCTCTGTGTCTTTCTTTACTCTAGAACTGGCCCCTGAACTAATTTCCATTCTTTTATGTGTGGCCTCAGCTTCTTGTGGCGCAGCTACCCTCAGAGCAATACACCCCAGCAGACTCTCATCACCAACTTCTGGCCTAATTCCCCCGTCAACATTGATGCTGCTTATGAGAGCAAGGCCTTAGACAGCGTCTTACTCTTTAAAGGTACAGTATGTGTTCTCTGTGTCCACCTAATGTTGCCCTATGTTTCCGTCTACCCTGTTGACCTTTAAATAGTTTCAAGCCAGTCTCTTCATCTCTCAACAGATCGCAATGTATGGGCTTTCAGTGGATACGATCTTGTGCGTGGCTATCCTAAATCAATTTCCAGTTTTGGTCTGCCCGATCACTTGGAGAAAGTGGACGCAGCTCTCTATGATCCAAAATCTGGAAAGACACTGTTCTTCACTGGCAGTTACTACTACAGGTGTGTCCAAAAGAAATAAAATCAGTTCAAATAATTAATTCTGATATGATGATGGTTTACAAGGTGTATTAGAAAGTGTGTGTGAGTTTCATTACTGTCTCCTATTTTTCAGTTATGATGAGGCCAGACAGACTATGGATAGAGGTTTCCCCAAACGGGTGGATGACAAATTCCATGGCATGTCCAGCCCGGTGACAGCGGCCTTGCACAACAGAGGTAAGTGTGTTGTCCCAGAATTGAAGAGTACCTAAATGAGTTATCACAGTAATTCGGAAGCCTTTAAGAAGAGAAACTAACACATGATATGGATGTCCTGCAGGTTTCACTTACCTCTTCAGTGGACCGTATGTGTTTGAGTACAGCCTGAGGACTGGGAGGCTTTTCCGTGTGCTGAGGAACGACTACTTCCTGCGCTGCACTAACTTCTAGAGCAGTTGACCAGCCAGCTTGTTTAAAGAATTGCCCTTAATTGCAGTGAAGGCACGTTTAAAATGCTTCCACAGTCGATAGTATGCAAATGCTTTTCATGATATCTAATTATATTGTTACAGTGTTACAGGTATACACGGGATGTATGACCTGAATATTTATTTTGTGATGTCGGCCTATTTAAATTGATTTAACTTAAATGTTACTTTATTTATCTTTGTTCTTTAATTATTGATTTTGCTTTTTTTGTTGCTTTTACATTGCTGTCTTTAATAAAGTCAAATTGAATGTTAAAGTAACATGTTATGTTACACCACTGTAACTTTGCATAAGAATGTATGTATGAATGAGAACAAAATGAGAAAGAGACCAAATAAACTGCCTTTCTAATTTATCATGTCTAGCCTTGTTTTCTGTTGTGCTACTACAGTATGTTAGAGTTGGCAACTCAGCCATTTTTCTTCAACAGAAATCTGGAAAAAAAGGAAAAAAAAAACATCTCTGTATCAGTTATGTGACATAAAACAACACCAAAAATTACTTTATTCCATTTTATGATACAGGAATATAAACAGATATGTGTAATAATGCATCTGCGATTTGTCTGGGACGATAACACCGACAGTTTATACTACACAGTCAACTAATATATGGAAAACGTTAATGTCTCAACCAACTTTAACAGTAAAAAAAAAAAAAATTGAACTCAATATATAAATATACAGTAAGGTCCGGATCCACACACACTGGAGAAATAGTAGAAAGTGTACATGATTTTTCAAACAACTTTGTTCAACCAATTAAGCGGAAGCAGTCAAGAATCTGGTCACCTATAAATCTGCACTGTAAACCTTTGATGTAACTTTACAGTGAAATCTGAACAGTATTTCACTGTATTACTGTCATACAGTACTGTACCATATTGTAAACTGCAATGCAACCTGGGAGAAAACAATGTGATAATAGGAAATTACAGCACTTTAAGAGACTGCCATTTTTTACAGGATTAAACTGTAAACAGCTGAGCATCATGGGAAGGTAAAAGAAAGAGCAGGAACTAAAATAAAAAATAAAAAAAATCAACGGACACAACAAGATTTGGCAAAAGTTTGTTTTAGCAGTTTGCATGTTAGTTTTGTTGATTTGTTGATGAAATTTGGTGCAAGTCTGCCAGCCAGTGTCTGTCACCACGAAGGCACAGTCAGAGGACAACCTGCTCAGCCTTTCGTCACAGATGTACGGAGCTGCCTGACGTAACATTATTTCACCATTTTTTTTTTCTGACTTACAAAGAGGATCTTTTTTTCTTTTTTTTTTTTAAGTCTAAGCATTGTGTATCGGTTTAATATTTAATATTAAAACAACACTGTTGCTTTTGCTGGCAGATATTTTAACTACTAATTTAGAAAGGTAGTAACGGACCTAGGAGGAGGATTTGAGGATTTCTCCAGTTAAATTCTCTGCCATTTAGAACAATGTTAGAACAAAGCTGTTGAAAAGTACCTTTTTTTCAAAGCTAGCTAAAATTAGCGAGTATCGGTTTATGTCAACATTAAAACAACACTGTTGCTTTTGCTTAAACTACTAATTTAGAAAGGTAGTAAGTTTCTAAAACCTTGCTCTGAATTTACTGTTTTTGTTATTTGTGCCAAACTGTTGCAAAGATTAGCTCTTAAATTTTATGAGTTATCATTGTCAGTTTTATTGGCCTCATAAAAATTAATAAAAACAGAACCGTAATTATAATTCTCATAATTTTTTTGGACAACGTAGCTCACATAAATCCTGGTTTTCATTTCATTTGCCAAAATGCTTCCTTGTGAATTGTGTCGTCATAACTGTGAAACAAAATTAGCATTTTTCGAGGCATATGAAAATTCATAAGAATGTCAGAAACCTGACTTGACCTGACTGTAATGCATATTCCGAACAATACATTTTCAAAACACATGTACAGAGATCACCCAACTAAAGACTCAATAAGACTAGGGCTGGGCCTATCGATCTAAATATCGATAGTATCGTAGCCAGTATCGGAATCAGGTCCATACTAGCCTGCTGAGATCGATACTTTTGTTACAGTTTTTCTTCTATACGTCCTGCAACTTACTCGTCACAGAATTCATGCCAGTGCAGCTTCTCTCCAAGTCTGTGCGCAGCAGGAGCTTCTCCATAATCCCCTAATGTAAAAGGTGGATATGGATAGAGTTTGATATTCAAATACTAGCGTCCCAGCAGCTCGAACTGATGCCGTTATTAAAATGTGTCGATACTTGGAAAGAAGACAACCGCACGGGATACAGACTCGCTTCTGTGGTGGAAAATTAATGAGCCAACATTTCCCTCTCTGTGCAATTTGTAATATTTGTTATTACATTGTTGCTTCTGTTTATTTATTTGCTCAACTGATTACTATTCCTGACTCAATTTTCCATTGTTGTTGTGTTGTTGATGTTGTTATATTTATATTTTTGTTACATTGTTCATGTCGTATGCAATTTTGTCAATAATGCAAACCATTGTGAGTTACTGTTTATCTGGTAAAGTTACAGCGTACTTTACCAGATCACGCTTAAAAAGTTAGAACAAGATGCTCATGAATACTGGTAAATTCAGGTAATTCAGACACACACATTATCAGCCTGTCCTCTATTTTGCCTTTCATGCTGGGCTACACACAAACGCTCTCTCAGCTGATGGCTTAAACAACTGTAGACTATGTAGTAAAAGGGGAATTATTTAAATTTTGTACTGTTAAATTGTTTTACACTGTAATTAGTTAAGGAAAATGGTTTATTAGCCTAAATATTTGTCCTGTATTTTATCATAATCATAATAAACTAATTAAAGGCAAAAATATGAAATTATTCAATCATCATGATGTTTCATGATCTTGGTCTTTTACATTATTCTAAAATCCCAGTCCATTCATTGTAAATCAGCACGTATCTGCAAGGTCTAATAATTTGTTTTGTTTTTGTGCTTTTTTTAAGGTGTCTACCACATCAGCCATTGTACAGTCGACTGTCAAACTCCCTGACACACCACATTTGATTGTGGCTAATAAGTACTATATCTGATTTTGAATGTGAATAAAATATTGACAACTATATTTATAGTTTGCTAAGTAAGTTTGTTAAGTAAAGCTTACACATGTAAGTTTTATAGGCCTTCTTACTTGACTCTTACCTCTTAAGTAACTGCGCTCTATACAACAAACAAACTCAGCCAATGCCAATTAAATATTTAAGTGCATTTGTCATTAAGGCCAATTTTATAATAAATCTGTCTGGAAATAAATCTCACAAAGCAAATCAACACACAAACCAAATTAAATTACTTAACTGGAACTTCACACAAGATTATTTTTTACAATACCTGGGGAAAAAAAGCAAATGCACAGTAAAATATTCAAACTATTGGATTTTGAAATGTTTAGAAAAACTGTTGCATAATTCTTTACTGTTCACTTCCCTCTATGCTACACTTACACAAACTATACTGCTGCTGTTCTGCAACATGTTTATTAAAATAGTGACGAAATTGTCACAGTGAGTTACGTATTATATGCACTATAATTTAAATTAAAATTTGTTAATCTTTCTAAGGAACAAAACAACAAAAAGAAAACAGACAGGGAGGTAAGATTTATTCGTGTCTAGTTCTGCTTGGGTTGCACTATTTTTATTTTAATAAACAACTGAAAGGGAATAGTAGTAGTATTACAGTAACATTCTGTAATTATTATTATATACAGGATACATACTGTAGATACAAATACTGTTCAAATACTGTAAATATACAGCAATTTACTGAAAAATAAATTTACAGCAATGAACTGTAAATTTACTTTAGTTATATACTCTGATTTTTGAATACAGTGAGATAACGTAAAAAGTATTTTGCTGGCGAAGCTGCTGCCAGTAAATTGCTAAATTTTCTATTTTCTATTTAGAAAAGTTTAACAATGTGGTGATGTAACCTCCCTTTGTTAAACAACCACGTCTAGCAATCAAAGGCAGCAGGGATGACTCCTGGGCCTGGAGGTGGATGGCTATACTAATCACACACCTACTTTCATCATAGGTCCTGCACCTCTAACAGGCTTTGCTATTTATTTAGACCGAAGGTTAATGCTGTTTAAGATGAATGTACTCTGAGCTGTCTTCCCACACAATACTGGGTCAGTCTAGCCAACAATTGACTGAAAGAAACCTCCAATTGCAGGAGGGAGGGAGGGAGCCCAGAAACAAGTTCTGCAGTGACAAGGAGACAATTTGCAATGTAGCATCATGCTTATAGACCTGAGTACATTATGAAATCCCATATCCCTGACATACGACTGCACAAAAGTGGAAGACAGAAGCAATGAAGCAAATGTCTTCCATGAACACACTCCAAAAAAGGGATGCTAATTGCATACATGATGATGTATTAAGTTGCAGCGAACTGAGCTCCCTTCAACCGCTCTACTTCCAACACAGGCGTACAGCACCCATGTCAGTTTTCTAGATATTACGTAGATTTACATTAATTTCCTGGAGATCTAAAGCAAACTTTAACAAGACCCTAAAATCAATGTTTTCCCAGTTGTACTGGCCATCCCCAATATACTGGAGTCTGAATTGGAGTCAAGTTTTTTTTTTCAAAGAAGAGAAAGTCACATTTTTCTTTTGTAATGCTCATTAGATAAATAGCCTTCATGTAATTAGTGCAGTATTGCAATATAGAAACAACAGCAAAAAAAGGCAGCAAAGATGTCAGATTCACCACATGAACCTTCTTGCTGAAGATTGGTTTTGTTAAAACTCACATGACACGAAAAGCAACTGGCCAAAAGGCTACTACAAAAGATATGTCAGCCTTACTGTGGACACACAGGTTTTGTGAGTAGCACTTAAGTGCACCCAGCGTTAAGCAAAGTTAGGGGCATTGATGTTAAGATTGGACATTCAAGTGCAGCAGATGTGCAGGTAATATTCCACCAAAGTATTGTTTTTCCCCAATTAGCACTTGTCTAAAGTAGGCATTTTATCTGCACGGTGTAATTGATACCTGTAAATACAAGTTGATGACGCTGAGCAATTGATGAAGGAAATTGAAACCGTCTCAGTTTTATCACGTTTTCTATATAATTTCCTTCTGTTTCATTTTCTGGTCTGGATGCTGCCTGGTGATAAAATTTGTCCGTGATTATGATCGGCCTAGGGAAACCAGTACATAACACAAAAAGCTGACTCTCCCTTTTCCCTGCTTCTAAAAAGAAAAAAAAAATAATTTACAGATGTCCTTTCCTGGATTCCCTAAAAAATAGAAAAGAAAACTTAGGAAACTAAACTGGCTTCTCATCCCCACATGGTGGGACTGTGGTGGTAAACATTCAGTAGAGGAGAGAAACTGGCTTCTCCAAAAAGGCCTTTTTGACCAGTTCATTAGGTCGTCTCCAATCACTGGCTGGTCTACAGGGAGCTGAAACAACAAATGAAAGACCGCAACCCCTGTAGGCAGAGAGGGAGCACAGTACCAGATAGACACTCACACACATATGACTCATAGTCATAACAGTGTTACTCAGCAATATATAATACATTGATGAATACAATGTTGTTTTGATGACCTATAAATAGGTAGGCTTACGCTTAGTCTGTCACAACAGAAAGTATGTTGTGATTTATGTGTAAAGTTGTGTGTCCAGTCCCGACTGACCTACATTGTGTGCTGAAACATCTTCAGAAAGGCGGTCATTCAACTGAATCATTTAAAGGATGTGGTGGTGGTGCTGATGAACTGGATTAAATCAAACGCTAAAGTGTTTGTTTGACTGGGTTGTCAAATAATGGAAATACGTGTCAGTACAACACAATACAGCTCAGTAGTACTACAAACCGCAGTCTCTCTTAGTTATTTGAAACAAATGCTGAATACCATGAGCTTCATGGAGCTAAGATTTAGTGCAGTGCTGTTATGTTAGAATGCATTCATTTCCCACAATGTACAGTACCTATTCAACTGAGAAGTGAGGGTATATTCAATTAATGGTATTGGCTCAGCTATTTCTCATCTCAGGAGTGTAACTGATTACTCATCTGGTCTATCAGGCTCCACAATACACATTCAAGCAGGAATATCTAGATAAAAAGCATTCCACTGATTTCATTGTGTGTCCAGGTACAATGAGAGGCTGAAGATGATGGAAGGATCACCGATACTCATAGAGCAGCAGTGGCCTGGGATTCCGACTCCTATAGATGCAGCTGTGCTACCTCAGGAAGTGTTACCTCAGAATGTAATACTGAGGTAATAGTGTTGAAATAATGTCATTAGTACTTTGAATCAAAGTGTCAATTCATAAATGTAATTTAAATGCTTGTTTTAATCTAATTCTGCTGCTGTCACGGTGTGAAAACATTTTGCATGACATGGATGATATTAACATTCTACCTAAAGATACTCAACCAAATGAAAAATTCATTGCTTCTTTCCATCACTGCGACACTGTGATCCAACACCTTTGTTGCTTTTCTTATTACAACATATCCATTATGTGTCTGCATTTGCTGCTGGTTGTTTCACATGTGAAGGTACATTGCTCAGCACAGTTTTTACTGTTTTTCTCACAGTCCAGTATTTGCCAACAGTGGCTGAAATGTAGGTTTCCTCAAGCGATGAAGTACAAAGTGGCTACAGATTATTAGGGACATGTTAGAAAAAAAAAACACCTGCAGCTCACACACACAACACAGTACACAACTGAACAAACAGGTTGTAGTGCCATTCAGCAACATTACTGTTTTGTGATTTGTGAAATCAACGTTATTCTAACATCAACTTAGCCAAAATGTTTCAGTCTTTACCGCTGCAACTTATTAATGTCAGTCAATGACTCACCCTTGAGCTCAGAGTTCCTTGTTATCTGATGTTTTGATTTGAAATGTAGTGTAACAGCAGGGATCATTCACAGACACGCAGGATTAAAACACGAATGAATGAACATGAATGAATGTAATTTATTTTGGTCAGCATCATAAATCACCACACAATTGCAAACATATACAAAAAACAAAGAAAGAAAAGGGTTTCAACTTAAGCATAGCTTATAAATGCCAAATATGGCGTAAAGGAAAGCACAAAATATGGTTACGAGAGACAAAAACTGATGAAAATGTATACGCATTTTAATAAAATAGTCCTTCAATTACGTTATGACTTGAGGAACATGTAGTAGAAAAAGGTTCTTTCCTGTGGATGAATATGGTTTACCAAATAAAACTGTATCATTTTACTCAATGTGCCAATTATTCTATTCTGATGTTTTAAATTAATTAAATTAAATTTTCATTGTGATGTCATCATAATTACAATGTCTACTTTTGGAAACTTTTTAAATGGATGAGCAATTGATGCCAGACTTCCTCTCTAATCCATAAAAGGAATGTTTCCTGAGTCACTGACTCAAACAGGTATTTGCTCAACACACCCAAGTCCCAGCATAAATATCGGCTGCCTCCATGGCCTAGACACAAGTTGAATTTGACAAGCAATCATGAGGACTTTCAGCCTGAGTATTCTACTGACCGTGGCAGTCTCAGTTTACTGTGTGCCCATACTGCCAGTTACTGTGCAGGATGAACATTTTGCAAAGGTATGTTTGCTTGATTTGTCTTCTTATACATATATTCTGATGTGCAGTGTTTTAACGTTTGTTTTCATCTGCAGGGCTACCTGAAGAAATTTTTCAACCTAACGGAGGAGAGTGGTCCAGCTGTGAGACGGGGCATCAGCCAGGTGACCAAGAAGCTGAGTGAGATGCAGAGATTCTTTGGTCTCCAGATCACAGGGACTCTGGATGCCGACACCTTGGCCATGATGAAGAAGCCCCGCTGTGGCGTTCCAGATGGAAACATCGCTCAGTTCTCCACTTTCGGAAACGGCCTCAAGTGGGAGAAAAACGACCTCACATACAGGTGAATGATCTGAAGAGAGAATGAGAGAGAAACTTGCTACTACAGGCATTTCATGCAGTTGTTTACTGACTTGTACTTTCCCATGCTACAGAATAGAGAACTACACACCGGACATGTCTCAGGCAGAGGTGGATGACTCCATTGAGAGAGCTCTGCAGGTTTGGGCCAAAGTCACTCCTCTGAGATTCACAAGGATCTACAGTGGCACCGCTGACATCATGATCTCCTTTGGTCGCCTATGTGAGTACAAATTAACTTACAGCTATACCATTACTGGATCATCCGTTTTTTAGTTGTAGCAGTATCTTATATAGCATCTTATGATCAGTCATTGTGGTGAGATGCATTGGGAAAATCCACTCTGCTGTTTTGTCTTTTATTATAATTTAGTTAAAGACTTGTTTGTACTTGGTTGATAAAACCTAACATGACTATGTTCTTGCTCATACAGCACATGGTGATGATTACCCCTTTGATGGCCCTTACGGTACTCTTGCCCATGCCTTCTCTCCTTCTCCTGGTATTGGAGGAGATGCTCATTTCGATGAAGATGAGACCTTCACTTTCCGCTCACAGACAGGTAAGTTTGCTATTCTTTACAGAACATGGCATCTTCTTTTTCTTAATTCCTGATATACTCTGGAGGCGCTGTAACTGATCCTCCTTCTGTGCTCCCTGCTTTAGGCTTTGTCCTCTTCTTGGTCGCCGCTCATGAGTTTGGCCACTCTCTGGGTTTGTCTCACTCCGATGATCCAAGTGCCCTCATGTACCCTACGTACTCATACAGCAACCCTGACACCTTTGTTCTGCCTCGGGATGATGTAAATGGCATCCAGTCCCTTTATGGTAAGTACTGAGAATCAGCACCATTTCTCTGTTTGAACAAATGTCCCATGCCCAGATTATTTGATGAATGCAACAACTGTATTTATTTGATGACGGTCGATTCACTTAACCTCCAGGTGCAAATGAGAATCCTGTTGAGCCTGGACCCACAGCCCCCACCACCCCTGATGCCTGTGATTTATCCATGGTACTGGACGCTGTTGCCAACCTGCAAGGAGAGATGCTCTTCTTCAAGGACAGGTATTGTGGATGCTGAATGCTCTGTATCTTTCTTTACTCTAGAGCTGACCCCTGAACTAATTTCCATTCTTTTGTGTGTGGTCTCAGCTTCTTCTGGCGCAGCTACCCTCAGGGCAACACACCCCAGCAGACTCTCATCACCAACTTCTGGCCTAATGCCCCCGTCAACATTGATGCTGCTTATGAGAGCAAGGCCTTAGACAGCGTCTTACTCTTTAAAGGTACAGTATGTGTTCTCTGTGTCCACCTAATGTTGCCCTATGTTTCCGTCTACCCTGTTGACCTTTAAATAGTTTCAAGCCAGTCTCTTCATCTCTCAACAGATCGCAAGGTATGGGCTTTCAGTGGATCCGATCTTGTGCGTGGCTATCCTAAATCAATTTCCAGTTTTGGTCTGCCCAATCACTTGGAGAAAGTGGACGCAGCTGTCTATGATCCAGAATCTGGAAAGACACTGTTCTTCACTGGCAGTTACTACTACAGGTGTGTCCAAATGAAACAAAATCTGTTCAAATCATTAATTCTGGTATGATGATGGTTTACAAGGTGTATTGGAAATTGTGTGTGAGTTTCATTGCTGTCTCCTTTTTTCAGTTATGATGAGGCCAGACAGACTATGGAAGGAGGATTCCCCAAACGGGTGTATGACAAATTCTATGGCATGTCCCGCCCGGTGACAGCAGCATTGCACAACAGAGGTAAGTGTGTTGTCCCAGAATTGAAGAGTACCTAAATGAGTTATCACAGTAATTCGGAACCCTTTAAGAAGAGAAACTAACACATGATATGGATGTCCTGCAGGTTTCACTTACCTCTACAGTGGACCCTATGTGTTTGAGTACAGCCTGAGGACTGGGAGGCTTTACCGTGTGCTGAGGAACAATTACTTCCTGCACTGCACTAACTTCTAGAGCAGTTGACCAGCCAGCTTGTTTACAGAATTGCCCTTAACTGCAGTGAAGGCACGTTTAAAATGCTTCCACAGTCGATAGTATGCAAATGCTTTTCATGATATCTAATTATATTGTTACATTGTTATGGGTATACACGGAATGTATGACTTGAATAGTTATTTTGTGATGTTGGCCTATTTAAATTAATTTAACTTAAATGTTACTTTATTTATGTTTGCTCTTTTTGTTGCTGTTACATTTTTGTCTTTAAATTAAATTGAATTTTAACGTAACATGTTATCTAATCATATTGTTACATTGTTACAGTTATACACTGGATGTATGACCTAAATAGTTATTTTGTGATGTCGGCAATTGTCTATTTAAATTAATTTATCTTAAAAGTTTCATCATACTTTACTCATGTTTGCATACATTTTTGCCTTTAATAAAGTTAAATTGAATGTTAACATAACACATTATGTTACAATTTCATTTGCACACCAATGTATGAGGATGTATGTATGAATGAGAAGAAAATGAGAAAGAGAATAAACTGTCTTTCTAATTTAACATGTCTAGCTTTGTTTTTTGTTATGTTTCTACATCATGTTGGAACTGGCAACTTAGGCATTTTTAACAGAAATCGGAAAATGAAAACTCTTTGTATCATGTGTCATGTGACATAAAACAACACCAAAAATGATTCTATTACATTTTATTATACAGGAATATCAACAAATATGTGTAATAATGCATTTGCTATTTGTCTGGGACTATAACACCTACAGTGCATACTACACAGTCAAAAAAAAATTGAACTTAATAAATAAATATACCTTAAGGTCCAGATCCACAAAGACTGGGAAAATAGTATAAAGTGTAAATGTTTTTGTTGTTGTTGTTGTTGTTGTTTTTGTTTTGTTTGTTTTTTTGGTAAGTGCATGTGTTGAAGAGTTTCGCATAAGACAAAACCAATGGGGGGAAAAAGTTTTGGTTCATACAATAACCTATAAGTAGTAGTTACTGAATGTAACCTGAGTTCTATGAGTATGTATTGAGCCCTCTCAATACATACTCAACCAATTAAGGGGAAGCAGTCAAGAATCGTGGTCACCTATAAATCTGCACTGTAAACCTTTGATGTGAATTTACAGTGAAATCTGAACAGTATTTCACTGTATTGCTGTCATACAGTACTGTACCATACTGTAAACTGCAATGTAACCTGGGAGAAAAAAATGTGATAACAGGAAATTACAGCACTTTAAGAGACTGCCATTTTACAGGATTAAACTGTAAACAGCTGAGCATCATGGGAAGGTAAAAGAAAAGAGCAGGAACTAAAATTAAAAATAAAAAAAATCAACAGACACAGCAACACCTTTTTATAATTTGGCAAAAGTTTGTTTTAGCAGTTTGCATGTTAGTTTTGTTGATTTGTTGATGAACTTTGGCGCAAGTCTGCCAGCCAGTCTCTGACTGTGCCTTCGTGGTGACAGAGGACAACCTGCTCAGCCTTTTGTCATGGATGTCCGGAGTTGCCTGGCGTCCTTCACTGAGTAAGGTAACATTTCAGGTAACATTTCACCATTTTTTTCTCCAGTTAAATTTTCTGCCGCTTAGAACAGTGTTAAAACAAAGCTGTTTCGTTTTTCCAAGCTAGCTAACGTTAAAATTAGCGAGTATCGGTTTACGTCAACATTAAAACAACACTGTTGCTTTTGCTAGGATAGGATAGATATTTTAATTACTAATTTAGAAAGCTAGTAAGTCTTTCTAAAACCTTTCTCTGAATTCACTGCTTTTGTTATTTGTGTCAAACTGTTGCAAACATTAGCTCTTGAATTTTATGAGTTATCATTGTCAGTTTTATTGGCCTCATAAAAATTAATAAAAACAGAACAGTAATTATAATTATTATAATTTTTTTGTACAGAGATCACCCAACTAAAGAGTCAATAAGACTAGGGCTGGGCCTATCGATCTAAATATCGATAGTATAGTAGCCAGTATCGGCATCAGGTCCATACTAGCCTGCTGTGATCGATACTTTTGTTACAGTTTTTCCTCTATACGTCCTGCAACTTACTCGTCACAGAATTCATGCCAGTGCAGCTTCTCTCCAAGTCTGTGCGCAGCAGGAGCTTCTCCATCTTCGCCTAATGTAAAAGGTGGATATGGACAGAGTTTGATACTCAAATCATAGCATCACAGCAGCATCACACAGCTGGAACTGATGCCGTTATTAAAATGCGTCGATACTTGGAAAGAAGACGCTGGAAAATTAATGAGCCAACATTTCTGTCTCGGTTTGTAATATTTGTTATTACATTGTTGCTTTTGTTTATTTGCTCAACTGACTACTATTCCTGACTTAATTTTCCAATGTTGTTGTGTTGTTGATGTTGTTATATTTATATTTTTGTTACATTGTTTGTGTCGTATGCAATTTTGTCAGTAATGCAAACCATTGTGAGTTACTGTTTATCTGGTAAAGTTGCAGCGTACTTTACCAGATCACACTTAAAAAGTTAGAACAAGGTGCTCATGAATACTGGTAAATTCAGGTAATTCAGACACACACATTATAAGTCTATCCTCTATTTTGCCTTTCGTGCTTGGCTACACACACTCTCTCTCTCTCTTTACACTGTAATTAGGTAAGGAAAATGGTTTATTAGCCTAAATATTTGTCTTGTATTTATTATAATCAACTCATTTAAGGCAAAATTACGAAATTATTCAACAATCATGATGTTTCATGATCTTGGTCTTTTACATTATTCTTAAATCCCAGTCCATTCATTGTGAACCAGGATGTATCTGCAAGGTCTAATAATTTGTTTGTTTTTGTGCTTTTTTTAAGGTGTCTACCACATCAGCCATTGTACAGTCGACCTTCAAACTCCCTGACACATCACATTTGATTGTGGCTAATAAGTACTGTATCTGATTTTGAATGTGAATAAAACATTGACAACTATATTTATAGTTTGCTAAGTAAGTTTGTTAAGTAAAGCTTACACATGTAAGTTTTACAGGCCTTCTTACTTGACTCTTACCTCTTAAGTAACTGCGCTCTATACAACAAACAAACTCAAACTCATTAAATATTTAAGTGCATTTGTCATTAAGGCCAATTTTATGATGAGCCTGTCTGGAAATAAATCTCACAAAGCAAAACAACACACAAACCAAATTAAATTACTTGAGATGTTTAGAAAAAACTGTTGCATAATTGTTTACGGTTCACTTCCCTCTATGCTACACTTACGCAAACTATACTGCTGCTGTTCTGCAGCAGGTTTATTAAAATAGTTTGATGTTCCTTTCTCACAAAAACAAAATTGTCACAGTGAGTTACCAAGTATTATTTGCGCTGTAATTTAAAATAAAAATTGTTAGTCTTTCGAAGGAACAAAAGAACAAAAAGAAAACAGACAGGGAGGTAAGATTTATTCATGTCTAGTTTTGCCTGGGATACACAATTTTTATTTTAATAAATAACTGAAAGGGAACTGCATGATGTCCTGCTGCCATTTTTTAATTATGATTATTATAGTAGTAGTATTACAGTAACATTCTGTAATTATTATCATACACAGGATACATACTGTAGATCCAAACACTGTAAATATACAGTAATTTACTGAAAATGTTCAGCATCATGTCATAAATTTACAGCAATGTACTGTAAATTTATATTCCAGTAGTATACTGTGATTTTTGAATACAGTTAGAAAAAGTAGTTTGCTGGCGAAGCAACTGTAAATTTACAGTGAAAAGTTTAACAATGTGGTCATGTATCCTCCCTTTGTTAAACAACCATGTATAGCAATCAAAGGCAGCAGGGATGACTCCTGGGCCTGGAGGTGGATGGCTATACACATCACACACCTACTTTCATCATAGGTCATAGGTAATGCTGTTTAAGATGAATGTACTCTGAGCTGTCTTCCCACACAATACTGGGTCAGTCTAGCCAACAATTGACTGAAAGAAACCTCCAATTGCAGGAGGGAGGGAGGGAGGGAGCCCAGAAACAAGTCCTGCAGTGACAATGAGCCAATTTGAAATGTAGCATCATGCTTATTCTGATGGAGACCTGAGTACATTATGAAATCCCATATCCCTGACATACGACTGCACAAAAGTGGAAGACAGAGAAGCAATGAAGCAAATGTCTTCCATGAACACACCCCAAAAAAGGGATGCTAATTGCATACATGATGATTTATTAAGTTTCAGTGAACTGAGCTCCCTTCAACCGCTCTACTTCCAACACAGGCGTACAGCACCCATTTCAGTTTTGTTGATATTATGTAGATTTAAAGTGAACTTTAACAAGACCCTAAAATCAGTGTTTTCCCAGTTGTACTGGCCATCCCCAATATACTGGAGCCTGAACTGGAGTCAAGTTTTTCTTTTTCTTTCCAAAGAAGAGAAGGTCACATTTTTCTTATGTAATGTTCATTAGATAAATAGCCTTCATGAATATTAATTAGTGCAGAATAGAAACAACAGCAAAAAAAGGCAGCAAAGACGTGTCAGATTCACAACATGAACCTACTTGCTGAAGATTGGTTTTCTTAAAACTGACATGACACCAAAAGCAACTGGCCAAAAGGCTACTAGAAAAGATAGATATGTCAGCCTTACTGTGGACACACAGGTTTTGTGAGTAGCACTTAAGTGCACCCAGCCTCAAAGTTAGGGGCATTGATGTTAAGATTAGACATTCAAGTGCAGCAGATATGTAGGTAATATTCCACCAAAGTATTGTTTTTTCCCAATTAGCACTTGTCTAAAGTAGGCATTTTATCTGCACGGTGTAATTGGTACCTGTACCTGTAAATACAAGTTGGTGTCGCTGAGCAATTGATGAAGGAAATTGAATCCGTCTCAGTTTTATCACATTTTCTTTTTAATTTCTTTCTGTTTCATTTTCTGGTCTGGATGCTGCCAGTTGATAAAATTTGTCCGTGGTTATGAAAAAAAACACACCGAACTTGCAGTACAAAACAAATATGAAATAAAGTACAGATGTCCTTTCCTGGATTCCCTAAAAAATAGAAAAGAAAGCTTTAGAAAACTAAACTGGCTTCTCATCTCTACGTGGCGGAACTGTGGTGGTAAACATTCAGTAGAGGAGAGCAACTGGCTTCTCCAAAAAGGCCTTTTTGACCAGTTCATTAGGTCGTCTCCAATCACTGGCTGGTCTACAGGGAGCTGAAACAACAAATGAAAGACCGCAACCCCTGCAGGCAGAGAGGGAGCACAGTACCAGTTAGACACTCACACACATATGACTCACAGTCATAATAGTGTTACTCAGCAATATATAATACACTGTTGAATACAATGTTGTTGTGATGACCTATAAATAGGTAGGCTTACGCTTAGTCTGACACAACAGAAAGTATGTTGTGATTTATGTGTAAAGTTGTGTGTCCAGTCCCGACTGACCTACATTGTGTGCTGAAACATCTTCAGAAAGGCGGTCATTCAACTGGATACTTTAGAGGATGTGGTGGTGGTGCTGATGAACTGGATTAAATTAAACGCTAAAGTGTTTGTTTGACTGGGTTGTCAAAGTAATGGAAATACGTGTCAGTACAACAGCTCAGTAGTACTACAAACCGTAGTCTCTCTTAGTTATTTGAAACAAATGCTGAATACCATGAGCTCCACGGAGCTAAGATTTAGTGCAGTGCTGTTATATTGGAATTCATTAATTTCCAACAATGTACAGTAACTATTCAACAGAGAAGTGAAGGTATATTCAATTAATGGTATTGGCTCAGCTATTTCTCATCTCGGGAGTGTAACTGATTACTCATCTGGTCTATCAGGCTACACAGTATACATTAAAGCAGGAACATGTAGAGAAAAAAATCTTTACCGCTGCAACTTATTAATGTCAGTAAATGACTCATCCTTGAGCTCAGAGTTCCTTGTTATCTGTTGTTTTGATTTGAAACGTAGTGTAACAGCAGGGATCATTCAGAGACACGCAGGATTAAAATACGAATGAATGAACATGAATGAATGTAATTTATTTTGGTCAGCATCATAAATCTTCACACAATTGCAAACATATACAAAAAACAAAGAAAGAAAAGGGTTTCGACTTAAGCATAGCTTATAAATGCCAAATATGGCGTAAAGGAAAGCACAACAGGAAATATGGTTATGAGAGACAAAAACTGATGAAAATGTATACGCATTTTAATAAAATAGTCCTTCAATTAGGTTATGACTTGAGGAACATGTAGTCGAAAAAGGTTCATTCCTGTGGATGAATATAGTTTCCTAAATAAAACTGTCTCATTTTACTCAATGTGACTTTTATTCTATTCTGATGTTTTAAATTAATTAAATTAAATTTTCATTGTGATGTCATCATAATTACAGTGTCTCCTTTTGGAAACTTTTTTAATGGATGAGCAATCGATGCCAGACTTCCTCTCTAATCCATAAAAGGAATGTTTCCTGAGTCACTGACTTAAACAGGTATTTGCTCAACACACCCAAGTCCCAGCATAAATATCGGCTGCCTCCATGGCCTAGACACAAGTTGCATTTGACAAGCAATCATGAGGACTTTCAGCCTGAGTATTCTACTGACTGTGGCAGTCTCAGTTTACTGCGTGCCCATACTGCCAGTTACTGTGCAGGATGAACATTTTGCAAAGGTATGTTTGCTTGATTTGTCTTCTTATACATATATTCTGATGTGCAGTGTTCTAACGCTTGTATACACCTGCAGGGCTACCTGAAGAAATTTTTCAACCTAACGGAGGAGAGTGGTCCAGCTGTGAGACGAGGCATCAGCCAGGTGACCAAGAAGCTGAGTGAGATGCAGAGATTCTTTGGTCTCCAGATCACAGGGACTCTGGATGCCGACACCTTGGCCATGATGAAGAAGCCCCGCTGTGGGGTTCCAGATGGAAACATCGCTCAGTTCTCCACTTTCGGAAACAACCCCAAGTGGGAGAAAAACGACCTCACGTACAGGTGAATTTTCTGAAGAGAGAATGAGAGAGAAACTTGCTACTACAGGCATTTCATGCAGTTGTTTACTGAGTTGTACTTTCCCATGCTACAGAATAGAGAACTACACACCGGACATGTCTCAGGCAGAGGTGGATGACTCCATTGAAAAAGGTCTGCAGGTTTGGGCCAAAGTCACTCCTCTGAGATTCACAAGGATCTACAGTGGCACCGCTGACATCATGATCTCCTTTGGTCGCCTATGTGAGTACAAATTAACTTTCAGCTATACCATTACTGGATTATCCGTTTTTTAGTTGTAGCAGTATCTTATGTAGCATCTTATGATCAGTCATTGTGGTGAGATGCATTGGGAAAATCCACTCTGCTGTTTTGTCTTTTATTATAATTTAGTTAAAGACTTGTTTGTTCTTGGTTGATAAAATCCAGCATGATTATGTTCTTGCTCATATAGCACATGGTGATTATTACCCCTTTGATGGCCCTGGCGGTACTCTTGCACATGCCTTCGCTCCTGCTCCTGGTATTGGAGGAGATGCTCATTTCGATGAAGATGAGAACTTCACTTTCCGCTCACAGACAGGTAAGTTTGCTATTCTTTACAGAACATGGCATCTTCTTTTTCTTAATTCCTGATCTACTCTGGAGGCGCTGTAACTGATCCTCCTTCTGTGCTCCCTGCTTTAGGCTTTGTCCTCTTCTTGGTCGCCGCTCATGAGTTTGGCCACTCTCTGGGTTTGTCTCACTCCGATGATCCGAGTGCTCTCATGTACCCTACGTACTCATACAGCAACCCTGACACCTTTGTTCTGCCTCGGGATGATGTAAATGGCATCCAGTCCCTGTATGGTAAGTACTGAGAATCACCACCATTTCTCTGTTTGAACAAATGTCCCATGACCAGATTATTTGATGAACTCAACATAGCTGCATTTATTTGATGATGGTCGTTTCACTTAACCTCCAGGTGCAAATGAGAATCCTGTTGAGCCTGGACCCACAGCCCCCACCACCCCTGATGCCTGTGACTTATCCATGGTACTGGACGCTGTTGCCACCTTGCAAGGAGAGATGCTCTTCTTCAAGGACAGGTATTGTCGATGCTGAATGCTCTGTGTCTTTCTTTACTCTAGAGCTGGCCCCTGAACTAATTTCCATTCTTTTATGTGTGGTCTCAGCTTCTTCTGGCGCAGCTACCCTCAGAGCAATACACCCCAGCAGACTCTCATCACCAACTTCTGGCCTAATGCCCCCGTCAACATTGATGCTGCTTATGAGAGCCAGGCCTTAGACAGCGTCTTACTCTTTAAAGGTACAGTATGTGTTCTCTGTGTCCACCTAATGTTGCACTATGTTCCCATCTACCCTGTTGACCTTTAAATAGGTTCAAGCCAGTCTCTTCATCTCTCAACAGATCGCAAGGTATGGGCTTTCAGTGGATCCGATCTTGTGCGTGGCTATCCTAAATCAATTTCCAGTTTTGGTCTGCCCAATCACTTGGAGAAAGTGGACGCAGCTGTCTATGATCCAGAATCTGGAAAAACATTGTTCTTCACTGGCAGTTACTACTACAGGTGTGTCCAAATGAAACAAAATCAGTTCAAATCATTAATTCCGGTATGATAATGGTTTCCAAGGTGTATTAGAAATTGTTTGTGAGTTTCGTTGCTGTCTCCTTTTTTTCAGTTATGATGAGGCCAGACAGACTATGGATAGAGGTTTCCCCAAACGGGTGTATGACAAATTCTATGGCATGTCCCGCCCGGTGACAGCAGCATTGTACAACAGAGGTAAGTGTGTTTTCCAAGAATTGAAGAGTACCTAAATGAGTTATCACAGTAATTCGGAAGCCTTTAAGAAGAGAAACTAACACGTGATATGGATGTCCTGCAGGTTTCACTTACCTCTACAGTGGACCCTACGTGTTTGAGTACAGCCTGAGGACTGGGAGGCTTTACCGTGTGCTGAGGAACAATTACTTCCTGCGCTGCACTAACTTCTAGAGCAGTTGACCAGCCAGCTTGTTTACAGAATTGCCCTTAAGTGCAGTGAAGGCACGTTTAAAATGCTTCCACAGTCGATAGTATGCAAATGCTTTTCATGATATCTAATTATATCGTTACATTGTTACAGGTATACACGGGATGTATGACTTCAATAGTTATTTTGTGATGTTGGTCTATTTAAATTCATTTAACTTAAATGTTACTTCATTTATATTTGTTCTTTTTGTTGCTGTTACATTTTTGTCTTTAAGTTAAATTGAATTTTGACATAATATATTATCTAATTATATTGTTACATTGTTACAGGTATACACTGGATGTATGACCTGAATAGTAAATTTGTGATGTCGACAATTGTCTATTTAAATTAATTTATCTTAAAAGTTTCATCATACTTTACTCATGTTTGCATACATTTTTGCCTTTAATAAAGTTAAATTGAATTGTAACATAACATATTATGTTACAATTTCATTTGCACACCACTGTATGAGGATGTATGTATGAATGAGAAGAAAATGAGAAAGAGAATAAACTGCCTTTCTAATTTAACATGTCCGGCTTTGTTTTTTGTTATGCTTGTTATGCTTGCAAAATTCTTAGTTCTGATATAACATTAAATTTCACTGGTGAAAAATTCAGGTTCAGTCAGGTTCATTGGCAGTGTGTTTAAAGATAAGAGGACTGAAGTAAGGTAATTGTCTATCTCTGGTGGTCATCTGGTCATTCGACATTTAACAAAAGCACATGACAGTATTATTACAGTAGTATATGACTGTTTTTAAAAATAGTATCACATCATGCTGTGATGAAAAATTAGTTTAAGTTATTGAAAAACTCTACATTGTCATAGTTGGGAACACTGTGTGGGAAGTGGTACCACCAATATGTCACAGAGAAGATTTTTTGTGACCTAGACTGTGATTAAGGCATTAAAATAGAACAGGTATCTTAAATTGTGTTTTAACACTGCACTTTTTAAAACAAATAAATATTAGACATTTGCAGTAAATCTCCCATATCTTCACATTGCTGTTTTTTCTTTTTTTTTATTAATTTATTGAATAGGTATACATACTGTCATGATATTTTGGAATTGATTTAGCTCACTGTAATCTTCAACTTTGGTATTCCTAAATTACCATAGTTTATAATAACGATACATTTATAATAAATGTGAATAAAACCATGTTTAGTTATCAGGGTGCAGCACCACTGTACATTCTAATCAGAATCTTCATTATTACATCACAGAGGTGATTCTAAAAGTGTTTACTGTTTCCCTGGAAGCAACATTTTCAGTCAGTTTTAGTTCAGCTCCCAGACCGAACAGATTTCAAGACTTGGAGAAATTTCACGATTTCCAGAGTTTTCTAGATCTCAAGAGATTTTCACATTTCACCACATCAGTACAGAACGAGAAAACTAAAAATGTTTTGCCTGCGTTTGTTTCACAGACTTGCTGTACATTCTTCCAAAGGTTTGGTCTTTTCAGTGTGACATTATTATGTTACATTATCAAAAAAATAATATCTGGATCAACAATGTGTCTGTGAAGGTTCTCAGTCATCCAGGCCATGGTAATCCAAAAAAGCATTGAATGAGGTCAGCTGGACTTGTAGAATTTCTTGAAGACATTTCGCCAATCATCCGAGTAGCTTCTTCAGTTCTGATAAACTGGTGGGAAATTGAGGTTTAAATAGGAATAAACTCTGTGGGTAACACCCACCTGAAACTTCCTTGACCAGAAACTGGGGTCACTAATTACCATAACAGCTGGTACTTACCTGTCCTTGAATGGGGGGGGGGGGGGGGGGGGGAATTTGCAACATGAAATGTGATGGTTTCATACAGTAAATCCCCTGAAAACACAGCAACAGATGAGTGAACTGTTTGGAATACTCAACTTGTTAATACTCCTTTAATAAGTCATTTAGTTCATAATTTTGCCTTCCAATTGTATGTATCTATTATTTTACCTGGACACACGATGAAATCAGTGGAATTTTTTATGTAGGTATTTCTGCTTGAATGTGTATTGTGTAGCCTGATAGACCAGATGAGTAATCAGTTACACTGCTGAGATGACAAATAGCTTACAGGTATACACGGGATGTATGACCCAAATAGCATTTGTTTCAAATAACTAAAAGAGACTGTGGTTTGTAGTACTACTGAGCTATATTGTGTTTTACTAACACGTATTTCCATTATTTTGACACATCAGTCAAACCTTTGATTCAATCCTGTTTACCTGCACCACCACCACATCCTCTAAATGATCCAGTTGAATGACTGCCTTTCTGAAGCTGTTTCAGCACACAATGTAGGTCAGTCAGGACTGGGCACACAACTTTACACATAAATCACATCGTACTTTCTGTTGTGTCAGTCTAAGCGTAAGCCTCCCTATTTATTGGTCATCATTACAACATTGTATTTATCAGTGTATTATATATTGCTGAGTAACACTGTTATGCATGACTGTGAGTCATATGTGTGTGAGTGTCTTCGTGGTACTGTGCTCCCTCCCTGCCTGCAGGGGTTGCGGTCTTTCATTTATTTTTTCACTCACAAAGCCTGTGTGTCCACAGTAAGGCTGACATGTCTTTTCTAGTAGCCTTTCAAGTAGGTTCATGTGGTGAATCTGACACGTCTTTGCTGCCTTTTGTTGCTGTTGTTTCTATATTGCAATTCTGCACTAATGCACTTAAATTTCATGAAGGCTATTTATCTAATGAACATGACAAAATAACAATATGAGTTTCTCTTCTTTGGGAGTTCAGACTCCAGTTCAGACTCCAGTATATTGGGGACGGCCAGCACAACTGGGAAAACGTGTTTGTTAAAGTTCGCTTTAGATCTCCAGGAAATTAATGTAAAATCTATGTAATATCAACAAAACTGACATCAGTGCTATACGCCTGTGTTGGAAGTAGAGTGGTTGAAGGGAGCTCAGTGCAGCTTCAGTGCAACTTAATACATGCAAATGCTCATAAATGAAGGGGAAAGCTTAAGTCAGAATGTTCTTGCTGTATGCATCATCACTATTAATGTATTTAATGTCCATTGCTTTCATGGAAATTTAGGGCTGCATATATGACTGCATTTGTGCATGCATGTGTGTTTGCAGTACCTAACCTGATAAATAAACATCATGTACATTTACTTTTTAAATTTTGCATTAATTTAAATCAACAAGGAATTACCTCAAACTATTACCTCAAATAAATCCTAAGCTCTGGGTTGTTCCTGTCTGCCTATGGGTCGTCGTTGCTTGAGTCCCTCTGGCCTGGGTAATTAGGCATTCTGTACCTTGGTGTGGGGGCCTCTCTGCCCGGGTCAGGGTGACCTCCCCAGCGATGCCCCTCTGGTCTAAGGGTTGGGACCCCCATTGCGTGGACGCCCATGCCCATGCTGTAATGTTTTATATTTCTTGTTTTGTTTTGAGTTTTTTTTTTGTTTGTTTGTATTGTATTTAAAGCACTTTGAGTTGATTTTAAAGTATGAAAAGTACTATATATAAAAATAAAGTTTGAAGTTTGAAATAACAAAGCCTGTTAGAGGGTGCAGCACCTATGATGAAAGTAGGTGTGTCATGTGTGTAGCCATCCACCTCCAGGCCCAGGCGTCTTCCCTGCCGCCTTTGATTGCTATACGTGGTTGTTTAACAAAGGGAGGATACATGACCAGATTTATAGGTGACCACGGTGGTTGGTTGCTTCCTCTTAATTGGTTGAGGAGTGTGTTTTTTTTTGTTGTTGTTGCTTTGTCTGTCGCTAACCTGGGAGAGGGCTAAATACATACTCATAGAACTACTTACAGGTTGTTGTGTGAACCAAAACTTTTCCCCCATTGTTTTTGCCTTAAGTGAAGGTCTCCAACACATGCACTTAACAAAAAATTATTTGCACTTTTTTAATTTTTTCCCAGTGTTTGCGGATCTGGACCTTATATTTATTTATTAAATTCAATTTTCTTTTTACAGTTGAAGTGGGTTGAGACATTCATGTTCCCTTCAAATTAACCGTCATAATTGTGGTGATGCTCTGACATTTCTCATCAGTGGAAATCACTGTAGTTTGCATTATGACTTTGCTTGAAGTAACATTTGCTAAATTTGTCTCTTTTCCAGCACTGCTTTGCATTTAATCTTCAAATTTTAGTCTTCCAATGATTAGTTGACTGTGTAGTATGAGCTGTAGTTGTTATAATCCCAGACAAATAGCAGATGCATTATTACACATATCTGTTTATTTTCCTGTATCATAAAATGTAATAGAATATTTTTTGGTGTGATTTTTTGTCACATGACTGATACAAAGAGTTTTGTTAAAAATGTCAGTTGCCAGTTCTAACTAATGTAGAAACATAACAAAAAACAAAGCTAGACATGTTAAATTAGAAAGGCAGTTTATTCTCTCTCTCATTTTCTTCTCATTCATACATACATCCTCATACAGTGGTGTGCAAATGAAAGTGTAACATAATGTGTCATGTCAAAATTCAATTCAACTTTATTAAAGGCAAAAATGTATGCAAACATGAGTTAAGTATGATGAAACTTTTAAGATAAATTAATTTAAATAGACAATGGCTGACATCACAAAATAAATATTCAGGTCATACATCCAGTGTATAATTGTAACAATGTAACAATATAATTAGATATCATGTTGAGACAAAAATATAATAGCAACAAAAACAGCAAACATAAACAATTAAGTTAGATAAATTTAAATAGGCCAACATCACAAAATAAGTATTCAGGTCATATATCCCGTGTATACCTGTAACAATGTAACAATATAATTAGATATCATGAAAAGTATTTGCATACTATCGACTGTGGAAGCATTTTAAACATGCCTTCACTGCAGTTAAGGGCAATTCTGTAAACAAGCTGGCTGGTCAACTGCTCTAGAAGTTAGTGCAGCGCAGGAAGTAATTGTTCCTCAGCACACGGTAAAGCCTCCCAGTCCTCAGGCTGTACTCAAACACGTAGGGTCCACTGTAGAGGTAAGTGAAACCTGCAGGACATCCATATCACATGTTAGTTTCTCTTCTTAAAGGCTTCCGAATTACTGTGATAACTCATTTAGGTACTCTTCAATTCTGGGACAACACACTTACCTCTGTTGTGCAAGGCCGCTGTCACCGGGCGGGACATGCCATGGAATTTGTCATCCACCCGTTTGGGGAAACCTCTATCCATAGTCTGTCTGGCCTCATCATAACTGAAAAAAGGAAACAGTAATGAAACTCACACACACTTTCTAATACACTTTGTAAACCATCATCATACCAGAATTAATGATTTGAACTGATTTTATTTCATGTGGACACATCTGTAGTAGTAACTGCCAGTGAAGAACAGTGTCTTTCCAGATTTTGGATCATAGACAGCTGCGTCCACTTTCTCCAAGTGATCGGGCAGACCAAAACTGGAAATTGATTTAGGATAGCCACGCACAAGATTGGATCCACTGAAAGCCCATACCTTGCGATCTGTTGAGAGATGAAGAGACTGGCTTGAACCTATTTAAAGGTCAACAGGGTACATGGGAACATAGTGCAACATTAGGTGGACACAGAGAACACATATTGTACCTTTAAAGAGTAAGACGCTGTCTAAGGCCTGGCTCTCATAAGCAGCATCAATGTTGACGGGGGAATTAGGCCAGAAGTTGGTGATGAGAGTCTGCTGGGGTGTATTGCTCTGAGGGTAGCTGCGCCAGAAGAAGCTGAGACCACACATAAAAGAATGGAAATTAGTTCAGGGGCCAGCTCTAGAGTAAAGAAAGGCACAGAGCATTCAGCATCGACAATACCTGTCCTTGAAGAAGAGCATCTCTCCTTGCAAGGTGGCAACAGCGTCCAGTACCATGGATAAATCACAGGCATCAGGGGTGGTGGGGGCTGTGGGTCCAAGCTCAACAGGATTCTCATTTGCACCTGGAGGTTAAGTGAAACAACCGTCATCAAATAAATGCAGCTATGTTGAGTTCATCAAATAATCTGGTCATGGGACATTTGTTTAAACAGAGAAATGGTGCTGATTCTCAGTACTGACCATACAGGGACTGGATGCCATTTACATCATCCCGAGGCAGAACAAAGGTGTCAGGGTTTCTGTATGAGTACACAGGGTACATGAGGGCACTCGGATCAGAGGAGTGAGACAAACCCAGAGAGTGGCCAAACTCATGAGCGGCGACCATGAAGAGGACGTAACCTAAAGCAGGGAGCACAGAAGGAGGATCAGTTACAGCGCCTCCAGAGTATATCAGGAATTAAGAAAAAGAAGATGCCATGTTCTGTAAAGAATAGCAAACTTACCTGTCTGTGAGCGGAAAGTGAAGGTCTCATCTTCATCGAAATGAGCATCTCCTCCAATATCAGGAGCAGGAGCGAAGGCATGGGCAAGAGTACCGTAAGGACCATCAAAGGGATAATCATCACCATGTGCTGTATGAGTAAGAACATAGTCATGCTGGATTTTATCAACCAAGTACAAACAAAAGTCTTTAACTAAATTATAATAAAAGACAAAACAGCAGAGTGGATTTTCCCAATGCATCTCACCACAATGACTGATCATAAGATGCTATATAAGATACTGCTACAACTAAAAAATGGATGATCCAGTAATGGTATAGCTGTAAGTTAATTTGTACTCACATAGGCGACCAAAGGAGATCATGATGTCAGCGGTGCCACTGTAGATCCTTGTGAATCTCAGAGGAGTGACTTTGGCCCAAACCTGCAGAGATCTCTCAATGGAGTCATCCACCTCTGCCTGAGACATGTCCGGTGTGTAGTTTTCTATTCTGTAGCACAGGAAAGTACAACTCAGTAAACAACTGCATGAAATGCCTGTAGTAGCAAGTTTCTCTCTCATTCTCTCTTCAGATCATTCACCTGTATGTGAGGTCGTTTTTCTCCCACTTGAGGCCGTTTCCGAAAGTGGAGAACTGAGCGATGTTTCCATCGGAACGCCACAGCGGGGCTTCTTCATCATGGCCAAGGTGTCGGCATCCAGAGTCCCTGTGATCTGGAGACCAAAGAATCTCTGCATCTCACTCAGCTTCTTGGTCACCTGGCTGATGCCCCGTCTCACAGCTGGACCACTGTCCTCCGTTAGGTTGAAAAATTTCTTTAGGTAGCCCTGCAGATGAAAATAAACGTTAAAACACTGCACATCAGAATATATGTATAAGAAGACAAATCAAGCAAACATACCTTTGCAAAATGTTCATCCTGCACAGTAACTGGCAGTATGGGCATGCAGTAAACTGAGACTGCCACGGTCAGTAGAATACTCAGGCTGAAAGTCCTCATGATTGCTTGTCAAATGCAACTTGTGTCTAGGCCATGGAGGCAGCCGGTATTTATGCTGGGACTTGGGTGTGTTTAGCGAATACCTGTTTGAGTCAGTGACTCAGGAAACATTCCTTTTATGGATTAGAGAGGAAGTCTGGCATCAATTGATCATCCATTTAAAAAGTTTCCAAAAGTAGAGACTGCAATTATGCTGACATCACAATGAACATGTAATTTAATTCATTTAAAACATCAGCATAGAATAATAGTCACATTGAGCAAAATTATACAGTTTTATTTAGGAAACAATATTCATCCACAGGAATGAACCTTTTTCTACTACATGTTCCTCAAGTCATAACGTAATTGAAGGACTATTTTATTAAAATGCGTATACATTTTCATCAGTTTTTGTCCCTCATAACCATATTTCCTGTTGTGCTTTCCTTTACGCCATATTTGGCATTTTATAAGCTATGCTTAAGTCGAAACCCTTTTCTTTCTTTGTTTTTTGTATATGTTTGCGATTGTGTGAAGATTTATGATGCTGACCAAAATAAATTACATTCATTCATGTTTTATTGGAGCTTTTATTATGGGGTTTTAATCCTGCGTGTCTGTGAATGATCCCTGCTGTTACGTTACATTTCAAATCAAAACATCAGATAACAAGGAACTCTGAGCTCAAGGATCAGTCATTTACTGACGTTAATAAGTTGCAGTGGTAAAGAATGGTACATTTTGGCTAACTTGATATTAGACAAATCACAAAACAGTAATTTTTGCTGAATGGCACTACTGTTTGTTTAGTTGTGTACTGTGTTGTGTGTTGTGTAAGCTGCAGATGTTTTTTTTTCTAACATGTCCCTAAGAATCCGTAGCCACTTTGTACATCATCGCTTGAGGAAACCTACATTTCAGCCACTGTTGGCAAATACTGGACTGTGAGAAAAACAGTAAAAACTGTGTTGAGCAACGTAACTTCACATGTGAAACAACCAGCAGCAAATGCAGACACATAATGGATATGTTGTAATAAGAAAAGCAACAAAGGTGTTGGATCACAGTGTCGCAGTGATGGAAAGAAGCAATGAATTTCTCATTTGGTTGAGTATCTTTAGGTAGAATGTTAATATCATCCATGTCATGCAAAATGTTTTCACACTGTGACAGCAGCAGAATTAGATTAAAACAAGCATTTAAATTACATGTATGAATTGACACTTTTATTCAAGGTACTAAAGACATTATTTCAACACTATTACCTCAGTATTACATTCTGAGGTAACACTTCCTGAGGCAACACAGCTGCATCTATAGGAGTCGGAATCCCAGGCCACTGCTGCTCTATGAGTATCGGTGATCCTTCCATCATCTTCAGCCTCTCATTGTACCTGGACACACGATGAAATCAGTGGAATTTTTTCATCTAGATATTCCTGCTTGAATGTGTATTGTGGAGCCTGATAGACTAGATGAGTAATCAGTTACACTCCTGAGATGAGAAATAGCTAAGCCAATACCATTAATTGAATATACCCTCACTTCTCAGTTGAATAGGTACTGTACATTGTGTGAAATAAATTAATTCTAATATAACAGCACTGCACTAAATCTTAGCTCCACGAAGCTCATGGTATTCAGCATTTGTTTCAAATAACTAAGAGAGACTGTGGTTTGTAGTACTACTGAGCTGTATTGTGTTGTACTAACACGTATTTCCATTATTTGACAACCCAGTCAAACAAACACTTTAGCCTTTGATTTAATCGAGCTCATCAGCGCCACCACCACATCCTCTAAAGTATCCAGTTGAATGACCGCCTTTCTGAAGATGTTTCAGCACACAATGTAGGTCAGTCGGGACTGGACACTCAACTTTACACATAAATCACAACATACTTTCTGTTGTGACAGACTAAGCGTAAGCCTACCTATTTATAGGTCATCAAAACAACATTGTATTCATCAATGTATTATATATTGCTGAGTAACACTATTATGACTGTAAGTCATATGTGTGTGAGTGTCTATCTGGTACTGTGCTCCCTCTCTGCCTGCAGGGGTTGCGGTCTTTCATTTGTTGTTTCAGCTCCCTGTAGACCAGCCAGTGATTGGAGACGACCTAATGAACTGGTCAAAAAGGCCTTTTTGGAGAAGCCAGTTGCTCTTCTCTACTGAATGTTTACCACCACAGTCCCACCACGTAGGGATGTGAAGCCAGTTTAGTTTCCTAAGTTTTCTTTTCTATTTTTTAGGGAATCCAGGAAAGGACATCTGTACTTTATTTTTTTCTTTTTAGAAGCAGGGAAAAGGGAGAGTCAGCTTTTTGTGTTATGTACTGGTTTCCCTAGGCCGATCATAATCACGGACAAATTTTATCAACTGGCAGCATCCAGACCAGAAAATGAAACAGAAAGAAATTAAAAAGAAAATGTGATAAAATTAAGACGGATTCAATTTCCTTCATCAATTGCTCAGCGTCACCAACTTGTATTTACAGGTATCAATTACACCGTGCAGATAAAATGCCTACTTTAGAGTGCTAAGTGCTAATTGGGGAAAAACAATACTTGGTGGAATATTACCTGCACATCTGCTGCACTTGAATGTCCAATCTTAACATCAATGCCCCTAACTTTGAGGCTGGGTTCACTTAAGTGCTACTCACAAAACCTGTGTGTCCACAGTAAGGCTAACATATCTTTTCTAGTAGCCTTTTGGCCAGTTGCTTTTTGTGTCATGAGCTCAGTTCACTGCAACTTAATAAATCATCATGTATGCAGTTAGCATCCCTTTTTGGGGGTGTGTTCATGGAAGACATTTGCTTCATTGCTTCTCTGTTTTCCACTTCTGTGCAGTTGATGTCAGGGATATGGGATTTCATAATGTACTCAGGTATAATAAATTGGCTCCTTGTAACTGCAGGACTTGTTTCTGGGCTCCCTCCCTCCCTCCCTCCTGCAACTGGAGGTTTCTTTCAGTCAATTGTTGGCTAGATTGACCCAGTATTGTGTGGGAAGACAGCTCAGAGTACATTCATCTTAAACAGCATTAACCTTCGGTCTAAATAAATAGCAAAGCCTGTTAGAAGGTGCAGGAGCTATGATGAAAGAAATGGCAGCAGGAAAATACTCATTATGTAGTTCCCTTTCAATTATTTATGAAAATAAAAATAGTGCAACCCAGGTAAAACTAGACATGAATAAATCTTACCTCCCTGTCTGTTTTTTTTTTTTGTTGTTTTGTTCTTTTGAAAGATTAACCATTTTTAATTTAAATTATAACACATATAATACTTGGTAACTCACTGTGACATTTTTGTTTTTTGTGAGACAGGAACATCACAGTGTTTTAATAAACGTGATGCAGAACAGCAGCAGTATAGTTTGTGTAAGTGTAGCATAGAGGGAAGTGAACAGTAAACAATTATGCAACCGTTTTTCTAAACATCTCAAATTCCAATAGTTTGAATATTTTACTGTGCATTTGCTTTTTTTTACCCAGGTATTGTAAAAAATAATCTCATGTAAAGTTCCAGTCAAGTAATTAAATTGGTTTGTGTGTTGTTTTGCTTTGTGACATTTATTTCCAGACAGGTTTATTATAAAATTGGCCTTAATGACAAATGCACTTGTCACACCGTGGTGAGGGCGTCTTGTCTTGGGGTTGTTCTGTCCTGTCATTTCCTGTTTTATTTTGAAAAGTAACGCTCCTCTCGTTGCAGGTCACTTGCCCTTCCTCATGTGTCACAAGTCTGATTGTCTTCCCTGATTCCTGATTGTGTCCACCTGTCCCCTATTTCCCTCCATGTGTTTAAGTAGTCTTGTGCCAGAGTGTTGTCGTCGTCAACTTGTTCTCGTGCCTTGCTTCATGTTTTCAACCAAAAAATTTCCAAGTAAGCCTATGTATCCTCTCGGAGAGATAGTTTTTGTTTGTCTAGTCTTTTCTTAGTTATTTCCTCAGTTCTGAGGTTTTCCTCCATTCGGAGTGTTTTGTGTTTATTTAGTGATTTGTTTCTTCGATTTGTATTTCCCCCTTTTGGAGAGTTTTTGTTTTCACTGATTAGAATTACGTCCAGGAATTTTTGTGGCCTTTTGTTTGTCCCTCTGTGAGGGATCTCTGAACATTCCAATTAAACCCCCTTTGTCATCTCTGCATACTGAGTCCTGAGTCCTGCTTTGAGTCCCGGCCTGACAGCACTTAAATATTTAATTGGCATTGGCTGAGTTTGTTGTATAGAGCGCAGTTACTTAAGAGGTAAGAGTCAAGTAAGAGGGCCTGTAAAACTTACATGTGTAAGCTTTACTTAACAAACTTACTTAGCAAACTATAAATATAGTTGTCAATGTTTTATTCACATTCAAAATCAGATACAGTACTTATTAGCCACAATCAAATGTGGTGTGTCAGGGAGTTTGACAGTCGACTGTACAATGGCTGATGTGGTAGACATCTTAAAAAAAGCACAAAAACAAAACAAATTTTTAGACCTTGCAGATACGTGCTGATTTACAATGAATGGACTGGGATTTTAGAATAATGTAAAAGACCAAGATCATGAAGCATCATGATGATTGAATAATTTCATATTTTTGCCTTTAATTAGTTGATTATGATTATGATAAAATACAGGACAAATATTTAGGCTAATAAACCATTTTCCTTAACTAATTACAGTGTAAAACAATTTAACAGTACAAAATTTAAATAATTCCCCTTTTACTACATAGTCTACAGTTGTTTTGGCCGTCAGCTGAGAGAGCGTTTGTGTGTAGCCCAGCATGAAAGGCAAAATAGAGGACAGGCTGATAATGTGTGTGTCTGAATTACCTGAATTTACCAGTATTCATGAGCATCTTGTTCTAACTTTTTAAGCGTGATCTGGTAAAGTACGCTGTAACTTTACCAGATAAACAGTAACACACAATGGTTTGCATTATTGACAAAATTGCATACGACACGAACAATGTAACAAAAATATAAATATAACAACATCAACAACACAACAACAATGGAAAATTAAGTCAGGAATAGTAGTCAGTTGAGCAAATAAATAAACAAAAGCAACAATGTAATAACAAATGTTACAAACTGAGACGGAAATGTTGGCTCATTAATTTTCCACCACAGAAGCGAGTCTGTATCCCGTGCGGTTGTCTTCTTTCCAAGTATCGACACATTTTAATAACGGCATCAGTTCGAGCTGCTGTGACGCTAGTATTTGAGTATCAAACTCTGTCCATATCCACCTTTTACATTAGGCGTGGATGGAGAAGCTCCTGCTGCGCACAGACTTGGAGAGAAGCTGCACTGGCATGAATTCTGTGACGAGTAAGTTGCAGGACGTATAGAAGAAAAACTGTAACAAAAGTATCGATCTCAGCAGGCTAGTATCGCCCGATGCCGATACTGGCTACTATACTATCGATATTTAGACCGATACGCCCAGCCCTTGTCTTATTGACTCTTTAGTTGGGTGATCTCTGTACATGTGTTTTGAAAATTTATTTTTCGAAATATGCGTTACAGTCAAGTTTCTGACATTCTTATGAATTTTCATATGCCTCACAAATGCAAATTTTGTTTCACGGTTATGATGACACAATTCACAATGAAAAATTTTGGCAAATGAAATAAAAAAACAATATTTAAGTAAGCTAAGTTGTCCAAAAAAAAAAAAAAAAAATAGAATTACTATTCCATTTTTATTTAATTACGAGGCCAACAAAACTGACAATGATAACTCATAAAATTTAAGAGTTAATCTTAGCAACAATTTGGCACAAATAACAAAAGCAGTGAATTCAGAGCAAGGTTTTAGAAAGACTTACTAGCTTTCTAAATTAGTAGTTAAAGTGTCTATCTTATCCTAGCAAAAGCAACAATGTTGTTTTAAACCAATACTCGCTAATTTTAACATTAGCCAGCTTGAAAAAACAAAACTTTTCAACAGCTTTGTTCTAACATTGTTCTAAATGACAGAAAATTTGACCACAGAAATCCTCAAATCCTCCTCCTAAGTCCGTTACTACCTTTCCAAATTAGTAGTTAAAATATCTGCCAGCAAAAGCAACAGTGTTGTTTTAATATTAACATAAACGGATACACAATGCTTAGACTCACAAATTTTAGCTAACGCTAGCTTACAAAAACAACAGTGCAGATTTATAGGTGACCACGATTCTTGACTGCTTCCCCTTAATTGGTTGAGTATGTATTGAGAGGGCTCAATACATACTTATAGAACTCGGGTTACATTCAGTAACTACTACTTACAGGTTATTGTGTGAACCAAAACTTTTTTTGTTTGTCCTGATTGTGTAGCCTGGGAGAGGGCTAAATACATACTCATAGAACTACTTACAGGTTGTTGTGTGAACCAAAACTTTTCCCCCATTGTTTTTGCCTTAAGTGAAGGTCTCCAACACATGCACTTAACAAAAGATATTTGCACTTTTTTATTTTTTTCCCAGTGTTTGCGGATCTGGACCTTATATTTATTTATTAAATTCAATTTTCTTTTTACGGTTGAAGTTGATTGAGACATTCATGTTCCCTTCAGAATTAACCGTCATAATTGTGGTGATGCTCTGACATTTCTCATCAGTGGAAATCACTGTAGTTTGCATTATGACTTTGCTTGAAGTAACATTTGCTAAATGTGTCTCTTTTCCAGCACTGCTTTGCATTTAATCTTCAAATTTTAATCTTCCAATGATTAGTTGACTGTGTAGTATGCACTGTAGGTGTTATAATCCCAGACAAATAGCAGATGCATTATTACACATATCTGTTTATATTCCTGTATCATAAAATGTAATAGAATCATTTTTGGTGTTGTTTTAGGTCACATGACTGATACAGAGATCTTTTTTTTCTTCCAGATTTCTGTTGAAGAAAAATGGCTGAGTTGCCAGTAGTAGCACAACAGAAAACAAGGCTAGACGTCTTAAGTTAGAAAGGCAGTTTATTTGGTCTCTTCCTCATTTTCTTCTCATTCATACATACATTCTCATGCGTAGTTACAGTGGTGTAACATAACATGTTACTTTAACATTCAATTTGACTTTATTAAAGACAGAAATGTAACAGCAACAAAAAAAAGCAAAATCAATAATTAAAGAACAAACATAAATAAAGTAAATTTTAAGTTAAATAAATTTAAATAGGCCAACTTCATAAAATAACTATTCAGGTCATACATCCAGTGTATACCTGTAACACTATAACAATATAATTAGATATTATGAAAAGCATTTGCATACTATCGACTGTGGAAGCATTTTAAACGTGCCTTCACTGCAGTTAAGGGAAATTCTTTAAACAAGCTGGCTGGTCAACTGCTCTAGAAGTTAGTGCAGCGCAGGAAGTAGTCGTTCCTCAGCACACGGAAAAGCCTCCCAGTCCTCAGGCTGTACTCAAACACGTACGGTCCACTGTAGAGGTAAGTGAAACCTGCAGGACATCCATATCACGTGTTAGTTTCTTTTCTTAAAGGGTTCCAAATTACTGTGATAACTCATTTAGGTACTCTTGAATGCTTGGACAACACACTTACCTCTGTTGTGCAAGGCTGCTGTCACTGGGCTGGACATGCCATTGAATTTGTCATCCACCCGTTTAGGGAAACCTCTATCCATAGTCTGTCTGGCCTCATCATAACTGAAAAAAGGAAACAGTAATGAAACTCACACACACTTTCTAATACACCATGTAAACCATCATCATACCAGAATTAATGATTTGAACTGATTTATTTCTTTTGAACACACCTGTAGTAGTAACTGCCAGTGAAGAACAGTGTCTTTCCAGATTCTGGATCATAGACAGCTGCATCCACTTTCTCCAACTGTTTGGGCAGACCAAAACTGGAAATTGATTTAGGATAGCCACGCACAAGATCGTATCCACTGAAAGCCCATACCTTGCGATCTGTTGAGAGATGAAGAGACTGGCTTGAACCTATTTAAAGGTCAACAGGGTAGATGGGAACATAGTGCAACATTAGGTGGACACAGAACACATACTGTACCTTTAAAGAGTAAGACGCTGTCTAAGGCCTGGCTCTCATAAGCAGCATCAATGTTGACAGGGGCATTAGGCCAGAAGTTGGTGATGAGAGTCTGCTGGGGTGTATTGCTCTGAGGGTAGCTGCGCCAGAAGAAACTGAGACCACATATAAAAGAATGGAAATTAGTTCAGGGGCCAGCTCTAGAGTAAAGAAAGACACAGAGCATTCAGCATCCACAATACCTGTCCTTGAAGAAGAGCATCTCTCCTCGCAAGGTGGCAACAGCGTCCAGTGCCATGGATAAATCACAGGCATCAGGGGTGGTGGGGGCTGTGGGTCCAGGCTCAACAGGATTCTCATTTGCACCTGGAGGTTAAGTGAAACGACCATCATCAAATAAATGCAGCTATGTTGAGTTCATCAAATAATCTGGTCATGGGGACATTTGTTCAAACAGAGAAATGGTGCTGATTCTCAGTACTTACCATACAGGGACTGGATGCCATTTACATCATCCCGAGGCAGAACAAAGGTGTCAGGGTTTCTGTATGAGTACACAGGGTACATGAGGGCACCCGGATCATCGGAGTGAGACAAACCCAGAGAGTGGCCAAACTCATGAGCGGCGACCATGAAGAGGACGTAACCTAAAGCAGGGAGCACAGAAGGAGGATCCGTTACAGCCCTCCAGAGTAGATCAGGAATTAAGAAAAAGAAGATGCCGTGTTCTGTAAAGAATAGCAAACTTACCTGTCTGTGAGCGGAAAGTGAAGGTCTCATCGTCATCGAAATGAGCATCTCCTCCAATACCAGGAGCAGGAGCGAAGGCATGGGCAAGAGTACCGTCAGGGCCATCAAAGGGGTAATAATCACCATGTGCTGTATGAGCAAGAACATAGTCATGCTGGATTTTATCAACCAAGAACAAACAAAAGTCTTTAACTAAATTATGATAAAAGACAAAACAGTGGAGTGGATTTTCCCAATGCATCTCACCACAATGACTGATCATAAGATGCTATATAAGATGCTGCTAGAACTAAAAAACTGATAATCCAGTAATGGTATAGCTGAAAGTTAATTTGTACTCACATAGGCGACCAAAGGAGATCATGATGTCAGCGGTGCCACTGTAGATCCTTGTGAATCTCAGAGGAGTGACTTTGGCCCAAACCTGCAGAGCTTTTTCAATGGAGTCATCCACCTCTGCCTGAGACATGTCCGGTGTGTAGTTCTCTATTCTGTAGCACAGGAAAGTACAAGTCAGTAAACAACTGCATGAAATGCCTGTAGTAGCAAGTTTCTCTCTCATTCTCTCTTCAGATCATTCACCTGTATGTGAGGTCGTTTTTCTCCCACTTGAGGCCGTTTCCGAAAGTGGAGAACTGAGCGATGTTTCCATCAGGAACGCCACAGCGGGGCTTCTTCATCATGGCCAAGGTGTCGGCATCCAGAGTCCCTGTGATCTGGAGACCAAAGAATCTCTGCATCTCACTCAGCTTCTTGGTCACCTGGCTGATGCCCCGTCTCACAGCTGGACCACTGTCCTCCGTTAGGTTGAAAAATTTCTTTAGGTAGCCCTGCAGATGAAAACAAGCGTTAAAACACTGCACATCAGAATATATGTATAAAAAGACAAATCAAGCAAACATACCTTTGCAAAATGTTCATCCTGCACAGTAACTGGCAGTATGGGCACGCAGTAAACTGAGACTGCCACAGTCAGTAGAATACTCAGGCTGAAAGTCCTCATGATTGCTTGTCAAATGCAACTTGTGTTTAGGCCATGGAGGCAGCCGATATTTATGCTGGGACTTGGGTGTGTTGAGCAAATATCTGTTTGAGTCAGTGACTCAGGAAAAATTCCTTTTGTGGATAAGAGAGGAAGTGTGGCATCGATTGCTCATCCAATAAAAAAGTTTCCAAAACAGCACACTGCAATTATGATGACATCACAGTGAAAATTTATTTAAATTAATTTAAAACATCAGCATTGAATAATAGTCACATTGAGTAAAATGATACAATTTTATTTAGGAAACTATATTCATCCACAGGAATGAACCTTTTTCTTTTTTTTGTTCAATGAGTATTTGCAACAATTACATGTGACAGTATGAAGAGCACACATGGGATAACAAATGTATTTACCATGCTTTGCAACATAAAGATAAATCCCCCAAAAACGTGCCATCAAAAAATTTGTAACTGCTGCTCAATGGACTTCAGATTGCCGTTCTTGTTTATAACAAGTGTACAAATTAGTGTACAGATCTACATTAAAAACTACTTACACTATACGTCCCTTAAGTCCTAATTCAAGGACTATGTTATACATTTTCATCAGTTTTTGTCTCTCATAACCATATTTCCTGTTGTGCTTTCCTTTACGCCATATTTGGCATTTATAAGCTATGCTTAAGTCGAAACCCTTTTCTTTCTTTGTTTTTTGTATATGTTTGCGATTGTGTGAAGATTTATGATGCTGACCAAAATAAATTACATTCATTCATGTTCATTCATTCGTGTTTTAATCCTGCGTGTCTCTGAATGATCCCTGCTGTTACGTTACGTTTCAAATCAAAGCATCAGAAAACAAGGAACTCTGAGCTCAAGGATGAGTCATTGACTGACGTTAATAAGTTGCGGCAGTAAAGAATGAAACATTCTGGCTCACTTTTGCTGTAATTTTTGCTGAATGGTACTGGAACCTATTTTTTCAGTTGTGTAGTGTGTTGTGTGTGTAAGCTGCAGGTGTTTTTTTTTTCTAACATGTCCCTAAGAATCCGTTGCCACTTTGTACATCATCGCTTGAGGAAACCTACATTTCAGCCACTGTTGGCAAATACTGGACTGTGAGAAAAACAGTAACAAGTGTGTTGAGCAACGTACCTTCACATGTGAAACATCCAGCAGCGAATGCAGACACATAATGGATATGTTGTAATAAGCAACAAAGGTGTTGGATCACAGTGTCACAGTGATGGGAAGACACAATGAATTTTTCATTTGGTTGAGTATCTTTAGGTAGAATGTTAATATCATCCATGTCATGCAAAATGTTTTCAGCAGCAGAATTAGATTAAAACAAGCATTTAAATTACATTTGTGAATTGACACGAAACACACACAAACACACTTTGATTCAAGGTGCTAATGACATTGTTACAACACTATTACCTCAGTATTACACTCTGAGGTAACACTTCCCTCTATTATTATCACTTCTCATTTCTGGATTAAACACGCTGTGGTTGTTGCTGAATATGCAGTTTTGTAACATTTTGTGTGCGTACATCTAATATACACAGTTAGTAATAACCTCAGACAGCACAATTGTAATCAAGGTCTGATGAAAGCTTCCCTTCAGTTATCTCCTGTCCGTCAGTGTTTCATCGTCTTCCTTCTTCTCACATTCCAGCAGCTCGTTGGCCTAGCTGGTGCGGACCATGCGCTTCAAGTTGGAGTCATATTTGTAGTAGAGGTTTCCCTTGAACAAATCCTGTGGGGGAACCACACTTTCTAATTGTAGTATCTGAAATGTATCTCGTTATTCAAGCTAAATATGTAGCATTCAGAAGACAGCTGCATCTATAGGAGTCGGAATCCCAGGCCACTGCTGCTCTATGAGCATCAGTGATCCTTCCATCATCTTCAGCCTCTCATTATAACTGGACACATGATGAAATCAGTGGAATTTTTTTTATCTAGATATTCCTGCTTGAATGTGTATTGTGTAGCCTGATAGACCAGATGAGTAATCAGTTACACTCCTGAGATGAGAAATAGCTGAGCCAATACCATTAATTGAATATACCCTCACTTCTCAGTTGAATAGGTACTGTACATTGTGGGAAATAAATGAATTCTAATATAACAGCACTGCACTAAATCTTAGCTCCATGAAGCTCATGGTATTCAGCATTTGTTTCAAATAACTAAGAGAGACTGTGGTTTGTAGTACTACTGAGCTGCATTGTGTTGTACTGACATGTATTTCCATTATTTTGACAACCCATTCAATCAAACACTTTAGCCTTTGATTTAATCCAGCTCATCAGCGCCACCACCACATCCTCTAAATTATCCAGTTGAATGACCGCCTTTCTGAAGCTGTTTCAGCACACAACGTAGGTCAGTCGGGACTGGACACACAATTTTACACATAAATCACATCGTACTTTCTGTTGTGTCAGTCTAAGCATAAGCCTCCCTATTTATTGGTCATCATTACAACATTGTATTTATCAGTGTATTATATATTGCTGAGTAACACTGTTATCACTGTGAGTCATATGTGTGTGAGTGTCTATCTGGTACTGATAGACATCTGGTACTCTGGACAATACTTTGGTGGAATATTACAGGCACATCTGCTGCACTTGAATGTCCAATCTTAACATTAATTCCCCGTAACTTTGACGCTGGGTGCACTTAAGTGCTACTCACAAAACCTGTGTGTCCACACTAAGGCTGACATATCTTTTCTAGTAGCCTTTTGGCCAGTTGCTTTTTGTGTCATGTGAGTTTTAAGAAAACCAATCTTCAGCAAGTAGGTTCATGTGGTGAATCTGACACGTCTTTGCTGCCTTTTGTTGCTGTTGTTTCTATATTGCAATTCTGCACTAATTCAATTTCATGAAGGCTATTTATCTAGTGAGCATTACAAAAGAAAAATGTGACTTTCTCTTCTTTGGGAACAAAAAAAAAAAAAAAAAACTTGATTCCAGTTCAGACTCCAGTATATTGGGGATGGCCAGTGCAACTGGGAAAACATTGATTTTAGGGTCTTGTTAAAGTTTGCTTTAGATCTCCAGGAAATTCATCTAAATCTATGCAATATCAACAATCAACTGACATGGGTGCTGTACGCCTGTGTTGGGAGTAGAGCGGTTGAAGGGAGTTCAGTTCACTGCAACTTAAATAATAATCATGTATGCAATTAGCATCCCTTTTTTGGAGTGTGTTCATGGAAGACATTTGCTTCGTTGCTTCTCTGTCTTCCACTTTTGTGCAGTCTTATGTCAGGGATGTGGGATTTCATAATGGTCTCCATCAGAATAAGCATGATGCTAGATTTCAAGTTGGTTCCTTGTCACTGCAGGACTTGTTTCTGGGCTCCCTCCCTCCCTCCCTCCCTCCTGCAATTGGAGGTTTCTTTCAGTCAGTTGTTGGCTAGACTGACCCAGTATTGTGTGGGAAGACAGCTCAGAGTACATTCATCTTAAACAGCATTACCTATGACCTATGATGAAAGTAGGTGTGTGATGTGTATAGCCATCCACCTCCAGGCCCAGGAGTCTTCCCTGCTGCCTTTGATTGCTATACGTGGTTGTTTAACACTGTAAATTTACAGTAATTTACTGGCAGCAGCTTTGCCAGCAAACTACTTTTTACGTTATCTCACTGTATTCAAAAATCACAGTATATTGCTGGAAATAAATTTACAATTCATTGCTGTATTCAGTATTTTTTACTGTATATTTACAGTGTTTTAACTGTATTTGTATCTACAGTATGTGTCCTGTATATAATAATAATTACAGAATGTTACTGTAATACTATATCTACTATAATAACCATAATAATAATAAAGAAACGGCAGCAGGAGAATACTCATCATGCAGTTCCCTTTCACTTATATATTAAAATAAAAATAGTGCAACCCAAGCAAAACTAGACATGAATAAATCTTACCTCCCTGTCTGTTTTCTTTTTGTTGTTTTGTTCTTTTGAAAGATTAACAATTTTTAATTTAAATTACAGTGCATATAATACTTGGTAACTCACTGTGACAATTTTGTTTTTTGTGAGACAGGAACATCACAGTGTTTTAATAAACCTGATGCAGAACAGCAGCAGTATAGTTTGTGTAAGTGTAGCATAGAGGGAAGTGAACAGTGAACAATTATGCAACCATTTTTCTAAACATCTCAAATTCCAATAGTTTGAATATTTTATTGTGCATTTGCTTTTTTTCCCCAGGTATTGTAAAAAATAATCTCGTGTGAAGTTCCAGTTAATTAATTTAATGTGGTTTGTGTGTTGTTTTGCTTTGTGAGATTTATTTCCAGACAGATTTATTATAAAATTGGCCTTAATGACAAATTCACTTAAATATTTAATTGACACTGGCTGAGTTTGTTTGTTGTATAGAGCACAGTTACTTAAGAGGTAAGAGTCAAGTAAGAAGGCCTGTAAAACTTACATGTGTAAGCTTTACTTAACAAACTTACTTAGCAAACTATAAATATAGTTGTCAATGTTTTATTCACATTCAAAATCAGATACAGTACTTATTAGCCACAATCAAATGTGGTGTGTCAGGGAGTTTGACAGTCGACTGTACAATGGCTGATGTGGTAGACATCTTAAAAAAAGCACAAAAACAAAACAAATTTTTAGACCTTGCAGATACATGCTGATTGACAATGAATGGACTGGGATTTTAGAATAATGTAATCATGAAACATCATAATCATTGAATAATTTCGTATTTTTGCCTGTAATGTGTTTATTATGATTATGATAAAATACAGGACAAATATTTAGGCTAATACACCATTTTCCTTAACTAATTACAGTGTAAAACAATTTAACAGTACAAAATTTAAATAATTCCCCTTTTACTACATAGTCTACAATTATTTAAGCCGTCAGCTAAGAGAGTGTGTGTGTAGCCCAACACAAAAGGCAAAACAGAGGACAGACTGATAATGTGTGTGTCTGAATTACCTGAATTTACCAGTATTCATGAGCATCTTGTTCTAACTTTTTAAGCGTGATCTGGTAAAGTACGCTGTAACTTTACCAGATAAACAGTAACACACAATGGTTTGCATTATTGACAAAATTGCATACGACACGAACAATGTAACAAAAATATAAATATAACATCAACAACACAACAACAATGGAAAATTAAGTCAGGAATAGTAGTCAGTTGAGCAAATAAATAAACAAAAGCAACAATGTAATAACAAATGTTACAAACTGAGACGGAAATGTTGGCTCATTAATTTTCCTCCACAGAAGCGAGTCTGTATCCCGTGCGATTGTCTTCTTTCCAAGTATCGACACATTTTAATAACGGCATCAGTTCGAGCTGCTGTGACGCTAGTATTTGAGTATCAAACTCTGTCCATATCCACCTTTTACATTAGGCGAGGATGGAGAAGCTCCTGCTGCGCACAGACTTGGAGAGAAGCTGCACTGGCATGAATTCTGTGACGAGTAAGTTGCAGGACGTATAGAAGAAAAACTGTAACAAAAGTATCGATCTCAGCAGGCTAGTATCGCCCGATGCCGATACTGGCTACTATACTATCGATATTTAGACCGATAGGCCCAGCCCTTGTCTTATTGACTCTTTAGTTGGGTGATCTCTGTACATGTGTTTTGAAAATTTATTTTTCGAAATATGCGTTACAGTCAAGTTTCTGACATTCTTATGAATTTTCATATGCCTCACAAATGCAAATTTTGTTTCACGGTTATGATGACACAATTCACAATGAAAAATTTTGGCAAATGAAATAAAAAAAACAATATTTAAGTAAGCTAAGTTGTCCAAAAAAAAAAAAAAAAAAAATAGAATTACTATTCCATTTTTATTTAATTATGAGGCCAACAAAACTGACAATGATAACTCATAAAATTTAAGAGTTAATCTTAGCAACAATTTGGAACAAATAACAAAAGCAGTGAATTCAGAGCAAGGTTTTAGAAAGACTTACTAGCTTTCTAAATTAGTAGTTAAAGTGTCTATCTTATCCTAGCAAAAGCAACAATGTTGTTTTAAACCAATACTCGCTAATTTTAACATTAGCCAGCTTGAAAAAACAAAACTTTTCAACAGCTTTGTTCTAACATTGTTCTAAATGACAGAAAATTTGACCACAGAAATCCTCAAATCCTCCTCCTAAGTCCGTTACTACCTTTCCAAATTAGTAGTTAAAATATCTGCCAGCAAAAGCAACAGTGTTGTTTTAATATTAACATAAACGGATACACAATGCTTAGACTAAAATTTTAGCTAACGCTAGCTTACAAAAACAACAGTGCAGATTTATAGGTGACCACGATTCTTGACTGCTTCCCTTTAATTGGTTGAGTATGTATTGAGAGGGCTCAATACATACTTATAGAACTTGGGTTACATTCAGTAACTACTACTTACAGGTTATTGTGTGAACCAAAACTTTTTTTGTTTGTCCTGATTGTGTAGCCTGGGAGAGGGCTAAATACATACTCATAGAACTACTTACAGGTTGTTGTGTGAACCAAAACTTTTCCCCCATTGTTTTTGCCTTAAGTGAAGGTCTCCAACACATGCACTTAACAAAAGATATTTGCACTTTTGTATTTTTTTCCCAGTGTTTGCGGATCTGGACCTTATATTTATTTATTAAATTCAATTTTCTTTTTACGGTTGAAGTTGATTGAGACATTCATGTTCCCTTCAGAATTAACCGTCATAATTGTGGTGATGCTCTGACATTTCTCATCAGTGGAAATCACTGTAGTTTGCATTATGACTTTGCTTGAAGTAACATTTGCTAAATGTGTCTCTTTTCCAGCACTGCTTTGCATTTAATCTTCAAATTTTAATCTTCCAATGATTAGTTGACTGTGTAGTATGCACTGTAGGTGTTATAATCCCAGACAAATAGCAGATGCATTATTACACATATCTGTTTATATTCCTGTATCATAAAATGTAATAGAATCATTTTTGGTGTTGTTTTAGGTCACATGACTGATACAGAGATCTTTTTTTTCTTCCAGATTTCTGTTGAAGAAAAATGGCTGAGTTGCCAGTAGTAGCACAACAGAAAACAAGGCTAGACGTCTTAAGTTAGAAAGGCAGTTTATTTGGTCTCTTCCTCATTTTCTTCTCATTCAGGTGTAGGTGTTATAATCCCAGACAAATAGCAGATGCATTATTACACATATCTGTTTATATTCCTGTATCATAAAATGTAATAGAATCATTTTTGGTGTTGTTTTAGGTCACATGACTGATACAGAGATCTTTTTTTTCTTCCAGATTTCTGTTGAAGAAAAATGGCTGAGTTGCCAGTAGTAGCACAACAGAAAACAAGGCTAGACGTCTTAAGTTAGAAAGGCAGTTTATTTGGTCTCTTCCTCATTTTCTTCTCATTCAGGTGTAGGTGTTATAATCCCAGACAAATAGCAGATGCATTATTACACATATCTGTTTATATTCCTGTATCATAAAATGTAATAGAATCATTTTTGGTGTTGTTTTAGGTCACATGACTGATACAGAGATCTTTTTTTTCTTCCAGATTTCTGTTGAAGAAAAATGGCTGAGTTGCCAGTAGTAGCACAACAGAAAACAAGGCTAGACGTCTTAAGTTAGAAAGGCAGTTTATTTGGTCTCTTCCTCATTTTCTTCTCATTCATACATACATTCTCATGCGTAGTTACAGTGGTGTAACATAACATGTTACTTTAACATTCAATTTGACTTTATTAAAGACAGAAATGTAACAGCAACAAAATCAATCAATAATTAAAGAACAAAGATAAATAAAGTAAATTTTAAGTTAAATAAATTTAAATAGGCCAACTTCATAAAATAACTATTCAGGTCATACATCCAGTGTATACCTGTAACACTATAACAATATAATTAGATATTATGAAAAGCATTTGCATACTATCGACTGTGGAAGCATTTTAAACGTGCCTTCACTGCAGTTAAGGGAAATTCTTTAAACAAGCTGGCTGGTCAACTGCTCTAGAAGTTAGTGCAGCGCAGGAAGTAGTCGTTCCTCAGCACACGGAAAAGCCTCCCAGTCCTCAGGCTGTACTCAAACACGTACGGTCCACTGTAGAGGTAAGTGAAACCTGCAGGACATCCATATCACGTGTTAGTTTCTTTTCTTAAAGGCTTCAGAATTACTGTGATAACTCATTTAGGTACTCTTGAATGCTTAGACAACACACTTACCTCTGTTGTGCAAGGCTGCTGTCACTGGGCTTGACATGCCATGGAATATGTCATCCACCCGTTTGGGGAAACCTCTATCCATAGTCTGTCTGGCCTCATCATAACTGAAAAAAGGAGACAGTAATGAAACTCATACACACTTTATAATACACCTTGTAAACCATTATCATATCAGAATTAATGATTTGAACAGATTTTATTTCATTTGGACACACCTGTAGTAGTAACTGCCAGTGAAGAACAGTGTCTTTCCAGATTCTGGATCATAGACAGCTGCGTCCACTTTCTCCAACTGTTTGGGCAGACCAAAACTGGAAATTGATTTAGGATAGCCACGCACAAGATCGTATCCGCTGAAAGCCCATACCTTGCGATCTGTTGAGAGATGAAGAGACTGGCTTGAACCTATTTAAAGGTCAACAGGGTAGATGGGAACATAGTGCAACATTAGGTGGACACAGAGAACACATACTGTACCTTTAAAGAGTAAGACACTGTCTAAGGCCTGGCTCTCATAAGCAGCATCAATGTTGACAGGGGCATTAGGCCAGAAGTTGGTGATGAGAGTCTGCTGGGGTGTATTGCTCTGAGGGTAGCTGCGCCAGAAGAAACTGAGACCACACATAAAAGAATGGAAATTAGTTCAGGGGCCAGCTCTAGAGTAAAGAAAGACACAGAGCATTCAGCATCGACAATACCTGTCCTTGAAGAAGAGCATCTCTCCTCGCAGGGTGGCAACAGCGTCCAGTACCATGGATAAATCACAGGCATCAGGGGTGGTGGGGGCTGTGGGTCCAGGCTCAACAGGATTCTCATTTGCACCTGGAGGTTAAGTGAAACAACCGTCATGAAATAAATGAAGCTATGTTGAGTTCATCAAATATTCTGGTCATAGGACATTTGTTCAAACAGAGAAATGGTGCTGATTCTCAGTACTTACCATACAGGGACTGGATGCCATTTACATCATCTCGAGGCAGGACAAAGTTGTCAGGGTTTCTGTATGAGTACACAGGGTACATGAGGGCACCCGGATCATCGGAGTGAGACAAACCCAGAGAGTGGCCAAACTCATGAGCGGCGACCATGAAGAGGACGTAACCTAAAGCAGGGAGCACAGAAGGAGGATCCGTTACAGCGCCTCCAGAGTAGATCAGGAATTAAGAAAAAGAAGATGCCGTGTTCTGTAAAGAATAGCAAACTTACCTGTCTGTGAGCGGAAAGTGAAGGTCTCATCGTCATCGAAATGAGCATCTCCTCCGATACCAGGAGCAGGAGCGAAGGCATGGGCAAGAGTACCGTCAGGGCCATCAAAGGGGTAATAATCACCATGTGCTGTATGAGCAAGAACATAGTCATGCTGGATTTTATCAACCAAGTACAAACAAAAGTCTTTAACTAAATTATAATAAAAGACAAAACAGCAGAGTGGATTTTCCCAATGCATCTCACCACAATGACTGATCATAAGATGCTACATAACATACTGCTACAACTAAAAAACTGATAATCCAGTAATGGTATAGCTGAAAGTTCATTTGTACTCACATTGGCGACCAAAGGAGATCATGATGTCAGCGGTGCCACTGTAGATCCTTGTGAATCTCAGAGGAGTGACTTTGGCCCAAACCTGCAGAGCTTTTTCAATGGAGTCATCCACCTCTGCCTGAGACATGTCCGGTGTGTAGTTCTCTATTCTGTAGCACAGGAAAGTACAAGTCAGTAAACAACTGCATGAAATGCCTGTAGTAGCAAGTTTCTCTCTCATTCTCTCTTCAGATCATTCACCTGTATGTGAGGTCGTTTTTCTCCCACTTGAGGCCATTTCCGAAAGTGGAGAACTGAGCGATGTTTCCATCAGGAACGCCACAGCGGGGCTTCTTCATCATGGCCAAGGTGTCGGCATCCAGAGTCCCTGTGATCTGGAGACCAAAGAATCTCTGCATCTCACTCAGCTTCTTGGTCACCTGGCTGATGCCCCGTCTCACAGCTGGACCACTGTCCTCCGTTAGGTTGAAAAATTTCTTTAGGTAGCCCTGCAGATGAAAATAAACGTTAAAACACTGCACATCAGAATATATGTATAAGAAGACAAATCAAGCAAACATACCTTTGCAAAATGTTCATCCTGCACAGTAACTGGCAGTATGGGCACGCAGTAAACTGAGACTGCCACAGTCAGTAGAATACTCAGGCTGAAGGTCCTCATGATTGCTTGTCAAATGCAACTTGTGTCTAGGCCATGGAGGCAGCCGATATTTATGCTGGGACTTGGGTGTGTTGAGCAAATACCTGTTTGAGTCAGTGACTCAGGAAACATTCCTTTTATGGATAAGAGAGGAAGTCTGGCATTGATTGCTCATCCAATAGAAAAGTTTCCAAAACAGCACACTGCAATTATGATGACATCACAGTGAAAAATTTAATTTAATTAATTTAAAACATCAGCATAGAATAATAGTCACATTGAGTAAAATGATACAGTTTTATTTAGGAAACTATATTCATCCACAGGAATGAACCTTTTTCTTTTTTTTTGTTCAATGAGTATTTGCAACAATTACATGTGACAGTATGAAGAGCACACATAGGATAACAAATATGTTTACCATGCTCTGCAACGTAAAGAAAAATCCCCCAAAAATGTGCCATCAAAAAATCTGTAACTGCTTCTCAATGGACTTTAGATTGCTGTTCTTGTTTATAACAAGTGTACAAATAAGTGTACAGATCTGCATTAAAAACTACTTATACTACATGTCCCTTAAGTCATGACCTAATTGAAGGACTATTTTATTAAAATGCGTATACATTTTCATCAGTTTTTGTCTCTCATAACCATATTTCCTGTTGTGCTTTCCTTTACGCCATATTTGGCATTTATAAGCTATGCTTAAGTCGAAACCCTTTTCTTTCTTTGTTTTTTGTATATGTTTGCGATTGTGTGAAGATTTATGATGCTGACCAAAATAAATTACATTCATTCATGTTTTATTGGAGTTTTTATTCTGGGGTTTTAATCCTGTGTGTCTGTGAATGATCCCTGCTGTTACGTTACATTTCAAATCAAAACATCAGATAACAAGGAACTCTGAGCTCAAGGATCAGTCATTTACTGACGTTAATAAGTTGCAGCGGTAAAGAATGGAACATTTTGTCTAACTTGATGTTAGAATAACGTTGATTTCACAAATCACAAAACAGTAAGTTTTGCTGAATGGCACTGGAACCTGTTTTTTCAGTTGTGTAGTGTGCTGTGTGTAGTAGCCTTAGCCACTTTGTGCATCATCACTTGAGGAAACCTACATTTCAGCCACTGTTGGCAAATACTGGACTGTGAGAAAAACAGTAACAAGTGTGTTGAGCAACGTACCTTCACATGTGAAACATCCAGCAGCGAATGCAGACACATAATGGATATGTTGTAATAAGAAAAGCAACAAAGGTATTGGATCACAGTGTCGCAGTGATGGGAAGAAGCAATGAATTTTTCATTTGGTTGAGTATCTTTAGGTGGAATGTTGACATCCATGTCATGCAAAATGTTTTCACACTGTGACAGCAGAATTAGATTTAAACAAGCATTTAAATTACATTTATGAATTGACATGAAACACACACACACAAAGTAAAAAGGGTACTTTGATTCAAGGTACTAATGACATTATTACAACACTATTACCTCAGTATTACACTCTGAGGTAACACTTCTCTCTATTATTATCACTTCCCATTTTAAACACAGTGTGGTTTTGTAACATTTTGTGTGCGCAAATCTATTATACACAGTTAGTAATAACCTCAAACAGCACAATTGTAATCAAGGTCTGATGAAAGCTTCCCTTCAGTTATCTCCTGTCTGTCAGTGTTTCATTGTCTTCCTTATTCTCACATTCCAGCAGCTCGTTGGCGTAGCTGGTGTGGACCATGCGCTTCGAGTTGGAGTCATATTTGTAGTAGAGGTTTCCCTTGAAGAAGTGAACAAATCCTGTAGGGGAACCACACTTTGTTATTGTAGCATCTGAAATGTATGTGGGTATTCAAACTAAATGTGTAGCTTTTCTAGCAAGATCTGCTCTTTGCTGCATAGGACGTGGACTGATGGAGGTTTTCTAAAAAAAATAATTTGTCTCATGACTGCAAAAAGAAAAAAAAAACACATCAAAGTTTGGGATGTGCTCACACAAAAAAGATGTGAAACTTTGAGCGGCAAATAAACTATAGCTGTATGATATCATGCACGTGGGATATAGGACACCACAAAGTACCTGGAATCAGTGTGAAATGACCATCATTGCTTTGCATTGCACTGGATTTAATGAAAGGGGCAGTAAGTGTATCACTTTTAGGGGAAGAAGTAAAAACTACCATCATAGAAGACAGCTGCATCTATAGGAGTCGGAATCCCAGGCCACTGCTGCTCTATGAGCATCGGTGATCCTTCCAGCATCTTCAGCCTCTCATTGTACCTGGACACACAATGAAATCAGTGGAATTTTTTTATCTAGATATTCCTGCTTGAATGTGTATGGTGTAGCCTGATAGACCAGATGAGTAATCAGTTACACTCCTGAGATGAGAAATGGCTGAGCCAATACCATTAATCACATGGGAAACTGAGAAGTTTGTGTTACGTCACAACTTGAAAAGGAAGTAGTCTGTCTGGTCCAGTTTACTCAGTACACAATAACAAGGTTACTCATAGTGTTTATGTGCACAGTTGCTGTGGGGAAAAAAAATTTAGGAAGTGTTTCTAATGCACCACTGTTCTCAAGAAATTCTTATTCTTGATCTTGATTTCTAACTAGATCAACCCTCCATTTCCCCTTCCCCCTTGTTGATTGGGACAACTGGTTAAGCATAACATTATCATATATATATATTATTTTTTGTGCTGAACACATATTACATCCCCACACCTACAGGTGCAGACTTGTTACTTTTGAGTGAATACATAAGAGGAGGGTGGGGAAAAACAACTGTGCCCACTAGAACTTTGATAATTCTCGTAGTGTGAGCACGTGGAAAACGACTTGTGAACTCCTGCCAATATTAGGAAGCCAATGTGGAGTTGATCACATCCAAGTCTTTCCAACTACAAATTCCTCCCCTCTAAAATTATCATCTCATGTGATATTTTCAGTTGATGGTTATACGAAGAGCTCCAATAATGACTTGATGTGTTCAACATGGCTGACTGTGTGTCTGGTGGGACACACTCTTAGCATCACGTTTTCCTTGTCGTTGAAGTGAGCAGAGACCACAATTTTCCATATTTTGGTGGTAATGTGACACGGAGGAGGGGAAAACAATATTCTCGTACAAACTTTGCCGCACCATGGGCATGAAGTGTAAAATAGAAAGTCTGCCTTGATGGTGGCGCTGGAGTGAGAGGTCATATCATCACCATACTCTTGTGGTCATTAATGTCATCAGTAAATTTAAGAAGATTAGTATGAAAACTTTACAAAATACATTCATTCTAATTTAAAAGTTTTTCCTGATGTAGGCGCTTGAGGGAAGGTCAACTCATTGGTATCAAGGGGTGACACAATAACTTGTGTCAGGCAATCAAACAATTTTATGTAAATAATTTTCTGGAGGCAAATATCCCTTGGGGTCAAATTGAGGATAATAGGACGGTTAATTTGACTTAAAAATTATTTTGAAAGGTATAGTAAGTCAGTCTCTCGGGCCTCTGTTCAGACCTTGCATTAGCATCCGTCTTGGGAAATCTTATCACAAGTGACCAGCCTAAAGTATCGATGTGAACACACCCGGGAGGCGTGGAGGACGAATTTCAGGGACCCAGTTTGTGACCACAGAGGGGCTCTTGCCTCATTTATTCAGAAGAAAACACACAATCACTATTGCAAAAAGTTTTGCAACTGATGCATGTTCTTTAGTAATGGAAGCCCTTTAAAATATTATGTTGTAAATGCTCTAAATCAAGAGTTAATGAGTAAATAATCATTTAACATGTGTGCCCAAGTCATGATGGACACAGAACATAGTGGTAGTGATCCATTAGAGACAGCAGTCGTAAAGTATGTTGCGTGTACGAGTGATAATTTCTATAGGACAATGGCTATATTTTTGTACAAAACACAATTTTATGTCAACATTGCTCACAGCACAGCCAAAGCGCACATAGTTGAAGGCAAAATAATATCACAAAAAAGAACATATCAGTCAGGGAGGAAGAAAAAGGAAGAGGAGATAAAGGTTTGTTTGCACGTCTTGGTAATGGAATGTTTATCAAAGAGATTTGTGTAGTCGTTAATAGCAAATGAGCTAGCTAGTTAAAAACTAGAGAAATTAATCTTTTAACTGGGCGGTTAAATAGCTTAATATTCATGCTAAATGTTTGTATTTGTGTGATTAAACTCTGAATGAGTCTTTTGTTGGGGTTGGACCAATAAATTTCCACTTTTTTTGGCTTAAAAACAAATATTTTGTTAACATTTGATAGTATCACCATACAGTATACATTTCATTTCCAAACATCCAAAGGGAAAGTATTTTGCAAGCTCAAATTAATGAGTAACTACTTCAGATCTTCCATGGCACGAGAAAGACTGAGTGGACTGGCAGTGAATAGTGAATAGCAACAATAAAGTTCGTCATCAGATTTCTTACAGTGATGTCATAGATGATTTTGCCTCCAGGATAAAAACAGGTTTTAAGGAGTGGCCGGAGTGTTGAGGAGGAACAGAGTAACAAAAAGTCAAATGTGTGGATTAAGGTAGTTTATTTTGATTATTTATTATTATTTGATTTTTACTAAAGCTTTTGCTCATAATTACATATACTTATACAGTTTTAAGACCTAATTACCCAACTTCATATTTCTTTTATAAACCATTTTTGTTACCTTCTTTCAGTTAACACTGTTTTAATGATTATTTAATTCTGTCCATTTTGTACAGTGAAATTTGTTATTTTTATACATCTAAGTGATTTTGTTTGTTGCAGCACTTTATTGTTATTTATTTATTTTTTTGTGCATTGCTGTTGCAGTTTTTTGAAACCAAAAGTTATACACCAAATATTAAAATGTTTGTATATTTTACCTGATTCAGCGTAGTTTGACTGTGCTTGCTGTTGAGTTGCAACAAAAGTAAACTTTGTTACACCGGAAGCAACAGCATCATTACAACATGTAACACATGTACGTGTAAAGACATGTCAGACTAACAATAGGGTAATCAGAGCTGCAGTGAGAGCCCCATGGAGGCTTGGGCCGGCTCTGTAGATACAGTAGAGCACGTATATCAGTAGATTGTGCTTCTTGATATGCAGGTCTATTCCATTGGACACTGTGTACACTGTGATTTGGGTGATAATTGCTATGCCATACACACACACACACACACACACACACACACACACACACACACACACACACACACACACACAGTTCTATTGTCAATCCCTTATTTTTTGTCCTCTTCTGTTTTATATCAATCCTCTGAATAACACAATCTTGATTGCATTGTGCCCTTACAAACCTTGTCTATACTCTTTGTCATTCTTCAGTCATCGCTGTAATCTCAAACTACCTCTAACTGATAAGGCAATATCTGTTTTGTTCTCAAGAACCCTAGCTAGCAAATCTCCCTGTCGTCAAATGTGGGATCGTAAATACCTCCAACACTCATCGCCAGTGAAGAACAGAGTGTAGTGCTCATGTCTGAAGTGAAGAGCAGCATCCACGGATTTTATTCTGGACGGAAAGCCCAGGTCTGAGATGTTTCGAGGAAAACTTTCCTCCACTTTCATCTGCCTCAACACCCAGTACTGATGACCTGAAACAGAGAGACTGCTGTCAAACAACTGAGGCGTACAAGTGCTCAATTTGAGATGCTTCCTTTAGGGTGTCGCTAGGGTTTACCTTTGAAAAACAGAATCAAATTATTCTCTACATTCTGGTACACAGCATCCAAGTAGGGGGGTACAGCGTCTGGCCACAGACTGCTAATCATGGTGATTCTGGTTTCATCAAACTTTGGATGTTTCCGCCACATGAATCTGAAAAAACAGAGAGCTATCTCAAACACCATTACAATTAATATTTAACATTATTATTATTATTATTATTATTATTATTATTATTATTATTATTATTATTATTATTATTATAGTTGTAGAGAAGACATCTGTTGAGAAGTCTCTCCGCCACCAGATACCTGTCTTTGAAAAACAGGACCTCCTGTTGTAATTCTGATACGGCATCGAAGGATAAGTCTCGATCACATTTCTCGGGCGTCCTCGGTGGAGGGTTTTTTAAGTTGGGATTGACACCTGGAAGCAACAGGAAGAAAAAATTTCAAGACCGTATGAAAGATTTCAAACCCAGCCATAGCACAGTGACTTACAAAGATATGTCATCTACAAACAATCTTATAAATTTAGAGCCATCTGAAAGAATTATAACATCTGCAAAAAATTTAAAAGCATACCAAAACACGATTACTTTTGTGCATTTTTATGCTATGTTTTCATCAAATTCCTTCAATTATCGCATAACGGACAGAGAAGTTATAGAGGCTTTATCCTGGTTATTTGTTGAGACTGTTACTTTATCTAGGCAAGGTTATTATGAAGCTAGGAGGTTGTGCAGTACATTTCTCAATGCGAGAGCAGTGTGTGGTATATATTTGACATGCTAAACTCACCATACAGGAGTTGGATGTCTTTGACATCGCGGTAGGAGAGCTGCAGCTCATAATTTGGGCTGAAATTGTATGATGGGTACATGATGGCTCCGGGGTCAGATGAGTGGGGCAGACCAAGTGCGTGGCCAAATTCATGAACTGCCACAGCAAATAAATTGATACCTGGTGCAGGGGAAAGCAGCCATATTAGAGAATTCCCATAGGCTATATATATATATATAATATAGAAATTAGGTAATCTGTCAGTCCTGTGATGCTGTTGTTGAACCCAGAAACTATTCAATGTGTCAGTGGTAAAATATAACTCAGTCATCAGGCTTTCAAAGTGAGCAAACATTTGCAGGCCCAGTACCAGTGGAATTAATGCTCCAATCCTCATCGGCATCAAAGTGCACATCTCCACCAATTTCAGGTCCAGGCATAAAAGCGTGAGCCAGGACTCCTCCTTTGCCGTCAAAAGGTGCGCCGTCCGAATGGTCTGCAAAAGAACAACGTCATGTTCAGAACACATGTCAGTGTCCGGTGAGTGTAGAGTGTAATGTTTAGCACTCACCACCATTGTGGAAGGAGATTACAATGTCAGTCTCTCTGTTGTTGCGCATGCGAAATTTAATCAGCGCGACACTGGACCACAGCCCCCACGCTGACTTGAAGATTTTACGAACCGTCGAGGCTGATATGGGGAACTGGTTGCCAGAAATCCTGATGATACAATTTTAATGATTATCTTTACTTACGTTACATGTTTAATGCGTTTAATGAGCAGTCAAATCATTAGTATGGCGTGTTGTCATAACAGTGAGTGGATGGTACTGTTCGTGTGGCAGTCTGTGAAACTCTTTGTTTCAAACTTAGCTGTCTGATCAGTGATTTCAGTGCTTGCCTTTAAGCATTGTACAAACATTCATGGTAGCCAGAGGATTAACCCTAGTGGCAACAACCTGAAACACATCTGGATACTTTGCCATTAGGTGTAAAGGGCATGAATGCCTGAACAGCTATTAGTATAGACATCAACGTCCTCCTTTCAATTTAGTATTTCATTTATGTCCATTATATGAATAGGTTCTCAGTTGAGCTCCAGTTCTTTGGCTTGTAACTAAACAGTTACAAAATAATGCTGTTTAGCAATTTAGCTTTAGCTGTACATTATTGTGTGTTGAAAACCCTACCTGTATCTTTAATGTCAAATTTATTAGACTGCTGACATTCATTTTCAAGGAGGCCTTTTAGACCCACTATACCATTTCTAACCTGTAGCTGAGAGTCCGCTTCCTCCAGCGAATTTTATCTCCAAAATTCTCCACATCTGACAGACCACATCGCGGCCTCTTCATGACTGCCAGAGTCTCATGAGTGAGCTCTCCACTTGGAGGCAAACCAAAGAAGCGCTGCATCTTCTGGACCTTATCACAGAGCCCAGTCGTCAAGCCAGCATTTTCTCCAGGGTCTGCACTCCTCTTGTTTCTTTCCGGCCGGTAGCCATAGAAGTGCTGGAGATATTCCTGCAGAACACAGTTCCTGTCACTCAAGGGGAAGAACATCAGAGCATAATCCCGTGCTGGAACAAGCAGTTAAAAATCTGTTTAGCTGAGGAGAAGCGCAAATGTTCAACTTGACATGAAATTACTTTACAGAAAAACATTCCAAACATTTCCTTCAAACCTTTAATGATAGCATGGTGCCGAAAAGTTGCTGCTCTCATGTAATTGCAGGTCTCAGCATCATCCACAAAAAGGCTGAACTTTCTGCAGCGTCTGATTTACAGGATTACAGCAGTAACCTGTACATTTATGAACACATTTGTGTAACGCCCCAGTGGACTGTATGTATGTATGTCTGCAAATAATAATGTATTTTTTGCACTTATTTGTTTAGAAGAATTATTATATAATAAGGACACCATGGACTGTCTACATAATGACATAGTAGTATACAGTTTCAGTCTGATTTCAGTCAAAAATAATTGGAGTAATACCAAATAATTAAGATTGATGCCTGTATGACACGTTATTTGGGGATATTTAAAACAACTGATCTTTTCGAACTATTTAGCCAAAACGAAATCTGAAAATATAAGAATATAATATGCTATAATGCATGGGTGTATGGGTACATTGTGTGATGGAAATTAAGAAAACACTCCAAATGAATTGTCTGTGTGTGTGTTCCGACTCCTATTGGACTGCTGTTATCTCCTGAATTTATTATGTTACCACAAAATAGACACAAATCAGATCTCCTGTAGCCACTCCCTTCTTGAGAAGCATAGACAGACCAGCAAGCATAGCCAAGTGGCAGATGTTCACACAAAGATGATTATCAGTGCAACACATTTCGCTTCGGGTGATGCTTCCCGGTGGTACACAGTGCAGAAGTGAGCGATATCACGCTCCCTTTCTGTTATTTCAGCAAGAGGTTGACGCTGTGCATTTCGAGAGAACAAAATATTTAAGCTGTGGACCTGGAACATCAGAATAAGTGTAACAATAAACAATAGATGCCCTTAACCTCCTGCAGGGCGAGAATCAGAGGAAGGTATTGGAGCTCTTACGTGGTGAAACACCTTTTATAGAGATATATTCATCAGGATAAGATATGCTGTTCTCATTTTTGTTCTTGATTAGAACTTGACTGTGGGTACACAATAAAAACAATGTATGAGTCCTTCCTTAGGAGAGGATACTCTTAATATTCTATATATAAAAATACTAAATGTGCAAAAAATAAATAAATGAATCTAATATAAATAAATAAATCTATCAAATGTCTAGAGAAATGTTTACCTGCAAAACAGGTGGCAAATCAAATAGTTAACATGGCATTGTCACTCCAGTAGTTCTACTACTTAACTGTTTTACATTGACTTAAATGTGTGAATAAAGATTTCTAGAAACAAACAGAAACTCCTATCAGTGGGTCTTTTAAGAAGCTTTTAGGGAAATCCATCTTTACTGACATCACTTCTATGACACTATCCCATAGTGCTGTGATGTGAGAGCCAGATCTTTCACATCACAGCTCATCTCTGACAAATAAAGAGATAAATACCTGTGCAAATTTCAGGTCAGCTTCAGATGGTGCAGCATGAGGTTGCATAGTAGGCAGGCTGGAGGTCCGCAGAGGTAGGGCTGTCACATTTGGCATCAGAAGAACCAGAAGACCGAGCCAGAGCATCTTTGCGCTCGGCAGACAGGAGTCCCAACGAGCCCGTCTGTTTTTGCGATGAGTTGTTGCTGACACGCGCCGCTATATGCAAAGCTGCAGCAGGGACCACCTGTTAATTATGTGTGAGTGCTCCTGTCCTGACAGGTTCAGGATAACAGGGTCTCCTTTAATGTCTCTTCAAAGATGCAGCAGACCCCTATTTATAGTGGTTGTCAGAGAGGGAAATCAGTGCCAACTGGCCTAAGATTCTCTGAAAGATGTTCGATCCTATAAAACATCAAAATTCCTAAGTAATCGCTGCTTCTATCTCTTCCAGGATTCATAGGAAATGCAGAGTTGCTCTAACCTGCGGGTTTAGGTTGAATTCACATACGCAAAGCATCCACATGTGGTGAGGAGGTTGACATGACAACAAGGATCCTGCATAGACTAAATTCAAAATTCTTCCGAGGGCTAATCTTGTTATGTGATCACCATAACTTCATTGAAGAAAACAAGTCATTCTACAGTTAAAGCGGTACAATTGTCTGCATAAAAATGACTCAACACATGAGCTGATTTTCATACAAAAACAGAAAGCAGACAAATGAAACTGAGATATTACAATTGCATGTTTGATTATTCAGGAAGATGAGCCAATATTACATATCTGGATATATAAGTAATATAATACTAGTTCACCTCTTGGAATGCAAGTTGAAATCCAAAGACCTCAGAAAAACAACTGTTGCCACTTATCAAGCTGGAAAAGGTCTCAAAACCAACTCCAGAGTATGGAATCCACAAATCCACAGACTGACGGATTGTAAGTAAGCAGTTTATGTGAGGAGACCCACCTACATCTCAAATGTGGTTCTGTGCTTAGGATTCCTCCTAGTCACTGTAGATGACGGATCAGCAGTTACTGTAAATGTTTAGTTGATCTTACTGCTGCATAAGTCGGTCACACCAGATACTGAAAACAAGGGTTCACTTACTTTTGCACCTCACAGATACTGTGTACTGTGTTCGGTTCAATTCTGTTTTATGCATGTTTTATTTGTTTATTGGATTTACATCATTTGCATATTGAGTGCTGGAACATTGCAGTATTCTTTTATTGCCACAGATAAATCAAATTTAAATTGGTTCATAGCCTGCAGACATAAATTAATTACAATGTTTACCAACTGTCTATAACGTGGAAAAAATGTTACATTAATTGTGCTGCATTGTTTTGTTTTGTTTTTCTTTTTCTCCCTCTCTCTCTCATGTAACGATCCTGCCAACAGAGGACACACTCAAACAAAATAATATTCATGTCAGGGAGACAGTAAATGAGATGAACTGAATGATTGATGCAGGTTGAATATAGGAACAGTAGCATGCGTACATATAGACAAGTTGTTGCGTGTGAGTTTTCAACGAAGTGGGATTCATGTTGCCTCATCTGGAGCCTGGGGACATTGTATCTGATGATTAAAAGACATGAAAGAATAATCTGTTAAGTATCAAACCTTGCAGATTAGTGTGCTGATCTGGCAACTCCAAAAATTGGCACATTTCCCTTTTAATACATTTAAATTGTGCAATTGAATTTCAATTAATTTTGTTTATTAAAAAAATGGATAATCTGGATCAAGTCACTGTGATAATGATCTGTAGTGTCCTGCTTAAGGCCTTACTCTGTGGAAACTGAAATATGCTCAATGGTTTGTGATCAAATTCCTTCCAGTGACCTGTGGTTCTTAGAAAAAGTGGTCTGTCTGCTTTGGTGATGGCCTGGCTTATCCTCTGAGCCACAATTAGGTCAAAGTGCATTTACTCTATGATTCACGGATCCACTGACACAAAATGATTATGAGGATAAGGTCTACACATAGAGTATTAGATTGGGTTTCAGTAAACAGGTTTCAGTAAACAGCACCAGTCAACAGGAGGTGCTTGGGATTGATGTAGGCCATGCAGAGCACATTGCCACATGTGGGATTAGTTTAAGAAGAGGTAAACACTTTGACCAAGTCTGACGAGAAATGATGCAACAAGTCAGTGAAAAGGTTTGACTCAGGTGCAAAACTTGTAAATACAGATAAAAAGCTTAAATGTTTGCAGGTGACGTTTAACCAGCCAAATAACCGCACAGACTGGTGAGGGAAAAGAGTAAATGTGGCAGGGAAAGGCAAGGTATAAAAACAGGCAGTTGGTCAGATGGGGCAAAAAAAAAACAAAAAACAAAAACTTAAGCCAGGTACAGCACACTGACTGTATCTAGAAGGTAAACAGAAAATAATTGGGGCCAGTAAAAACACTTGCTAAGCTTATGAGGAAGTGGTGTATGGGGTGGGGGTGGAGGATCATGACTTGTATGACTTGTAGTTTTGCTATAGTTTAGGCTATGGCTCAGATGATACTGAGTAATATAAGTGCAGTCAAAACACACAGTTTGTAAAAATAACCGCAATAAAGTGATTTAAAGTAGCTGATGAGAGCCAGATCTGGAACCTGAAGTTAAACAATCAATACAGCAGCTTTTAAAAATACATGACATCTAATAAAAAAGTATGTGGAGCGCAATGACAACAACACCTGCAGCCTTGCCACGGGAGTTCTCGTTAAACAGATCAGCCTCTTTGGCAACTCAGGGATTCCCGACGTGAGTCATTCCCGACACCAGCAATGCCTCACCCAAGTTTAATGCTTCACATCTGAAACGGCACCACTTTTTCAGTTCATGTAACTGAAACTGCTAAGTCAGGGGAAGTTGGCACTCTTGGGAAAAAACCTTCCAATGACACTCATTAGGGCTCCATTACACACATCTTGACACTGACTCACTACGTCCCATCATTATCCACGCAGGCAAAAACTGGATTAGATGTCTCCAGGGACACCTGTAACGTTCTACGGCTGGCGGTATGTTGTGGTGGTTTTGAACTCCCTGGGTGATGACTAAAAGTCGGGCACGTGTCTCCACCTGAGACTCTATAATGCTTTATGTTGTTATTCTATATGTGTGTCAATCATTTTCTTAGCTTACGGGCAACATTAATAATTTAAACGTTCTCCAAGTTTCCAAAATACCAAGGTATTGAAGACATTTCAACGTCCCTTAATTGTCTCAAACTGGAGCCAGCAAGATGAAATATGACGGCAGGGGATTTTCACAGACTGATCACGCGGTGTTTTCCTGATTTTCTCAATGAAGATCTGTCAGATACGTTTATAAGCTGCGGTAGGAGTTTAAAATATCCGTGAGCTGTTTGTACATAAAACCCCGGGTACGGCCTTCCGCTGATTCACAGTTTCTTTGTATTGTATTATTGGTTTTGTGTATTGTTAGTGAATGGACTCTGTTTCTACAGTGTCAATTACACCTGGAACATCCTGTTCAAAACGACTTGCCAGTGGAAGTATGTGCTCATGTTTGTGTTCATACAGTATATGGTGTTTGCATACAGTACGATACCCAGAGAGAGGAATGCAGTGTAGAGGAATGGATGCTGTAATTATCCTTTGTCTATACTTGCTCCTCTTATGTATCACCGAAAGATGCCTTGATAGCCTGAATAACAAGGACAACTGTCTGTCAGTATATTGTTCTTTTACATGTACCCAGATTGTTCCGAGCACTCATTTTAGATCATTTTCAGCTTTTAAGTGAGACGTCATGTATAGGTCATACTTGTTTTCATTACATTTGATTAGAAGTGCTGTTTTTGAAGTGGCAAAAACATGAAAGGTAGCAGCAAATACAGCGAGACTGGGGAAAATGTGGAATATCAGATCAAATTAAGGACATTTGCACTCAGCAATGATCCATGCAAACTAGTATGGATTTGGAAAAGGCGACTAGCCTCAGTTTCAGTTACTTGAAGTTAGTGTTAGGTCATTTCCTCATGATAAATATAGCTAAATAAATAAGAGCTTTACTGAGAAGTAACGTTAATCATACATGTAGCGACCGGCTGGACTTTAAAGGATGACAAGGAGTGATCACAAATATCCCATTCATTATTGTTATTTGTTGTTGGAACTGAAATAGTCACTGTTGGCGGTGACTATGCCAAAACAACAACATCGATGAACTTATCTGACAGCCCTCCAGAGCAGAAGTAACCTAAGGTATGACTTCATCAAAAAATACAGCATGAATTAAAGGTTGGTACAGTCAATCGCACAATAGCTCTTCCCAGTTTTTTAAATTAATTTTACAATTTAGACTCTATTAAAGCTTATGATTCAAACCAATGCCTCTAACTGTGACGCTGGCTGTGACGTCACATGCGTACCCTCCATAGATAAACACACCCTCTACATTGGTGTGTTGGTCTCCCTTGTGCCTCCAGAACAGTTCTGACTTCACAGAGAATGGACATGGGTCTTCTGAGGGTGTCCTGTGGTGTCTAGCAACAGGGTGTTGTTAGTGGGGTCCTTTGGGTCCTATGGGTTGAGGGGAGGGGCCTCTGTGGATCATCCCACAGATACTTGATCAGTTTGTGATCTAATGAATTTGGAGGTCAGATCAACACCTTGTGCTGTTCTTCATGTGTTTTTTTTTTGTTTGTTTTTTGAGTTGTTCCTAAATTGATTTTGTGCGTGTGTGTGTGTGTGTGTGTCTGGCTGCATCCTGCTGGGGATTTCTGTTGCCATCAAGGAGTGTCATTGCTATAGGGTGGGGGTGCTTGGTCTAGGTGGGTGGTACGTATCTTTACGTGTGTAAAATTCACATGAATGTCAGGTCAAAAAGTTTCCCAGCTGTGGCTGATTAGTGTACGCCTCTAATAGTGTAGGCACAATCCTGCCATCCATGCCTCATGTGTCATCTTAAAGAGCTATTTATGACACCGGATGCCGACATTGTGATTCTTGGAAAATATTCTAAAAGTAAAGATTAGAGTGTTTGGCCCTACCCTGTGACGAGGGTCAATACACTGATTCTGTGTTGGTGAACTCGTCCCAGGATACTCTTATTACGCACACGCCCACCTTTGATGTTATCCACAACCCGTGGGCAGTTCTTTGTGAGTGATAGGTGGTGACACATGCTGTGAGCTATGTTCAACACAGACCACCTGGCCAAGCCCTGTCTGGGCCATGAGCTATTTCACGTAGGCACTGACGCTGTATTTGAAGTAATACTTCTTTTGAGGAATTGGGCATTTCCCCTCATCTGTCAGCCACAACTCTAAGTGGATTGCATTGTTTGACAAGTGGCCTGCATGGTAATGTGTAATATTAGGTCACACTGTAACAGAGGAAGCAGTCAGCTGTAATAACCCTTTCAAATTAGAAGGTTCAGTGTATAAGAGCATTTATACAGCATTCATTTTTGTCCATTTGTTGAAATATTCCAGTGGGTCTGTATGTGTAGTGTTTATGCCACAGCCAGTCAACTGCTGTCACCCAAAACAATTTCATCTTCTGTGAGATGCACAAAACTATTGATTAGTCTCCTTATAGAAAATAAAAATGATGTTTGACATCCAAAGTCTACTTCATGTTCAGTGTCATTTTCAAATTTAACTTTAACATCTTATAGAGAACAAGAGTCGTGAACATTTTCTTTTATTTGACAATACAGGACATGATAAAAGACTGGCACATGATCCGAGATCAACAAAAATGTTGGCAGAATTCTCTCTTCTGGCCTCAACACGTAATTATTACCTGTTACATCTACGGTTAACATTGCTAGAACAGCCTGTAGCTAAGTTGTTGGACACATGAAATGTATGGAACGCCTAAGAATTAGGTGCAGACATTGCATTAGAAGTGACTATGGTTCGTCCTGTCGATGCTAACAATCAGGGATGCACTGCGACACACAAGGGACAAATTTAATGGTCCACCACAAACATCAAGGCAACTTGGATTACACTGCAAGGATAACAATAAGGCACCCTCTTTAACAGCTGCTCACCTCTAATGATAAGCAGTGATTTCAAGATAATAACATATAGTGAAGGTTTTACACAGACTTTGTACAATTCTAATACTTTCTTTTGTGTATTGTGCTTATGAACGTTTGTAACACTAGGTCTCTTACCCAAGCGTGGGATATAATGACACAGCTTTTATGCATCATGAAAAATGAAAATCATGTGTTGTCTCGGGGAGAAAATCTAGCACACAGCAGTTTCGGAGGCCACACAATTGCAAATATTCTCACATGGCAATAATGTTGTGCATCTTCCAGTTTACAAGTTACTTCAAGCTCCAGGTTTTACAGTCATTATAACGTATCCACAGTTTCACAGCAGCAAAACAAACATTGTAAATAAAAAAAAAAGCCCTTCATTAAACAAACACAAGTCCAGTACATGAAAAGTGAGGAAAAGGTCTAAGTAGGTAGTTCTTCAATGCTTGGCAATGTCTGAAACAAGCTGGGAATTTGTGCCACCTAGTGGTTGTATGGCAAACTGTCTCACTGAGTATCTGAGTATATTTTTCCATAAGGTGTGGATGAGATATTTGATGCTTCCCTTTAAATACCACAGTATTGATGAAAAAGAAAAAAAAAAAGAGTTATAATGTAGTAAATTAAGTTTTTAATACCAGTAGAAATTAACTTCTCTGAATGATTGAGGGGGCTCCACCACATTTTTGTTCACTGGCATTACAATCTGATACATGCATACATTATATATATATATATATATGTGTGTGTGTGTGTGTGTGTGTGTGTGTGTGTGTGTGTGTGTGTGTGTGTGTGTGTGTTTGTGTGTGTGTGTATATATATCTCAAGATTTTAAGATTGAGGGATTTTGTGTAGTAACTGTAACTGTAATTAACAGCTAGAGAAAGATGGTGAACATTCCCAGTGATGTCACTGCATGCTTGCCTAGTCGGGCTCCCCAGTTGATAGTTAAACTCAAGCACAAAGATCTTCCTTAACATAACAAATCCTGAGGAAGGCTCATTGTGATTTTCTACACTCACATTTGTATGCTTGAAAGGTGGCTGTAAAATATGAGCATGTCACAAACAACAAATAAGTTTGGCGTTATCACTTGAGCAACCGAGAAAGCCTCACAGAAACTTGAGACGCAGAAAGCAGATCAACTTACTCTTAGTACCTGGGAAAAGCGTAAGGATGTTTTGTAACAACACTGTAGGTCTTTTGTGTTTATCTATCATGTCTCACATATTACACAACTGTTTTAAATCTCAACAACTTTGGCAACATAAATGAATGTATTCCAGTTATGGCGTGTTTTAAAGAGGACATCCAAGCAAATCAGTGAGACAGTTAAGCCAAAGTGTTGCAGAATATATACTGTGTATATATATACACACTACCAGTCTAAAGTTTAGTCACACTTTCTCTTTGAATTGAATAAGAAAGTGTGACTAAACCTTTGACTGGTAGTGTATATAGATATATATATACATTATATCCTATACTCCAAAATAAAATAGTGAAACTTCTAAATTACCAAAAACCTGTTTTCTACCTATCTCAAACCACAATTCACAAACATTCACAACCCCTTCAATATTTACTGTATGTGTGGACTACGCCATTCATTGGTTTCATCAAAAACGAATGAGGAAAAAAACAACTACACTACAATAACATTAAAGAAAAAAAAACTTCCATTTCTTAGAACTGGACTCAGTGCTATACTGTACTTAGCAATTCCCCACAGTGCAGAACTGAAGGGTCCCTGTGGTGGCACATTGAGATCCACCTGCCCCCTTACTGTGGGTTGCAATCCCAACAGTGGCGGGGGGCATTTCCAGGTCCCTGTGCAGATGATGTCTTGATTTGGAAGTCACCATCCTTCACATGGTCGTCACCCAATGGTTTCAGCTCGTCTTCTGTGGTTCAATGTGCAATGTGGGCCACACACCACATAGAAACTTGACAAAGTGAAGAGATGGCAATCAGTCATTTGTTTGGTAGCAAATATTCCACTACCAACAAATAAAAAAATACAACTGGAGCTGGAGCTAGAGGTTGACATACCTTTACTTTTGGTCTGTACTTGAGGTAGGTTGACCTGATCTGCAAGCTAAAAGAATATGGGCGTTTGAATTAACAAGTGTTATGTCTATAAAACACTCTGCAGCTATGACAAAAATCGGTTGCTTACCTCAGAAGTATGTGCAGGTAGGATCCCAGACCTGTGAAGATGTGCCACCAGGCATGGAACTGTGTTACCACTCCAACACCAGGGGGCAGAGTTTTTCTACTTGCTCTGAGATTCAAAGAAAGCATTGAACCAACTACTTTAATTCATTGACAAACAGACGTTTTATTTCCTGGCACATGGAAATGCACACAAAAGAATTCAAATACTTTTTACACTTTACAAACCAGTGAATGATTTCAAAGCACTGAGGTTATGTTTGAGTTTGTCTAAGAAGTCCTTGAGATGATGAAGTCACTTCACATAACACAATCCTGCAGCTGTTAAACTTTGCTCAGAATTCCACAATTAACTGTGGGCAAGTTAATACCTAATAACTAAACCCTTAGTATTTTTCCAGCTTGACTACTCACCTTAATGAGTCACAGAAGATATTGTCAATGTTCCACAGGAGGAACCCTAACATAAAGATGCCTAAGGATGTGTAGCACAGTGGCCTGAGCCATGGGTACACCCTAAAACCCAAACAAAAACAACAATTGATTACAAATGTGTACACATGGTGATGTTTTAATTTGAATGGACCACTTGGAAAAACTTACCATGTAACAATGAAGATAGACCGTATCACTAGGAAAGCTACCAGAGCACCATACATAACCTGAAAAGAGTACCTAGGTGTTAAATCTGGCAGGAATTTACAGGGAGAGTCCATTGTCTCACTAATGATTCACTTCTGAATCATCCCGATAATCTGACTGAAGCGTCATTTTGATTTTCACTTCATTATTTTCAGTTCAGTTCTCTAAAAACCTCTAAAACGAAACAACCCACAAAAGGAAAATACACTCTTTGGTTTGTCTGCAAACAAAAGCAACATCTCAGCAAAATCCAGTGCACTTTTAGGTTCAATGCGCAACAGTGCAGGAACTTTATCAGAGCCACTATAGGCCAGTGTGATTAGTAAACAGTGAGCTGCAAAGACAAAACAAAGGAAGGCTTGTCACATTGACCTAACTGTTGTAATGCCACACACACACACACGCAGACAATGAAAGATTAACAAGTACAGAGAAACATGACAGAAGTGGCTGTGTTACCTTTACACGTTTACGTAGTCAGGACTAAAAAGAACAAATGTTAACTATGGTTTGATTCCACAGTGAATTATTTTGCAGTGGATTTTTGAGGGTTTAATGTCTGTTATTAAATTCTAATTAAATTCTAAACCGTATTAAACAGTTTCTCCATCTTCTTTGGTGTTGAATTCTTCATGTTTGACAAGTAGTCTGCACCAAACTTAGTGTACGTGCTGCGTTTGCAACCCAATGTTTACACAAGGTAAAGACGCCCTAAGGCACACTGAGCCCTAATGGCAAACAATAAGTAATATGAGCCAGGTGACGCAGAGCACGCCCTTACCTGGTGAAACACCGGCTCCTTCCACTGTAAGTATACCTACACAATGTAAATACAGAAACCAGTTAAGTTGACATGACGGGCGAGTGCTTCATTCATGGTATGGTTCAAAGTGAACGGTCACCGTTGAAGTGAATGTGGATGCTCACCAGAGTGACTGAGGCGCTGAAGATTAATAACAATGCAATAGTTAACAAGTTGATGTTGTTTTCTTGCTTGAAGCACTCATATCTGAAAATCAAGAAACACATTTGGGCTAAGGTTGAATGACAATACAGGGTTAATAACAAGCTTAGAATCAACAGGAACACAGGAAGCTGTACTTTCTTGGACTGGATCCAGTTACTATCTCTGATTCATTTTACTGCCGCAGACACATCAAGTTTGTTCTCAGCAACTATTGGTCCTAAATGTCTCAACAACAACAATAAATGTGAAAGGTCGAGCTACTTACAGACAGTAGACAAATACGCATGTGCTGTAAATCATTGGCAACTCATCCAGTAACTGCAAATGACAATACAGAGAAAATGCACTAATGGAACACTTTCGGTAGAATTGCAAGGGTTACGTTCTAATTAAGCATTAATGAGAAGCAAATGCTTGACCTAAAACTCAGACTGAAGCGTTTGGCTGATGTAATAAAATGTCAGTGTAGCACTGTAGCCCACCTGCATCTCATACAGCAGTGTCATGTGGAAGCACCAGGACCCGACGCCGACAGCTGGGTGACACACAGGCAACCCACATAGCATTAAAAGTCAAGATATTTTTGTGTATACATGCACAATGACTGGCAGCAGAAGCGGCAAATACCGTACGACCTGTCGCCAACCGCTGTTATTTCGGCTTCGGTGCTGCCAGTGTTGTAGAGTCAGAACACTAACCTGCCAGTCCAAGGAAAGAGCAGATGTAGCGAAACTCAAGGCCGTCACGAAATGTCTGGATGGCCCCATAGATGGGAGGAAGAATCATTATCAAGTTGCTGACAGTGTTCCCTGTTCGAAAGACAACAAAAGATAAAATAACAGCGTCTTATTTCCAAGGGTATCTAAGGATGGGTACAACTTGGCTCAGTTATGCCGCATATCATCGCTTGACATGTAACAGCTGTTCATTTGTCTCGCAAATATGTTATAACAGTAAATGGAAAATCAGCACTTATAGTAACGACTTCATTTGACGCGGCGCTCTATTTATGTCACGTTTTTACAGTGAGCTCTGACACAAGCTCTTCCCATTCAAACTGACTCCAGCATTGTGTACACTCCGCCTGCTGTTTCAGCATGAAGGGTGTTTTTCTTTTAAAGCCATTGTAAAACAAATGGGTGGTGGACTGGTGGCTGGGGGTGATGTGTGTTTTGGTCAACTGTCAAATTCAATTAACTCGACAGACCCGAGCAAAACCTTGGAGTTACTGTATACGAGCAGGCGTGATGGTTGACTGAGAGTCGTGGGTCTTTTTCCACTGAAAGAACTCTGGATATTGAGAGGTGTAAAATCCACTGCGGCCCCCGAAGTGAAATAAAAGTTCGGCAAGAGCGACATAAATCCAGAGTTCGCCAAATCAGCATCTTTAACTAGTATAAATGCAAAAAGGATGCTTAGAAGTATATACCCTGGAGTAGGTTTCTACGGCCGGAGCCTGTACAAAAGTTCTGACGGACCAAGAACGGCCTATAAGTTCCTGCCTTGGAAAAAAAAAACAGTCTAGTGTTTATTTATTTAAAACTCCCTAGGCCACTGCTGTGTACTTACTGTACCGCTTGCACCTCAACAGGCCCACAGGGAACTTGACACAACACAGCTAAACTCTGGTCACAACCTTGCTCTTTCTGGGTGTGGTGATGTCAAATTTCATGCGTGGGACACAATCAGACTTAACCAGGATGTTAGGTAGCACTGAAACTAATACTGATTTCCAGTATCTTCAGAATCAACACGATTTTCCTTTTGCCCGATAAAGGCAGGGCGTTTCCCCAGGTCGCCGGAGTGAGCATTCGAAAATGCGTGGACTTTGGTTACTGATAACAAACAAACACATGCCGACTATTTCATTAAGTGTGGGTGTGTTTTGTATTGACAATTCAGTGTCAACTGCAAATACCAAAACGTGAACGTGGAAAGGACTGTTCATGACCTCCCCGTCTTCTGCTGTGAGCATGCGCGTTTTATGAAGACATTTTCAACAAAAGCCCACATCAAATGGGGACTGAAGACGTGCCGGTGTCGCTTTACTGCGAGAACAATGCCACATTCCAACCATTGTACCCTAAATAACAGTTTTAAGCCAAACGGTTCTTCTGCAGCTGCAAACCTAGCTAGAGTCACACTTAAACTGTCAGGACCTCACTGCATTCTGGGAACTACTTATGTCCTTTACATAAAAATTAAAACTTCCTCTTGAAGTGTAGAGAATATTACTTGAAGGGTAAATACCAGAGCAGCAGTCTAAACAAACTCTGACCCACTTGGCTTGCCTTCCCTTTGGACTATCTGTTGCATCAATGAGTGACAACAGCCTCTGCAGGTGTACCGATTCCTCAACATGGACTGACAACTGCACAATGGAGACTTCACACAACTCTACAGTGAATTGTCAATGAACATATACAGTATCACAGCACAGTAGTACATTGCAGTGCGTGACAAAAACCCTGCAAATATTACATGCACCACCATTATGACTGTAATGATTTCGATAAACAGCCCATATCGCAACTAGAAATGTTTGTCCAGTGCTGTTGGGCTAAATGCTTGAAATTTGCATGCCGGTGAAAGCTAGCAACTCTGCCATGGCATCCCGCTGACAGAGGAGCCCTTTAAACAGAGTGACACAAACAAGGATCTAAGATAATAGTTCCAGAGGAACCTGTTTGGGTTTTTATCGCTAGACAAAGCAAACAGGCGCCCTGATAGCACGAAGGAAATGTTTTATCAAGTTTCAAGTGGTGCCTGTGAACGACTACGGCGCCCTGTCAAAAGAAGACCTTGAAATGCAAGCGGCTGACAATGGTATAATGCAAAACTGCGAGTTGTGTATCTAAGATTACGTTAGCCAGCATTTAACTGAACAGTGCGGAACAGCAACCTACAGTAAAGCTGTATGCAAAACACCCCGACACAGAGCTGGCTGACTGTATGTCCGTGGAAAGCGGACATATCCTCTACTTGTTATCTTTTCCCCCCGTTCGTGCTGCAGCTCTAGCATTGCACGACAGCTGTCGTAGCGTTTGGCTCTCGCAGCGACATTGGCTTTAGCCGAGCTCAGACGAGAAGAGAAACACCTCTACACTACAGCCACCTCATGTTTACGTTATCATGGGGAGGCTGTACGTGCCCAGTACGCACAGCCGCCGACCGAAAAACTACTCAGACGAAACACACGTTTCACAATTCTCAGGGTAAACACCTACGATAGCTAGCTTTTACTCACAGAACTCCGCAATATAAAAAGACACGACATAATTTTCTTCACACCAGTCCAGCGTTGAGGTCGGCCGGCCCCAGTATCCTTGCCTGTCTATCGAGGGAGCCATGATGGAAGAGGAGGAGGCTGTGGGCGCTAACGGATTTGTAGTCCCATCACACCACGAACCCTCCTCCTGATGGAGAGCCAGATAACAAATACTACGACGGCTACTGTTACCGTATGCAGCCGCATATCATGCTAACTATAGGTATTTCTATATCGGTGTTTCTATGAGGTGCCTTTCTTTCTCCATTAACACATCCTTTCATTTGTTTGTTATTCTGTCTGCTACTTTCATACTACTTCGATTTAATTGCTAACCAATCAATCTTACTAGCGTTAATACATCCTCATTACACCACAGTAAAACTATCATATGCACTACCAGTCAAAATTTTGGACACACCCTCTCATTCATATTGATGAGAAAGTGTGTCGAAACGTTTTGTGAAACGTAGCCAATTTCATGGCCGGATCGACGATTTTAAGGGGCTTTAGGGCTAAATGTTCTTGTTTGGGTCCCCCACCACATATGTGGATCAACATAACAACCAGAAACAGGTGTCACAGAGCTGTAGTTACACTGGAGCTATGCTGTTTGTTAGTCAAATAACATGAAACACCATACTGCCTCTGTATACACTGGGGAGCTCATGTAGCATCCTGTAGGAAGCCATAGAAATCAATAAACAGCTTAAGGTTTATTGCCAAATGCCCCCTAATTTGAAAAAAGTGCCGTACCACTCAAGCAAAAGAGGAACACAGAGCAAACACCACACTATATAGGCTACTATACACTCATGATGAATCAACACAAAACTACAGCAGGAAGACAGAAAACCCCATGATATGAAAAGATAGAATTCCTAAAATGTATGCTATGCGCTATCTCTGAAGCATGCATATCATATTTACTTTATCTTATAGCAGGCGACAGCGAGTCAACTGCATTTTAGAGAGGTTAGATACAAGATAATATGTGCACCTTGACTTTTGGTTCAAGTCATGGGTTGCCAGATTGTGATACTGTGGTTGCCAGGTTACAAATGGTAAGGGTGATACTGTGCATTAGCAGTGAATGTTGTAGAAACAACCACTGTGATGGTGTTGAATTACACACGATCAGCCATGATTTAAAACTCAGTTTCTACATGCACACACACGCAAAATACTAAATATATTATTTTTTAATTTTACTGCATTTAATAAATGATCTATGACAAGCATGTAATCGGTGAATATACTCTTAAGAGTATTGAATCAACAGAGAGGTCTATTTACGAACTTTGTTTGTATCACTTAGTTTTCAATTTTAGATTTCTCTCTATATACCGTATTTTGTAATAAATGTAAAGTATTTGGATTGTCCAATAATTTTCAAACTTTTCAAAAGAGTTCAACGTAGGCATATAGACTCAGACAATTAAAGTAAATTATTATATACTGATTAAAATAATTGTATGTACATTGAGCATTTTATTTATTTATTTATTTTTTACTGTATGAAAGACAATTATAGTGATGTTGTGACGCTGGATGCCCTCTAGGTGGTGTGATACACTAAAAAACTGCCCCAGATTGCAGTGGTAAAATAATGGTAATATTCAGAATATCATCCTACCATGTTGATTTCTTTGCAGTTTAAATATCATGTCAAGCATTTCTTTCTATTTAATTATTACATATTTTTCATTATTATTATTATTATTATTATTATTATTATTATTATTATTATTATTATTGGCTGATTGTTGCTTTGGTAGCAGTTACCTTTGAGCATCTCATGCAAATGTCCATGTGAAGCAGTTGCACGGCTCGTCTGTATGTACCCAAATATTTTGTTGAGCTGTAAATATTTAATGGTTTGTAGTACAGATGCTACACTTATAGTATAGTATATTATATACAAGTGCAACCTACATTCCCTGTTCAAGTAGAGCTGCCCAGGAGGCCATGCAATAATCTTAGTGGAATTTTTCAGTTGGATCGTCCCCCTGGAGATTTGTCTTCAGCACATCTGCCTAAGGCCAAACAGCTGCTGCAAGGGATTAAGACTGTTATGAACACAAAGGAATGGGCTGTGATCTAACATTAAAGTAACACCTTTATTTTTATTAACTTTTATTTAAAAAAAAAACAAAAAACAAAAAAAAAACTTTAACAGTCAAATCATAATTTGTATAGTCAAACCATGTGTGTACCCACCGTCATACAGATAGTGCTTAATAAATCAACCACAGGGCAGTCATCCAGTGTGAGCAAGTGCATTCAGGATGTATCAGTAAAAAACCATGTCGCTTGTAGCAGTGCAAAGGATGGATATCACAAGGGTGATACTGGGACTTAACAAAAGCATGCAATGGTAAAATACATTTTGTAAGTTAAATTCTCTCCAAATATAAGACTGTTGAGCACATATAACAAATACTATCTAGGCCAGATGACAAATGAAACAATACATGTGCGTAAAATGTGCTTTAACATTCTAGACATTAATTAGGAAACTCATACTTAATGTAAGTCTTCAGTCCATAATGTGATCTGCTAACATAACATAAAAACCATTGTGCACAATGCTTTGCTTGCTACAACACAGGACAAAATGCTTAAACACATCTGTGAAGTCATGTATTAAGGAATGCTGTGGACATGTGACATGACGGAATGTATCAAATGTACATTTAATTTTCCATATTTCTAAGCATATTGCAGAAGTCATTCTATACTCATACGCACAGGCAGACATTTAATTTAGACAATCCGTTCAACACGTGGTTACAATTCATCTCTCATCTTTTCACCCTTTGGCCTCACCATCCTGCCAATGAACAGAATGGAGTTTGTCTTCTGGTCCTTCACTAGGAAGATAAAAGGGTGGTCTGCGTAGAATAGTTTGGGACTTTTCAGCTTGTCAGTGGCAAAGATGCTGAGATCCATTTCGTTTCCGTCAGTGTCCCATTCAAGGGCTGATGCGTGGAACACGCTAGACAGGTAGAGGTCCTTCTTCCCAGAGATCTTGGACAAGTCTGCTTTGGATTTGTCCACAGCTTCGGTCAGGCCCAGCTCCTGGAGGTGTTTCTAAAGAGAAACAGAAAGAAAAACGTGCAACTCTGATAATGCAAAAGAACATGAAGGTGCTGAGGATTAGTCATTTTTAGTCCACTTGCATCTTTTACCTGCAGGTTGTGACTGACTTCCATGCTGACTTTGGGCAGAGACACAGCTACAGCAGTCTGCTGCAGCTTGCCCATCCATGTGTCCAGCTGCTTCTTGGTCAGCAGCTTCTCCAGTCTGTCCAGAGGTTCAATATGGTAGGGCATGATGAACACCATGGTGGACTTCTTGTGAGCCAGGGGTATGCTCAGGATGGACAGCTTATTGGTTGTGTCATCATGAAAGCCATAGATACCTGAGGAAACACATACAAGTGTAAACCTTACACTATGTACTCTTATCAAAAAGACTACGCTGATTAGCAGAAGTAATATATTGTGCCGCAAAGTATATTTAGTATCGCATACTGCATTGATCTAAGACAGGGTTTTGCAGAAATGGTGTTCATCAAAGACACTACAATATTACATTATTACTTTTGTGGAGAAAATCCAACAGCATCTAAACTGTACAACAGTGAGTTGTTATTTTTGCAGTCATGTAAATGTAGATTTTGTTACTGAAGACACTCAACGGGTCAGTCTCCACCCACCTGTGCGATGCATCATCTGTAGTGACACAGTGAATCTACTGGACACCAGGAACCCACGGTTGTCCACCATCTTATGATGGAACTGCTCATCCCAGTGAGCTGTGAGAAAACACTGAGTTCATTTCTAGTGCATTTGAAGAAATAATACACAACACTACAAGCGTACAGACCTATACTCACGCTTAAAAAACATGGCGTTGATGATCATTGCCCCGTCAGTCTCCTCTACATCCTTAGTGACCTCAGGCAGTTTGCCGTCAGTAGAGTTGGCCGCCCACTCGTTGATGGCGTTCACGGCACTCTTCTTGTCCTTGAAGTTTATCTTGGAGTGGTCACATTTATAGTGCTTTTTGCTGCTCTTGACAAAAGCATCCACAAAGGTGACAGAACTGGGTCCATACAGGCGGTTGCTAATCTTCCACGTGACATTGCGGGTCTTCTGGTCGCTCACCTCAGTCAGGAGCTCAGCCAGGCCCGAGTGTAGCTGCTCATCTTTAACTTTAGCAGCATTCAGAATAGTTTTCACCTGAGAGGCAGTAGAGGCCTTTCCACCAAGGGCCACTAGACCCAGAGAGGAGGCCACAACTACAGGGGAAATGAGGATGTTCTCCATATTTTTTTCCTTTGCCATGTTTTGGTAGAGACTGAATGCCAAGTCGGCGCTGTTGTCAGCCAGGATGGTGGCGTGGTTGCTTAAGACTTTGTCTGCTGTTGCGGAGGTGGCAGCTGAGGCTGCGGTGGCCAGGAGGACCAGGGCTACCAGGTTTGTTACCCACATGATGTAATGTTACGTAGCAAAAAACCTATGAGAAGATATAAAAATGGACACTCATATAAAGTACTGACCCAAAAAGAAAAGAAAAATCTTAGCTGAGTTTTTGACTTTTTTCCTGACATAGCCCAACCCAAGAAGGCCTTTTGTGTTCCATATTTAGGATTCACTCTGAAGTCTTAGAAGATGGAGGGGTGGCTAACCCAAGTAATGAATAGATCTCTCCCAGTTTACCTCAAGGCAAGACTTACATAACAGACACGTAGGCAGCTGTTGGAAGTGTGTTAGCCAAAACACTGGTAGGTCACGATTTGCATTCCAAAATGAGCCTACAAAGGAACAAGTCTAATGATGCTAATTGGTAGCTTGTGGTCTGGAAAAAGTGGTCACGTCCTGACACACATCCATCCAGACTTACAGCAGTTACATTATCTTAACAAAATGCACAAAGGAAGCCAGAGAAGTACTTTAAATGTCAAATGACATGAATGTCTTCAGAACACTGTGGTTATTGTATTCTCCGTAAGCCGCAAACAATTGGATGTGAGACGTAGCACGAATGAATGACTGACAAGATATTCTTCTGTGCACTTTTAGAGCAATTTGCAAAAAGCGTTCCGTACAGTGTAGGTACAGAAAAGAGATGATTGTTGTCACAAAGTAAATCAGGTCAAAAGTCGCAGCCAACTCCCTAAAAGTCTGGATTCTCATGCATTTTTAGTTTTGTGTGACACGCGCTGAAATCAACTTTGACATCTTCCTTTTCGAACATCTCCAACACTTTTTGTGATCTTCACTGCTCAAATCTGCAGTGGAATCTTCACCTGCATAGTGTAGCATAGATAAACTCTGTGGCCTCTTCTCACATGCCTGGGCATTTCCCACCAGTTGAGTGCAACCCTGGATTCTCTCCCTCCCCCATGCTACTCTACTCCCAACACTTTTATCTTACCTTATTAGGTCCTTTCTGTTATGCAGCAAGTTTGTCGCAGTACTGCGCACCGGCAGGTCTCCCCAGCTCCGAACTGCTCTGAATGAGGTAGAAACTGACTGCAGAGAACAGAAGTGTGTGAAACAATTGCCGGGGTCCCAGAAAATGAAAATCTCTGCACTGGAATCTTATTTCCAGAGACTGTCCCGCCCTGAATCCAAGGGCAGTAGGGGCAGAAGAATCCTCACCCCTAGGTCCTAAAGCCTGAATTTGCAGCTTGGAAGGAAGCTTTCAGATAATTAACTCTTAAATGCTTCATCTCATCTTACCACCCAGTGACCCATAATAATGTTACCCGTCTTTACTTACTGTTTAGAGCTGCCTTCGAACACAAGATAGTATCCATTTCTATTTAACCACCGCCACAGTGTTGCATAATGTCCACAATCTTAATTTTTTGAGACAGTACTGTTTGTACTCTTGTCAAATGTTTCAGTGCCATGGCAGTACCTTCATATCAAAATTTGCTCTTTGGAAACACATTCCTGTCTGAATGGTGGCTTTTCTCTGGCACATTTTAACCTACAAATATCCTAGTTCACTGTTCAGGAAAAATGCAAGGAATTCCACATTTCTCCTCTCAGACTTTAATTTATTTTTTTTTGCCCACAGTAACCGTGCTTCTCACAAGTAGTGTTAATTTATGATCTCTATTGTCCAGTCCTTTGACTTCCTTTTTTCGCCTCCCTTCCCCCACCCTGTAACTGCTTTTCTGCTGGCTGATTTGTGACACTGTATAGGAGAAGCTGGAGGCTTTATTCAAAGTTAAATGAAAGGCAGAAGCCTAGAAGGTGTTCTCTTCAACGTCCAACACTGTTAGATGTTTTTCACTTTAGCACAGCCTCGCTTTTGTTTCGTGTCTTGGATTTACTGTTGATTTTGCATTATTTTCTGCTATGTACTATATTACTGTGTTTTTTGTTTTGTTTTGTTTTAGAAATACTAGGACCTCGATGACTGAGAACCATCACGGACATACACAGATCAGCCACAACATTAAAGTATTAAAATTAAAGTATTACTGACATCTTACAATGTTCTGCTGTGGAACTTTCGGACCTGGCATTCATTCATGTGGATGTTACTTACTTAGACATGTACTGCCCACCTAGACCTGAGCCACAATTATTCTGGAGGCACAACAGAGACCTACACAATATTAAGAAGGTGGGTATAATGTTATGCCTTGTTACTCCTTAAAGTTAGAGACTCTTGATGGACAATTTTCAAAATCAAAGTGGTACATTTTCTTCTTTGAGTCTCCTGTATGAGTTAAAATTTATGTCTTTGATTCGTGTCAGTGTCGCTTTAAAGCCACAGAACTCCTCTACAAGGAGTTCACATTACATTATGCTAGCTGCTCAGCCCTATCCACTGTGTAATGTAAACTAAACTACAGAACAGAGCAGGATGTTCTTTGAGACTTCACGTCTTGAAACAAATCTATAACCTCAGGCTTCATATTAGTGTGTGTCTACAAGGATCAACTGCCTCAGACAAGTGGTTTGGCCTGATGTGGCAACACCTCACAAGCAAATACTGTACTGTATTTGGAGACACGCGGTAAAGATTTTTAAGTCGTGTTGGTTAAATCTGATGATTAGATTTGTTCAAATCAGTCCTAGGAACATAGGAAAGCCAGGCAGTGTCTCTGAGAGCTGTGCCACTGCCCTTATTGTCTGTAGGGTTTGAGTATGGGAATGTTCTCTTTTTTTTTTTCTTTTTTTTTCCAATGAATGCTTCCTTCTCATCTCCCTGGTCACATACATGTATATCCTCCCCCATGCACTCCTCTGAGCTAAGAACGGATTCAGGGAGCAGGAAGTTACAGAAGCAGCGGATGTTTGTCCGTTGACACACTGTTCTCCACGGCTTGTCATTTCTTCGCAGCTGTTAATACACTTTACTGCCGCATGGAAGACAAGACACATACATACAGAGATGTGTGCACAGAGAGAACACTTCAGGAGCCCTGTTATTTTGAACTTCATATTTTTATGTGGAAGTTAAATGATTAGTAGTACAGGAATCAAACACACGATTGTATTGTTTAATTGTTGCTGCTTAATTTCTTCATGATTTACTTTATTTTTTTGGTTGAAGTCTAGATATGCTGATTCCACTGAAAAAAAAAAAACACATATCCTAGCCAGGTATGTGTGATAGATAACCTGATGTTATGACTGTATACTGTGTTTTGACTACAGTGCAGTAGATAAAGGAGCATATATTTTATCATTTCCATAGCCTGTTCCAATTCCTGTTGTCAGTGTTTCTTGCATATTCTCAGATTAGTCAGATTTAATTAATGTCTTCTGCTTCTTTCTTTCTTCAATTTCCGTTCAGCTCCTATTTATTTTTCCTAGGAACTATGACAATCTAAATAGTCTCAAGACATTCTGCAGAACCCTGAGATGGTGATGGTGATGGTGGCTCCTTCAAGTAATCTTAAAACTATTATTTTGTTGAATGGCTCAGTTTACATTCATTATGCACTTCATTATGAACAACTTTACAGCCGCTTTAACAAACTAGCTGGTCATGTGCAAACTACTAATCTTCTGAGGTTTCCACCCAAACAGTCCCTAGAGTTCACTCTGGATAATGAAAAACAAAACAAAAAAAAACATCAACAGCATCAATTCTGCAAACCAATGAGAGGGGTCAAAGGCCATTAAGGCCATTAACTCAGATCCATCCTGCCTTGTGTCAACAGTGTGGGCTGCTGTTGGATTAATTGTGAGCGGATCAATTAGACCTCTTAAATCAAACAGTCGACCTATCCAAGTGTTGTTGCTGCTTTATGGCCACATTTTATTATCTGCTAATGTGTATTGTAAACATCATAATGTAGACAGGGATGGTGTTCATAGCATTAGTGTGCAGCTTGTAGAATCTATGAAACGTGAATTGAGGCTGTTGCAAGACCAAAGGGAGACCATGGCTATTATGTCCCTAATAAAGTTCTTCGGGGAGGGAGAAAGGCATTTATTATGCCAGCTCTCTGTGTAGACTGTGTCACCTGGATATTTTTGTCTCAGAAGTTGGTTTGTTCAAACTACTGCTGCATTTCACACACTTCTCATGGGGTATTTTCCATGTATTAATTTATGATCGGCATGTTAGAGTGCTAAATATAACTTTATGTAACTTGTCTCATGACAAATCATCCAGTACTGTGTCTATATTTAATTCTGGCTTGCTTTTTCTGGAAAGTATCCAAAGTCTGCTAGGCCATTTCTACATAATGTAATAAAGGGGGAAACACTTTCTTTTATTCGTGAGATTCAAATAATAATAATAATAATCAATTAAAAAAAAAAAAACAATTTGTACCAGTTTAATTTTCTCTTCCCACCATGCTCACAGTTTACATTCTGCCATCACGACTCGGAAGGAAGCAGAGTAACATGCGGACTTCAGCACAGAGGGACCAGGCGCCCTCTGGTGGTAAAATAATGACATAGAACTGAGAGGTGAAGAACTGGTCACTACCTCTAGTGACCAGTGGAGGTCGACAAAGAGCAGGTCTTAAATACAGAGGGACACAACACTGTAGATGATGTTTCTTACCAGTGTTACTACCACAAAAGCTACACATTAAAACCAAAAGACTGTAGTTACAATGTCGATGTAGCTGAATAATATGCACACACTTATAAGTATAATGTATCTTTTAAAAATTAATTAAAATATGAGGCATGCTAAAATGCACCACCTGGCTGGTTTCCACATTTCAGTCATTTCAACATGTGTTTCTTAACATTTGGTTGGAGGCACTGGACCAAAAAGATGCAAGTCAGCTGAAGGAGAACTCCAAATAGAGGGACCTTCACTGCTGCTGCTAAATTGTCTGGGATTACAGGGATCTGACGTAATTATCCCAAGCCAAGGGTTAATCTCTGACCGCTGGGCCTGGAATAGATCTCTTACAAGACTTTACTCACCTGCTCCTCGTCTTTGCTAAAAGCTAATAGCTTTCGTGTAATGGACAGTGTTCGGCAGTAATACTTGTACAGAAGTAGTAGTAGTAGTAGTAGTAGTAAAGAGAAGGTATTGTTAAATTGGCGAACATGTAATGACTTAACAACCTGTAAAAGTTACTGGAAGAAAAGACGTGAATATAAATGAATATAAATGTGGTTCAGTTTTACAAATCAAAGCAGTAGTAATGTAGCAGTGATGCAAACGGTTAATAATGGTTAGATATACTATCTGCCTGTGTCCTTTTCTTCAAGTCTTCCAGCTCATGTCTGTTCCATGGAAACACTAATATTTCCTAGAGAGTGGGCCAAATTCCCAGTTTCAACTCCTTGGCAACTTCAGCACCCCCAACAGAGAGGTTTAATGAAATTATTTCCCTCTCATCCTCCCCCTTTGATCTCTCACCGCTGACATCTCCACCTGCACTGGAAACCTAAAAACACCTCTCAGCTCACCGAGTGCAATGACATTTCTCTCTGATTCGTCACCATTGTCCAATAATGGTCTCTCAGGAACCACTCGGGCCCTAATGACATGTGCCAGCGATGTGGAGATGAGGCGCACAAAAGGTGGAGAGAGAGAGACAGAGAGAAGAGGAAGAGGGAGAAATCTGTGATCTGGCTCCAGATAAATCGTCCTCATCTTTTTTTTTTTTTAATATGTCCTGATTTATGAGATTTATGAGGTAAAAGGGATGAGGCATCCAAGTGATGTGTCCTATACAAACAACAATCACATATTAAATCTCGCTGTGAGTGTTAAAATAAATGAATTAATTAAAAAAAGAAAAGAAAAAAAATAGAACAAACTTATATAAGAGAGGTGATGAATAAATGATCTTGTCTCTACATAAGATGGACTGTTTATTTTTTTTTATTTGTTTCAGCGTAATTATTTCAGACAATTCACACTAGCAACTGTAGATTGTAGTAATAAAAATGTATGCGTAAAACAAACAATTCAAACAAAAAAAAAGCCTTGACTGATTGCAGACTATTTGACTATGCATTGATTGTCTGTCAATCTTTTTATATACATATAAATACAATAAAAGTTAGAATGCTATCAAACAATTCAATACAATTTATGAACATTTAAAATTATTTGTAATAATAATAAATAATATATTCTATAATCACTTCTGTCTCAAAATTGTACTGATTCTCAGGTCCATTTACCTGAGACTTTAAAAAATAAATAAATAAATAGCAATTTCAACAAGTCATTCCCTCTGTGCCTCTCCACTCAGACACGGGGACGTCTGTGTGTTTGTGTTTCTTGCAGCTCGTGGCTCCTCCCACAGCGGGATTACAGTTTGTAACTGTGCCGTGAAAGCTGGTGGAGGTGCGCCTTTATTCAAGGAGAATCGCTCCTATGATTTAACAGGAGGCTCGTTGTTTCCTGGCGCCGGCGCAGCGTCCCAGCAAGTCTGCGCTGTTTCAGTCCGTGTGAGGGGGGTAGGCTGATGTGCGCCTGTTGTCACGGCCGCTCCAACTAACTTTAAAGTGTCGCACGAATTCCTAAACTGCGTTGGAGACCGCGTTATGTCAACATCCATGGAAATAGCAGATTAGCAGAGTGCGTCTGGCTGGGTTTTCTGCAGTGTCCGTGGCAAAAAAGACTGTAGTGGAGGTGAGGTAAGTGTTTATGCGCACTTTATCGGATTATCTTCGTATAATCTGAGGCACTGTCCCTCGGCCAGTAGTGTGTGTGTTGTGTGATCAGCTGGGGCGTGCTGTCCTCACTAGAGTTCAATCAGATCTCTTTATTTCTTCTAGAAATTACAGACTATTAATAATGAGATGGAAAATATCTGCTTGGCAGCAACTGAGAAATTGCAGCAACAGTTGTTCAGTGGTGTTGTATTGGTACAGAGACAAAGTCAATACACGGACGTACAGTGAATTCAAATTTTATGGACTAGTCTGTGTCCAAATAAACGTTTTGATAATTGAATCATCACATTTAGTCACCGGTCCATTGACCTGGACAACTGTTGCAGAGACTAAACAACACACTTGAAGGCGTCTCTCTTTCTCACATTTGTCTTATCTTTTAAAAAATAATGTGATCAGTTGATTCAAAACCTATTCAAGAGAGAAATCAATTTTGAAAATCATTATAAATTGTGTCTCAAATGTAGACTTCAGCCAAATGCTGCAAACATTTAGCTGAACTCTTCCTGTTATGTTCTACTAATGCTGTTTTTACGTAATGATTGACAGCAAACCATGTATAGTTTAGTATAGTATGTCTTCACCAAGGGTTTAGGAAACATTTAGAGCTTTATCTGATGATACACTGTTTTACAACGTCATCGTCCTAAATCAAGCTTTAATTACATTGCTCTGTCTGACTTTCTTTCTTCTCTAAAATTCAATTAGTGCAAAGACTTATCAGACCACACATTTTCATCTCCATCTGTATCTCTGCCTTCCTGCAGCTCCACTTCCATTATCTGCCAGCCCTAAATCTCCTCTAATGAATCAGAGACTGCCAAGTGGAACTGTAATAAGGCCTCGCTTTAACTCAGGGAGCCCTCTCTAAAGTCTACGGAGCACCCGGTGGTTCCAGGTTGATAACAAAAGCAAGCGTTTGGTCAAGTCATTGGCTTAAGGAGCAGCTTTGTTTCCAGGCCGGGCCCTCCCGCTCCTCGCTGTGTGTGGTTAATGAGCACTAATGGAAACTATTTTTGGCTAAATCCACTGAAAGATTAAGGATATTATTAATGTATGCGTATATAAATTTCATGATGGAGTGAACAATGGAATCTTGGAAAGAGGCGACAATGACCGAGATAAAAGGCTAATAACAGACGGATATGGTGGAGGCTCTGTGCCAGTTGGTTTTCTGAGACTTAGTGGATTATCACATTTTTATTCAATAAGCGCAGACTTCTAACAACATTATTAGCAGGTTACTTCCAGAAGTGAGTAATAAAGTCCTCTGAGGTAAATTGCAGGTTCATGAGAGGAAACCGGCCTAAAGCCAGACTGATTGAGAAGATAGCTAAAGGAGCACAGGAAAGAAGGGAATATCTCCTTGTGAAAGGCGCAGGCTGTAAACACATGTAAAATGAGCAGCTCCCAGGCTTGTCCTAAAAAATATGGGCAGCATGCTGTATGTAACAGAAGCTGAAAGACACAAAAGAAAATGCATTAAACATTGATAGCACGTTAGACCTGAGAGTCCAATCGACAGTACAGTTCTTGCTGCTTTAAGTGCAACAGATATAATGCTGCTGACTCATTGCAGCCCATGTACTGCTGCAAAACAATCCTAAACTATGCTGAATCCCTAAGAAATAAATCAACTAGTGGAGGGGTCTTTCATTTTTCAGGCCAAAGACCCCATGCTGTTGGAGAGTGTATGTGTACCTACAACTATGTGTTTTATATTAAACTTGGCCTAGTGCTATTTATTATCATTCTGCATCCAATATTTATCTATTCAAATAATAAGATTAGGAATAAGATTAGGATAAGAATAAGATTTTGTGACTCCCCTACAATGTCTCCACGGACCCTCTAGTGGCCACGGACCCCCCGTTGAAGACCTATAAACTGGTGAAAAGCATGTCTTCATCAGGACATTCACTAAGTCAAATGTGTTAGAATATATTATTCTTAAGTGTCCGTTTTACAACAGCTTTGTTCCAACAAATACAGAAAGCTATATGACTTTGATGAAGGTTTAATTTACATATATTGGGTAAATTAATGGAACTTGTATTATAGCGGCATTTTAAACAATTGACAAATTACAAACTTATATCTAACTGTATGCTTGTTGTTCTGAAAGGTGAACCTTTGCCCTGATCTGGTCTACACTCTGGGACTGTTTTTGTTTGACTGCATCCGTCCTTGTTTCACTTATGACCAATAGCCCTACTGCCCCATACTGCCACCACCCTCAAGTAAAGTTCTCAGAGCCCTTGACCACCTTCTTGCAGACTATCGCGCACCTTTTACTCAGAATTCGTAAAGTGTTGCTGAGTTGGTCAAACAGCCAACTCCAGGTCCCAACGGTTGCAGATGTATCCTGTTTAACAGTTATTAAAGCCACTGTGCAAGGTTGGTCATTACGGGTTATTTAGGTTAAAAAGGTTGTGAGTTTAATTTGTTAAAAATTAAAATAGGCCAAAACAACTATAGACTGTGGAAATATTTTTTCATTTTCATTGCAAAGAATTCAGACATCGCCCAGTGAGAGATGAGTGTTCCTGACTTGTCTGGTCCTAATTTACCTCGTGATAACTGCAGCTCTGCAGTCACAGCACCATGGTGACACACAGAGAGACAATGGGCCAACCTGGGTGGAATAAGGCCGGTGTGATTTCAGCTCCAGTTGGCCCTTGTTTGAGGATGGGCTCTGGATGTGAATGCTGGTGCTCTGCCAGGCTCTCTGAATCCAGAAGAAACTTCCCTCACACCAGAGAGTTCTCGTATAATAACCAGTCACCAGTAAATCCTAGACACGCATGGCTGAATGATAGACGGTAGGCAACACCAGACTATGGATGTTGTAAAGTAAATTTGGCCATTTCTGTTTAAGAAGAAATCTGTAAATCAGGGATCTTCAACATTTTTCAGGTGTGCGCCTGGGATTTCACCTGGGATTTCACCTGGGGACTGAAGAGGCTATCGGCCAATTGTGGGGAACCCGACAGAGTCAGCATGTAAAATGCAGCCTCGTGATTGGCTCAGCAGCGATAGGGGCGGGGCCTACAGTGCACAGGCGCACTGTTCAGATGGCTCCTGTATCTGTAGCTGAATGACTGAAGTGTTGACTGAAAGATACCATTTATCCCTTTACTAAAATAACTTGGATTCATGTCAATCTGTATTTAAAGAAATTTTTAATTCATGTAGGAAAACTGTGGGTGAAAATTAAAAAAATATTTAAAAATGGTCTAATCAACTGTCTAATCGTAATGGCCATTGTCAAAATTGTCATTATTATTATTATGTGAAATTTCTTTTGATAACTTGATAAAAAACAAAACAAAAAAACAGTATGAGTCAAGTCTAGATTGCTGATTTGAAGTAACATCTGTTCATCCACCTTTAGATCTTTAAATTATACGTTAGTTTCAGCTATTTGTATTTGTTCCTTGTTTAGCTGGATTGAAGTAGCCCTGGCATAGCCAGAGGATACAGAGGAAAAAGATACCTCTTCAAACAAGGGGTTATACAAATGATCCATCCTTGTATAGAGGCCGCCCAAATGATTTGAGCATAATCACTGACTGGCCCGGCAGATCTTTGCTGGATCATAATCAGTTCTCAACGGAGTGACTCCTGATCAATTTCACAAAAGATGTTCTGGGGCAAGTTGGTCTGACTTCCAGGTTAGTGTTAGATTAAAACAGAATATCTTTGTTCATCAGCAAACATTACCACTGCAAACATGAACATTGAAAACATTGTCATCCTGAGCCTATTAGCATGGTGATGTTAAGCTATACTTACACACGGCAGCTAGACTCACAGAATCTATTTGTGATTCTTTCATCAATTATCTTTGCGCCTCTTAAAGTCTTGTGGTACAGAGACATGGAGCTGAACACGGATACAGCCAGACACAGATTTACCCTATTCCCATCCCATGTTTGTAATTTCTCTTCTTAGAGATAAGGACAAAGGAGCAGTTTGGTCTGCTAAACATTGTTGACCAGGAAAGAGGTCTTTATCTGGAGGGGAAATTGCCGTTTATTATCACCTCGTATCAGTAAAAGATAAGAGAATAAAATGAAACAAAATGCGTTCTGTTTTCAAACTAGCTTGGTTTTGAGGGAATGAGATTGATTTTTCTTTTTAGATCTCACCCTCACAGCTTGGTCAAAAGGGTTTAGGGTTTTTATGGAGGGAGACACAGTGAGGGCCACATCACTAAGTGGCTCAGTTTTATAGCTCGAGTGAGAATCATGGGTGGCCACTTACGGTGTCACCGCTGCTCTATCAAAGTTGTAGTCTTATTAAAATGAATAAGAAGGCCCCATGTTGTGATGCAGTGCTACTGTATTCCCAGAGGTGTCTGCAAATCACTGCGGTGACACTTGCAACAGCCCATCAATAGGATTTAATGGTGATCTTCGAGGCACTCTATTCCCAAGCCGTTTCCAGGAAAGTGACCAAATCCCTCCAGTGGTGTTCCTCTCTAAGACAGCTCCTTCTCTTAGCATCACCCAAGGGAATCGTGACTCTATGTGCTCTATTTTCAGATCCACTCTTGGCTTGCTTTCAGATTATATAGAAGAAGTGAGCTATGCATCTGCTGTTAGAACGACGAGACCGGTATGAAAGCCAAATAAGAGTGTACAGGCAATCACGGTGAAAGGAAATATTAGTCTGCTGGGCCTAATACTGCTTGCCATCCTTTTTTTTTTTTTACGGCGTTTATATTCCCAAACTTTGTAGGTTCAGCAGGTCGCAGGGCTCTGCTTGTCAAAGACCTGTTTGTGACACAGTGGTCGACATTATAGCACCCATGATCATACATACAGTGTATGTACACAACCGAGGACTGGGAGAAGTTGATGTTTTGAAAGGACCTATGTGCTCACATTGAGTGCTGCAATTTGGCTTATGCTTTGTTGGGAAGGTTACATTTAAAATATAATAGTTTACAGGCTACTTGTTACATTGAAACAAAAAAAAATAAACCATTTTAGTCACTTTATCTTAGTAATGTAACTTGTCAGCAAATAATTAACTCATATACCATTTTAGTTGCTAACATGCTAACATTTGCTAATCAGAAATAAACACAAAGTACAGGGTAATATTATCACTACCAGTTCTGAATGGGTTCACAAGTTGAACCAGCACAGACCTGATGCTAGAAGCATCCCAGAACTAGGACTTACATCGAGGGAGGTAGGTAAGATGAGTTCACTTATCATCCGATTATGTAGACCATTCACACAGTCAAGGATGTCAACTTCGATGCGCTACTGAGAAAGGTCAGGGGATGACCACAGTCTTTAGATTTCATCCACTGGGAACCATGAACAACTGTGTCCATCTACTTGAAGCTATTTTAAGGAATAAATGAAACCAGAGGAAAAGGCAGAGGATCAACAAAGTAATTAGAGTGTGTCCACCAGGGACCTAGAATATCTGTGGCAAATGCCGCAGTAATCTATGCAGTACTTGTTGAGCTATCCACTCCGAAGTACAAATGTCAATTTGTCAATTGTACTATTGCAAATACAAGGAGATTTGTCCCCTGGAGACCATGGAATATATGACCCTGGCATCCAAAATATGCAGTAATATAACTCCATCTACAAATTACTCCATGCAGGAATAATCTGTAAATGCAGGCCTTACTACGCCGTCTCCTCCAGGGAGACATGAAAATCAACACTTTTTAAACTGGCATCAAGGCAACGAGCTTTCCTCTGAGGTAGAACAATGCCTCCTTTTAACTCTTAATCCCAGATATCTGACTTGTTAAAGCATCACTTTGTGCCCGTAGATAGATCTTACGAACCCACTGATTTCTGTTTGTCTGTTTTCCACAACCATGAATCCTCATTTAGGTGAAGGGTGACTGAGTGACTGGAAAACGTACCATGTTATTATGTCTGTCATAAACAAGCCTCACTGCGGAATAGTGTGTTGAGACTCCAAACAGGGCCCAGGGCTGTCAACAACATATTAATATTGTTGTGAAAACACACCGTGACATTGTGACGTGACAGGGCGTGTTGATGAAAATTCTAATTGTAGCCTACTGCGTGTGAAACAGCTGAGCTAATTAATTGGACGTTTGTCTTGTTTAGTAACACCTTGGTCTGCTTTCAGGTTCTCAGTCCTGTGTGGGATGTTAATGGACTGGTGGCGCGTTGAGGCTGAAGGAGCATGGTGAAACACCAACCCTTACAGGTCTATGAGAAGCAGGTCTTTGTGTCCTTTGTCACTGGGATCTATGGTTGCCGCTGGAAACGCTACCAGCGTTCCCAAGACGACAGCTCCAGGGTAAGATAACACCCCAGATCTTGAAGTTACTAGACTGTTACTAGAACAATCAGACAAATTCATGTATCCTTTTAACACTGCACTGTACACGAGTTGTGTTTGAGTAAATACTGCATGCAATATGTAATTTTCTTCTGATTTCATAGATTAAAATCATTATAGGATTCAACCAACACAGCCATGTCCAAACAATCGACTCAATGGTGTTCACTGTGTATTTACAATTAACAATATGTTACATATACATATTACAACCTGAATTTTGTGATAGAAACTTCAGAGTCTTGTCTTTCAAAAGAGACCAAGACCATGCGTGACCGCCAAAATGTTCATGAGCAGCATTCAATTTACGTTAAATAGGCTTTTGCAAAACGGCTGGAATGGTAAGAAGGTATTCTTTCATTCGTCCTATATTATGATTATGAAGCTACATTGAGGCGGGACAGTAGTGATATGCTGAGTGCTGAATTTTAGTTCTAAAAACTACTTACTGGCATCTTACTTACTGTACTTACTTACTGCATGTTGTGCAGGAAAAGGGGTCAAATATTGTTTGAACTATGAGTTTTTGAGGATATTAAAATAGTAACGTCTGCAAGAACCAGTAGCCAGTGATATAATAAAAAAAACAATAAGTAATACATATGCTCAATGTGTGTAGACATTTATGCAGTTTTTTCTTGCGTGACAGACATTTTAACCACTGAGTTTCAGACATGTTTCAATTCTCTTAATCAATATAAAGCATTTGCTTATTAAGTGTTTTGACAGGAATATTATTAAAAAAGACACTCAAAAATAATGGATTATTGAATTCATCATAGATGTTTGGAGCACAGCATATCCATAATACACAATCAGTCAACCCTACTGCTACTGCAATAATAAAAATGGAAGATACACCAAACTACAGATGGTTGTAATAATCACAACACTGACAAACTAAGAGAGGTGTAGTATGCATGTGCTGTGCCAGTAGATCCCTAACCCAACAAAAGACTTAACAGCAATTCTTATCTTTACAATCGTCATATGCATAGATCCAATATAGATATGAAGAGTCTGTGTCCAGGTCTGCTATACATAGCATGCACGGAGCAAAATACAGGCTGATAATGACACAACACAGTCCTGCCGACACTGCACTGAAACCCGAGCTCACCTCAGGGGTAAATGAGCTATTTTCCATTTTGTGATTGCGAAGGCCAAAAAAGTAGGTCAGGCTTTGTGAAAAGGACACAACAGCAACCTAATGTGCAGCGAACATCCAGTGATTGCAGTGTAGTGTCATAATTGTACCCTGTTCATCCACGCTTTTACCAGCTATTGTTAACACAGTGTTTGGCAGCGCCGCATGTGCTTTCCGTGTCTTCTGGGAACTGACCTATGTTCATGCGAGGTAAAGTTCAAACATATGATTCTGTGCAAATATACCACCTTTACTGGAAAGGAGAGTAGATGGTGTTGTCAGGGATGTTGCAGTCTAGACTGGTATGCATCTCTGGGTGTGGCCCTACTGAAAAGATTTCCAAGGCTTGTAGTGTAGTGCTGTGTTGTATATACTGTACACTTGTATACAAGTTGTTATGACAATGAGAGTTCATAGTGATGGTGTGTTGTGCAGGGCTTAACAGCTTGAATGGGTTGAACACAAGAATTCAACTTAATATTATAGACCCCTTCATGGCCTACGTCACAGTGACGCCACAATGTTAGCTGGAGGCAGAACAGAGGGAGGCTTGATCACTTTCAACCATGACAACAACGGGTACTTCCTATCAGGTCAGATTAATGTGTAATGCATCGTCAGTTTCAGCCTGGATAATGTTATGGGTTAGACTAAACTGTGACGGAAATTATGTTTAGTTAATCATTATTTGGGGGATTCTTGTTACATGTTAATGCTAATGCAAACCTCAAGGTAACGCAGCGTTACTTGTGTGTTTCAGGGGAGTCCAAGCACAAGTTGTATTTGCTACTTTACCCTCCACAGTGGTTCCACTTTCTTCTTGTAATATCTTTGTTGGAGAGGCTTCACTTAATAAAGACAGACCAGACTTCGTCCCCTCTGTGTCCTCCTTCGGTCAAATCGTCCATGCAGTGAGTGAGTGTAGGAGTCGCTGACTGTAGTCCCATCAGTCAACTTTTTAAAGTAACGCTTTAGGCCTCGGGGAGTGAGTATATTTTCTGAAATATGCGTTTTCCTCGTCCATTCCTGCCAAAACAGTCCATTGAAATATGCTAATCGCCGTTTACAGGCTGTAGCGTTTGAGGTGTGTTGCATCCAGTTAAGCCCCGCCCCTCAAAAAACATCACATTGTTTACAAACTGTGAAAGGGTCTAAATGTTCTTAAAAGCGTACAACCTGAACTTTTCTTTAGCTCCTCATCATTTTTGTCAGGTATCTAATTGATAAGCAACATTTAGTATATTTGAACTTTGTATAATTTTGTTAATTACAAAGGCTTAAAACTAATCCATTAAACGTTGATGTCATTCTTGAGGGACTTCTAGACCAGGCCCTAGTAACCGTGGACAACAATCTTCACAATAAAGCGATTAATGGAAGAAGTGCAGAGTTGGGATGTGTAAAGCGGAGCCAGACACCCAGCTGCGTTGGATACCCTGTGGGCAGCCACGGCTCCTGCTGCTGGATGTCTTCTTTATCACAAAGAGCCAGCGGCTCGGTCATAAATTAGTCCATTTACCGAATGATGTGCTGACCGGGAGGAAAATATATGAGCCCACAGATGCCTCTCCTCCATGTCTGTCTCATTTAAAAAGTTTCGTGAAGTCACACCCGCGGTGCTGGAACATAATCAGAAAGGCTTGTTGTCTTTTTACTCCTCAGCACAGAGATGTTTTTTTTAGGGAATCAGAGTTTTGATTCATGATAATCAGTATTTGGAGCGTTGCTTCTGTTACTTAGTGTGAGTAGTCATAATGCCACACATTAAAGCTGGATCAAATGACTTTACTGAAGATTAAAGGTGTCGGCTTAGTGATGAACCCGCCGAGAATTATCCCCCGACATAACAGTTTTCTTCAACTCTGCAAAGAGGTTTCAGCTTGTAGCGTTCTTTTAGCTCAGTCTCAGTGTTGCCATCGGCCTCATTTTAAAACTCACATGTCTCTGCTCTCAGTGACAAAGCTTTTAAACGCACTGACAGTACCAATGCATAACCAGAGCATTGCTATCATTTGGTGACGCACCAGTTTCCTTTTCCTTTTTTGTCCCGAATGCACTCATTTTGCTCATTTCGCTTCGTCATGTGCACTTGCCTCATGCTCTGTTGACCCTGACCTTGTCTGGTACAGGTCGGTCTGTCCAGCATGTATCAGCGGAGAAATGAGGGAGGTTTGAAGTCAGCACAAAAATTAAGATTTATGAGCACCGTCACAAGTTGAGTACTCCCAGTTCTAAATGGAGTCGTGGAGAAAGCAGCAGCTGCCACAAGGTTCCCTTGAAAATGAATTGCACTGCGCAGTTAAAGGGGCCTTGATAAAGGATGGCAGATGTCGCTTTAATCTCTCTTACTGAAAATCAATAAGCAGCTTTTTGGATAATATTCTTAGTGATACTGATGATTTTGAACAAGTTTTAGGAATTAGGTTGACATATAACCAGATGTCATATTCAAGAAAATGGATCCAAGTACAAAAGAGAACTCTGAAAGGCTTGTCTTCAGCACAGTTTTCTTCAGCAAGGAGATTTTCTCAGCCAGGGATTACTTCACTTGTTAGTCGCAACCCCACTGGTGACCCCCTGCCTGAAAATGGAATTCTAATCTGATACACAACTGGTCTCTGGAGGCAGTAACGAGGGAGAATTACGATACACACATAAAAGGAGAAAATGTCTAGTGGTTTTCATTGTTTGACGTTTGCCAGGCAATGTAATTAATTTCAGTGCATGTGTTCCTCTTTAATGCGAGACCAGCCGAGCTCTCAATGCAGGAAATGTCCAAAAATTAAAATGAATCATGGCAGAATTTTAGAAGGTGTTTGGACATGGAATTTTGAATTAGTCCACGAGGTACATACTGTATTTCTGTGAACAACTGTGGAGTCCATAGAGGTGACTCCCACCCAGGACACAATTTCCTCCGGTGTGAAAGGAATATTGACAACGTGACACTAGCTCAGAGCCTCACAGCTATTTACCTCCAGCTGCAATGAGCTCCAAGAAGCTGCTAAACCAATTAAAAACTGTCTCAGTCACTTGTCATATTTCCACATCTACTGTCGTCTTTTCACTGAGCACATCCGGTTAGAAGTTAGATACTCCCTAATTTATATATATGACCTGACCCCTCATCTTCCGGCCAAAAGTCAAATGTCTCACAAGCTGTTTGATGTGGGCTCCACGGGTTCGTCAGTGCAGCCATTTGCTCTTTACTTGCGCTCATATCTAATTATCTCCCAGTGTCTTACATAAGCTGCTGGAAATGGTGAGTCCAGGCGCGGCGTGGTGCAAATCTGATCAATGCTCAACAGGGATCTGTTGACTGGCCTATCATTCTCTACACCTCCCCTCACATGGTGTTAGCTCTTAATCCTGTTAACTACTGAAGGAAGAGTCCTTGAGCACTGCACACGCCATATCCTCCATACCTTTGTCCCACATGTCTGAACAGAAACTCCTCTATTTGTGGAGTTGTCTGTTGAGCTGCTCCATGTGCAAATGTGAAAAAAGTGTATAAAGATAAATAACAACACCTTGTATCAAATGGTCCTGTTTTGGTCTCAATCAACTCCTCCTGGAAATATCCTTCTCTTTAGCTGATCAGTTCTTTGCTCTTACCTATACAGAGACCTTTGCTATCTGCTTCTGTGCAGGACAAGCCAGGGCTGGAAAGTTACAAAGTGTAGTAGACACAAATCCTCATAATATCTGGTATGGGTTGGTGGTTATGGTGTTTTAAGGGTTTTGCAGTTCTAAGCTAGCAGATTGAGGAGTCTGGTGTCAGAATAGTAACTAAACAAAAGAGAGAAATTCCATGTCAGGCTACTCCTCTACATGTAGGAGGTACTACTGAGGTTATTACTCAGGTTTGGAACCAGATACTTTTTCACAAAATACATATAATAAAACAAGATCTGAAATGACTGGTCACTTAACAGGAAAAAAAAATGTCAAGGTACCATTTATTCCATTTATATGGATCCCCATTTCCTACATTACACGTACATTAATTGACTCATCAAATAAAACAGTGACATCAGTAATAATCATATTGATCTGTGATCTATGCATGATGACAATAATCTAATGATTTGTGGTGTAGCGGTTCAGTACTTGTTCCTGATTATACTAGCATTTTAATGTTTTTTTTTTCTTTACTTGATTACATAAAAGTTGTCTTGTCTCAGTTGAACAACATCAATTTTTTGTGCTGTTCTTTGCAGTGGGAGTGTGCATGGTTCATCATCCTGTGCAGTTCTTTCCTCCTGCTTCTCTTTTGGGCCTACTTCTGGTTGGTGGCTCAAAATGATTTCAACGACTTCAACTGGTGAGTGTCATCATTGTGTGACTTTAGTAATTAGCGCAAAGCCGTTTGTGACTGACATGTTTGATATTGATGGAGATAGTTTCAGATGAGGTCACGAACAGTGGGCGGGGTGACCTTAGCCCAGCACGACAGCAACACCATCCCCATACGAATGCCTCAAGTACTAATTGCGTGGCATAAGTTACACACTTGATGTAGAGATGTCTTCATTGTGTTTAGTCTTATGTTGGACCACATTTTTGGAGGAGTATTGTGCATTGCATAAACGGACATTAAAAACCACTGGAACTTGATCTTGACCCTTGTCGATTGCTTCTCCAGGTTGGTGTACAACCGCTCCGGAGAATGGAGGGATGAGACGATCCCCATCCTCGCGTCCACCACCGTGGGATTCAGCTACATCACTTTCTTATTGGTGCGTATTTTTCAGATCCCCACAAGCAGCAAGCGCTTTTTGTTTGAGATGCAACTCACCCAATCTTGTTTCTTTTTCAGATTTTAGCTCTTTTCCATATATCTCTGGGGCAGCAGCTGAATCTCTACTGGGTTCACAAGGTGTTGTGGAGCAGCAGCTTTAATTAATTTCTTGCATTTTTTTTTGTACACACACACACTTTTGAAATCAACTGTGAGTTCATTGTGCGTCTCGTCTCCACAGATTGGGGTGCTGGCCACGCTGCTCACCACTATCTCTGGCGTCGTCTCGGTTGATGACATTTGGGGAAATGAGTGGGACATCCTGCTTGTGTCTTTGCAGGTCGGTGTACATTCGGAGTCACTGTGCCATGAACTTACTGTGGGTTTCGCTTTTGATCTTAGGTTACTTCTCTAAAGTCTCACTAAAACTATATACAATTTATACTATTTATACTAAGTATAGTATAGTTCCTTTTTCGCAGCAGTTTCCCTAAAGACACAACAGTTTTGAGATAGAGAGGTGTATGTTCTATTACAGTCTAAGGAATTTTTTTTTAAAGTTCTTTGGGAACACATTGGGACAAATTTGGACATTTCTTTTGACTTTGGAATTAGGTTGAAGGGTTTATTAAAAATGAAGCAAATACTAGCTACCAGTTATCTAAAGTTAGCACAGGAATATAGAGTCAGTGCTCCAAGTAAAGAAATAAATCCTGAACTGCCACTATCACTCTGAACATTTAAACTTCTGTACTACCGTGTCCGCATAGTCCTGTTCCACCTCTAAAATGCTACAGTCGCTGACTGGTCAGCTGTGTTGAGTTTGTTTGTGTAATCCAAACAATAGTAAGTGAAACTGAGCAGCTCAACTGTTAGCATAAATTTTGCTTTAATAGACGGATTTGATCTGTTTTGCATAGAACCAAACCAGTTGTTAGTTACTTTGTTACTGATTATTTTTATGCTCCAGATTCTTGTGTAAATCTTTGAAAAAAAAAAAAAGTCCCATAAGAAGTTTCTGTACACAGAATTTCTTCTGCTCTTGCGTGCTGCATGGTGTCGGATGTCCTATGTTGTACTTAAAATGTGAAGGCTTAAATTAGGCCATTCAGTTTTTCTGAAAGAGAACAAACATCACTATTAGTGATATTGTTCAGTAGCCACATCAGTTCCTGTCAGTGCTGCGCTCTGCTCATCAGAGCTAAACGTACTACTCCTTGTTTCTGGTAAATCCAGCTTTCTATATTTGTCTTTTGTTGCCAGTCCACAGCACCTTTCCTGCACATTGGAGCCCTGGCAACAGTCACAGCTATCAGCTGGTTGGTAGCTGGATATGTGGTGCGCAGAGAGAGATCCAGTAAGTGTCATCTTGTATTTTCAAGAATAGATTCCTTGGCCTTGCTTGTGGCTATTTCTGCCTTTGATGTCTTCCCGGTTCAAGGTGCCTCCGTGCATTTACTGCATAAAACATATCCCAGATGCTGCGTGGAACAGTATACATGTTTAACCACATATATTCCCCCCTTAATTGATTTTCCAGTGCTTTCCTGTAATTGTCTGAATTTTCCGGCATTAGTGGATTGTTTACCCTTTGAAGAACCCTCTGACACTCCAGAGAAATTACCAGCCGGCAAAGATAACGAGGGCTTGTCACGCTGAGTAGGTGAAATGAATTGAAGGTGAATAAAGTGCCTCATAAAACCTACCTTGTACTCTCTCTTAGATATCCAGATGATGGTGTTGGCGATGTACATTGTAATCCTCCTGGCTCTCTGTTTGGCACCACTCACATTCACCTGTCCCTGCATCATGGACCGGCACAGCCTCAAACCACCGCCGGGCGTCATCGGCCGTCGAGGCGCGCCGATGGTGAGTAGAATCGCTCCAGTGTTTGATGTGCATCTCTGTGGACCTCACGGGTGCTCTCTCTGGTGTTCTGCATAAGATCTAACAGAGGACGCAAGAATGTAATTTATTCTTCATTGTGTCTGCGGTGATTTTGTGTGTTAGCATAGAATGCCACCAGATCAGTTTGTGTACCATTTGTGTTTGTATTTGTGTGCCGGGTACAGTTTTATAGCTACAGCGCACAGGCCTACACTATTGTTGTATTCAGTGAGCATGAAAGTCGGTCTAAACATTTTCACATCTGGGCCAAACAAATACTGTTCCAGATGACTAGCGAATGCACTGTGTTGTTCGGAGCAGTGTTTTCCTGTCCTCCGAAGGCGCACACACACATACTTACACAATCACGTGGACACACTAGGATGGCTTTCACCTCTCTGTGCTGTACCAGAGCAGCATGTATGTTTTAGATGGATCAATATACATTTAAAATCAGTCCCTCCTAAGTGAGTAGAAGAAGCTGTGATCCTTTAAGTCAATACTTATTGGTGCATTGCTTACGTGTGCGCTAACCTCTGTCTATGTAAATAAATTAATTAAAAGTTTAATCCATGTGCAGCTAAGCTAAGCTAGCTTCCTTTATATATTGTTTTTGATGTACTGCATTAAACATAACTAATGTTAAACATAATTCATTAACATAAAACAGAATGGCCCAATCTCAGTTTTAATCAGCCATGTTTTTGCTTTGTAAGGCAATGTGGTGTTGTAGTCTAATTGAAGCTATGCTATTGTTGTTATTGCATATCTTTCATAACTAAATACCAAAGCCTGATGGGTGGATCTGTGGGCAAAGTCATAAACATTCTCTCATACTCTCAACATGTCCTCTAGATGTCTGTTTTCTACACACAGTGACTGACTGTCTGTCTCTTTGCTCTAGCTGGCTCCAGAAAACACCATGGTGTCCTTTAACAGAGCCCTGCAGCACGGAGCCAGCTCCCTGGAGGCCGACGTCACCATCAGGTTATTAATCAAACCTTAATAATGTTCTAATCCTGGGCTATTCATATTTCATGGATTCAGTGGTGGGCGCTGAAGTTCCACATTTAGATTCCAGCTGAGACAGAAGTCATTTGGTGGAAATGGTTCGATCTAATGAGGGAGATGCAGAGATTCCGTGTTAATGACACACAACAGCCAAGAGATAATTGTCCATACCAGCAGGTGGCAGCAGTTTGAGTTACTCATTAATAAAAGGGAAAGCCGATTGCAAACACAAACACTGCACATTGCTGGCCACTGCTGACTTATGCTTATCAGTTGTTCTACAGATGTGTCTTATGTTTTAAATTTAGACTTTCTACTTGTAGAATTACTGTATAAACTTAATCACCATTGATTTACTGTTTTGCCTCTCCTAGTGTGGACGGGGTTCCTTTCCTCATGCGAGACCGAACCCTGAGACGGACCACGGATGTCAGTAAGGTTTTTCCAGGCAGACAGTATGAAGACGCCTCCTTCTTCAACTGGACAGAGATACGCTCCCTGAACGCAGGCCAGTGGTTTTTGGAGGTACAGAAATCTAACTCACCTCAAAATACCCCAACACCCATCAGCCAACAAATACATGCATTCTCCTCTTGAGTGGCACAAATTTCACACACATACGTGACCTAAAACTTAGAAATGTAGGTGTTTGCAGTGTGGTGTTTTGTGTTCAGTATCACAAGACCAAAAGACAAAGGAAAATTGAATTTCTGTGTAGAGAAAAGGACACAGTGTGTGTTACATGTCAGTACACATTCCTGTTGCTTTCCTTTGCTTCCAGAGTGACCCCTACTGGACAGTAGAAACCCTGACAGCAAAGGAGCGGAGCAGAATAGGCAACCAGACGGTTTGTGGTCTGATGGAGATGCTTCGTCTGGCGGCCAGGACCAACAGCTCTGCCCTGCTCAACATCCGCAAGCCTCCACCAGAGCACCCGCGCTACCGGAGCTGGTTCATGGACACTCTGTGGGCTGTGCAGAAGGCAGGGATTTCCCAGAAGAGGGTGAGGACTGTAGGTCCCTTTAAAAAATTATTTTCTAGCAGATTGAAGGTGCTGCTTGTAGTAGTTTTACCCTTGAAATTACTTCTAAACTATTGTCGTGCCAATGTATAAATGAATTCACTTCAGCCATTGTGAAGAATATTCTGGGCTTAATTTTGTCAGTCCTTAGTAACATATAGGAACAGCAACTAAAACGAGAAGAAAAAACAACCCAAAAAATAATTTGGGGTGAGACTATCATTTTTACCATAATCACTGTCTGTGCATGTATCATGGCTCATTAACCAATATCATATGTGACCTACAAATAGCACCTTCATACGTAATTATGCAACTTGACATGAAGTGTATAACGCATTTGGTCTGATTAGGGTCTTTCCATGTCAAATGTGTTTGTGCCAGGTGACGTGGACCCCAGACACGGACAGGGGGAGGGTGCGAGGGCTTCAGCAGACCACGAATGAGAAGCTGTCGGTGGAAGAGATGAGGCAGAGGGGAATCACAAGCCTGACTCTCCACTACAGCAAGGCCAGTTACAAAGATATACAGTAAGCGCAAGAAACTACACTGCTGAAGAGTTTTTTTTTTTGTTGTTTTTTTTTATCTGGTTGGATTAGCATCTGCGAAAAGCGTGAAACAGACCACGGCTCCAAAACCCAAGCAAGGCCCGGAAAGCATAAAGTTAACAACAAACAATCACTGCCTGCCTTATTTGATTATTTACTAATCTGCTACAAGTTATTACCATACAAAAGGTTTTGGCCGTAGTCTTGATCAGCAGAATTTAAGTATTTCCACCATTTATTAGAGCTGTCAGTAGATTAAAATATTAAATCCAATTAATCACATGATTTCTGGTTAAAATAATGTTGTAATTCGGGGAACCATAATGCCTGTTCTGCAGTTTACACACCGTTACTTCTACTACTGCTTTCATTTGAATCACTTCCTGATTTCCCAAAAGTTTGGGCCGAGGTCGTAAAAAGCAGAACTTGTGTGCATTAATCATGTGCTGTTTGAATGAATAATGCCATAATGCATTATTAATGCAGCCCTACTATAAATACATCTAACAGTCTGCATACAATATTAGAAAGCAGTGAATCTCTCAATGTCAAAGATAGTCTTGCTTGTATTGTTGAACCAGTCCGTCATGGAAAACCGGAAAATTGAAACACAAACAGTAACTTGTATTTGCTAATATTTTTTCTCTACAAGAACAGACTGACCAACTAATCAGCACAGCTCTAGAGTGGTACTGTTGTGTGTTGTGGGGTCATTAGGGGCACCAACAACAAAGTTTTGCCACTGAGCCCCTCAGGAGGTTAATTCAGACATGCCTGTGGGGGGCAGCTTAAAGGCCCAGATGGTCTCTACACCACTGAATATTCATCACTAAATCAACATAACTGTCCATACACTCATCCAATAATCTACCTCAGGAATATATTGGTGTGATTTGATCAGATTTATGATTTATGACTATGTTGGAAACTTCCACAGCTACCTCTGATTTAAATGGTGTTTTCCACAATGAGTGGTGCAACATGTGATATCACCTTGTCCAAAGCTGCTCTACGTCAAGACGGAACTAATGAGAAAACCAGACTTAAAATGAAAACTTATAAAATAGCCATAGATAATAATGTTAGATGACAGTGGGGTTCAGTTAGAAGTTCCATCGCTCACTGGAACAAAATTATGGAGAAACAAGGCCTTTAAGGAACATTATGATATGTACAGATTATATTCAAGATTCAAGATCACTTTATTGATCCCCACAGAGAAATTGTTTTGTCCAAGAGTCCAAGAGAGTATATGTGCATTCACAAGATTCACTGCATATCTGCACCTCAAAAATGAAGCCAAAGCCATTAGAGCTCCCCCTGGTGAGTGGCTGCAGTATAGGTCATAAGCTCCACCTCCTCCTAAAACACATGTTATGTTCCATATTTTTGTCATTTTAGGTAGATAATGTGCCGTTGTTGCACATTCAAGTGTGTATGTTTTGGATAAGTTTCATTTTAATTAGTGATTTAATATAGAAACAGGATGTGACATTATGGTGACTACCAGTTGCCATGCCGACGGCTCCGTAAAAGCAGCCAATGTGGGACCGAGACAGTTGAAAACCAAATAAATAAGTACGGCGGATAATCCAACTTTTCCTTGTAACTGGTGGAGGTAGAGCTGAGCACAGAATGAAATAAACAGAAATGTGAATGAATCTGCAGGAAATGTGGGCGGGGCATCGGTATCGCAGCTCCGCGTGGCTCCAATCTCAAAAGACAGTGCTGCACAGACTCTGACCCCAAACTCACAAGATGGCGCCACCTGCATCCCCGGGAAGATAGCATCAGTTTGGCCAATGCAAGAAAGTGTCCATATTTATACAGTCTATGATTCACAATAAGACAGATTATGTCAGAAATATACAATTAAACCTGTATGCTTGTTGCATCTTAAGTGCAATTTCCCAGTGCTGTAACAATAGAGTAACTAAGTGAAAGGAAGCAGACTTTATTGTCAGTGTTGACGTGTGTTTTCCTTCCCTCAGAGAGTATGTGGCCAATAACGTGAGCCTGACCGTCTACCCAGTGAACGAGCCCTGGCTGTACTCCATTCTGTGGTGTAGCGGGGTGCCTTCTGTGTCCTCCGATGCCCCCCAAGTCCTCCGAAAGGTGCCTTACCCCATCTGGCTCATGGTAAACAGCTCTCCGCTCCCCTTCTCTCATCTGGCACCGCACACACACCCACACAAACAGACAAGGTCGCGCAGTGAGACTGGAGGACAGCAGGAGAGAGGACAGAGACTGACGAGAGGCCCAGCAAGACTCGAGGGCAAGGACGCGGAGAAATGTGAGGGAGCTCAGCGGCAGACTGTAGCTCAGCGTGGCGTTAGGGAACAACAGGACCCTGGGAAAGAGCCTGAGACGCAGATCTGAAGTAAAAAAAAGCAGCTGTCCAGGCAGTGTCACAGCTTTAGGGAACGGGAGTGTTTGTGGTGACCTCCAGTGGTGCCAGGTGGAAACTGCTCATCTTTTTCTCTTGTCTTGCAGAGCCAGAACGCTTACAACTTCATCTGGATCACGTCAGATCTAGTCTCCCTCGCCGTAGTCATAGGAATTTTCTGTTTCCAGAAGTAAGTACAAATTGGATTTTGAAACGTGACTTAACTCAGCCTCACACAGCCATAGCGGAAGCCCCCGGAATTTAAATATTAGTATAAATCTATGCCTTTATATGGCTTATATATATTCGAAATGAGCATCATATATTTTAGTATGAAGTAGCTACATTAAAAAGAAGTAATAATAATGATAGAACAGGGGTTTATATGTGTTCTAGTACATGATTATTATCATTTTGCATTCAAATAATACACAGGCTCAAATATTTTTATATTTATTTTTTTATTTTTATTTTTTTTGAACATACATACATGCATGGGATTTCATCTGGGGACTGAATAGGCTCTTTAAATTTGTGGGGGGAAATTTAAAAGAATATATGAAAAGTGTCTGACCTGTTGAAGAACTATGTAATAGAATATTGTGTTATGAATAAAAGACAGGTCTGGAAATAGGAAATAAGAAAATGAAGTTTCCCTAAACTATTAATTTAATTATTAGTTTAATTACTTTAGACTTTTCTAGAGACAAGTCACAGCCCATGAAATAAAAATAAAACAAAAGGGACAGTTTTGTTGTCAGGGTTGTGGATAGTTAAAGGGTCAGTTCACCCAAATATAGCCTCCAATAGAAGGAAAAAAAAGAGCTAGGTATCCCCGATCATTGAGGGAAATCTGCTCAACAAGAGGCAGGTGGTGTTTTTATTTCTATTTGGGTAAACTGTCCTAATCCTAATTGTCATAATAATTTTTTTTGTCATTCAGGTGAATTGTAGTATGCTAAATATTCTGCGCCAGTACAGCAAATGTTGTCATAACGCTCATTTGGGTCAAAGGTAGCCTGAGCATGTGCCTATTATCATAGTGCCACATGTAGTTATAACATGGCCCTATCCAGTCTGCTGCTTCTACACTGACTGTTCATTCTGCTCTTTTCTTTCTTTTCTTTTCTCCTCCTGTCTGTTGTCTTCTCGGTGTCCTCGTGTTTCTCATGTCCTCTGCAACCTCTCGCCGTCTCCCCGTCCTTTCTTCCTCCTCTGACATTCTTACTTTGTCTTGTGCTCTGCCTGATCTGCATGCAACCTTCCTCCGCTGCCCCCCTGGCATCTGTCAGCTATCATATGATCAGGTAACTGCTGCGTCTGCCTTGGCCTTTGTTCTGCCTCCTTGTCTGTCCTCCTTGTGCTTTTTGTCTCTGCACAGTACCCCTAGTCCGATCCCTCCCCTCCGTTCTCTGTGGGCGTTTTCCTCCTCTCTGCCGGTGTGTTATCTGATGTTCACCACTGTCGCCAAATTGAAAGGCGTGATGAGCAGCTGTAATGTGTCCGCGTGTGCTGTGACAGGTGGAAGATGAGCGGGCTGCAGAACTACAACCCGGAGCAGATCATGCTGAGTGCCGTGACGCGGCGGACCAGCAGGGACGTCAACATCATGAAGGAGAAGCTCATATTCTCAGGTGCGGCTTTTGGAGCAGTCGCGCGTGGAAATGCAAAGCAGTGGTTGTGACTGGACAAATGAATGACGAATCCTGCGTAGCATGCAGTTATTAGTAAGTTTGTGTTGGGACAAATAACTGCTCTAACACTGTTGCCCGTGGATCCATCTGCACATATTCATGTTCATCTAACAATCCAGGCTAGCAGGGTCCTTGTTTACTGGTACACTTTGCAAATCTAATGAACTGAACCGAGGTCATTTGCATCTGTTGTTGTTGTTGTAAAAGCTCCACTTAAATGAAAACAGATGCAAATGGCCTTTTGCCTAGAAAACGTGAATAGTGTAGTAACGCGAAAAAAGCCATGTGCTTTGTCCACACCTATGTAAATCTGCGGGAGTTGGAAACAAAGCTGCTGTATAAAAAGGCTCCCATCCGGCTAAATCGACAACCTCTTGCTACAATGTAAAACAGGTAAACCCTCCTCAGTGATTTTTCTGTTGCTCTTTTTTTCAGAACTTAACAATGGGCTCGGCAGTACGGAGGAGCTCTCTCTGTATCCTGAGAACGGTTACGCAATATACTCTCACGGAGGCCTCGGCCGCTGAGCAAAACACGCCCCACAGCTGGAAAATCTTGGGTGTCAGTACGTCTGTGAATGTTCTCAGCCGTCCGGGTCACGGTGTATCCCGAGAACAAGCTGAAACGAGGGCGGCCGGACTTGTACGGAGTCTACAAGTCCTACGTGTCTAGTTGTTGTTGTTTCAGCTTGTTTTTTGGACTGGGATATCAGTTTGACTTTTGAGCTTGGTCAATGATTCAAATCTTGTTAGACGACGCTGAGAACACACTAGTGACACAGATCTGTTGGTCAACTTTGTCTCACAGTGATAATTATGTGTCTAAATTAGACTACTGGCGATTACGTGTTCTACTGTGTGGCCTATTGCTTTATTTTTTTTTTTTTTTTTACACTGGGCAGAAGTCTCTCATCATGTGACATGTGAAACTTGGTAAAAAGTTTTTTTTTAAAATACAGTATGCACCGATCAGCCGCAACATTATGACCACGGGCAGGAGAAGTGAATAACATTGACCATCTTGTGGTGTGTCACTTAGACCACCCACAACCCCACCCCATAGTACTGACTCACACAAAAATGGTTTAAGAACAAAAAACAAAAAAAAACATGGACAACAACAGCACAGTGTGTTGATCTGGCCTCCAAATTCACTAGATCCCAAACATAACAAGTGTCTGGGCAGAGGCTCCTCCTCTCAACGCATAGCACCCAAAGGTCCCCACTAACAACAATGTGTTACCAGACACCACAGGACACCCTCAGAAGACCCATTCCCATTCTCCGATGAGTCACTACCGCTTTGGAGGCACAAGGGAGACCAACACAGTATTAGGTCACAATGTTATGCCTGATCGGTGTATTTTTGTATTTTTTTATTCTCAGTAAGACTGACAGCAGTCTAAGGCGCATTTATCTTTAAAGCCGTAATTAGTTTACTCATTAGAATAATGTTGAGCTAAAATGAGAATGTCAAAGTCATTACTGGAGACACATAGTTGGTATGTGCCTGTTGTGTTATCACTGAAGGGGTTTTTTTAGAGTCTGATGGGAACTGGACTAGAAAGTGGAAGTGCAAATTTAGTTTTTATGTTTGAAACACAGTTTAAAGAATAACAAAAAAAAAAAACTTTGGGCCAAAACGCCGCGTGAGTTCAACAAGACAACATAATATATCATATATCATATTTGCTCTGCTCACATGAGTGACCTCAAAAAAGTTATCTGAGCTAGTGAAACTGTACTTCACTGTTGTTTTATAAGTGAGGAAACACGCTGTGTTCTGTGTTATAAACTGATGTAAATACGAGTTATTTTACAAGTTTTTATTTGTTTCCCCTCTGAGAGGATTTTCAGTGGTTTGGATATGGATATGAAATGTATATTTTATGTTTGCATTTATTATCATTACGTCCTCTTTTTAAGTGTGACAGACAGATTAGGGCATGTGTGAACGTTTCATGGAATGAGGCATTTTTGGGAGGTTTGTGTAAGTATATTATTTTAGGGGTTGTAATCTTTTTTTCCTGCCTCTTCTCTGCCATGCCACGACTGTTTCACTTCATAGTCACATTAATTGTTACAACTTTCACATGGCTGCCTTTTGGTTAAATTGATGAGCTTGTAGAAAATCGTAGAATTTATTAGTCATTCAGATTTATAGCAGGGGTACAAGTTTCAAGTTTCATCTACATTTGTAGCTGCAGACATGTTGACTGTGATGATTTCTTCTTTTTTGTGTGTGTAAAAATTTGTAACAAAAGATTTGAAAGTATTAAAAGTTGAAAGAAAACTTGCTCCATAGTATAGTGTCTGCATTTTAGGGAAAAAAGTTTTATCCAGAGTGAAATGGAGTGAATGGTTGGATGGAGACCTTCCTGACCCCTACACAACGTATTATTCACTCTGATTTTGATTGAAGTATCTTAGCAGCGATAATGTAATCCCATTATCCTTAATGACGATAATGACTTTAACTAGACAATGTGTGTGCTGCATTGGTGTATGACCCCAGACCAAAACATCCAAGAAAGCCACAGAAGAAGAAGGTAAACAGAGCTGGTAGAAGAACCACCTGACAGATAATGCGCTCTTATCTGCACCATAAGTAGCACACACAATACATACGAGATTAAAAAAGGTGAACTATTACCCATCTGGTTCTTGTTTGAAATGTCGGTCTGCCTCATGAAAAACTTCAGGTGTTGATTATATGACGTAATAGGTAAACTGAAAAGGGGGGCTTATTAACCCGCTGAAAAGACACATATCGCCACCTAGTGTGGAGGAGGAGGACATGTTACCGCACTCAGAAAGTTGAATTTTGAGCATAGCTCGATTAAGCTGTGCATGCATCATCAGGTCCAATACATGAAAAGCCAGACTTTAAAGGGTCATACTTCCTCTGTTTTCCGCTCACCACAGACTCTGTGTCCTCTCTCACTTTCACCTGAAGTAGCCTACTAAAAATGGATCCATTTTGCCCCTCGCATGCACTGTGGTTAGCTAACCAGATGTTTACACTTTTTTTTTCAGGTTTATTTTTTTCTCACAACACACTTCCTCTGAAGTCCTCTGGTGATCCTAGGGCATCCTGCATCCTACCCTCTTAATATCCAATCCAAAATCATTCCTAATTCATTACATTGATGTTAATTACAGGTATTTGATTGTGAGAAGTTACGCCCTTAAGGTCGTGCTCATATCCAATCCTGACCCTATGCAGACCCCCATCTCTGCAACTGATTGTTTTGGATCAATGAAGGTGGAAAAAATCAAGGAAAAGTTAACTGAGGAGGTTTGGAGATACAAACGTTTGTACGATTTGTCTTTGGAAAAATTAAAGTTTCAGTTGCTATTGTTGAAAGTGACGCAAGAAGTAGAAACAAAAATTAACCCGACTTACCCAATGCACCGCAAGCCAGACTGATGAACACACAAGTATAAATGGCTCACACTGGAGTGAGGCTGCGTACGTAGGTTACAGCATCCACGTCCCACAGAGGCATAAACCATGCTGAACTTAAGTTTAAATGACTTTGGGAGACGAGTAACTTAGCCAAACAAGTAAGAGGACTTGGAGATGGTCTCAGTGCTTGGTACTAGTGTGTGAATATGTGTGTGCTTGTGTGTATGAGTAGTTAGAAAAGTGAAATATAAATACATATGTATAAGCCCAAGAAGTCCATTTTATGGACCATTTGACAATAAGTCAATAGCTGGCTGGTTAGATTGTTGAGTAAGTGGATTCACTGTTAAATACAGACCTAATAATGTGGGCTACCTATTGTGGTCCAGCTTTTGGTGGATGACATTGCACAGTCAGTGATTCTACCTAAGGACACTTAAATGTGAGACTCAATGAAAAAAAAATGTGCTAAGGAAGAAGAAAAATAATATTCTTGAGATGTTGTATTTCAGAAAACAAACATATATACGGTACAACCAGCACCCAATCTGTGGCAGAGTTTCAGAGGTAAGGGCCCAGCATGGGCTTTTTACTGTACATCTTTAGAAACGACACAGTTTTAGGAAAAAAACAGCTATGGATTTAAAGGCAATCCCAACAACAACAAAAAATAAAATAAAACAACTGTAAGTTTTTGATAGACTGCTCTCGTGGAGCTGTTATTCCTCCTCCATGCCGATGTCTGGGCTGTCGGATGGTATGTGGCAGCCGGAGTCTCTTGTGCAGTTGTTCATAGTTGCCTTCGTGCCCTCATTAGAGGCCTCAGCCTCGTTCTTCAAATGGCTGTTAGCTGCAAAAAGGAGAAGGCAGGTTAGTCGGATGTACTGTACTGTCGCGTATATATTACCTCTAAGTCCTTCCTTCCTTTACATACAGTATTCCTTTGCATTAACACTGAACGGGCCCTTCTCTGTCCTGCTCTATTTCCAGACGCACTATTTGAGGTTATCCATTTATCTGTAACCTCTTCAGCTGCGGCCCAGACACCCTTCAAGTGTTATCTGCTTAAGCTGTAATGTTACTTGTCCTTTTTCCTTTCTGAATCCAGCTGTCCCAGCCTTTTTTTGTTCTTTTTTTCTTTTCTTTTTTTTTGGTTTTGGTTTTATCCTACCGTAAAATGTGTGTGTGGCACGGCCCTTCAATGACCTTGTCTGTGTTTTCATAACTCACAGCACAGTTGCTGCAGGGAGTGGACAGCGGCGAGCAGACGCTGCCTGTGCTCCGGATCAGTCACATTCAGCTTCGTCAGGTGATGTTCACTCAACCTCATCAGGTCATCTACTGTTTGGTAACCATTCAGCTGCAGAGATGAGGAGTACTCCTGAAAGAGCAAGTGAAAGACACACACACACACAAAACAAAATGATTAAGATATAATGACTATGACATTGAATCAATCCGACACAAAGGAACAAAATACCTCTAAGCTGAGTCGCTTTAGCACTTCCTCAACTGTCGATTTGTGTCTCACTTCGTATACTTGTTCAGGCCCTTGCGACTCAGAACTCTTCTCCATTAGAACATCCACATATACGAACTTGAAATTTCCTATTCTGCCATTCAGCATCCCCGTCCATATTCCCATAGGGGGCTTGGCGATGATGTCAATTACATCTCCCACCTGAAAGATGGCATAGTTCAAATTAATTACACTTATTTGTCAGCTACTTTTTTTTTTGTTAAAACCACTAATCTCATACGAATATATAAGATGTGGTGTGGCAAATTAGCCATTTTCCATCTGCTGCCCCCTTTAGACAGATTCTGAAATTTAAAAAAACAAACAAATTAATAACGAAATGTACAGAAGCCTTAATATATCCTCATTTATCCAAACCAACATGGTAATACTGAAGCCTGAGGCGACCCTTGGCCACTGCGTTGGTTAACACTAAACATGCTCAGAGGAGGATGTGAATTTTATTTATCTGATTTATTTTAAGATGCTAGCATGCTAACAATTGCTAATTAACCAAAATGCCAAAAATGCTGTGTTAGAGTCTGGACTGTCATCACAGCCACACCATCAAATTGACGCAGAAGCATAAATTGTGCATTGTGTTCCTCAAGTTGTGCAGCCAGCATGGCTAAAAACACCTCAATGTGCGCATTTATCACCATCGTAAAACTTGTCACAGTCCAGTTCCTGCACAATTAGCCCAAATTAATACACTCAGGCTGTCCTTTTATTTCGTTTTCATTTACCTCAAAAGCTGTTTACCTTGAGTTTGAGGGATTCAGTGTCGTACGGACTTGGCACAAACCCCGTGTGGACTTGTGCTCTGCCACAGAACTGTCTTGAGTACGATAGGTCGTCCTCCAGCCTCAGACTGTCTCTGTTACTGGAGCAGTCTGAGCCACTGGTGACTCCACCTGAGGTCAGTAAAGAGCACGATAATTAATGTGCTTAATTGTAACAGAGTGGTTCAATATATCAGCAACAACAGTCATGAGATGGAGGTTTTTGATTTGTCAGCAGTTAGTGCAGCGTGACAAAGTGAATCTAAAGAGGAGCAACAGGATACACTAAGGCACTGCATAATTCATTAGGTTGTGGTGTGAAGAGCAAACTTGATTCTGTGTCCAAAGGTGCTTACTGGAGGAGCTTTGTCCACTGTTGAGACTATAGAGGCTTTCCAGGGAGTTACTCGTTGGCCTGCGTCCTTTGGAAATTGGCTTTTCATGGACAGCCTCCCTCTCGTCTGCTTCATCTTTCTGCACGTCTTTGTTCTGCGCAGTAAAAACACAGGGACACATTTTTTACTGTCCCCTACTGTAATATGCTGTTGGTTCTCTGTCACCGTCTGTGCCTCCTTCGCACTTCAGAAATATGGGACAAACTAAAGAGAAAGCTAACCAACCAGAATGCTGAGTCAGGCTAAGCTGCTGCGTTTGATTCCTCATGTGACAGAACAGCTCTGTATCCCTGCTTAGGCCTCTGGCAAGCACAATACTTAATCCTGTGAGTGCTGCCTATCTTTTTATAGCAGAGACCTAGGAGGTGTGTGGTGAGAATAATCCCCAACTATTTGTGCTCGGCTTTTAACTTCCTGTTCCTGTACAGGGACTTTTGCACCATGGAGCACGTTAGCATCAGCCTGTCAAAGGGCAATCAGAGAAGTCATGCATTCATTCTGAATGGGATGCTCATGAACTGCACAGTTTGCCGCTTGCAAATGAAACAGTATGTGATTTAATTTGATTCTGAAATTGTTGACTTTTCTAAAGCAAGAAAGAAAAACTGGCAGTCGAGCAAAATACTGCACATACCCAACACAATGGAGCAGTGCAAGCAGTGGCATGCTTTATCATACAGTAGCTTGGTGCGATTCATGGGTAGTCTTGTATTTAAGAAATCTTTAATTGCACAAGTCAACATCTGGTAAGAAGGCCAACTATGCAGACTATGAATACTGATATGCATGTGATTCATTCCTCATGCTTGTGCCTATAATCTTGTAGAGTAGCCCAAAATAGTGAAAAAGTACATGTTTACACATTTAAATTGCATTTTTTAGTTGTTCTTTTGGGACACATAGTAAAAGATGCTGGTGTTACCAAAATGGACTTCAGACATCTCTGTCTATTCTCTGCTGGTCTCAAGCAGATGGGTCACCCCATATGAGCTAGGTTCTCTTTGCCAGTTAGAACTATAAAATCTTCACACTGAAGGAAGGATAATTCACTGGTGCCACTGTTATCAGTGCTCCAATTACTGGACCAATAAGTGGACCAGTCACTGACTGAGTTTATCATTTTAGCTCTACAGTAGGGGTTGGTTTCTGGGCACCTACATATTATTCAAAACAACACATAATTATAAGTGATGTTTGTGCATTTAAAACTTTGAGAAATATGGTTCTTCTCATTTGGCCATGGTGAAAGTTGGAGGTCATACTGTTCACTGTTTTGGAGCGGAACTATGTCAATATGTACGTTACTGTGACTAATAGCGTGCAGCCTGGTATGAGGCTGGTGCGAGCCTGACAGCTGAGTCTGGTCGGTAACAGATGTTTCTTCATTGCGCGTGACTTAAAGTAAATTCATGGAGAATGAACATAAGCGTTGACATACGATGAGGGCTGCCAGCGTTTCCTCATGTGAGGCCTTGACATGCTTCCTGTCGCTCTGTGTTGAGGTCACCGTCTCCGTCCTCTGCTGCCTGGATTGGGCCAACTCACCACTCTGCTCCTGCTTTGGCTTCAACAACAACATAAAAAAAAGCTCACTGTAAATAGAGGGATCACCGCATTTGCTGACAGTAAACATGGCGTACATTTTAGAGAGCTGAATTCCTAGATGGACGAGCTGGCAGATTGAGGAGGATGGGTACTCTCACCAGGCAACTCCCGTTATCCTGAGATTTCATCCAGTGCTGCCTGAAGGCTTCAAATCTCCCAAATCTGGTCAACTGTTGGGGTAAGAGAGAGATTAAAATGTGTGTTTTTCTGGTGACAGATGGACATGTGTGTGCCTTATGTGTAACCCCACAATGTAAACAGTGTATTTATTCCATGTTTATGATTTGTGTTTTGAACTGGGTTAAGCCCCTGGCTGCCATACAGTTCCAAGATATTGTGGGGGGGTTCTTGTCATTGAATACTTGCACTGATCTTGTTCCACTTATTAATTTAAAATATACCATATGTATATATTTTACAATTTATTCCATCTTATTCTCTTGATTTCAGTCAAAAAAAAAGAATTGCACATTTTCCTGAAATAATAAATGGTGTCAGTGTCATTAAAGGAGGTGCAGTGTTAAACCAATGATCCGTTCCTTATACTGGCTGGCCATTAGCATCAGTTTAGTGGTCATTCAGGGCTCCTCTCGCAACATATGTTATACTGACTGTTGGCTCATTTCCCAACATTGACCGTTGGTGAACTGAGGCCTCCCTTTCACGTGCTGCTAATGCACCATCTAAAAGAAAAAAAAGTGTCGACAGAATAATTCTGTATGATACACTTACACTATATTAATTAATTCAGTCTCTGAGACATGGCACTAAAATGTAATAGTATGAGAGAAAAATAAACCTGACTCATCCTCGACCTCATCCATGTAGTGAGTCTTATTTCAGTAAATTAATCAACGAAACTGGTTTACTCCTGCTTGCACTAGTCATGTTTTTGGAAGAAGACCCTGAATGGAAGACTGGATTTGTGGTCACTGTTTCAGAAAGTAGTCATGTCCAGAAGGAGCTGGGGAATAAAGGTGTAATGATCCATTTTCTTAAGAACAAGGTCAAAGTAAGGCTTGTAGGATGTGGGCATGATTCACCAAGCATAAAACATATTAGACCTTTAGCTTTAGTTTATGGAGAAGGTTTCAGATAAATGCAGCATTTTGTTGAACCTGATTACATTATCCAGTTTTACAACACGCTGTGGAGTACTATTAAAAGCCATTGATGATCCTGAGTTGCAGCCTGTTTTTATACAGGCTATACATATCTGCAGCAGACACAAGGTAGCACATGAACTGTCTGTTCTCAGCGTATGTATTCAGGTCAAGAATACAGATTTCATTGCTGCAAAGCAGTGTTTTTTATTAGTGTCGTCATTGGCAACTAGTTGGTGACTTTTAAAAAAAAAACTGAACTCGTGCATCCCTGATAGCCGCATGATCATGTTGTAATGTCTCTTCGTTTAGAGAGGTGTTGGGTTAACTGTACGATCATTTCGGAGGATGCTGTTAGCTGATGATATACAGTGAGGTGTTTCTGTTAGTGTACCTTCATTAACACAAATGGGGTGGACAAATTAATAGAAAAACTTATGGACAAACTAATAAACGTACAACTGCGTAGGTGTATGTAATAAACTGACAACTGAATGTATGTCATTGTTCAGTATTTATAGCTGCTTCTACTTCTTCTTCATACATATATATATATATATATATATATATATATATATATATATACATACATACATATATATACATATACATATACATATATATACATACATACATATATATATATATATATACATGGCTTGCACAGAAAGCCATACATACAGTAAATAAAACAATATATTACTCTGCAACAAAAAATACAGCAAGTTAGGCTAAATGTTAATCTTGAATTTGCAATTAGTAGCACAGCTTGGCTAAAGCCCAATTTGAATGCAATTGTGTGAGATGTGGGTGGAGCAAGCTGCATATGAACCGCAACAGAGATAGGCATCGCAGATTAGGAGTGAAATTAATATCTTAAAAGATCCAGTGTGTCGGAGTTTAACATCAATTCAGGTGGTGCCTTCACACGGCCTTGGAGTGGACAAAACTGCTAGCCTTTCGTCCAATGCCTCTTTTCCTGCCGAGATCAGACTTCATAGGTAGCTCTGCTTACTCAGTTGCATTGAGATTAAACAGAGGGTGCTCTGCTATCATAGCTGTGTAGATGGTGTGAAAGGCTGATGGAGGGATAATTTTCATTATCTGTTAGCACTGTCTGTCAAAAAGACGGCAATTTGAAGGGGGAAAAAATCAAACATTCAATTTGAAATTCATCACTTAAATGTAAAGAAAGCATATAACTAGGGTTGCCTGTCTGGCTTGGTGATATGTAATATCATGTATATACTTCAACAGTCTGGCTTATATCCAGACTATAAAGAACAAACAAATTTCAGAGCTCATAAAAGAGCATGGTAGGCTAAACACATTCCCCAGGATATTCCACAGTACGCTATAAATTCTAAAATCCTGCATCGACATCACTACTGGTTTAGTCATTTGGTTCCAAGATATCAGTATGGGTTCCCTCTCTAATGGATATATTATCAAAGTATATCTTACAGGGTTTTGTGAGAGGTGAAGGTCCGTGATGGAGCGGATCATTTGTGGGGCAGGCAGATCTGACTGCCTGCTGTCCAGTTTCTGTATCAAACTCTCAAAACGATCCCATTCTGTGGTGCGAGGCAGCGAGATGGTGCCTTCACAGGGCCACAGTTCATGTCGAGGTTGGTGGCAGGAGTGGTAGAAGGAGGACCAGGGCTGCGGACAGTCAAATGGGCTCCACAGATGATTGCCAAAGCTTGGGTTCCAAGCTCCATCCTCCTCTGGATCACCGTGAAGATTTGTAGCCTGTTGTTGTCGCGGCTGCTGTGGCAGTGGACCTTTAGAGGGTTTCTTCTCCGACTTCTTTCCCCGGCCGATGCAAGTTAGCACCAGACTGCTGTTGCTCATTACATCAGTCACGTCATCTGAAAATTACCAGAGACTCTATGCGTTTGTAACAGATTCAGCAGAGCTTACTCAACACAGTGAAGAAACATCACCCTCTATAACTCACCGTTATTCTCAGATGTAGTCTTCTCTTTTCCAGCTCCCATTTCATGTCCCTTCTTCGTCTGGACCAGATTCTGAAACTTCTTTAGTCTCCCTGTGGTTTGAGTAGATTCTACCGTGGCAGCTTCAGTTTCACCAGCCTAAACACAAAAACAATAGAAACATTTTGTATTTAATACACTTAGCACAGATTCTGTGTATTTTATTGATATTACACAACTCACCTGCTATCAAACCTGTCTATGCATAATGCAACTTTTGCTCATTATTCAATGCCTTTGGTTCTTACCCGTATACCAGACTTTTTCCTCTTCATGCCTCTTTTTAGTCCATTATATTTAAATGACTGGTAAAGTTTGTGTTTGCTTGCTTATGTCATATTTAGATTTTACAAATGTTGGAACCCCTTTGTGCCATTATGCCATGAGACTTTCAACTCAAGTCCAAGTTTCCCCTGATGCTACTGTTTGGATTAACAATGAGCCTGATTACTACCCTTCCCTCATGTTTCCAGGCCACAGTCTCTGAACTGCATTCTGTCATGTCTTGTCATGTTTGTGTTTTTTTATTTCTGTTCACCACTTCCTATTTTATTTTGTCCACCTCTCCTCTCGTTATCTCTTCCTGTTTCTCCTGTGTGATTACCTGCCCCCCGCCCTCATGCGTTGCACCTGTGTCTCATTGTCTTCCCTCTCCGAGTATTTAGTCCGTGTGCTCCCTGCTCTCTGTGCCAGTTCGTCTTTATCCGTTGTCAAGCGTTCCAGCGTTGTTATTCAGTTTGTATTTTCGTGGGTTTTTGACTTTGGATCGTGTTTTTAGGTTTAGTCTCTATCTAGCCCCGTCTGCCTTCCCTACCTGACACCTGTGTACCGAACCTGCAGTCCGATTAAAGGACTGCTTTTTAGAAACATCATTGTCTGTGAATTGTGCGTTTCAGTCTACCCTTGTGTGCTTGTCAGAATCCTGACACATTCTGGCTGCGAAAACACATTGTTTAGTTGGGGATCTTTGTCATGTTTTAGCTGTAAACCCTTTCACCAATCTTATGCCAGATTTTATACACAAAAAGAAAAGAAGATTCTTAAATATTATCTTTGAGGGCAATTTGACGTCATTCAAAGTTTAAAGCCTCTAAATATATGATTTACATATTTTTTTGCTTCATTGTTAATGACATTTCCTAATTTAACAGGGACACAGACACTGGTTCCAACATAATATTGTTGATAATAGTTGGAATAATAGGTTTTCATACCAATGTTTTAGACATCAAGCATATGTACTTAGACTTTATATAAAGCTTCTTAAACATATCTCTTTCCAATTTAAGGTCAGTCAGTGAGATTGTATGGTGATCTGTATATATATACACACACACACACATATATATATATGATTTTTTTGGAGGTTTAGAAAATGTTAATAAATTTGAAGGTAATAGAGTTAATCATCCTGCGTTTATGTCTTGTTTATGATTCTTGTCATGTTTCGTGTGTGTGTGCGTGTGTTGTGAGCCCTTTCACCTAACACATCCTCAACTTTGCATGCAGAAAAGAAAAAAACTAAAAGAGAGGTGTAATCACCAAGCATTTCACTGCAAAACCAAAAGAAACATTAAAGTTAAACATTAAAGGTTCTATGAACCCTGTAAAAACATTTGTGGTTCTTGCATGGCTCCTACTGACCTTTCATCTAGCGTCACCAGCGGGAAGTTTTAGTGAAATATATTTTGTGAAATATTTTCCTACAACATATGAGCATGTAAGCAGGTCAGTGTGATCCTTTTGGCATAAGTTAACGCTCAGTCTCAGCTCTTAGCATATTACTCATCTAACAATTCTTGATTTAGTGTGTGGCTCATAAGTTAAGAACCACTGGAACAGCTGTAAAAATAGACGATCTGATGAACCTGCCTAGTTAAGTGATGCAATAAGTAAGTTTACAATTGTGTAAATATTGGGTTGCTTTCTTAAGTGGACTTTATGCCTCTGTGGGACTAGATGACGTAACTTACGTACTCCGTAAGCCAGCGCCTGTGTGAGCCATTTATACTGCTCGTCAGTCTGGCTAATTCTGTAAAAATTCTAGTTAACTTTTGTTTCTACTTCCTGCTTCACTTTCAAGAATGGTGATGAAACATTAGCCGAAATTTCACGGAAGTCGAGTCATACAAATGTTTGTATCTCTGAACCATCTCTAAGAGCCAGAAATACTAAAGCGGGAATAACACACAGTTACGTTTCTGAGAAGGTGCACATTAAGCTACAGCGTTAGTCTGGGTTAGGGTCTGCATATTATGTGGTACACTATCTGCAACTACACTGTCACATGCTTCCTTTTGTTGCACACACGAGACAGTGAGAAACTGCTGTCATACTGTGATGTTCCACAACAAACAGCACAAAGGTGTCCAGATCTAAAGAACACACGCCAGATATAAAAGGGACCTTATGAAGGAGATTAATGTGTATAAAGCAGATTAAAGTGGCCCGCAGATCTGATTCAAGTGACTTAACACTGTCCTCTCCGAGGTTTACTTCACTTTACCTCATCCAACCTTCATTCAAACTACACAAACCTACTTAGCTAGAGCTTTAGTTGGATTTCTCTGCTCACACATTTAAACATTAGTTGATAATGCGTGTTTTACCTACATACAAATTACTACTGCTTGCCTTATTTACCATTATATATATATATATATATAGAGCCTGGTTGATCGAAGATAGCAGACCTTCACCTCACGTGCGCTAACATGTGCACAAACATCCACGTATGCCAGGTATGACACTCACAGCCATGTGCGGACAGGATTACAAAATGCCAAACTCTGCCATCCGCGTGGCTTTGCAAACAATTATCATTCGTGGTGCTAAACTGATTATGTCAAGCGGCAAAGAGCGTGAAAAAGGTCAATGTTAACAAGCAGATTCCCCGACATGTACTGACTACAGTCCAAAATGTGATCCCCATTCAGAGACTACATGTATAATAATAATGATAATCACAAATAATAAATTACTGCTACTATACTGAAATCAATCAATCAGTGTTGTGATTTGACAATATGATGTGTTTACCTGTGCTGGTGGATCTGCCTGTGTCCTGTCTTCTCTGGTCTTTGGGCTGCCCTGACACGGAGATTTTTCTGCAAGAAAGATCCACACATTAGATAAAACTTTATTTCTTCTCAATTTACATGTCAAAAAAATAAATAAATAAATTGATTTTCCTTATGTCATCATCAGTTACATCAGCTGTTTCTGGGCCCTTATCTCTGAACTCAGTGGGCTGTAGTTCACTAATAAACACTTTGGTTTTGAACACGTGGGCGATTACTTTACCTCTCTTCTTGACTTGCTTTGGATGAAGTAAGTCACTTTTGTTACCAGATGACATCCAGCAGACATGATTATTGTCTTTTTCTGAAATAGGCAAGGGGAAGAAGAAGGAAGCGAGTTGTCACGTTGAGGCTGTGTCCAGAAAGATTCAACGTAAAACTAAGGATCAAGATGAGCAGTGTAAACCCAAAGCTCCAAAGTCACAATAATTTATGAACCCAAAAAATTTAAAATAAAATAACATGAGGAATATGAACTCCTGTGTCTGTGTTTTCTTTGTACCAACCTAACATTTCTTTGTCCAAGACTGATGTTGGTACATGTGACCTAAAATGATAAACGATAAGAAGAAATAGTTTCATTTTGTAATGGAAAAGCGAAAGAATAGCAACAAATCATAAAAGCTGCTACTAAACTCACCGTTCACTGTCCCTCTTTAACTTGACTGTACTCTGAGGTCGATGCTAGTGGAACAAAGACAACTCAACTTAAGTAGATGAATAATAAAGGAATTTATGCATTAAAACTCTATACATACTCCTATCCAGCTGATGTGGACTAACTATCCCGTCATCTTTCTTAATAGTAATTATCCATTTACATGTTGCATGCATGTGAAGCAGCAGTGCAGTGTCTAGTAACACATAACGTTTGTATTCATGTTGTGTGCCAGTGAACATGTCAGATCCAACACTTTAACACTGTATCACACAGACGCTCCCTGCGGTCAGTTAATATTCTGACACTCATCTCCGTACTTTGAATGTTTGAAATTTTAATTTCAAAGCAACATTTTATAAGATCATGATCTGCATAAAACATTAAAGATGACAAACTTACGGAGCTGATGGATGGCTCTGAGCCGCCCCACTCAGCTTTACGACTGAGAAGAGCAGAACTGCACTGGGGATGGCCTTCCTCAAGTGTTTGGCTATATGCTGGTTCATATATGCTTTCTGTGGAGCCATCCTGAAAAAAAAAGATGAACAAACATGACCCCTGTATTTTGACTGCAGCCTTGTTTAAATACCATTGTTCCTGATTCACCATAGACCTCTAAGGCGAGGATTCACACTGAGTTAGTCATGCAGACGATAAAAAGCTACTAAAATCATTTCATTTCACAATCATTGATTGCACAAACTGGATTAATGTTACAGTAATTTGAGAATGCATAATGATAGTTAACATTACATTGCAGGCCAGTGCATTTTAGTCCTCATTTTTAATTTGTCTGTGCAAGGTTTGCATTGATATTTCAGAAGTACTTCTTTAGGTACTCAGGTCTGACTGTCTGACCGTTCGAGAATGAGTTAAAGGATTCAGTTTTCCTGTGTTTGTACTACTTGTTGAAACCTGAAACACAACAATACCAAAAAAAAAAAAAAAACTATGCATGAAGTCAGAGGAAAAAAGTCAATGGGTGAATAAAATAAATTAGAAACTGACATCTAACTTGATTATATATTATAGCGAATTCATTTAAATTCATACATTACACTTGTGAAACTTCTCACAATATGCTGTTTCTTCTGCTGCCTGGAGTTCCCCAAGGATCCCTCTTGGGGCCTGTTTCATTTTTAATGTAATTGTTTAAGCGTGTCCTTACCATTGGCATATTTGAGACTGAAACCAGTGCCTTACTATGACATGAAATTGAGAAAAAAATTCCACTGGTTTTAAAGTGTGCAAACGGTGGATGCCAACTCAAACCTGGACCTTGAACCCAAAACCTTCTATGTTTAAATATAATTCTTTGTGTAATTATATTGTGAAGCTGAAGATGATTTGTGGTTATATCACTTGCTGCGTTTCCATTACTCCTAGAAACGCGCAAAACCTAAACATCTCAATAAATAACTGGCAATAGTTAACGGCTACGTTTTGAGAAAGCTCTCAGATATAACTAAAACATTTTAACGCTCTCCTCAGGCGGTCTTTCAGATGCATCGATATAGAAGTCGAATCGCAAAAGCTTTTTCGCAATTCCCGCCAGATGACGCAGGGGGGTCATGTGACCAGTTCATTTGAAGCCCTCAAGGTGAAGTCTCACGTGATGAGAATTTAAGAGAACAGTGGGATACCCTGACACGAGATTTCACGAGAGATTCCACTTTTCAATGGAAACACGTGCAAAGCGCAATTCAGAAATATGTTTTTTTTTTTTTTTTTGCAAAAAAACTGTAATGGAAACACAGCTAGTGTGACATGATGCCATTACCAGTATAATACAACAAATACTCAGTTCCTTCAGAGTAAACTACCATTAATCCTGTGACTTCTTGTCCTGTTCAAGCAACATATAAAGTTAAATGAGTTAAAGTTAAGTAAAACTGCAGGACATTGTGTCATGTTAACAGAACTCAACAGTGAATCATCAGCCACACTATAGAAAGCATTTCATTTGTACTTGCTGGTATCCAACCAAAATGCAGCAAAGACGAGGATGGCAAAGCATGACAGCGTCTAAGAAACATAATGAATATGACAGACAGGCAGACTGAGGGAACATCTTGTCACACATAGAAGAGCCCATTTCAGTTACTTGTCAGCAACAACAACATGAGCGGTGTCTCCTGCTGTGGCACATTGTCTCCTCCTTTAAGGCTGCGAGGACTTTAAAGAGGTCCTCCTGACAGGTAAACTTACAATGTACAGCAGTTCAGAGGATGAATCTTACCAGTGTGAAGCAGAACAAGTTCATGGCCAATGGTCTGTGTTGAAGACAACGGAACCTGGTGGAGATGAGCTGCCCGCCACGGCCTCTGTGACGCACAAACGCACTTTCACACACCACCCTCCCACTCAACACCCTAACACACCCCAATGATGCCAAGGCTCACACAGCCCCCACGCTGCCTCCCGCCCAGTGGCTTAATCCTGGTTTCAAATCCCTCGCCTAATCCAATAGATGCAGTGAGCCATCGCTGTCCAATGTGGGCCCCCGTCCAGTCAGGTCACCCGTAACAACGAGACAATAAACAACACAGGCCGGCTTTGTTTGGCATGTGTCTCAAATGATTATTATAATGACCTGATGGAGATTAGGCAGTCACTAAGTGGGGTCAAACTTCCAGTGACTCTGTTTACTGAGAAAGATGTGCCACTTTCTGTTATTATTCACGCAGAATACAAGTAATCAGTGAGGTGTTGACACGGGGAATCAAATGTGTTTTTTCCCTGTTTCTGTATAGATTACCAGTGTTAGCAGAGCAGAGCTGGTGATCAGTCACAGAACACTTTTCATTATATGTCTTCCTGTATTTTTAATGTAAGGACAGTTATTAAGTATTGCACTTAAGCACAGTTTTATTCTACTATACTCAACTGACATTTCACATATAAAACGTTTCTACTTAGAAACAATCATTGCATCAATTTGTTTGACACAAAGCATGTTGTGAACCTCTGGACTAAACTAGCCAGCTTTGTGTAAAGTGTACTTAGCTGCAGCACAACAGTAAAAATGTATTACACATGGAGAAGCACAGCTTGTCAACAGGCGTAGCAGGCAGCTGGTTGGGGCCCAAGGCCAGTGGGTGGGGGCCCAAAGGCTGACACATTTTATTCTTCAACAGTGACAACGTGCTAAGTTTTCAATGACAGCAGGATAACTCACTCAGTTGCATGTTACAACATGTAAGGGGACCGTGTGCTACATGTTTGTGTGCAGTCTTCACAGTAGTTACGTTTGACAGTGATTACCTCAGTTAACAGACACATTAACAAGGCTCCAGCCAGCAATTATATTATGCTGAAGGTGGTTACTGTTTGTGCCATTACATTTTGTGAAAGCGAAGTCGGGATATCACTATCTGTGACATGATGCAGTTACCAGTGAAATAGAACAAATACTCAACTCCTTCACAGCACTCCAACACTACAAATAATCCTGTGACTTACTGTCCTGTTCAAGCAGATGCACATTCATCCTTTCTTGGACATATAAAGTTAAGCAAAATTGCATCACTGAATCATCAACGACACTATAGAACGCATTTGATTTATATGTGGCCGTGTAGAAGTCCCTGTGTGCATGTACATGTACAACAAATACATCTACTTTGATACTTTAATCAAGATTTTGTGTATTACCTTTGCACTTTCAATCACCTTTGCACTTCTTTGTTGACTCTCTGTATAAAGCAAAGAACACACATTCTTTATAACAGATTTTTATTATTTGAATTAACAGGATCACATGTATTTGGCAAAAGCATCTTTGCAGTGCAGTTTCAGAGAAGCTCGTCTAACATTTAGCTTTTTTCAAAGTAGCTCCTCTTGATCCTTTTTTCACTCTGCCTAATTCCATAAATATCTGATTACAAATCAGTATTACAGCCTTTTTGTGAGTCTAAACATCAGTGAACGTCTTGAGTCTTTGCAGCGAACGGGCTCCTGAACATAACACTATTCCATTACGATTGATGTCAGGCTTGAAATCTCCCTCCCCCATTGCTCCCTCGTACAGTTGTCGAGACCTCCTCCTGCCCTGCCGTCTTTTTGTCTGTCATCTGCAGATGAAGAAGACCTTTCATGTTGCTGTGATCAGAGCTCGGCTGCTGAATTAGGTCAGAGAACGAGGACAGAGAGATGTTTTGCTCTTTCCGGAAGAAGACTGAAGAATCTCTCTGCACATTTTCATATCTGTACTATATGTTGTATAGATATTAATGTGGCAGGTGTGACCCCTCGGGGGTCTGTGGAGGTATATTTAGTTGACATTTTTTATACTTTTTTTTTTAAATTTTCCACTACAATTTTGTGGCACGGACGCCCTACTGTTGCCCCGGTTTGAAATGAAAAAATAATATTTGAACCTGTTTATTATTTGAATAGCTTAACATCGAACATGCAACATGATAATAATAATGTATGTTAACAAACAGCACTAGGCCTTGCCCTGAAAAACATTGAAGACCCCTGATTTGCAATGTATTATTAATTTATTTGGGGCATTGATCGACTATGTTTCTGGAAAGAAATATACATATTTAAAGATAATGACTCACAGATACCTTTAATATCCCTAATCGCCGCGTATATTCATCTCTTGGCATTTTAGGATTATAGTAAGTGCCCTGCCCTGCCCTCAAGTGCACATCTACAGTGTTAATATTATGTCTGTAATCTCTGCAATCATTCACCACAATCCTCTAAGTAGCTATCAGCGCTGCACCGTATTAAAAAAAAAAAATGCTATGTGCTGCATATTTAATATGCTATGGTGCTACAGCTGACCCCTGCCACAGAACAGCTGCTACAGACGGAGGAAACAGAGCTGATGTGGAAATCCTGGTGTGCTCATGTATTTAACAAATTCGTGGCATATTTAGAGCTATGGCGTTATGTAATTTAACATGACTGAGTCATCTCCAGCACTTGGCTGAGGTACAGCACGTCAAGACCCAGAATATCCAAACGGTTCGCTGTGAATGCCAGAAGCGGACCTTTTTTATTTATTTGAAAATAAATGAGTAAATACTTATCTCAATAAAATGATAGAGATGCCTATCAAAACTAGTCCCCCAGTACGTTTTGTATTTGTTGAAATTTGGAGATTTTTTGATGTTGTATTTGATCAAACTTCACTAATAAGGATTTACATAAGACTAAGGCAAGCACAGTTATATTAGTAGACACGACAAAGCGGCAGCGGTGATGACCTCTGCTCAGATGGAAATAAATTTATATCATTAATATAAAAAACAGAAAAACCATAAACACACAGATGACCAAGTCCGTGTCAATATGGTTGTCTATTATAATATTAATATTGTTTTAAAGTATCATGTTTAAGTCATATATAAAACCTGTTTATTTCTGTGAAGATGTTTCCATAAAATATGTTGCTGAACTTGTGTCTGGTGTAGCTCTTAAGAGCTGGTGTTTGTTTCAGCCTTGCTAATGTGTACACTAGTAACCTTTTAAACGTCACATTACTTATACACAATGTACTTTATATACATGTATGTGTCATCAGAAGGAAAAAGATGCTGTTTCTATGGGGACAGAACACTGGATCCGTCCTTTACAGTATTCCAGTGAGTCAGTGTGTGAGGGGGACATATGGAAAATACATTGCTGAAGACATAATGGATACTTTATGTGCAGTTCCACATGTGATTCAATATGTTACGATTTTAGTATTATTTGGTTGCATTTAATGTCTGTGAGGCTACTATTATCTAATATCATTGTCCTGTATTTGGGTGTGACTCCTGGTCTTATGGTTGGTTTTGTAGATGGGCTTTGACCTATAAAGATTACAGAGGGCTGGACTGGGAAACTCCTCACACATTACGCTGTAATCTTCATTAGGTGCTTCAACATTAGTATTTTTTTTTTCTTTTGCACAAGCTAGTGGGCGACTACACTTGCACATCACTCTTGCTGTTGCTGATTAACTTTAATTATTTTAGCATTGCTTTGTTGTGTCAATTAAAAAATTCTGTTTTATGACATATTGTCTATACCTTAATGCTCCACTTTAACCACTTCAAACACTAATATACTGCCCTCTGCTGGAACCAGTCAGAAACACAAGTTCATACATTCCCAGACTCAGCAGGCCTTACTTTAATCTGTTCCAACCTAATAATCAGCAATGACAAAAATAAACTCTGTTGTCTTTTGTGACCAGATGAGACTGAAGCACAAACATGAGAGCAGCATCACAGTGTAAAATCACAATACACCAGGTACTACTACGAGTCTTGTGTGGTAAATTTAAGACTGTAGTTCAGATAATGAAGTGGAAATCAGTGTAAACTAGCACTGTTAATGAAACATGAAAACATTAACATGTTGCCTCTCTTCTGATATAGTTGTGATATTCACCAGTAAACCCTTATCAGCTCATACAGTGTATCATTTCACATTATTTACTGGAGTCTACTGCAGCCTGTACAGTACGCTGTATGGCAATGCAGACATCACGTTGATGATTCTGTGTTGCCCCTGTAGATGGCAGTGTCACATCTACTGTCTTCAAAGTTGCTATGAGCTCATCTGTCAAAGCTGAACCTTACAGCCTTGTGTTAATAAGAGCACCTCTTATTAGTGATCTTAAGAACATGTCAGAGATCACTCTGATTCAGTTTTGCAGTGTTGTTATAACTTGTGTTTATTTAGATATCCTCCAGCCTTCCTCTGTCTCTCTAAGTTATGCATCTCACACTTTGAGTTTTGTAAGAATGGCCGCCGTGGGATCTTATATTACTTGCATAAATTTCATCCAGTGCGGCACCAGTTATTCCTGAAAAACTTTAATTAAATAGCATAATTCTTCTTTTGACAGACTTAATATAATGTGATCCATTGATTCCCATCCTTCCACTGTGTGTGATTATAATATTAAATCAGAGTAACACCTTCAACCCAAGCCTGCGGCTGCTGCTGTAGGTAAGTTTGACCTCCACTCTCACACGGCACAATTCCCACTTACTCAGACAAGTTCCTCCAAACGGGGGATGGAGACCACACCTCTGACCCCGCGCCCAACCTCTCGTTTACCCAGCATTCCTGCGCTGACCTCTGACCCCAGGACGCATGGAATCTCTGCCAAGAGGCTACGACCTGGTGCCCTCTGCTGCAACCTTTTGAACTTTTGACACCACCCAGTCAAAAAGTGAAACAGTTTGTCCCCTCGGAATAAATGACCCCTCGTCCCCTTGTCCAGCAAAAGTATGCGAGCGTGTTGACCCCGCTCAACCTTTCATTAGCGCTTCCTTTTATTATGCCACTTCCTCCCTGCTGCCTCGTCAGCACGTCACGGAGTTGGGGGATGGTGGAAGTAGGGAAAGGTGAGGGGTGGGGTGAGGGGGGGAGAGCAGAAAGGAAGACAGAAAGCAGAAGAAAAAGCCAATAAAAAAGTGATAGAGAACCACAGAGAGGACGAGAGAGGAGGAGATAGGGATGCAGGACGAGGGGCGGGAGATAGAGCCGGGGAAAGATAGATTGGCAGCATCTGCTGCGTTGACTGAAATGTCACCTTTAAATGGCTTCCCTGTCCTTGATGCTGGACCTCCCTATCTGATCTCCATTCTCCTTGGGAGTTGTAGTTCTGATGACTTATGTAGGACACGAAACAGATCTCTTACAAAATATAGCCCCTGCTCCAAGACGTCTGCAAGAGGGAAAACAATTTCTCATGCCTCCCATGGCTCGGGGAGTGGGACCGAAAATGACCATTTGAATGTTAAGCCAAAGGTCACTGTGTCATGTATGAATAACATAATTGGATTTTGTGGTTTGCTGATACTGAGAGCTTACCGTGGTATGCAGCTATTCACCCCAACAACTGTAATTCATTCCCCCTCCTGTTTTGCTCTCATATGACATGAAATCTATTTTTCTTGAACACTGCTGGTACAGTAAGACACCTCGGCTTGTCCTAAGCACATTTAGCTTAGACACAGCTGAACAGCACATGGAGCTGTTCAGCTGTTTAAATTTAGCACTGAGGATTTAATCGCAACACTCAGTGAAGAAGAAAAGAACTGAAAATCCCCCCCCAAAAAATGGGCCTGAGATGGAGGAACACGTATTGTGTATTACATGTAAATATCATGCGGCTAAATCTGCCTCGAGGGAGGAACGCCACATTTACATCTGGAAGGTGGCAGATCGTGTTAACTGTCGCTTGACATGAGAAGCGGCTGACGTGTGTAAGAGATAAGTGTGTGCGTGCGTGGGTGTGTTCACGGCATCGTAGGGGCGGGGGTCCGTAGCATTTTGGGGCTAAGTCAGATCATGCTGACATTGCCTCCATGTGGTGGCTTGCCACAGGGCACAGCAGTGCCATACTTGATGTCATTTCTATCTTAAATGTCACTCTCAGTAAGCCCATCACCATCTACTGGCTCATGTCTCCAGGGCCACATTCACCCTTCAACCTTACAGTAATGTAGCAAAGAGGAGAGGGCAGCCAGACCTCGTATCCGGCTCTCAAAGGCCGCTGTTTACTGCTCTTTTACATAATCTATTGTGTCACCATAGCACGTTAAACTGAAAGATACACTGGAAAAAAAATAATGAGGCTCAGCAGACCTGTGAGAGCTATAATTTGTGAACTTATGTGCACAGTTGATATTTGCGCACTGGTCTTACCACCGGCCCTAAAGTGACCTTTGCTCCAGCGTGACCCAGGGGTCGTGGAGTGGCCTTTTATTCCCACTGGTGTGGTGACAGCCCGGCTAATTACCAACACTGTGGGTCGGAGAGGGCCATAAAAGGAGTTATGGCTTCAGGACGACAAAGCACTGTAACGCTGGTGCTCATTTACTAGAGCGCTCGGGCTGCTGTCTTCTGTATTCATTGAGGAAACGGGCGTGTGCGTGTACCAACACATCATGAACAAAAGTTCTGCTAATCCTAAATCTCCCAATTCAATAAACATGTAAAAAACAAAAACAAAGATAGAGATAATGTAAAGAGTGTAGTTCAGGTTTAAGCAGGTTTTGTGACATGTCTGCAATGTTGTCGTGTTTTTGCACATTAGAAACATCCAACTCATGTATTATTAATATTACGAATACATACATCACATTAAAGTGGTTTTGAAATTGAAATATTGAAAAGACGACAGAAACAGTCATATCAATAAAATGAACTTTTGAACTAAAAGGCTTTTATTAGCTTCCATTTCAGTTCCATTGGATTATTATTTATTCATGTGTTTAGTCAGATGGTTTTAAATTGTCTGTGCATTAAGAGATTCACAAGTTTCTTTCGAGATACTTGCAAGTCTCTTTGCAGTACTGTGTTTCATACATCATCTGTGTTGTCATTTAAAATACATTTCTTACTATTTGGTGACATTGAAAAAAATATTATTTGGTTTGCTATTGGCCTTCAAAATGGCTGCCGAGCTAACTGACACCCAAGCTAGCACAAAATGTAAAGAGATGTAGCCTGATATAATTCAACATTCATTATGACAGTGGATAAAATGTGAAACAGGGCTAGCTGCTGACAATTGTCACTTTACTTTGCATCTCATCCCAGCTCTGAAGAGCTTAACAGCAGCTCTCAATCTTTTAAAAATATACCTTAAGCATTTTTTGTTCACTCTCCCTGTGATGTCGCATTGTTTTAAGCCGTAAAAAGCAGCTATTTTCAGCAGCTACTGAAGACTCGTTTCATGGTCATTGTTGAGCACTAAGCAGCAAAGTTAGCAATTAGCTGAGAAAAGAAGAGCATTTGAAGCGAAAGGGACAAATATTTCCTTCCTATAAACACAATTAATTAGGTAGCCAGAAATAATGATTTTTTTACACTATACAAACTGGACATGTTAGCAAGGAAGAATGTGCTGTCGCAGCTAAAGGTTAGCCACATCAAGATAAAAGGTGATAATTATGTTTTCGCAGTTTGCTTCTGCTGCCCCCGAGTGGTCAGAATGTCCCTCGTTGCAGGTTTAACTAATATTTCATATAGATTTTTTTTATTATTATTATTTTTACCATTTTTATCTCACTATGTAGTTGTTATGATGAATCTATATTCTCTATAACTGCTATTTAAACCAGAACAAAGTAACAGTTTAAGAATGCAACAAAGAAGCAACAGACTAGGTTAGTTCAGTTATTATGTGTGGAAGTTTGCATGTGTGGATGCTGAATGCCAGTGATCTCACGTTAATTCATGACTGCAGTATGTTAACTGTTTCCACAACATCCATTACTGAAAGGCATCACTGAAAGCTACCACGGGAGCAGATTACATCTTTGTAACACAGTGCTCTTCATGGCAGAGTGATACATTCTGAATGCTTTCTCAACACAATTCTCTGTTCTTTAGTTATTATCTTTCCCCCGAGCAAGCAGACATGAATTAAAGGAGTTTACTTTTCACTGTAAAACTCAGCTGCACTTCAGAAGAGTTTCTGTGTTTTCATTTCACGACTTAAAGCGGCCCAGCTGCACATCTCCATCTGCACTTTATCAAAGTCACAGTAATGAAACACTTCCTTACAACATCCAAATATAGAACAAAATGAAAGCGGTGTCAAGAAACAAACAAACACAAAATAGATAATCCATTTGTGACCCATTTCTGTCCCTGTGTGTGCTCAAATTGTTTGGAATAATAAGATTTTTTTTAAAACAAAAAAAGATCTCCCCCAAGGCACCTTAAATGCATCACCTAAATAAGAAAAACAAACAAACAAATATAACTTTCTGACAAAAGGCTTGTCGCTGTGGGACCATAAAGAAATATTACTCCAGAGCAAGAGGCTTGTATAGCAACCAACACCCTCCTTAAACAAAAAGATAGAAGAGAAGATCTGAGACTTGTGAAAGCACCGGTGTGATCCCACTTCTAATTTTGACATTCCCACCCCAACGTGTGCATCCAAGTGTGTGAAGCTGCTAGCATTAGTGCTGCTTCTCTGATCGTGCGACAGCAGAGGAAGGACGTCGTGGCCATGTGTGTTTTTAATAGGATAGCAAAATAAACCGGTTTTCTGGTCAGCAATTAGCCATTCTTCTGGCTCAGGGTAAATTAGGAAAAGCTGCAGAAAAGAGGCTTTGAAGGCCCGAGGAAGGAACAGATACACAGGCAGGATCTTGGTTCCTTTTATTATTTTAGTTTCCACTTCAGCCCTGTTGAGTCCCCTTAGCCCCTGTCTGAACTGTACTGCAGACGCTCCCTGTACAGCTCCATGCTTCGGGTCTCGAATCATCTCCTCATTTCAAGTGAATGCATGTTGACAAATGTTTTTTTTTTTTTTTTCTAAAGTGATGATGATGCTGCTGGCAGGGAGGAAATCAAATATTCGATTATTCTCATGGCAAACCACAGAACACATAAACTCCCGTCCCCCACATTTGAACCACATTATTGACTGTTTGGAGATCAGATGCAGCATTCTGACTTATCGTCAAGTGGTGTGGACATATCACCATTTGGCCTACTGGGAGAAAAAAGGGCTTCAAACTTATTCTGTTGTTAAGGTGATGATGACGTGGTTAAGAATCCCAAAAAAAAAAAAAAAAAAACGCCATCACTTGAGGGATGGAAACTGTATTTACCCATCGATATGATTTATGTCGGTAGGACACTGTTTGGATTGAGGTTGTTCATAAAAGCGAAGTCAAAGAGCACAGAGAGGCCTCAGGGGCAGGTGATATGCTGCTGTGATGCTGCCTGACATCTTCCTCAGAGGTGTTTCAGGCAACAAATAGCAGGTCTGTCTGCTGTCAGCCGGTAGGCCACCTGGGGGGTCAGGCCTGACACTCCACGTTGTGACAGCACAAGTGCCATGCTCTGCCCCCCACTCACTTCCTCTAGTCCACGGCCAGGCTGGAGCCCCAGAATGCACCGGGAGCCGTCATGACCGATGAGGAGTGACGCCGCTGAGGAGGGAGAAAAATCCCTCTTTCCTTAAGGTGCAACGAAAGGTCAGGAGCCCGGTATCACTGGGAGAATTACTCACCGTGCTGCATACCTTGACATCGACAGAGAGGCGACCTGTGGGGAGCAGGCGAGAACGAGATGAGGGGAGAGAACAGGTGGAGGGCTGGAGAGCAGCAGCAGATAGGTGGTGAGGGAGTAATCAGTCCGGGGGTGGAGGATGACAGGGTCAGGGGGAGGTGGAAATGCGGGTTGAGGTAATGGGCTACAGGGAGTGTGTACGTGCGTCCTGGCGTTTGAAATCCCAGTGTGCGAGTGGGCTTTGTTTGGAGGTTAGGTGGAGGCGGGAGGTCGTTGAAAACGTCTTGCCCTTGCAGCACTTCATCACATTCAGTTTTTTATCCACGCTTCCTGAACTTCCACTGCCTTTTTCCGCTCCAGTTGGCTCTCAGCAGACAATGCGATCAGAGTGTCCCTGCATGTGAATTGTGCAAGCATGTTCCGGTCTTTAGTTAAGATTTCAATGGTGCGTGCACCTCCGCAAGGTCGAAAACCTAATGAGAACTCTCCAGGGACAACCGCAATTATCAAATAACTAAATGCAAATCCAGTCAAGACTTTACTTTGGCCTGGAAGAGAGTTTTCTCTCGCAATTCTTACTCCCCGAGACTATGTGGATGTCAGATTCTGGTAGCTTGTCAATCATAGTTAGAGTCACACTTTATATTTTATTCTTTGACAGTCTGCTACTTAATACATCCTCAACTAAAATTCTTCTTCCATCATGGCAGCCTCACCATCTGATTCACTCAATATCCTACAAAGCACACACTATCTCACTGTGCCGCATTCTCTCAGCTTGCCCACACACAACGCAATCCGAATTTAAGCACATGAGCGCCTGGTATTTGACTGCTCCGGAGTCTGAATAGCGTGGAGGAGAGCTGAGTGGAGGATTGAGATTGATCAGCGGTGAGACAGCGGTTGTGCCACTCGCTGAGCGTTTCAGAATTTTTAAGGTCACCCTCACTAGAGGCAAAAGGGCGCATCAATTTTAGAGTCCTCAAGAGGAGACACCACCTCCTCCTCGATCATTCAGCCCCCTGTGGAGACACGACATCTGAAGGTGCACTTGATTTTGTGGAACCCGCTACCGTGCATGATTGGAATAAAACATATACAGGCACAACCTGGGTAAACAGATGGAAAGCGTCTCCACGTTCGGCTTTAAACAGTCTCAGAGAGCATGTAACAACTGGAAGGTAACTGATTAGTCACTTGTCACTTGTCAAAAGCAATATGGTGCTCTGTGAGTCATACTTACTGTGCATGTCTTGAAAATAATTTCAGTATGAGCAACTGCAAGAGTTTATGTTTAAATAGCAGCAAGGGAAGTAACTTTGCTCTGTCATTCAGCTGCGAGAATAACTTAACACAACATAACATCTCATGTAGCAACACTCTTAAAAAATGATACTATCTCTACTTCAAAAAAAAAAGGTAGCAAATTGCACGGATCTTTTAAAGTGCTGCCAACTTAACCACTACTAAGTAAACCCTGCAAGACTTTTGTAGTTAGACTAAGTCAAATATTTAAGTACAACCAACATTATTTACTTAACCATTGATTATAATTTCATTTTTATGTTTTCGTGATATTAAGTAGTCAAAATGTGTTTGTGTTACGTCCATGTGTTTGTCTTATGTCCAGTCTACTAAGAAATCTCCTTGCAAATAGTTACCTTATTTAATTTGAGTCACAATAAATTACTCATTGTAATTCCAGGTTTATAATCACAAAAACTGTCGACTTTGGCTTTTCTTTGTGACATTACCTTTGGAAATGTTTTCAGTCCATCCTGCTCATCGTACATGAACCATGTGACCCCTAGGGGGTCGACGGAGGTACTGCAAGGGGGTCGCAAAATTTTTCGCAAATGAATATTTGAACCTGTGTATTATTTGAATAGCTTAATATTGGATGCAAAATGATAATAATAATGTACATTTACAAATAGCACTAGGCCGAGTTTAACATAGAACACATACGGTTGGTAGAGGGTCCCTACTTAATCTCTCCATCAGTTTGGAGGACTGTGGCCTGAAAAACGTTGAAGACCCTTGCTTTAGGGACATCAAGGTATTTCAAAACCTCTGTTATTCACAATCCCTGTACTGACTGGATCAGGCGTTATGGCACCTCTGGGGTACTTCAACATAGTATCGTCACCGTCCTGTCATAATTTGGTCGCAATCATTGTTTTCAAGTCGACCAAGAAACAAAAAGTACAAAGTACAAAAAGTGTGTCTGCATGTAACTGTCTGGTGGACTTACCAACTGATGTTTAGAGGGAAACGCCTCCTTTTCGTTGAGATACACCATTAAACCTTTCTTCTTGTTCCCACAGAATTAATACATATATGGCAGGTGACTGTATAAACCACCCGTCAATCACTATTTTTAACTTTAACCAATAGGATGAACAATGACATATTATGATGGTGTCAAATAGAAAACACGGCAAGCCACAGTCTAAGAATCTAGCTCAGCAGCTAGTTTTCTAGCCAGCAAGTCGGTAGATGATTTGTTCCATGTTGGGAAGGAAAGCAAACTTAAGAAGGAGAATCAGCAGATGGAAGGCAATCACAGAATTACCAAATGAACAGGCACTTCTTAGTGTCATTACCACAGACTGCTGTGACACACCCAAAACACACTCTTAGCTACTAGTAGTAACCTCAAATTAATGAAACCACTGTGGTTTGGCTACATAATTCCAAGCCTGACAGGAAGGATTCTCATGTGATCTTGCAAATCTCTTGAGATTTCAGCTGCCTTTAAAGGTAAACAGAAAGACTCTTCTTGGAAAATCCATTTAATATCTTTCCCAAGGGTGTTTGAACAGAACCTTTGTCGGTCCTGTTCACGCAGCATTAGCATGCATGCTTCAGATCACATGAAGACTTTGCAACAAAAACAAATTTAAAAACCGTTCTTATTTTAATTACTACTGTAACTGCATTAGACAAACAGGGGCGGCTGTTGCTCAGTAGGTTAGAGTTAGCAGTTTGATCCCTGGAAGTGCCTGTGAGCAAGACACTGAACCCCCCCAGTTGCTCCCAGTGAGTGGCAGTGGTGCCAGAATGTGTGTGTGCTTATGTAAGTGAATGGGTGTCCGTGACTATAAAAGCACTCTGAGTACCAATAGGTAGTATATTAAAAAACATAACAAACAAAAAAAGCACACAACTGTTTGAAAGATTCTGCTTATAGTTAGAACAGGCGTGGCTGAATTACTGCAATTTTCCATTGTGGAGGGTAGAGAAACAGGTTTTTCGTGCGATGTGTGACCCAGCAATTGACCCGGGATTTTATCAGCTCCTACTGCCTGTCACATTCTGATTTTGTTTCACTCTAGAAGCTCCAGGGCTGTGAGCAGCTCAAACACAGAGCAAAGTTTTGGTCTACTCCCATAAGGGACGGATCTCTGAAGGGAAGAGATTTTTGTCCATTTTTTTAATCAAACAAATCAAATCAAAATCAAATGTGTTGTCAGATGGTCATTAATGGAAGCACATAGGTGAATTAGCCCTTATCTATCATGGCAGCGCACTGGCAAGACCAAGAGATCTACGAGCTGCTCTACATCTGTGGAGAAGAGGAGATTCGGTGCACTAATGATGACGTTGTCGACGCAATGATGTGTGAGAGGGAGGAAAAAACAGACACACTATTCTGACAGCGGGAGGTCAGACTTAGGACTGCTGGCGATGTGAAAGCACACCAAAGGCGGGTCGACTCGGGTCTGAAAATCCCTTGTCGACACAGTATTTTCGATGTGAAAGTGGTATGAGTCAGGCACCGACCACTGCTTAAAGCTAAACTTGTCACACGATAATCAAGCACGTTAACACTATTTAAAGTTGTGTAAGCGTCCACTTGCCTAGAAATATCTTACTACTCGTAAATGTTAAATAGCCATTAAAATTACCAGTAAAATAAGGATTTGCCATTCATCTTTGACTGCTGCAAACTAGAAGTAAACAACTTCATGTAATAAACTTCATGAATGGATTTGTCTGTATTCAGGGTGAAATGTGTGATTGCAGAAAGAGTAATTGTCCTAGACATGACCTCTTCCCCTTTAAAAACAAAAAGGTCAAACTGAGTACAAAGCAGCACAACATGCACATCGAGGAACACACTTTTGGATAGCTGTGCAAGGACAAAAACAATGAGGCGTTCATCCCCGAGACAGCTTCAGGGAGCAGCAGTGAGTGGGAGGAGAGTGAAAAGATAACATCACCAAAAGAAAATACAAAAAAAACGCAGACAAGAGAAGGGAGAAAACAAGTAGAGGAGGAGAGTCATCAGAGAGCAGGGTGACCCTGCGCCACTCAGGAACATGTTCTGCCTATAAGCTAAAGGAGAGGCCTGAAGTTTGCCACTGAGTAATCTCTCCGCTGTCAGACTCCCAGGGACTCGGCCTTGACAGTGACCATGTCCTAGCAGTGAGGGGCCATGCAGCTCTCATGCTGTGTTTTGACTGTTTAGCTCAGTGTCTCTGAGCTGATAGCCTTAGAGTTAACATAAAAGATGGACGTAGCCACAGTGACATCACACCCATTAACATTTCACAAGAGAAATTGATGAGTTTTTGAATGGAGCCCATTGGAGCCACATATATATTTATTTATTTTTTGGGAGCACCTAGTGACCGCCAGTGAGCTTTTGAAGAAGCCTAAAAATTTATATTTTTAATGGGGATGTCAGAGCGAGGGTAGACTTAAGGATTTTCCTCAGAAAAAAAGAAAAAAAAAAACATCGCAGCAGATGGTGTCTAGCTTTGATATATGTCGGGTTTAATGGAGCTTACATGCCATCAAAGCAAAACCAACTCCTTACTGAAATTGAGTGAGCCTGACCAAGACGTGCATTAGTCTGTGACATGAAAGACAGAGCTGTCTGTGATCACGGGGTCTTGGAAATGTTAACAAATTAGGCAGAAGGTCAGCTGTCCTCAGTAATAACCATACATCTAGAGTAACACTTAGGCGACATGAAACAAGAGCAAGACAACAGTGGATGTGGCTAAAACACATTTGGATGGCAAAGGTGGTCTGTGGGTCAGTCTGTACACCTAAAATTTCTCAACAACTATCAGAAAGATAGTTATTTTTTTTATAAACACTAATGGACCCTAGAAGCAAAGGTAACATGCTAATGATATTGCTAAACTAAGATTGCTGTGGGGTGGGGGTGTCTAGTCTGGTCTAGTTAGGTGCTACATGTCTAAGGAACATTCACATGAATGCCAGGTCCGAAAGTTTCCCAGCAAAACATTACATTGTCACGAGATGGTCAATGTTATTTACCTGTCAGTGGTTTTAATGTTGTGGCTGATTGGTTAACAATACACAGCTGAAACGAATGAGGATGAGGCACATGATCATGTTTGGGAAAACAAAACGGAAGTAAAATCAACAAGGCAAAGACACAAAGACAAAGACAAAGGAACAAGAGTCTTTTCAAAGTAAAACAGGAAGAACATATGTGACAACCCAAAATGAATAAAGTACAAAACGGAAACTTGTGGTATAATAACGAAAAAGTCCAAGCACAACAAAAAACGAATAATAATCAAAGTAAGACCAAAATTCAGAATTTAACAATTGGATAACAATTGAACTCTAAGTCACCAAAAGACAAACCAGGTTCTGGATTCACATACATCTCTTTTATACATTCTTTGCTGAACTGGGTGTTCTCCTGGGGATTTGTCGACAATGAGAAGCACACAGACAGACTTACTCTATAAATAGATGCATATCTAAGATTAAATCAGGAATCTTGGCATGCTGCTTTAATCTATAAAGTGACCAACTGCTTACTCTTCCATCCCCGCAACATTTATACAACCAATATCCTTTACCTCTTCTTATCTGCTTGCATTAGGGCACGTTATTTAAATTCAGTATTCAGATGTGCATTTGATTATTTGAATGCCCTTTAAATCCGCTTGTTTTGCATATTTTTTTTCTGGTCCTCGAATCATTTGTTTTTACTGTTTCTGATAAGTGTATTAAAAGTTGACTTCCCTCCAAATCGACTTCATAGTTCACCTCTGCAGCACCCTACCCTGTGCTCCTATGCAAACTAATAAAGCTACTAAAGCCGTACGGGGGCGGCTTAAAACGGATAACCCAACGGAAATGACTGGCCTATGGTGACCCCATACATAAACAACATAGGTGCTGAGACCTGGGGACACGTGGAAATCTGTCTTGTTAGGGTTTAAAGCGGCGGCCGTCCCTCCTGTGCCTGACCCGTCTGAAATGCCGCTGACCTCTCCCTTAGGTTCTTTGTTGGTACAGAAGCTCCTCAGTGTATACAGTCATTTGCATTTCAGAATTGTTAAACAAATACCCACCCTTGGCTCCCTCTCCCTGCCACCCGCTGTGACCCTCCACCCACTCGCTTCTCAAGTCAGCCAAAGGTAATCGCAGTCATATGGTGGTGTGAGAAGAGGGAGGGCTGCTCCAAATGTTGTGTAGCCAAAGAACGCAGGGTCAAAGGCTGAATAATTCACAGCGAGAAATGCTCAACAAAAGGGATAAAAGTTTAACTAGCTATCTAGCATAATCAAGAGAGCCCTCAACTCGCTGGTGAGTGACTGTGCTGTATATGAATGAAGCCATTTCGTTGAATTTATTAACTCTCTGTGCGGCTCGGTAGACGCGGAGCTGTAAAACTATTGCATTATCGAACAGGGCTCCACACGACATCGTCCCCATGCACATTAGCCACTGATGTCAGAGGCAGGGAGGCATAATTTTTTTTTTGCCACTGGGCGTCTTGGAAATGTGGAATGTCTGACGCTGTCACAGCCCGAGTGTGTAGGACTTCAGATCAATAGCATGCTTTTGGGCAGACAGTTGGTGTGGTGTACTGCAGTGCAATCTGGGGAGTTTCCTCCGGGGAGGAATAGGTCACAAGGGGCACGGAGCGTCAGGCTGCTCGTGTTGTTTAAGATGGGAGTACAGGCTAGCGCTGTGTGTTTGTGTTGCAGCTGCTGATGCGTGAAATGGAACTCAGGTATCTGGGAGGGCCTCGGGCCTTCGCTGTATCTTCCGCCAAGTGATTACTTTACCCCATTGATTTTTCTCCCTCCTCCACTGATCTGAGAAGATCACTGGAAAGAGAGAGAGAGCGATAGAGAGAGAGAGAACGAGAAAAAGAGAGAGGGGCCATTGATTGACCTAGTACCAAGATTCAACGATTGACAGGAGGACCTTGAGTGGCAGTGCTCCCTCTTAGCGCACTAATCTATGACCGGGATCCTCGGTGCATTCAGGGAGCACTGTTTTATAAATCCTTACAGACAGAGGCCAAATCTTTTCCTATCGAAACATGCTGAGACGTTCAGAAACTAAAGGCACTGCTGTACCTCCTGATGTCTGTCCAGACTCATACGGGGTGACCTGAAAGTCATTTGAATTTTAAGTATATTTTCTTCTGAAAGTGGAAGTCATTACTTTATTAAAATCTATGGTTCCGGGGTATAATTCATCTGCTGAATAGATGACAGGTTGTGAATCAGGGTAAACATGCAGTCTTTGCTTACAGACTGTTTTTAATAAGTAGGTCAAAGGACTGTACTGTCAGAGAGCTTCATCACATGTGCAATCACCTGAGGTAGCGGTGGACTACCAGAGGAAGTAGACGCCTTCTTGCCTGGTTGACATGCAGGCAGAGAGAGCGAAGAGGCTGGAGACCTTTAACACACTTGTGTGAAGCTTCTGATCAGCAGTGGCGGCTGGTGCTGAAATTTGGTGAGTGGGCTAACAAATGCATAATACCGACTAAATAGCTAACACAGCAGCAAAAGAAACATCACCTACGATACACACTGTTACATCAGTTACAAGTACACTGTACTTTTTTAGTGCTCTACATCAGTGGTTCTTCTCATATGGTCTGGCCTCACCCATCAAACCCTTAATGACAAGCCATGACCCAGATCAAAGAAAATGTTCAACTTCTCAAATTTATTGAATGAAAGATTGAGCAAGTAGAAGAGAATATCACAGTATGAACCCAACAGGAGCTTTCATGCACGCCAAATAAAAAATCCAACTCCTGAGAAGTACTTTCAAAGAGACTCAAAATATGTAGCTTTAGCTATGTTGTAGTTGTTCTATTAAAATTACTCAGTCACTTATTCAAGCATTAATCATACAGCTGGCATGATGATCAGAACATTCAGACCGAAAACACTCAGTTGGTGTTTTCATGTAAAATACGTGAAATAAAGTGCAACTACTGACAAATATTAATAAAAATAGAAAAACCCAAACTGTGTAGCTTTAGCTGAGAATCCTCACTTACTGATTATATGACAACCACTTTTACTCTTGTTTTTATTGTTTAGTCCACCCATATGTGCACTGCCTGTCATAGCTGACAACAATGCTGTTAACAATGAGAATTTTGAATAAAGGCGTATCTTATCTTATCTAACAACCCTTAACACTGTTTCCGATACGACTTTGCACTGCATCCATGTTTTCTAATTTTGTCCGACAAATGTTTCAAATCCACAATTCCTCGTAGGTCTATGCCGTATCTCCTCCAAAAAGCAGACATGGGAAATAGAAAAGTGAATTCTTGGCTACACTTTCCAAACCAAGAAACACGAAACTTATGATTTTGTCATTTGTCACTTTGAGTTATTTGAGTTATTTGTTTGGCCGACGTGATCCCAGTCTCTTAACTTCCAACTTTTCCTCCAAAGACACTGAGGACAATGGATTAAAAATCAAGTAATCCATCTTGTTCATGCTTACGTCACGATAGTCACGATCTTCTCCTTCCTCCCACTCTGGTACCAGCAGCACTTTTGACCAATGACTAGCGGCCTGAGGGCTGACTGAATTTAACCCAAATGATCAGTGAATGACGGGGGAGTGACATGACATGTGCCAATCATTTACCAAGAATTAAATGAATGAAAGCGAACCAGGTGCTCTAGGGCTGTAATAAATCAGCCCATTTAGAGATATTCCATGTTTTTCTTTTGACTAATCGGTGCTGTTGCTACCATTGGTTTCGACAAAAAAATCCATTGTAAATTATTTAAAAAAATTATTTTCTCATCTTTTTTTGTGTTAACTTGGGAGGGCTTAGCCCTGTTGGCCCTTTTACTCCAGCCGTCCTTGCCGATCAGCATGCAAATTCCTGAGTTATGGTTAAAAACTTGTTCTGGGCGGACACAGCCACCTTTGACCTTTAACATATAACCTTTAAATTTTGTTTTAACAAATGTAATGAGATTCCCTTCCGGCACTTTGGATATATTACATTCACAAATATAGGACGGACATGAAGTCCCAGTGACCTGGACTTTTAACATTTGTCCACCGAACTCTAAGAGGTTTCCTCAGAGGGTTCCTTTTATATTATGTCCAGGAATACAGGATGGACAACCAACTCAAAAATATAATGCTTCTTGCCGCAGATGTTGTCAGTACAAGGGCTAAAACACAAAAAATGTACCTGTGTTTGTGAAAGCATCTCTCTGTCGCATGCCATATTAGGAATGAAGGAAGGAATATATTTTACTTCCTGCGCAACATGTTGAGCTGTACACCCTTTGCTTCTTTTATGGTCTCATTAAGGTTTGTTGACCTGACAGGACTTCGTAAATATATTCATGAGCTTTCCAATACTTTATTTTATTTTCCTAATGCAGTCCATCTTTCAGGCAGCATGACATCTGCAACAATCAAAACCATTCCCCTTCACCTCTGAGGCAGATAACAGAAACGCATATGCAAAAGGTGCATGTCATTACCATAAGCTACAATGGGTGTCTACGTGCAGTGGCTAAGTGTCTGTTAAAGGACATTTTCATTTCATTTTTTATCACTGTTTAGTTCAGTCTGGGGGGCATCATATGCCAAGGCTCGGGCCCCAGGCAAACTCAGAAGTGGAGCTGAAGAGTTTCCATCAGAAGAAGTTGATAACCACAGCATGGAAAACAACTCGGTGATTCTCAGAAATGTATGAGTATCCTTTGTTGAGTTGACACAGCAACGTTATAGAGTCAAAACAGAGTCGGAGAGAGAACGTTTGACCCAAGGCATTCTCTGATGTTATTGACCTGTCGTTTTATCTTTACATTTCAAATGTCTGGAAGTCTGTCTGGTAAAATTAAAGTTACTGTTAACTCAAATCAAAAATTAACAATTAATTCCTCTCAGACATAAATGCCTGCGAGTCCAAAGCTTCGTAAGACCTGAATAAATTAATTCTACTACATGAAAATTTGACTCTACAGTTATTCCAGCTCAGACAATGTGTATCCAATTATATGTTATCCAATCTTCAGCTGTTTACAGTTTCCAGTAGGATGAAATTGCTCAAAACTTGGGAATAATGAACTAACGGGTGGATTTTATGGGGACTATTAACAGTAACAATAATACAGATTATTCAGTCATTCAGTTAAGGATCGATATTGAGCAACATGATAGAGACACAAGCTCTTACTCTTGGTGAAAACTGTTCCAGGTTGGACTCTTTGGAAATAGTCTGCTTGTCTAAAAAAGTTTCAAAGGGGCAAAGAAACTGTAAATAATTATACTTTATTGCCACAAGGTGTGATATATACTGTGCTGTACAGGTCAGAGGTCAATCAAGAAAACACTTTATTTAGGTCATTTGAATTTTTAATCTCCATGTAAATTGAAATTTATGTACAAAATGACGGTTTCCACTCCACCTGACACCTTTGTAATGCATGTATAATGCAAGGTTAAGAACATATGGAGTTTTTGTTTAAAGCCTCATTTAAGTTACTGCAGTTACTTTTACTGAAGTCATATAAAGCTTTGTATATCCGAACCCCCCTTGTTAACCTTTCCTTGATGGTTACATTTTATTAATCCAAAACAATCCATCTGAATATTGTGGAGACTGAGAAGCAGCCGGAAACACTAAAGCAGAAACATGCTCCTCCCGTGTGGACCAAGCATGACGCGTAGTTACATTCTTGGAGAGGTGAAATGAAAGTGATATATAGGTTATATAAACAGGTTTAAATATACCAGGACCCACCTTTGGATCTGTTAAGTAACCACAACATGCCTATCTTAGAACTAGGATTATTTCATAAATCAATGTTTTTCAGGCTAAGGACCTCCAAACAGATGGAGAGATTAAGTAGGGACCCCCTATATTAAACTTGGCCTAGTGCTATTTATAAATATACAGTATTATTATTATCATTTTGCATTCAGTATTAAGCTATCATTCACCCCTTTACTAAAATATGTTGGATTCGTGTTAATGTGAATTTAAAGAAATTTAAATTTGTGGGGGGAAATTAAAAACATATATAAAAAAGGAAAATTAGATTTTGCAACCCCCCTGCAGTGCCTCTGCAGACCCCCCTGTTGAAGACCTGTGTCATAAAGTATAAAGTTGTGTCATGTGAGTTGTGCATAAAGCTGTGCTCCACATTGTGTACGTTTACTGCCTCTGCGGTATAGATAAAACATGTGGAATACAAAGTGTCACTTTCAATTAACAATCAGCATTAATTAGCAGCTATATATTATATTTAAGGTTAAATAATAACAAGAGTATGGGTACTTTTAAATTATGTTTCCATAAATACTGAACCGTACCATTTTATCCTGTGTAAGAGGAACAGCACCTTGCCTGGTGCCCAGCTCAGAGGGAAGGTCAAATGCAGCAGTGTTATTGGAGCATCATTAGGCGAGGAACCATGTAAAGGCCAGCGTTGTAATTAAGACCTGAGACCTGCGCTTAACATTGGCACACTCTGGGTCTGGAGAGTGATAAGTGCTTGATCCTGATCAATAAGATGCACAGCCCCGTTGCCACTTGCAAAATCAATATTGTTTTATTTGCTGTTACAATAGGCTTGTCTGGTTGCAAATGAGGTCTGAGCCGCAGAGTTACTTTGGAAGTGGAGACCTTACCCTAGACTTCTGCCCCAGTACTCCTTAATGAATAGGCCAATAAGTGTCTGCACTGGTGACCTCCCCAATCATAAGCCTGGGGGAAGCCAGCAGGAGAAATCCCCAAGGGAGGATGTCACGATCTTTGCATATAAACCAAATCAAAACTGCATGCAGCATGCTCAGTTTATTCCACTGTGTTCTGGCTATAGGGCACAGATAAAGTAGTGCTTAGCAACAGAAAGTCACATTTTTATAGTGACACTGTTGAAAAGGTGCAGCCTTCTGTCATTAAAACCAACTGCAGTGATTACAGTCCTTAACATTAATTCCTTCTGCCACTAGACTGTCTCAAATAATGAGATACATTGATACTTCTATAGATACCGAGGTGGGATGAGTTCATTTGGATTTAGCAAACACGAATCCTAACACTGAGCCTAATTGTCACGTTAGAGCAAAGATTGGGAGACGACATTGATTCATAAGATCGCAATCGGACAAGTTATTGATGGCGCCGGGCAGTTCAGATAATAGAGAAAGGGGTCCAGAGTAGAGGGTCATTAATAGACTCAACAAATGCCTTCATTCAGAGAGGATGTACTGCGTCCTTCCACCGGCCGCACCATAGATCATGCTAATGCTCTGGCAGATTTCTCCTCCCATCGTGATCTGCTCTCCCCTCTTTAATTTGGGCGACATCAGCGTCATCAGGTCCTTCTTACATGCATTGATTTTAAAGGGGGACATAAATGACGTCTTGAACAAATATTTTGTCAAAGGGGCCAAGGATATGCATCACTGTGGTAAAACAATTCAAACTGAAATAAGAAACATATAATTTGATAGTTTTTGTTATTAGTTCGAAATTGCATACATTTTCAGTCATATGATGATTTCACCTCAGTGCAGAGAATTCAAATTTCAGGTTCACTTCAACACATACCTGAAAACGTTGCGTTCATTGACCACACAGCCACTCTTAAGGTTGTGGTTTATGCATTATTTTTTTTCATTTGTTTATCCAGCCCCCGTATGTTAATGTAACCGTTTGCATCCATATGTGACAGCAGGTGTCCCAAGTACCTCACAGCTGTAGGCCTACATGACCTTGCAGCGACCCCCCGATGCAAACTATAAGGCAAAGGACAAAAAAGAAAGAGACAGACTGCAACTCACTCTTGATTGCAGCAGCTTCTTCTTCTTCTTTTTTTTTTTTTACCACCAGCATCTAACTGTCATTGCCGGGCCTCCTGGATTCTCCATTATCACCAGCACTCATACAATCAGATCAATAATGTTGCACTTAAGGCTTGTTCAGCTTGCAGAGATTTAAGCCCCGTGCTCTTTATCCTCGCAGACTGCACCAACTTCATTACAGCATCGTGCCAGAATATATTTGCCACCCCTGCTGTAATGCTTTCCTTCCCCACCGCCGTAATTCACCTGGGCTTCACCTATGGGGCGCCATTTTGTCTCAGCCAAGCGGCCGCGCTAATAAGGCTCCATAGCTCTCTGTGATTATTATCACTGACAGGCACGGTCAGGGACCAGCGGCTCTCTACTGCCCCCCGCGTGCATAAGATGCTGTAAGCCACTTGCCCCCGTGGCTCTGGGGAGACTCACCCTCTTGCCCCTCTGACACGCCAGCGCGCCGTGCATACTTGTGGAGGGACTGGTGGGGGTGCAGGGGTTTGGCTGCGACTGGTACCCGCCGCAACGCCTGCTGCAGCCAGGCGGCCAGGCCCTCCACGGCCCTCAGGCTGTTCTGTCTGTTCAGCATCTCCCTTTAACCTTCATCTAGGAAACAATAAAACAAGAACAGAGAGGAGGAGGAGGAGGAGGAGGAGGAGGAGGTGGTGGAGGGAGGAAAAGAGGGTGTGAATTTGTGTGTGTGTTCGTGCTTGGACTGTGTGTTGGGGGGGGATGCTGTGGACATTTGACACATCTCCTTAAGCCAATGTCTACTTTATTATCTTTGGCAGTCCTTATTGGTTGCACTAATCAAGTGGAAGGCAGTAGCGCTGTGTCGGGGGGCTAACGCACCGCGTGTGACAAATATATTATTAACTGGAGGGAGACGGCCGACCTTGGCCGTGTCACCTGAGGACCCCGCCGGCACTCGCTCTGCCAGCAGGAAACGACCTTCATATTAAATCCCCGCAGAGGTCAATAAACTAAATAATTCACAAAGGTTATATGGTTTGCACTGAAATCTGCTAAAAGACAGAGGGATGGGGAGGACGGGAGCGGAAGAGGGAGGGGAGATGGCAAATCTTTTAACTTGTGAGCAGCTAAACGAGGACTGGTGTCCTTGTCAGAGCGTAGTCTCTTTATCATTGGGGGGCGTTTATATGAGCGTGTCAGAGGACGATGTAAATCCTGAATCTCTCTCTATTTCCTCACTGCTGTCACTCTTCGATCGATCCGTCATTCTGGGGCTGTGGCGGAGGTGTGTGTGTGTGTGCGCGCGTGTGTCAAATAACGTGATAGCCATTTTTTAATAAAACAGCACATACAGCTCTACATCTACATACATAACTATGTCTGAGGAGGACGAGGAAAGGAAATCTTGCAGAAAAGCTTGCTTTGTTTGTTTATCCGGTGTCCCTACTTCGTGCAGCAGCTCATTTCTGCTATATCCACTTTACGGGTCTGCATATTCACTCACGGATGAACTGATTAGAATTTGTCTTGAGATTCTGGATAGACGTGAATGTAAATTGCAGCTCGACTAGTTCGCGAGGCGGTAATCCTTTTCTGTTTCTCAAAGTGATGGATGTCTTGTGTTTGCGAACGTCTACAGGATATTCATGTGGGCAGGAAGCAACCCAGACATATCTAAAGGTCACGGTTTGAAACAGAAAAGTCTGCCTCTGCATCACTGCCTGACTGGGACAAGAGAGGCTGGGTCCCTAATTTAATCTCATTGGTGTCAGTTCCCAATTACTGGAAATCACTTTTAAAAGGTTGCTCATCTTCTGTAAATATCAAGTATCTTTCTCGCAAGGAACAAATCAGTTTGTCTTGCGTTTAAATGAAAATTGACCTTTTATATGCACTGACATCGGTTGATACTAGCGGACAGAGACAAGTCCAAGGGAAGCTCCTTGGGCTAGTGCTAACTAGCCAACGCTTGTGTTGCCAGACACAGCTGAGGGTTTCCTGCCCTGAAGCAGTTCAAAAACACACACGAAATCACCCAAACCTCGAACAGCTGTCTGTGCTGTGTGCGCCATCACTTTCATATACTGGAGCAAGCTGTAAAGTCTCTCTCTCTCCCTCATCAAAATTACACATATTAAGGTTTTATCATTTATCTCATGTGTAATGACCATAGTATAGTACCAATGACATAGTATACTCATATTGAATAATTACATTTCTCAGTTCTTCATTAGGTGCATTCAGTATTTAGTTAGCTAACAGCTGCAAAAATATTTTAACTAATGAGCAGACATTACTTACGGTGCCATTTCCTTATTTGGTGATTTTGAGTTTGACACTAGCAGTCAAATTCACCAGGACGGATGTTAATGCTAGGTCCACACACTCAGACACCATGCATACACATTGAGTCTCGGGGAGAGTAAATTCACTTCAGTGCTGTTTCCAATCAACATTAGAAAAAGTAATTCTGTTTAAAACAGATTTGTGTCCTTGGAAGCATTTTGTTCTTGCATGGTGAATACTTAAAGCATAAAACATGTCTTATAAATCTTTTTTTTCTTTACTGAGAGGCCGTGGTGCTTAAGCCAAAGAATAAGCTAGCTCACAGCGACAACACTAACATGCCAATATATAACCCATCTTATACATTAGCAACATTCTAGGTTTGCACTAAACCCAAAGTATGAGTAGTTTTGCAGGTATTAGAATTTATCAAATAGTTGTTGAGACATTTTACGCCAAACCACAAGGATTAAGTGAGGAAAGGTCAATGAAATGTGCTTGGTAACCAAAGCAAATTCCTCAGTAATATCGTAGTGGTGTTAATCACGGTGTTTATAAGTGTATAGGTAAGGCGTAATTATGAGACACTGTTCATACAAGTACCCTGGATTGTCATCGGCATTCCACTTAGCATTGATTGCATATGTAGAGATCATCATACTCTAAGCAGAGTAGAAAATGTTAGTACTGGTATTCATCTACCTGTCCGTCTTTACCAGGTTTTGTCATAGGATGCACAAAAGCTTAAGTAAAATATGCCAATGCTCCTTGATGTTCTAAATGATTATCCTCTCAATGATTTAGTCACCGCCTTCCCAGCAACAAGGTCCAGGTTTGGGACCGACCTCGGCCTTTCTGGGCGGCGTTGGCATTTTCTCCTGTGTGGGTTCTGTCCGGGTACTCCGGTTTCCTCCCATCCTCCGAAGACATGCTCTTTAGGCTGATTGGTGATTATAAATTGCCTGCAGGTGTGAATGGTTGTTTGTCTCTGTGTTAGCCCTGTGATAGACTGGCGACCTGTCCAAGTTGTCTCTCCCAAAGACAGCTGGGACAAGCTCTCGAGCGAGGACAGAGCAGCAGTAGAAGATGGGATGAGATGATGGGGTCACCCAGATTTGTGATGAATCTTCTTGCACTACATATCCTATGTGCAGTTGTTGATCTATTTGCAACACGCAGATTAAAGGACTAACAATGTCACCGAAACTCAGTGGCATCAGCACCATCAGTATTGGATCTGTAAACTATACTTTTAAAACTCCTAAACCTACAAACCCTAAGGACTTTGTGCACAAACATGCCAGTCTAAGCTCATTCAAACACAGCACAAATCACGTACTCCTGGTGTCTGAACACAGATTACAGTCAATTTGAAATGCAGTATAAACTTATAACTTCCAAGCACTGTCCCTTATATTTAACATAATGCAGCCTTGGCCATTTTAAATATAAACCAGAGCGCACAACAAACTATGCTTCTCGCCGTAATTAGACGTTGCATAACTGACATCTGGAACCTGCTGACACACTTGCAGTTTCCAGTGAATGCGGCAACTCTTGAGGCATCCTACACATGAAGGATGGCGGGGCGGGGTTACCAGCTCTCACCTGGCAACCCACTTTGGCTGCGCTCTTGAAGCGTCAAACATTTCACAGCTCAAAGAGTTTGCGGGGGAAGTCTTTAATATGGCTGGTTGTATCTGATGCCGCCTTTGCGTCTTGCCTCGTCTGCCTTTGAGGCGCAGCGGCAGATCAGACACATCAGTGCCATCGCCGCTTGTCACGGGGAACAATCACGTCTTGAAATAACACAAACAGCCGTGTTCAAAGAGCAGACATGAAAAGATGACATGCATATCAAAAGTTTTGCGTGCGCGAACGTGTGCGTGACACATTAAGACAGGCAGCTGCGCGGGGCTGAAGAATACGGGAGAATAAGTTTTACGTAAGGTGTTGAAAATAAGGGATTTAATGTGAATACAACTAATGCAAAAGAAAGGCATAGAGCAAGAGAGAGAGGGAGAGAGAGAGAGAGAAGGAAGGAAAAAGTGAGACAGGCAGGGGGAGGGAGGGGATGAGAAGGATAGACTTTAACTGTCTGAAGGACAAAGCTACTGACCCGCGGATCATTCAGAGGATTGCCTTTCAGTTTCAGAGCAAGGTCAGGCTGCTTATTTTACCTCAGTGTTTTCACTAATCTGTTTTTTGTGTGACACAAACAAACACTGAGGCCGTGTACACATACACACAGATGGCACACGCTCGCACACACACACACACACACACACACGCATGCAGACTGTGAAACTAAGCCTTCCCATACTGCCTTGAAATAATAACAACCTATGTAGGCTTTGCTATCAATAAACATTAGATGTGCAGGCTTTGTGCCTACATGAGTATCACACTGGCTCGGACTAGTCATGAATTTCAATTGCAATGGAAGGGGAGCTGGGGGGGTAACACACTACACATGTCCACACTGCATTCTAATGTCTTTAAGATGGTTTCCTGGCTAATGATGTGGCCTTCAAAAGAAGAAAATACTGTGATCTGCGGGCTTTAATCTGTTGTCAGACGTCCTAGTGTAATGAGCTAAAATCAGTTTCTTTCTTATATTGACAAGTCCTAAGGAGCTGTCAGTGGCTGTTGGTTGGCAGCTCATTAGTAGCTACACTACATTTATGTCAACACGTTTACTGACAATCAGCAGGGGGATGCTGGGAAGCCGTGGTCGTCCCACGGGGCCCGGTAGCATCTGTGGAAGAGACTCACTAGTGGGCGTTGAGCTCCCGGTGGAGCACTCTGTCGGAACGCACCAACACCAAGGAGTGATCGGTGAAGCTACCTAAGTGCACGGAGCAGCGGGCCAAAATACTCCACTGTGTGCTCTGCAGCCGGTGTGTGTGTGGAGTGCGAGGGTGTGTGTGTGTGTATACAGGGGTGGGTTAAAGTGCCCCAGTGTGTTCCATGCTGATCTGATAATGAGTGAGCAGGGTCAATAGGATGTTAACGGCCCCGTGGGAACAGCTGACTGGTGGTGGATGGGTGGAGCAAGGACGAGGGCCCAGGGACAGAGCTGTGTTTTCACTGTCCTCGCTCAGCACCATCTGTGTGGTGTGTGTGTGTGTGTGTTGGAGGGGGGGTGGGGTTGGGGGGGACAGTAAGGTGCCTCTGTCCCTGATATCTGACTCTTTAGCTCAGCCCCCGCTGTGTCCTCACCGGTAAAGCCTCAGTCAAACAAAAGCAGCTCGTCCAGCCTAAAACCAACATCAGCACAGCAGCTTTGACTGCGGATTAGCTGCTGCTTCGCTGATACATTTGTCCCGCACATGTTAAACAAATATGCACATCATATGTCCACTGTTGTGTCAAAAAAAAAAAAGGAAAAAGAAAAACAAAGGCAGAAACTTTGCGCCGGCACGAAGGCTTGTTTTTACACTGTCACTCCCGGCCCTAAAGTCATTGTGAAGGTGCGTGCATTAACAGCATATCTGTCTCTCATTATGCTCGCAAATGGCCCATACTGAGTGAATGAGCGGGTTAGGAGAGCCATTAACCGCAAGGTGAAAGAGTAATTGGATCACCCAAACACGAGCAATAAAAACCTCATACAAGAAGACAGCATGTCAGCTGTGTGTCAGTGGCAAAACTCCTGTTACACATGTAAGACGAGAGACCGGGGCCGATGGCTGAACGGCGCGGATGGCTACACGATCAGGACTGCAACAGGGCTTCTAATTGCTCAGGAAAAACACACACACACACACACTCCTGAACACACGAACACAATGAAAGTATCAGTGTCGCTTTTGAACCAGTGGGTCAATATTGGTAAAAAAATATGCCTTTAATGTCAGACAAGTGGGTGAAAGAAGAAGAGGCGTGATAGCACGCGAGAGAGAGAGGGGGGAGAGCGAGAGAGGAGGTGCGGGGAGCGCAGACAAAAAAAACAAAAAAAAACAACATTGCATGTTGTGTTGGCAGGCGCTCCAGTCAAATCCCTTGGCAGTTCTGGGATTTTTTTTTTTTTATTACTTTATTATTTATTTATTTATTTATTTTGTCTGCTAGGCCCCGCCTCTGCCATATGATATTCAAACGCAGAGGAAACTGGAGAAGAGCTCCTCCCAGACCACCCGCAGTACCGTCAGGGATTAGTCAAAGAGCACCAACTAGGTCAACAAGATGCAGGGCCAGTGCACATTCGGGGAGGGGGGGGGGGGGGACGTGAGGCAACTCACCCACACAGGAGTCGGCCTAGTCTTGCCTGCGTTTTTTTTTCCCCTCTCTCCCTCTGTCTCTCACTCTCGTACACACACACAAACGCCGCGCTCTCGCACGCGGAGGCAGCCACGCTTAAGCAGTGACCTGTTTTCCCATACTTTGACAGTTATCCAAAAACAACTCCAAAATTCCTCTTGATTTTTCTGTTTCAGAGCAAGCGGGTATGGGTTAAGCATTAGATATGAGGCCAGGCGTGGGGAGATGTAAACATTCCCATCGCTGTCAGCGCAGCCTCACAATTGGCTCGCTGGCAGAGCGCTTACTTTGCTGGATAATGGCAAAATGATCATAGGACGAGGGAGGTTTTAACCGGCGCAGCTGACCTGTTTGTTTCCGGGACCTAGTTGTCCCACCTCCAAACTTCGCATGCTCTGTAAGTTCAGGTCAAGTTGAATAATGTCTGTGCGGTTTCACTGTCACACCTTAACAAAACAGCTGCAGGCGGGATGACCTTTTTTTTTTTTTTTTTTTTAAACTATAGGTGTTTATAAAAGCCATTCTTCTCTGTTCCAGTCGCAGACTGAGGAGGCTGTTGAATGGGAAAGCAGACACCATCCCTATTGTGAGGCCACATCATGATATCCCTCCACAGAGCGCTGCGCTGGGTTTGGGATCCTTTCAGTGCGGCTCTCTGGAGAAACTCAACACGGAGCTGCTTCGCTAAATAACACTGACATACCTGGACTGCGACCATAGTATCGGCTGTCTCAGCGTCAGTGCCCCCACCCCACCCCCACCCCCCCAGAAGACATTTCTCAACATCCTATGGTGACCTCACTTAAATATAACGTTGCTTTCCTGGAGGACTTTTCCTGGCCTCTGAAATTCAAATAGCTCTCACAATGTGCTTATTGTGAGTCTGGCGAAGGAGCTGGAGGTCAGCGCACTTGAGTCGGTGGCTCGCCCGCGCCTTCTCTGACGGCGGCGGATGTGACTTTCACGCATCCCCTTTCTTAGCGCGGCACGGCGCTGGACGGGAATTATCTGTCTTGTCTATCAGACGCAGTTTCATCTCCCTGACACACTTCAAGGGCAAAAGTGGAATATTTACCGGGACGACTGAGATGGCTGTTTAGCATGTCCGCCATAATCCACTCATAATCACTCCTGTCTGTTTATTTTGAACAGAGGTCATGGGTTTTCTTCCCCATCCGTAGCTTGTTGCGCCAATAAAGACAGTTCCACTCGTTAATGAATAATCCACTCATCACAAGGCCGTGGTCTGAGTCTATAAACTGTGTCAGCTTTTGCGCCGTTGTTCGTGCAAGAGGTGAAAGTGGAGTTACTGTAACATGTGAGTGTAGATTTATTTTATCAGACGATACGGCAAAATATGAATCAGGTACAGGTCCAAACCGCTGCTTAAATATAGGTACAGTGGAAGAAAGCCAGACTCTTGAGGAAAAACAACTAAGCAATTTAAATAACGTTTTGGGCGTCAACATTTTCTCATTGTGTAATTAAAGTAAAAAAAAAAAAAAAAATGAAAACAACAACAAACCATGTACAGGCCACTTGCATTATTATAGTAATTAAAATAATGATTATAACGTCCCTGATTGCACATTTAATGTTTGCTACGTTGGGTCCACCGTCATTTATATGACTTCATTATAGTTTTAATTGTTGTAAGCACCCATGTACAAAAAAAATATGGGCCCTCCTGTTGTCTTTTCCCCACAAATAGTAGCAGTTTCCAAATAGCGGATCACTGGACAACACGTGTGACTAGAACTAACCCATCCAGCTCATTGTTGTCATTAAACAACAATGAGAAATATACGTGGGCCGTTCCTCCAGACATTCCCCCTTAATTATACTTTAAGGTAAATGTTGCTAATAAATTTTTTTTTGTTTAAGCAGTGCCATATTCATACAGTGATGTTGCAGGTAAATTGAAGCTAACCCTAACCCTGTATAAGAAAGTTTAGCAGTATATTTTTTATAAATATTTTAATTTCATTGAATTGATTCCTTTCAAAAAAAATAAAAATTAAAATCTTTTTTTTTTATCTCCGAGCAGGCCGGTTTTGCTGCGTCATACACTTTCACCAGCTTCCCCGCAGCTGTATACGTGGGGAATGTCACAACCATCTCATACGCATTCCAGTTCAAAGGTTACAGTATGGTGTGACTTCCAGCGGGCCCTCCCACCGCAGCTCGCACCTGCCTCCTCCCCGCGAGGAACCGTAGTTCGCTGGAAAGCTTGGGAGATACTGCGGCTGAAATTGGGGAGTAGAGGTCAAAGGTGGTGGTGGGGGGGGTTAATGTCTGCTGATACTCCTCCTCCCTCCTTCGGAGACAATCAGGCGTCTGAGTCTAAACTCTCCTTTGTTTGCATTGCAGGGCCAAGAGAACGCCGCTGCAGTGCTGACCTTTGCCCACGTATTCATATGTTTTCCATTTAATCTTTCTTCTTTACCTTGAAACATTCAGCGGCATACAGTGTAAGTGTATAGAAAAGAAATTCTATGGAGGCCGGCGGGGTCGCATTACTTTATTCCTGAATAGATGAACGAATCAATTCCAAATCTGCATATTTCTGTTCCGAAGATTTAAATGATGATGTGCCCAAGTAACCACTCAGTGAACTCGCGCTGACTAGTGTTGATATGAAAAGTGAGTCACGGATTAATTGGATAGATTAGATTAAAATACAGATGAAAAAGTGTGGCACAAAGCTTTTAGATATATCGTTAGCCTGATAGCATAGTTGCCTAAGTCGTTTTTTTGACTTACTGTTGCAATATCAATAAAAATGCCAATGTGCTTCCTAAAAATTGTGTTTTTTCTTGTTTTCTGAAAACACGACTCAGGCAGTTATGCTCTTAGGCTAACGACATACGCTTGAGATATTTCTGCTTTTTTGAAAACACCGCAGCACCGGTCTTCAAGTACACTCTATGAGCTGTCCATATTTTGCATTTCTCTCTTTGTCTGAAAAAGGAAACTCCTGAAGTTCAAAACTCTCACTGCGGACGCCCCCACCACAAAGCAAAAACAACAAAAAAAAAAAAATTCAGTTTCAAAACCTCAGAGCAGAACTGTCGCAGACACTTAATAAGTTGCCGTGTTAACAGGATTGTAAAAAAAAAAAATCTGTCTTGTAAAACAGCAGTCCATTTCCCCATGTCCTTTAAACACTTGTTAACCTTCCCCTTTTTTTGAAGCGCCACACTTGTTCACACTCCCCCTCGCCTCCGCTGTCGCCGGCCACAGCTGCAACTGGGCCCCGCAAAACATCTGCAGCCAGTCTTCCCTCAAACAATGCGTTAAACGCGATACATGAATAGCTTCACGATTTTCTTTTCTTTTTTTTAAACATCAGAGAACCTCTTTTTGTCAGTAACAATCTGTCCCCACGCTACAGGTCAAAGGATAGAGTTTCCTGAAACACATTTCTGTGAAAAGCTTCAGGGGCAAAGTTCAGCCTGCTCTGACTGAGAGGGGGGAGGAATGAAAGAGAGGATATTGTATCTCCATTTATGTGGCATTCGGGGTCGCAGTTCAAAGATGAAAGGTCGTCCGGGCGCAGGGGTCGCCGGCTGAGATACCGGTCCGAGCCGCCGAGCCTGAAGCCTGGAGCCCCGTCGCACAAAATTAATGTCCTGAGATGCGCGCGTGGTGCAATCAGACGACAACAATAAATGTAGCAACATCAACTTTTTATGAATAGCACTTTGGTGAGGACTTTGGTCGGACTTTTAACTGCTGTTGCACTCAAAATGCAAATTGCAGGTAACGTCTAATGTGAGCAACAGCCTTGTAAAAGAAAACTATGCAATTTACCTGACTGACACGTTGAGTGCCGCCTCTGTTTATACTACTGGCAATGAACTGTATTACTGTTTAAACACCACAGTGGGGTTACGGCAGGTTAGGAGGCGCAGTATCCAACTGGCTGAAGACAAGTGGCCAATAACACAGCGTGATGTGATAACACAGCAGTTGGAGGAGGAGGTGAGCCCCCACTCTCCGCACCCCCTCCCCCGTCCATACACAGACACACACTACATACACAAGCACTCCCTCTCTCTCTCTCCATCTCTCATTCAGACGAATGCACCACCCCCCCCATCGCAGTTTTGAAAAGGGAAATAGAGACAGGGATGGGTGGAAGTAGGTTATGTTGTTGTGTTCTTATTCACGAGAACACTGATGTTCCCCTAGTCCTCGGAGACATTTTGTTCAAGGCCACGTTGAGATGACAGACTGCGGGCTAGTGGACCTGATAGCGCAGATTAACACGAGACAACAAGAAGAAAAGTTCTTTGGAAACGCAGATTGACAAGTCTTCCCAGGGTTTTAGATCAACACACCACTGACTACTAAAAATACCTGGCGGAGGTCACTTAGAGTTTTCCGTGAGCACATCTGCCCGTTGCGAGCGACACCCCTGCTTCGCACCGAAGTGACACGCGCTCACACCTGGGAGCTGCCTCGTGCCCCGTTGAAGGGCACCCGCATGCCGTTCGCGTTGCTCATTCTCTCCACTTGGTCACCGTGCGCTCAGGCAGGTAGTAAATCTTCAGTAATGTGGCAGATATATTCTTTTAAGTCTCATATCCTGGAGCTCATCCAAGGAGAAGCTGAGTGATTTGTTTAGAGATGCTAACTAAAAGGTGGATTGGGGCGCTTCTTGCTTAATTCTTCATTTAACTGAAAGGGCATTTTATTAACCCGGCCTTTGTTGGAAGGGAGACAGATTAAGGAATTACTGTGGATCCTCCATCAAGGTTTTTGACTCCCGCCTGCCCATTAATCTGGAACTGGCGGTTCATTATAAAACAAAACATGTGTGTGCACAGGGCCCTAACCGCCGCAGACTGAATCACATATAGTCCTCACCATTTTCGTTTGGATCGAAAAAAGGGAAACAGCCATTACTGCAAAACAACAATACATGAGTCCAGGATTATCCTCAATTATAAAACCCTACAAAACAGCCCAATTTGAGCAGTTTTCAGCTCAGCCTCTGGGTAAATATTGGATCAACTACTTAATTTAACGAAGCAGGAGTGGGTTAAAGGTTCACTTCATATTCTCATCTCCTCGTAACTGCAATGCTGGGTTATAGTCTACCTCACATATGGGTTATTATCAATGTTATGCTTTAAGGTAAATAAAAACTATTTTCCACGTTTCAGCACCCACACACAAAGTTTTGCAAATAATGCATATATCCAGTAAACATCATGTGACGAAACAGTGTACAAATTGTTCTTTTTTTTTTACCAGTGCGGATAAGACATTTCAGACCCTTAAATATGTACTCCTGAAGGGACGCTCCTGTAACTTAATACTGCAGCTTTACTCGGATTTTAAGTTATAAGCCCCAGAAACACCGAGTCCTACATTTCCCATCATGCAACCCACTTTCTCTCAGCCTTTTCAACAAGTACCGGTCCTCTCCACTTCTAGTGATTTCATCATGTCAAAAATAGAAAACAATGAATTTCAAACGTGCAAAAATAAAAACTTGCAACATGTCAAGTAATATCTTTTATTTTATAGTCTTTATATTGTTATTATTGTTGTTGTTTTTACCCCAATATGCAGGCCAAATATCAGCGTGGAATGAGTGGCGGGCACATGTAAATGCCAATAAACGTGACCTTTTGTAGAAAATGATTGTAATTAGTAATGTAAATCTCAAATAAGCGGTGTAGCAGAGACAAAATAAAAATACAGCTGTAAAAACAGGGTACTTTAACCTAACAAATGAAACGCTGGATGCATTTTAGCAGGACCCCAAACATATGTCAGTCAGTGATTCGCATGCGACCATAAGACGCATTAATTGTGCCTTTAGATGCAGTATTAGGAGATAGACAGTGCTCTTCCTGGCAGTGTGTGGGCAGCAGCAGCAGCAGCAGCGGCGGCGGCGGCAGCAGAGTGAAGGCTTGTTCCTTTAAGGGTGGTGTCAGCGGCAGTCAGAGGAGGAGGAGTGTGGCTGTCTCCGCTCACTTCTCCACAGCGAGGGGACTCCGAGAATAAACAATTCCCACAGACAAACGCTCCTCACCTCCGCTCGCTCTCAGTCGCAGCGCAAATAATAATAACAATAATAATAAAATAGAAAAACCGAGGCATTTTTACGGACTAAATTTTCATTTTTTATTTTTTATTTTTTAAAGGCTGCCTCGCCATTTCTGTTTCCTGCCAAAAGTGTCGCGACCGTTTTCATTGGATTTTGCCTTGCTCCTGTCGAATAATAACGATGCGCCTCTCCGGCTGACTGTGGGGTGGACAACGCAGGTAGGGGATCTGCGTTCCGTAGACGAACGCGCTGTCATGTCTGATTTCTTATTATTGGTGGCTATTATCGCTGGGCTGGGGAATAGAAGAAAAAAAAAAAAAAAAACACGGACGCGCATATGGCGAGCCTTGTAGTAGATTATGTGTTATTTTGTCGAGCGAGGGGTGGGAAAGGTTGTTTGCGTGTCGCACGGCGGCCAGAGGCGCATATGGATATAGCGCTGAAAACGCTGCATAACGAAGAAGTGGAGAATAAACCTGGGCTGTGTGCGCTGCTCCCCTTTCAGCCCACGGTCCTTTTAATCATAGCGGTGGCCTCTTGTTTTCCACGGCGGCATTATGATCTGTAAATCTGGCCTACAGTGGAGACATCTCCCTGTAAATGTTGCTGAATTGCCGTTATTAATTACCACTGTGTGCGCGCCTACCGCCTCTGAATCTGACCAAACACTCCGGCTAATTGTCTAAGTGGATTTTCGGCTACTGTACCGCTACTGTCACCCTGTCCGACCATACCAACACTGAATGGCCGATGTCAGCCCAGCCATTTAGGTGCGTTTAATAACAGTAGCCTGCTCTCTTTCTGCCGTGGCGCTCCTACTTGTAACGTTACTACGCGCAGTACAGTTGATCACGTTGGACCAGAAACGGCACACAGCCTCATATCCCTCACAGTCTCGCAGTAGTTTTAGCAGCACCAATGGGAAACGCGTTACAGTGGCAAGAGTCTGTGAATTCCAGTCACCCGGTGCTGCTCCTTGAACACATCTTGAAGGGTTTGAATGAACCCCCCTCCAGGCCTCGAAAAGCATCCAAATTGTTATAAGTTGAATCACAAATGAGGTTTTCTCAGGGTGTCTAGACAACAGCTTTCTCCTGGAGCGTGGGGCTATCTGGTGACACATGCTCTGGGTCTGAAATGGTGCTGTTAGAAGAGTTTGTTTAGCACTGGTGTGGCTGTGGTTGCAGTAGCGCTTGGCAGGGGGGTGGGGGTGGGAGGGGGGACAGGGACAGGGACGGTGGCACTAGCCCATGAGCACATACAATAAACACAGCGTGGGCGAAGTTTGTTAATTGTTTCATAGCAATGTTGCTACAACAATTCTGCAAGGCAAGGCAACATTCGGCCCTTAGAACGCTGTGAAGAGCTGTGATCTTGGTTCACATTTTTTTCTTTTTTTTTTAATAATCCTAATTAATAGTCATTTAGTTTTGTCTTATTACCTAACGCACCTCTGAGTATGTCCACTGCCCGGTCTCCCTGGATGCATACCAGTTCAGTCTTCAGACCAAATACACAGTTGGTCGGTTGCAGCCTGTCACATCACTGTGTCATCATCTCAGATATGTTTTGATAGATTCCAAAGACTTCCGTGTTTTGTTTTTTTTTTGTTGTTTTTTTCTTTCCCCGAGTGCCAGGGAAGCATTTTGACTGGCCTACGTGTAGGTGTTCCTCTTTTCTGAAACACCCGATCGTTGGACTTTGGATCGGTGTGGAGGTAAAAGGTTGGGGGCAAAAGTTTTTCTGCGAGTTACAGGAAAGAGGGCAGAGTACACCTTCAGTTCGGGTTGTCAAAGGGCAATTTGCAAAGTGTCCCTGAAGCAATGTGTTTGTGTGTCGTAACAGAAGACTTAAATACAGATTTGGTCAATGTGCTGCCCCTCATAGAACCACTGTCATTTGCGCTTACCATCTCAAGCAACGCGAAGAACAGTCTTTACTTTTTAAAAGCCTTCTAAACACTGTGTGTGTCTGGGGGTCTGCCTTTTAGCCTTTCTTTTGTCAAACATTTAAGCTGCTTAATTATTTGACCTGAACTTACACAAGATGTTCAAGGTAGTTCAGCTCGTCCTCTGAGCGCAGATAACCAAAACCTCCACATTTATGACCCAACTTTCAGAGTTGCGCCTTTGAAGTACTTTTGTTTGAGTGGTCTTGCCTGTGCGCTGTAACTCAAAGGATCCTCTGTATTGGATTTAGCTTGATTTGACTGAGCCATCTGCTATTGTCCAGGGAGCTGCTGTTGAGTGATGTGCAGTAGCCTGCAACAGAACCAGAGGACATTCAAATGGCCAAATGCAAATGATGTCGAGGCTGCTGAACAGTCACAAGACTGTACTCTGCACTTTTTCTCCCTTGTCCGCTGGCCTCCTTTCATTACGAGAAATCTTATCTGCCATCTGAACGCTGCTGCTGCTGCTGCTGCATGAAAGTGACATGTTTTGATATGTGTGTGCGGTCGCGCTTATGCAGGTGTGTGCTGCACATCTCTTTTGAAGCAAGTGATTACACAATGGCACTGCTCAGTGCTACTTTTTGACTTTGTTTTCTCCTTTAAATAATGTGATGTAATGTAGCATCTTTTTTTTTATTATTATTATTATTTTGTTTATACAAGATGATGCCACGGATACAGGAGCGCCTGCCCGGGGCCCCCCCTCTACAGACATCCTCTCCAACTGCTACCACTGTGCCAGCTCAAACCTCACTGTTTGTAAATCTGTCACTCACAATAGCATGAGACACAGGGCAGACGAAATGGAGGGTGGCATTCTGCTTTTTGATTGCTCAGATACTCAGCGGAATAAAAAAAAAAAAAAAAACAAGAATAAAAAAAAAAAACAAGCCCAAACTAATGTGCAATCTTCCAGAACAAGTGTCATGCATTTACTGCAGAGTTTTTGATTTATTATAGACCTGGGAGATGCCCAGCACTTGTGCTGTTGGCCACCGAACATTGTTCAAGGGCACTTTGACAGTAGATGTTGAGGAATAGAGGTGCATTTCTCATCTACTTACCGGCCCATACTTTGTCAGCCCACTGAGGATTCATACCAGAGACCTTTGGGCCACAAGCTCATTTCTCTAATTGTTTGGGCTCCATAATATTGGCGTGGAGCATGCATTAAGCCAAATCATTTATTGTTCCGTTTGCTGTTTGTTTATTCAGTAGACACTCTAATGATAATAGTCAGTAGCGCTGCTGTTATTGGACAGAGATTTACGCCGCAATAATTATGTTGTAAATTTCACAGCGGGATTGAAACATTTATCTCAAATTAACAAGACAAAAGTCGGCGTTGATCGGTTTTCACTCCCTCACTATTAGAGGGTGTTAGTCCTTGTCCTCCGTACCTCTTATCTCTCGCTGGATTTCACATACCCACGCTCTCGCTATCACTTCTGGATACCTCAACGGGGCCAGACTGCATAAAATTGGAAAAGAAGCTGTCTTGGAATAGTTATGATGAACACTAGGCTAAAATGTCACAGCTTGAGTGATTAAAGTGTAAACATAAACAGACCGGTGCATCAACTCATGCCAAGAAAATGTAATAAAAATATTAGATTCAGACACTGAAACTCCAACCGGAGCGGCGCTGCTCCAAGCCAAGCGTAAGTTCGTTTAGCAGATGCATAAACGGGGGCACGGAAACATTAGTTCTTTCGTGATCTGAGCGTTGTTTTTAGATTATTCCGTCAGAATACTCTGCCACTAGAATGCTTACTGAGTGAAACTACACCAGAAAACACTTCATAAGTTAAAGTGATATTATGGTGTGTGCGTTTTTGGTGTATTCCCGCTGCTAGTGTTTTAGCGAGCCCTCTCAGTCATACAGCCACCATCTCATCCAGAGACAATCACTCGGCGCTGCTGTCATGACAAGAATGCAACCAAAGTCAATGGGGCTCATTTTGATGACAAGGCAGGAACGGCTAAATGCTGCTTTACAGCCTTTGCCTCCTGGATGCAGGGTGGAATGACGAAATGTGTGCAAGAAAGATTGACTCCTCCTCTGCAACCCCTGCAAGCTATACCAGCCAGCGCTCATCTGTTGAATGACTCCCCTCCCACCTCCTCCCCCTCCACCCTCACCTCCAGCTCCACCCCTCCGCCTTCACCTTGGCCTTGGCGCGACGGCATGGCCCTTCAATTATCCCCCCCCCTCCTCCCCGATTGATCGCTGCTGATTGCAGTTGCTGTGAATTATTTAGACTTTGCTGGAATTGTTCGCTAAATGGGACGGAGGCTGAAAGAGCGAGATATCGCGGGTCAGATAAATTGCGCGGCGCCCACGTGAAACATCGGCCCCTTTCAGAAAACAACAGCTGTGGAAGCCTAACTGTGCCGATCAATGAGGCCGAGCAGGGAAACGGCATCGAATCAGCTCGTGCCGTGGCAACAAAGCTACCAGCTCAGCACCAAAATCTCCACCCGCTCCCCTCTGATGCGTGCCGTGGAGTCGCAGGCCTCTTGGGTGATGTGAGAGGAGCTGACTCTTTTACTGGCCGGGTTGGTGCGGTCGCAGCCGAGGAGTGGAGTGGAACTGACTCCGTCCCTCCATCCACCTCCCCTCCCCTCCTCCTCCTCCTCCCCTCTCCTCCTCTCCTGTCTCTGTGTGCCTCTCCTGCTCCTATAGCAGAGCTGCTGCCCTGAGGCTGTAGAGGTGCAGTAGGAAGGTTTCTCTACCATTGTGGCGAGAGTGCAGCCAGGATGCTGCAGTCAGACGAGGGGAAAGTCTCTGCTTTGCCACAAGCAGGCCAATGTCACAGGCGTGATAGAGTGGGCGGGCTGCAAGGGGAATGAGGACAGACGCTCGCAGATAGGAGGCATCGGCCTGCGTGCGCATGTGATGGGGAACGTCTGCCTTGTTTTCATACAGAGGAATACACGGGATGCGTGCGGCAGATACTTATCATAGCCTTTGTTGGGATTGTTAAGCCGCAACAGTTAGAGGATACGCGTGATTAAGTCTGCGATAATGTAGCTGTTGATCTCAAGCTTCATTGCAAACATGGATTCACGTGAGCCTCCGTCATGCCTCACTCAAATAGCTTCTGACAGGCATCAGACAAGGCCACTGCACCTTGTGTACTAAATGCTATTTATGCCGCCTCTAAAATCTATTACAGCGAAGGTCCCTGGCGTGGTCTGAGGAGCCTAAGGGTTTGAACAGTGGGCCACAAAAGTCCAGAGACTGAGGCTGACTGTTATTCAACTGTGTCTTATTTTAACCAGGTTATGTGTGCAGGGGAGAAGCTGGGGCTAAGTGAAAATGCCACTCATTCCTGAAGAGTCCCTGGCCTCGTCAAGGTTAGTGGCTTGTCTTTGTAAGTTGAGGGATTGATGCATGAGCCTGTCTGGCGCTGAATTCAAAGTCCAAGGCTGTCACAGGCAGCAGCTCTCCCCCCACCCCCTCAACCGCCGCCCCCTCCCGCCCTCCCTCTCTTTTTGGAGGCTATCGCAGGGCCCCGTCCTTCCCAACTTCTTAGCAGCCTGTCCTTTAGGGAACCTTGAGCAGCCCAGGCAAGGACACAGCGTCTGGTGCAGTAAGCCTGTGCAGAGGGGGAGGCTTTACGTAACGTTCTGCTTTAAACATGGGTGTATGACTTCCCTGACACGGAGCAGTGCGGTGCAGAGCAGCACAGCTCGCAGCACATGTCCCCTCGGCCCCTCTGAACAAGGAGGGGGCAGAGAGATCCCTGCAACTTAATTATATCTTTCTCTTTTAAAAGCTTTCGTTTGAAATTAAATTTTCCCAGGCAATTAACTAAAGAGGAGTTTTCAGAATTTATGAATGAATGATGGATATATTGCACGGGACGACGCGAGAGGGAGGGAACGAGGGAGGGAGAGAGGGAGCGGGCGATGCGTATGCGCTATATGCTTCGAGGTCGTGCCTCTGAGGTGGGTTTTATTGCGAAAGAGGATGAAGTTGGGGAAAATTCTCGCACCTTCGAACTTGGATTTGCGTGCAGCCTTGATGTTTTTCTGTTTTTTTTTTTTTAGGTTTTTTTTACTGTAACCCAGTGAACACTTGTACACTTTCGCAATGCTTGGCTTTGCGGGATGGATAGAAAATGCAAGAACTGGGGTTTTCCCACTTCCTCCTTCATTCCAACTCTCATCTTGTAGAGCAGAGGTCTTCAACAGGCCGGACATTTTTTTTAAATTTCCCCCCCAAATTTAAATTTCTTTAAATAAACGTTAACATGAATCCAGTAGGTTTCAGTAAAGGGATAAATGGAGGTAGAAGATGTTATCTTTCAGTCAGCACTTCTCTCATTCAGCGATACAGGAGCTACACACGTGGCGCGTGTAACGCCACGCTAGCAGAGACCTGTCAATCTGAGCCTCCTGTACACCGTAGGCCCCGCCCCATCACTGCTGAGCCAATCACGAGGCCGCATGTTACACGCTGACTGTGTCTGGTTCCCCGCAATTGGCTGAGAGCCTATTCGATTCCCAGTGAAATCCCAGGCGCACGCTGCAATATTAGCAGAAGAGAAGCTAACAGTGCATGATATACTGTATATAGGTATGCTTATGTTTATGTCCGTTACACGGCCACCCTACTGTTACACATGTTTGAAATAAAAAAAATAGCTTTTGAATAGCTTAATATTTTAATGCAAAATGATGATAATAATGTGTATTTATAAATAGCACTAGTAGGCCAATTTTAATATTGAACACATATAGTTGGTAGGGGGGCCCTACTTAATCTCTCCTTCAGTTTCGGGGTCCTAGGCCTGAAAAACAGTGAAGACTCCCCGCTATAGAGCATGGATATAATTTCCTGAGCGATGTTACGTGCTGCATACCCAAAATCCTCTTTTGGCTTGAACTGTAATTGTGTAACTTTTTGGCTTCTAGTGATGAGATGAATTGTTGCTGGGCAACAAGGGACCTGTGCGGGTGGCCATGGAGAGTTGAAGCTATGTGAGTTCAGACAGATCTGCAGCACATTATTCAGGTTTCTAAGAAATTCCTTTTTATTTTATTTATTTATTTTTTGTGCGTTATTCCGAGGTAGATATTTGTAATCATACCCCATTAGAGACGCATAAAGACCAGCCTTCTAATGGCTCTGACATTATACATGCTGCCTTCGCTCCATTTTAAATTTGTCAATGAGTACATAAACGACTCATTGCGCCCTAAATGTATTTTTTTGTGGAACGCGGTGAAATAAGTAGCACATCTCCAAATGAAAAATGAATGCACTCCCACACCACAAAGGACACTTGGCATAACCCCAGTCTCCCGCCTTCACTGGAAGTGGTCTCTTGAATTTCTGAAACATTCTGTCCTTTTGTGAACCTCCAGCCCACTTGTAAATCCATTAGTGAGGTGGCATTATTCACTACAGTGCTCACAACAGCCGGGTAAACAGACCGAAAGGCTGGTGGTTCAGAAGCACAGCTTTTTCATAACCGTGTTAGAAGGCTCCTGGTAGCGGGGAGGCCATTTGAGAGGAGATGGAGAGCGCTGGGCTGATGACTTGAGGCAGCCATATGACCTATTACTTAGGGAAAATGGACTGGTGACCAGAAGATTGCTGGCTCATACTCTGCTCACCCGCTGCCCTTGAGCAAAGGCAATTAACCTGGATTCCGCCAGTAAATATCCAGCTGCAGAAATGGAAAGAGATGTGCAAGAGTGATAATCATGTAAGTGACTTTGAATAAAAGTGTCCACTAAGCAGGAAGATTAATACAGCTAATAGAATCATAACTTGTGTTTTCAAGTTATCAAGGACCCGGCACTGCTGAATATGTAGTCATGGAGTACGTAGTCCCCCCTCCTCCCGCTCCTCTCTATTTGTGCACTCTTCCCCACACACACACACTCGCAGACTTCTCTCTTTTCCTTTGGCATTAAGGCTAGAGCGTGACCTTGACCTGATTGCTGAGGAGGCTTTTTAAGTAACTCTCCAGAAGGAGATCCAATCATGTGACACCCTTCACCCAGCCTCACCCCCTATCCTCTCTCCCGACCTTGTATGTCTAGTAGGGTGAGGGGGTGGAGACACCCGCCACAGGCCGGCGCGTAGCTGCAGGGCCCGTCATTCAATTGGGTAATCGCTCCAAGGTCAAACTGGGTCGGGGTCGTGTCAGACCCAGCAGTGCGGCCCCAGCGACCTCTGCCCTTATCTGAATTTAAGACCGGCCCGGCCACAAGTTTCCACTCAGCCTGACTGCGGTGACGAACTCAGCGGGTTTAGTCATCTCCTCGATTCCCGATCACCGATACCAGCGTATGTCAGGGGGGAAAGGTGGTTTCACGTCCAGAGTGATTCATGTCCAGAGTGAGCTGGCTGCTAGGGTTTGTGTTATTGCAGTTGCCTTCACTCACTCCCTACAGCTGTCCCGCTGTTTAAACCGCACTGGCTCACTGTCTCACTTTAGAGCGAGCTACTGTCTGCGCTTCGGAGTATTTTTATGCTAGTACGTTAACATTTCTGCCCCCTGGATATGTTTACCATATGGCTGAGTAAATCAGGATCCCAGCCCACTTTGTTAAAACCGCATTAATAAACCTTAGACAAACGATCTGCATAGACACTTTTTTTGCTTTTCAGAATGTTCTGCTCTTATGCTACAGCTGGATTTTCATCGTTTTCCTCAGCTCTTTCGATTTTCTCAATGATGCCATGTTTCCATTTAATGCAGATAATGACAGGAAATAAGGCCGGTGTTATCTTTTCCCGAAATCTCAGATAGTCTTCTTAGCATGAAGTGTTGTGTAAGATATTGCTCTTTTGTCATAACATGTTTTTTTTTCCATAGTCCCTGTGCCTTAGACACAAGAAAGCATGGTTGTTATCTGATCAAGCATTTGCAGACCAGATTAACAAAAGGCAGTCTAGTATCTACCTGCCCATAAGCTATTCGACTTATCCCTAGATTAGTTGTTAGCCACAGTGCGCAACCTTGGAACATTATATATCATATGAATGAAGCCAAATAAAAATAAAAATTGAAGAAAAAAGCAAGTATTTTTCAGTTTATTAAATGATTTTCATAATTATTATTTTATACTAAAATGACAACAGCAGAACCAACCAATGTGCACTTGCAAATATTTCCAGGACGTTTGTGTTTAGAGCTTTAAGTGTAAACACCAGAACTTAACAGGCAGGCAAATTAGCCATATTTTTATGTTTTAAGGCAGCAATACCAGTAGCTTCTTTGACATGGTGTCAGTTAGTACAAAACGTAGTCAGTATAAAGATGAGCGGCAGAAATGCTCCTCAAAAGTGAAGCCAAAGCCAGTAGAGCTCCCCCTAGTGACTGGCTGTGGTATAGGCCATAAGCTCCACCTCCTCCGTGTTAGTGGGTTGGACTTTTTCTAGAATAGTTTCTGTAATTTTAAGTAGCTAATATAATGTTGATACTTTTTTTTAGCTATTTTACGCCATAGAAACTGGATGTGACATACTGGCAGCTAGTACGAAAAACGTCCTGTTTCTCATGACCGGGAAAGTTGTAAAAAAAATAACACGTGTTGTCCAAATTTATACGGTCGATGGTTCAAACTAACTCAGAGTAAATGTTCAGTAAAAGAAAAACAACTTTTTGTTGTCTCCATATCAAGAAACTCAATATAAGGATTTCTTACATAGAAGAAATTCAAACTACTCATGGGATCTGGGACAGACTTATGAAGTGCCATATAATACCATCCTGTTTTCATAAAAACTGTGTCACGCATTCTCATATGCTGTGTTTTTTTTTTTTTTGTCTCACTGTGGTGTTATTAGAAAATACACAGAGACTCCATATTTGAACTGATCCTTGTACAAGATTGTTTCCATTAGCTTCCATAGGCTTCGGTTTGTCAGGTCAGACAATGATGAGATTCTAGTATAGGACTGATCCAGATCCAGAGTACGTGTCCTGCATCTATTACTGAGCAGGCGGTGCTGCGCAGAGTAAAGATTTAGACATTAAAAGTAAACTACGATGCTTCCAAAAACAATGTCTTCAGTTACCTACAGAATGAGCGAGTAATTAGACGAAAATAAAGGATTTAAATGCGTGTTCTGTTTCTGAGATTCTTCCATCCTCTGCAGGGCTACAAGTCTCCTTGCTACATTTGTGGATTGAAAATGGTTCTTTGTGACTCTTGGTTGTGTTTGGAGTTGTTGTGTCCTGCAGAAATACTGTGAGGCCAATTTTACTTTTGCATACCCTCAATTCTTTGACCGATATTGACATTTTAATGCAGCATTTGTTTGGCTTCGTCTTCTTCCTTTTTTTTTTTTTTTTTAATCAGAAACAATCCCCTGGAGTGTGTTAATCCCTTAAATTCTGGTACCTCGGTGCTCTCCCCTGTGGTCCCAAATGCTGAGAAGCTTTTCCTGATTAAGTGCAGTGCAGAATCGTCTTGTTAGACACAACTTAAATAAAGGTGATCACCTGCCAGGAGGTGACATTTAAAATCAGACATCAATTATGGCCCGCCTGGATAAACCTTTAGGTCACACACACACACATAAGAGGGCTGTGAACTTGTATAATTTGGGTTGATTTTCCACCCTCAGCCAATCCTCTTGTAGTCTTGTGTAACTCCATTATGCCCAGAGACAGCAGCTCAGCATGTTTGTCTCTAACTCGCATGTCAATGTAAGTTTGGATTACAAAAGGCAATGGAAGTTACAGTAAAGCCTGTGTAATGTACGTAATCATCATTTTTTTTTTTTTTTTTCTCACACCTGCACCTCAGGTTATCATAGAGGAGATGTGTGCTTGTGTAACTGTGTTTACACGTCTAGGGCTAGTGCTGGCACAAGAGCCAGACGAATGTGGTTTATCCAGGGCCTCTTTCTCCCTAAGCCACCTTCCCTTCCATTCAGCGTTGACCTTGGTGCTTACGAAGAGGCAGGGCTTGACCTACATCCACCCCTTTAACGGGAACTGGAACCTCCACCAACCCCTGCCGAATAAAGAGACCTGACACCCTATTCTAGTTTTTTTTTTTTTAATTTATTTTGTTTTCTCTCCCCCCTACAACAGCCATTTTCTCTTTGCCTCTTGTTAGAATTCGTGCACTTCTCACATAGAAGGATACACCATAACACCATTTTTTTTGCAGCGGGTCTGGCAGCACAGGAAAGTGGAGCAGCTGACTTCATGGCTCGTCTCGGAGGCACCAACGTATCTGTGTGCACTGGGTCACCATTAGCACGCGGGGGCTTGCGCGCCGAGCTGGTGAGAGTTTAGTGGCAGGTCAGGCCTCCTCTGGTTTTTAAAGTGTCAAACTGTGGCTGATGCAAATGAGTACATACACAAACACGTGTAGTCGCTGGGACTAATGTTCCTGTAAGGGCAAACTGTGTGAAACCGGGGGTGCGCTCGGCGTAAGGCTAATGTTCGCGGAGGTATTTGACAGTGTGTTTGTGAGACGCGCGTGTAACCAGATTTAGAAAACATTCGCTTGCGTGGGCCATGCTGTGGTTTTTAAAGAGCTCCAACGTGTAAAATCACCGTGATTCACAAATAAGGGAGAGGCTCAGTGCTGCAATAAAAAAAAAAAAAAAGAGGTAGCACAGTATAGTTGAAGTGGAGTCGTTCAGTTCAGGAAGTTTCTTTAAAGGTAAGAGGTTTTTAAAAAGGTAATAATTAAATGTCAGTCTCGCTCCTGCAAATATAGCTCTTGAACAGAAGCCAAACAAAGGTTGCTAAGCGACACCGAGGTAGGTGAGTGACGAATGATGATTTTTGGCAGGCGCATTAATATTTAAATTAGTCGTCAAAGGTGCGCGTTGATTAGGTATTTCACAATGGCTTCAAACGGGAATCCAATACTGATACAAAGGCGGTTGCAGAAAGAAAAAAAAACAAAAAACTGTCTGTTTTCTAAATGAATGACACTCCCGGCTGTTGTCGAGGAGGGCCATGGTTAATGTATGGAGGGATTACAAAAGCGATGCATGAGTGAGCGCGGCTTAATGAGGGAAGGGGTTGCATGAGAGCTCTGTGCGTGATCTCGGATACATCATGAGCTGTCCCATCCAACGCAGGGGCATTCAGAAGGAGCCAGTGTCATGCTACCAGGCATTAGGGCAGCTCCTGGCTCAGTTAGCGCAGCGATACCTCTCCTGGCCAAGAACGGCTCGTAATTTTTCAGGGCTGGGTGACATGTCAAACCCTCACGGGTGTTGGATGACAGCGGAAAAGCAGCGCGTACGTCTGTGTTTAAATAAGGCACGGGATCCCATTTAGCATTCTGAGAAAGCCGCGAGATAATGGCCAACGGTGGGAGGAGATTCGGGACCTGAGAGGTGGACTTGTGGATGGCGTTCAACCTAAGGAGCAGTTGTTGTATCAAGGCGTAGGAGCGATTTTGCCGAACATGCAGCGAGCCAGCTGATACGGGCCACAAAGGCCACAAGAAAGCATCGCCGAAATGCAGGGACCGATCAGAGCCCCAGAGTCTGCCTTTTTGAACTTCTTCTCTTCCCTTTGTTTCTCTCCGTCTCCCTTTTACTGTCTCCCTCGATCATGCTCTGCAGAACTCCTTGCACGATCTTAGGGAGGGGAGGGAAAAAAAGAAAAAAGAAGAAAAGTGGGTCAGGGCGACCTATTTTTTTTTCCCACAGTTCACGGAGGCAGAGGGTGGCGGTGTTATCGTCAGTTAGACGAGGAGCAGGGCCTGATGGGGAGGCAGGGCCTTGTCGCGAGACGCAGCCACTCAGAACTGGGTCAGCAGCAGAGGCTACGTCTTGTAAACGGCTTGTCATACCGGGGAGAAAAGCTGCAAATGAACCATAGATTATACGCCCCAAGCAGAGCGCTGAGGTCTCTCCTCACTCCACAGTCCCGCACTTCAAAAAAAAAAACAAAAAGAAAACCACATCGTATAAGCCTTTACAGTAGCGCCGGGGTCTCTGAAGCACTGCCACCTCATATAAGTTCCTCTCCTCCCCTCTCGGTCTCCAGTAATAGCGTTTGATTACCGCAGTCAGACCTGACAAGCTCAAAGCCCGAGTCACGCGTGCTTTTAAATAAAGGATCTCTTCACGTTTCTCTTTCTCTGACATATGGGTTGATGTTTGCTAAATATAGCCCGCTTTCTCTCGGATTTGCTTGACTTTATTCAGGTCAGGTTATTTACTGTACCGAGTTCAGCCGCGGTTTTAGAAGTGAGTGGGCGCACACGATTATTTCGGCTGCAGTGACAAAGCCGGGCACCTGAATTGATCATTTGCATTTAGTAAAATCGATTGGTTAATTCATTCGGGGTGAACTTCTCAAAGCAACGTCTGCCCAGAGCTGTCGAAACCAGACCGAGCGCTGATGTTTCATTACAATAAAGACTTATTGGAGGGTAAATTTTGCTCATGTGTGTTCTTTTTTTTTTTTTTTTTTTTTTTTGACAAATTGGCCTCAAGCTGTAGGGAAGGAATTATCCACTGCCACCATATATTTTTGATATTGATTTCACAGTTGCCTGTGCTGTCGCCGGCTGTTTTATACCCTTTGTGTCTTCCCACTGGTCTCAGACAGACAAAGCGGGATAAACACTGGGTTTGATCTCCTCCTCACAAATAATTGCTGTGGCTGTTGTACTGTGGTAGGACCTTTAGAACTGAAAATCGAGGCTTATTCTGGCATCGGGGTCCGCTTATGGGAGCAATGCAATTTTCAGGCAGTGGAGCTCACTCATATTTCACTATGTGGAACAAATCTGCCTGTAATGAATCTCTCAGGACACTGTGGTGCCTCCACAACTGAGTCTGCTTTTTGGCTATTCTGCGCAGGGACGGGCGGTTTCAGCACGCCCATCTCCTTGATACAAAAACAGGATATTTGGTTTTTCATGCGAGCAAATGAGCACCCCTCTCCCTTAACGTGCGGGGAGCTTCTTCTTCCTTCCTGTATTAGCTAATGTTAATCATATTGGTTTCGCTCCATGTAAAAACAGCCTTATTAGCTAAAGGTGTCACAGTAACAAACATAACATAATATCCTGAGGTGGGGCTAAACATGGCGGGGGATCGGATTAGCGGCGAGGCTCCGTGTTAGTCTGCACGCCCGGCTCTCTGCAGTGCCACAGCTCCCGAGCTCTGCCGCTGCCGGGAAGCAGACCTGCCTACTGTTATTCTTAGCCCCAGAACTTCACGTCTCTCGCACGAAAGCCCCTTAACGCTAATTGAGGAGAGTGCTCATGGCTCATGTCGCTCAACAACAACCTCCGAGGGGGTGTCTGCGCGTTGCGCGCGTACGTGTGTGTGTGTGCGTGTGTGAAGGTGAGACACGCTGGTAAGCCAGTCCGAACCAGTACTAGGCCACTTTGGCCGTGTTTTGTTTGTGTTTTTTTGGTGACAGGAAGCCACCACAGTGCTTTTAGCAGATGGTTTCCAGCAGGCCTGCATATGACATGTGATAACATTACAGTTTGGAAAGGTCAGGCATGAAGTGAACCGGTGGGGGGGCTGGGAGGAGGGCCGGTCTCCCAGTGTCCAAACCTCCCATTTGGTCCTCACACACGCACACCCCACACTGTGTTATAGTGTGTGCGACTTAGCTGGAAAGAAAAGGCCTTTTATGAAATTTTAAACAGCCAGTATTGAACACATTGCTTCTGACGGGGCAGTGCAAATATTTACTCTTTTACTTGAACCTCGGTGGCCTAAGTCTCAGTTGCAAGGAGGGTGCTGTAATGTTTGCCTGCCGATAAAACCCTTCTTTGTGTTGTTACAGTAGGCCGTGCTCGGCTTTGAGGGAAAAGCAGAGTTTGACCGTGCAGAGGCAGACTTTGGACTTTGGACCTCGGTCTTTACTTAAGAAAAAGCAGAGGTCTTCACTGGGACCTGGCAGCTCATCATCAGCCCGTCAAAACGCTGGGTCTTGAGTCACCGCCGCCTTTCTAAGTCAGAGAAGCTCTGATTGGCCGGTGGGCCGACGCTCATCCTTGGAGCGGAGGCCGGGATATTTGTTTTGAAGCTACAGGTCACTGTGTGCCAGTGGCTCCGAGCGGCGCAAGGAGGAAAACAGTCTGGTATTTCCTCGTACGTAAACAGCACCTCTTGGAGTTGATGACCGTCTCATCACACAGGTGTGTTCTATAAAGCGCCCGCCCGCCCCCCCTTCAAACACCCACCCACCCACCTACCCCCTCTCCTGAAATGGCACGGGGCTTGTGCATGACGGAGGATAGGGAGGAGGAGGAGGAGGAGGTAGTTTAAAAATAAATCTGTGCACGCCGGTCAGACATTTTGAAATTCTGTTTCTATCTCAGTCTGATAGAGAGGTTAAAGATACAGCATCCTGATAAATCTCTTCCCACCAGGGGGAACAGATAAGGAGTGGCGTAGATTGAATAAAAGAGCTGAGGAGAAAGGGGGGAGGATAGGTGCGGGGGCGGGGCGGGGTGGTGGGGTTGGGGTGGGCGCTAGGAGGAGGGCTGAGATGTCTATCAGGCTGCATGAAGGGTTTTTTTTTTCCTTTTTTTTTCCTTTTTCTTTTCTTTTTTTTTTTTTTGTCTTGCAGATCCAGTTCAAGGGCGCCCGCAGGCGAGGCAGCTCTCGCTCTTGCCGTGCCAACGCTGCTGCTCAAGGTCATATGAGCCAGCCCTGTGACATTAAAGAGGAACAGGAAAGGGGAATGGGGAGGGAGGTGGGAGGGAGGGGGGCAGAAACCATCAACCACAGACATGCACATGTGAATTGAGCTGTAAGAATGAAAGTAGCCTTTAACTCCTCGAGTCTTTCCTGTGACTTTCGGCGCCGGTGTCTGGGTCTACAGCGGATTTTGTGAGGGCAGGAGCTTTTTAAGGGCAGTAATGAGAGTGTCTTATTCTCTCCGCGCAGAGCCAAGAGATGCTTGGCTAACTGCTTTGTAGTTGCCAGCCACACATACAGCCAGCGTTTGTGTGTATGTGTGAGAGAGCGAAAGAAAGAGAGGGGGGGGGGGGTGGAAGAGAGAGAAGAGTCACAGTGATAAACCTCAGGGGAGGGAGGTAGAGAAGAGAAAAAAAAGGTCTTAAAGTTATTTAAAGGGACAGTGAACCAGTGGTGAGTGCTCTTCGGTTGTGAAGTGGAGTTAAAAGGGAGTTTCTAGCTTTAGCGAATTTCACCTTTTCTTTTGGGCCAATCAGCCCTCACCGCAGAGAGCAGAGAGCGCGCGCTGCGGTACAAGCCAATTGGAGTGCATCAGCAGGTGGTTGCAAATAGGAAGTAGACCTGTGGTCACACAGGCAGGCGTTCAGTGTTTTGAATTGTTGCTCGTATTGTGCGCGGCAGAGCATCTGCTACGTGAATGTGAGCAGCTCCGACTCGGTTCCTCTGTTGTGTTAAGAACCTGCACCGACACAGTTGCGCTACAGTGTGTACAGTGTGTTCCCGAACATCAGCGGGGCGGGGGGGGGGTTGGCTCTTGGCCCTTTTCACACTTAACATTTTGACATGTCACGGTGCAAAAAGCGCAGGTCCATTCAACGGTTTCTGTTTGACTACAATGGCAAATAGTTATTATAGAATACAGAAAACGAGCAGTGTGGGCTGCCAATAATGTATCGCGAAACAAGACTAATATCAGTTGTATGAGTGTTTTCTTGTGACATGTACGCTATTCTTTGATAGGTAAAGAAGGATAAAGGATAAAAAAAGTATTTTTTTTCCCAGAAGGATTGTGTGGTATGGTAACCCGTGGATTTTTAAAATGATTTGTTTGTGGTTTTATTAGGAACAGTTCACAATAAGGACTGTGTTTAATCTGCCGTCGGGTAGATGGTTGATAGATGACAGATTAAAAAAGTAAAAAATGAAAAAAAATGTGTCAATTACAACTTTTAATATTAAAAGCAAAGCCCCTTTTTGTTGTACGATGTTCTGCCATAACAAACAAAACCGATCCCATTGCTGAATATCATCAATAGAGTGTCAGATATACTTAAGATCATCGAGCTGGCTAGCTTGTGCGCTTTTTGTTTACACTGTCCTCATGTGTTCGCTCCATGGTCAATCAAGTATCGGCTTGCGGTGCCCATTACGCTGTGTGAGAATAATGTCTTGTCCTACAACAGCACACAGCTGTACATATCAGCGTAGCACTTAGGGCAGCCGGGTGGGGGTGGGAGTAGGGTGTGGGGGGGCTCAGCCTGAGGTTCAAGTCAATGTTTTTGGCAGCGTACACTAGTGTCTAGTATAGCCGAACTCTGATCTCTGTGCGGCTGAGAAAACGGGGAGGATTTTCTCAATAAAACGTCCCATTATAAACACAGTTCATTCATAATTTTATACAACTGAATGTAACCTTCAGAGCGTATGTTATTCCCCCGGACTAGACCCGCTTTTATCATCCATAGGTAGAAATGAGAACAACCTCCTCATCTGTTACTTCACATCAATATACAGCTGCAGGAAGAGAAGTACAAGGTGAATGTAATGGAGGAGGATTTTTGGATGGAGATAAGGGTATGTTTTCTGGAACAGAACTAATAGCCCCACCGTCATCTAAATTTCCTCGTAGATGTAAAAGTACAGTCAGACATCGTATGAGTCCACAGAGTCAGTCTCCCAGGCCGCTAATGGAGCCGCTTCAGGCTATGCATCAATATGACATCACAGATTACAATCTTTAGACTTTGGGAGCACTTTAGGTACTTTCAGTGCTAGAAGAACGGAGCAAGAACTGGCCGACAAAACACTGAGTCATTATAATAACAATCACAGAGATGGGTGGAGTTGCCCAGTGATACCGCTGACAGAAATGACTCAAATATACCCGGGGAGACTTGTAGTGAGTGTGTGGACTTTGATAGGAATTTTTCAGGGACTTTAACAGTAACTGTCCTCATTTGACTGATTGTATCATATAGTGTCAGTCTTGTTTTTTTTTCTCTGTTATTGTGATCCAAAGTTTAGGATTACATTTATTTACTTTGCAACAAAATAACACAGTGAAATACCAAATTTGATTGGTATAGATCATAGGTGTTCAACAGGGGGTCCACGGAGGTACTGCAGGGGGGGTCGAAAAGTCTTTGGTTAAATTATGTATATATATATATTCATTGATCTCTATATTCATTTTCCTCCATAATTTTCCCCCACAGATTGGAAATTCTTTAATATTTTTCTGACACCCTACTGTTGCACATGCTTGAAATAAATAAAAAAAAATAATAATTGAACCTGTGTAATATTTGAATAGCTTAATGCTGATTGTAAAATTAAAGTAGAGTGAGAGAGAGATAGATTACAATACTTGTTAGAGTTGTTGCCCTGTCCAACTGTGTCAAAGATGCCTTCAAACTCCTCAAAATCCTCCAGTCTCTTATGTGTGCGATTAGAAAACAAGACATTTGGAGGGATTAACTTAACTGTCAACAGCTAGCTTGGCCTTGGTGACTGAACCCAGCTCTCCAGATGTCCCACAGTTCACACGCCCTCCAGCTCCGGACAAATTTAGACCTAAGAACAATAAGACAACTGTGGAAATACAGAAAGGTACCCCCCTCCACCTTACGTTAAACTCATACAACAATCACACCCGGGACCGGCCTGTCCAGGACCAAGAGAGATTTTGAACAATCATCTAACAGCATTACTGGGACGACTAGCTGAAACGTAATTAGTGTTTTCTAATTGCCTGTTGCGCTATTTGTTACTGAATGACAAAAAAAAAGTTAAAAAAAATGGTGCTGGTTGTAAGCAATAAATGTTGTCACATCATACAGATAGGAAATGAGAATAGGTTGAAAGAAGTCGCTTCAAGTCATGAATAATAAATTGACATTCAAATGGCACCCTTTCAGTGGAGAGTTGCTCAGGGGATTTCAGTGTTTATCTCCTGTGCATGCTTCAACTATATTAACGTAGCCGAACAATTTCCTTCAGTCAGCATAGGCCTCCCTTCCATTTTGTATGCTTGTAGGTTGACAAGGAGATCGGCTCGCCCCAGACTCCTGTAGACATGTGAAAATCTTCCTCTCGGGAAGAGGAACATATGTATCCAGCCTGTCTGACATCTAGCCTAAGTCCCTGTGAACTGTACTTTCTACTCAGACGGGATTTACCGGATAAGTGTCCCTTGCACTTGTGACGCAATCCTTTTGAACACTAACCACTCAAAGCTGGATTTGAAGCTCCACTGAACCCTGATGAACTTTGACATTTAAGTTGAAACGAAGGAAAAATAGACTGCAGAAAGAATCTAGTCCTACCAGTAAAAAAAAAACAACAACAACAAAAAAAAAAAATGCTGTGCCTCAGCCCGCAGGGCGTTCCATCACACCTGTTCATCACCCAGCTGGCATAGTACCATTTTGACTCTTTCTTTTGATTAAACGAAAAATCATTTAGACTAAACAATCAATAGGTACAGGCTTGAGTCCTGAATCGCTCTGGCATAAATCTTCCTGGTGTCTGGCGTGGAGTCGTCTCCGTATCATTTTTGCTGATTAGTTTTCCCATTACTCAAAACAGATGTGTTCGCTGGTGATGAATGATCCAATTATGGGATATTTGTCACCCATTTGATATGTGCTGCTAGTCTGTGACTGTAAAAGATTTGAGTGTGGCACTGCCTCTCCGGTCCGTAGTCCACTGGCTGGGCACGTGTTGACCCAGCCTTTGGATTTGTTTAAATGGCCAGAGATTGCCCCGTGTGTGTGTATGTGTGTGTGTGTGTGTGTTGTTTTTCTTTCTATTTTTTTTTTTAATGTTGTTTCTGTCCCTGGTAGCGCCCGGCCACTTCTTCCCTGATCGTCTCATCAATCCTGAGGTTGCAGATAAGAGGGCTACTCAACAGAATACTCAGCAACTCGTTTGGTTTTGAGATAAGAATAGTTGCCAGAAAATTGCGTCCTCAAAAGTCCCCTCCTGTTGACATGCCTCAGATAGCAGTCATACATGTCTAAACTGTAGCTGACCCCCTCCAACTGCTCCACACACACACACACACACACACCAAAACAATACACAGACATTCACAGCTGAAAGCATTCATGTACACCCCCCCCCCGCCACCACCGTCCCTCTGTCTGTGGACAGTAGGCTGATTCTGCAGCCTCCCGCCCTCCCTCTCTTCCTCTCTCCTGCTCTGTTGTGCTGAGCTGTGTGTGTGTGTGCGTGTGTGTGACAGCTGCCTAATTGGGCATTCTCCCCTCGTCGGAGCGCCTGCCTCTCCTCCCTCTCCTCCCTCTCCTCTCTCTCCTCCAGCCTGGGCCGGGGCTGCTGACGAATGGCAGCGGATTACAGATGAGGACACGGTGACCCGCCTGACCTTGCTGCACAGCCACGGGGGAAGGAGAGGTGGGGGGGGGGGGGGGGGGGGGAGAGAGGCAGAGCGCAAGGGGTGGGGCGGATGGGGTGCGTGCTGCAGATAGGCGGAGGGGAATGGAGCGGGGAGGTGGGTAGGGTTGGGGGGTGGGGGGGGGGGGGGGGGGCAACGGCGTCAGGTCAGCGGAGGATGAGGTCACGCTAAGGTGGGCGAGACATTGAGATGGTGGGGTGGAGGAGGGCCTATGCCAGGTGTCCAGGCAGGCAGGTGATCGGGCGAATGACAACAAGAGTGTCACATGACAGCCCCCTCCCCTCCACCCCCCCTCCCTTTTGCACCCGTGTCAGTATGTCAAGGGCACGAGCCCCTGCTGGCAAATGCCACTGCGGCAGTCCCCACCCCTCCGCCACCACCCCGCTTTTGTATTTATATATTTATTTCCTCTCTTCCCCTCCTCCTCCTCTTCTTCTTCTCTCCTTTTTACTTTTTAATGTGTTTTCTACCTGTCTACCAAACAAGCAGCCTCTTATATGACTGCTGCCTTTCCTCCTCCCTGTGCGTGCGTGCATGGGCGCGTGCATGGGGCCCGCGCGCCCTGCGCTGCGCCCCGCGCCGTGGCCGGTCAAAAAGAGGCGGCGGGTCCTTGAGTGTGGTGAATTCTAATTTCTGTGCGCACTATAGATATTTCCCGCCCCCAAACCCCCCCCCCCACCTTCCTGCTGTGCGTGTGAGACTGCCAAGGTGAGGTTGTGTCCTCTTGTTAAGAGCGATTAATGGCACTCGTTATGTACATAATGAAATATCCCTGCTGATACATAGGGTGGCGTTGTCTCTCTTTCTGACACACACACTTGCCCGTAGCATATATATATATATATATGTGTGTGTGTGTGTGTGTGTGCGCATGTGTATAGTGTAACACCTAGAATGCTTTGTTACAGCCTCCAGGCAACTCCAGTACGTGTTTGATATGGTGTAGAGAACCCCCCCCCACACCACCACCACCACCACCACCATTGTAAGCCATTTCTCCAAATGAAAAACGAACGGGAATTAAGGCCCTGTCAATTCACAGTCGAGTTTGTTCCTCTTCTTCGCTTTAGATGCGCACAACACTGCAGCTCCCTGCGTGACATGTGTTCTGAGAGATAGAGATGGGTGGCTCACCACCGAGTCCCGTTTTGACTGGCGGAGTAAATTTAGATCTAATCTTCTTGTGTGTGTTCTTTCATAGCCTGAGAATGTTCACCTAACATCAGCTTTTAAGTTGACCTTGTTGTGTTGTTTGCTCGTCAGAGGCTTGTGTGTATGTGAGCGTTTCTAGGACAAGATGCTGCTGGCTTCCCTATAGGTTTTTATTTTGATCTCGTGTGTGTGTGTGTGTGTGTGCGTGCGTGTGTGTGTTTGCTTGCGCGTGCGCGTGTGCATGCGTGCGTGCGCGCACTAACACCATTCGGTGCCTAAGTCAAGCTGTGCAAGCTCTTTTAATCCCACGCCCCGGTGCACGTAGGCTTGATTAGTGGCAGCAGTTATCTGTGCAGAAGACAGCCCGCCCTCCTTTAGCATTTGGTCAGGTCTGGGGCACTGGGGGGTGGGGGGAGGTGGGGGTGTCAAGTCATGAGAAAGGTGAACGAGGAAGGAGAAAGGCGGAGGGGCCCACGGTGGAGCGGTGGCAGGAACGAGGGAAGAGGGGAGGGCCGAGGGCTGATTAGTATTCTAAAGGAGCACTCCTGCCAGTAGAGCAAATTGATTACTGCACTTTACCTGTATCAGCCTCCACAGCTAAGGATGACAAGGTACGGGAGCATGATGTGTGCCTGCATTCACCTCCCAACCACAGTAGAATAGGTGTTAGCATTTGGCTTTGTGTGTATTTTTTTTTTATTTTGTGCGACTCTCCTGATCACTTTTCTAAATTTTCCGCAGAGACAGCATAGTAAACCTTATATCCTACATTACAGCCAACGCATGCGCCTCTTGCAGTTGGGGCCTTGTCTGTCTTATTCAGTAGTCGGTGGCTGACTGAGGGAGGACAGACTCATTTCCTGCCCATTTCAAACCTTGGCTTTGTGGTTTTCGCCTCTAGGCTCACGATTAATGCGCTCCTCTTGGTTATAGTAAAGAGAAACTGATAAATTTCAAAGCAACAGCCTGCAAAATTTGATCTTCTCCATCCCCTGGCTCCTAATTTAAATCACCACGCTGCAAACGGCAAGTTCAGTTGTGGTCTTCGGGCTCCAGAGCCGTGCTGGTTCTCATTCTAGCTACTTAATCAGGCACTGATTACACCTGGGCCGCCAGATGAAGGTAATTAATTGCAATTAATCTCTGCTTAGATAGAAAACCACAAGTAGTCTGAGCGGTGACAACCAAGGCCCATGACCCGTGCCCCTGCAGTTTTCTCACCTGTCACCAAACCCAAACGTGTGAAAGAAGTTTCATCTTTACAAATGCAGCATTTCCTCCTGTATTCTTCAGGCCAGAACATGTCTTCCACTGTGAAATTTAAATTCGGAGCTAATTACACTGATCGGTTCAGTTTGTCAGTTACGTGCTGTCAGTAGTTAGCGGCCACTGCAAAGGTTTTTATATTCATCGCGTGTCGACGGCTCACTCCATCGGACCCTCCATTCACTCACAGAATGTGACCAATGAGAGCTGATTAGGCACAGTTTTATCTACACATGCACCAGACCACTCTCACAAAATCCGTTTGTAGTATTCCTTTAAGTAGTTCATTGGGACGCTAAGTTTGATTTTTTTAGGTCCGCCCCACCAAACACGGCCGGTGGACCCTCTCTTATTAATAAACCTGACATATTTATATATATATATTTCATCCTAACCCATCCACAAATCCTGAACTGGCAAAGGACAGCTTAGGCTCTTGTTTTATTGTAGCACCAGAGTGACCCTTCACCATAAGTGAAGCCCAGTGTGCATTAGCTGCTAAGACTCGAAGGGGAAGGCTTAAATATAAGGAGGGGGTCAAGCTAAATAAAGTGTCTGTAGGATATGGATTTATCTGCGGTCCAGTGGAGATCACAGTGATCTTGGCGCACATCAATAAAAGAACATTTGATCCCGTAATTTGCTCTTAAATTTAATCTCATTAACGTCTACTGTCTCTTTTTATTTTTCCTGTATTTTTTTATGTGCATTGTATTTCATATTTAATATTTAAAAGCACGACTGCAACTGTGGATTATTTTACTAGTGATTAGCATGTCCTCTATTTTTGTATTAATTGTTATTTTTAGGAAAACGCGTCCATCAGATACCAAGACAATGTCCTCAGATCTGATGTTTTGTGTGACCCTCTTATGTGATAGCTCAATTTTATGGGAAATTCTTCATATTTGGCAGAAACACTCAACTTGGGCACAATATTAGTATGATTTTCAGCTGATATCCTGTGTAGTGAAGACAGGATGTTACATGTTACATGTTAATGCAGCGATTAAAAAAAAACAAAAAGCACATGCTATTCATACCTTTTTACGAAATACAGACACGGATGTAAACTGCGCCTTAAGGCAAGTGTCGCTTTGCGTGTTATAAAAGGGTGTCATATCAAGTGATGATCACATCAGCATATTTTATCGGCGTATAAATAATTCATAACCGAGCGCGTCTTATTTTGGACCAGTGGAACAGTGGAAGTTATCTAGGACACCTGATTATAAAACAGCTTTTTTGGAATTAGTGTATGAAGCAGCAACAGCAATTTGCCCACAGGGAGGCATTGGCAAGTATTCCCTTACAATCTCCAGTGTAATTGATCAGTGTTATCTGAGCTTGATAACTGGTTAAAATTAGTTTCTGCCCAGTGTTTTGCTTGAAAAGGAGTCACTTGAGGATTGTAACGTAAGCTCGGATAGCTGAGGTTGCACGTCTAAAGCTTATAATTGGGTCTCCTACAGGTTGTGTAACAAAAGGGTGCAAGGGTGGCACCAGGTCATTTGGGGTTAGAGTATGGCAAGCGTGCTCTTAGCTGTTTCCTCTGTGCTATTTAAGGTCATTGCTTTGTATAGTGTGAAGTATCGTTATCAGCAGTTACTTGTTTTTCTGCGACCAGTGATGCCTTTTTCAGTTATTGTTGCTGTTGTCATTTTTTATTGGCCTTCACGTTGCAAGATCTGCACATTGCTACTGCGTCATGTATTTATATACCTCCGGTGTATATTTAGATGTAGTTTAATAATGAGTCACGATTCGTTTTTTTTTTTTAAAATGCACAGGCACATTTGTGACGCCCTCGCATGGTCCTAACGTTGAATGAACCGCGTTAAAAGGCGGTTTCAGATTTCTAGTTTTGAAATTGTCAGGAATATTCGAGGAGGAGTTGTTTTTGTTTTGTCGCAACTATAGCTGCGGCTCAGCACTGGGTCAGGCGTCAGGGCCAGGTGTAGGACTAATCTTATTGAAGTCTCCTGTTTGTTGGCATGTACTCAGCGACGCCCTGCCAACTGGATTGGTGCTGCTTGAGAGATTTTCCCGGAAAAGGTTACACATAATTGTTTTACACTTTATTGGGTTAAATGTGTCTAATTGATTTAAAAGATTCCTTTAATTGTGCGACTTTGAATAAGACGGTGCTCCTTCTGAGGTAAAAGCGGAGACGAGAAAAACAGAAATTGTGTTTCTTGATGATTCTAATGGAATGTCCCTTCGCGAGCCATTGTGCTCCGTGCTATCATTCTCCAGCCTCACTCTGAGCGAGCATTAGGATGATTTAAAAACTAGAAAGTAGGTCAATGGGAGCATTATGAAAGGCGAAATGATAGCAGAGATATGTCCTCATCTTTTTCTGTCACTTAGACCTCTGTCACACACTATAATACTCCAACCCATCCCAAATTACTCACAGTGAAAAGGAAAAAAAAAAAAAAGCGGCGCTCTTTTTAACCCAATAAAGGCAGACATCTTGCTGACTCACAGCAATAGCCTTCTCAGGGCTGAAGCCAAGGATATTATGGAAATGATTCATTAAAGGCCAAGGTTTTTTAGCTGGTCTTATCCAGCTTTCAGGGCAGCCTGACAGTGGGACATTTGATCTCAATTGCAAAGTGGCCCATTTCCCTCAGACATCACCACTGCAGTCTGTTTCAAGGGCCTATCTCTGCCTGTTGGCGAGCTCACCATGGGGCAATCAGCTGTTCCTATTTCCAGCACCAGTGTTTACAAATGGAAACTGTGTGTTGTTTTGGGAGGGAAATGAGCACCATTTTGGACAGGCGATGTAAGCAGAAGATTACCTCGGAGCCCAATAGAAATGAATCGGGTATGGATTGATGGCAGCTACGGCTCATTAAGAAGGAATCTGTGTGTATGTGTCCGTGTGTGTGTGTGTATATGCTTAATTGATGCACTAATTCTCAGCCACTCAGGAAATGGCCCTTGGGTGGGTCTTCCAAATGGCACACAAATATTTACTATGGACACAAACATTTTTGTAAGCACATCCATGCGAGCCTGGATGCGCAAGGTGGAGGGAAACAGTGTCCGGGTCTGCGATACAGTGCAGCGATATCATCACCGCACTGGCTACTTTGACTGGGTCCTCCGACACTCAGCTGGGCTCTGAAACACTTAGATGAGTCATCGGTGTGCATGAATTTCTCTACGCACATTCTCTCAACCCGAAGAACTCTTTGTACTGATGAGTGCAGATGAAGTTAAAATCCGCCCCCGCTCTCCTCATCCAAGGCCAGAAGCGGGCCAAGAACTTTAGTGCTCCGGTCCCATTTTGTCGGAGATGTTGCCGTTACAGTCATCACACGCTGTTCCTCGTATTCAAGTCTTCTGAGTAGGATGTTTTTTCCCCAATGGATGGCGTGTGCTACTTAGCGCAAGAGCTCTGGCTTTGCCGCGCTCGTGTATCACATTTCCTTTATGTGGGGTACATCCATGAGTTTCAGCGTGCGCACACGGGGGCGTGTGTGCTATGCATGACTTGTTTGGTCAATGCATCCTAAGAAGTGGGTCAGAGTGCCCTAGTTCTTTTTTTTTGTGTGGGTGTGCATGTTTCTGTGTATTGCGTTTCAGTGTTATTTTGTCCTGATTGACTTATCTGCAAACACAGTTTCTCGCCGTAGCTCCCCTGCTGTTCGGTAGCATGTTATGCTCTTGTTTACCTTCCTCAAGGTGACAAAAAAAAAAAGCCTTTAATTTAACTTTCCGCCGGTGCTCTCATTCACTTGTGGAAGGCTCGGGACAACTGCATTTGGTCAGGTAGCTTATGTTTTGTCTTATTTAATCATGTCAGGCCATATTGAATTTACAAATAGCGGTCACGCCGTATGTGTAAGTGAGCTACCCCGTTGAGTATGTGCAGCAGGCTTGGGCTGCAGATTACATGATATAATAGTGTTTAGGCATCGCCTCTCCTTTTAAATTCCTTTAACCTTGACTCCCCTTAAATGCAGGGAGAACACATCTGCCAGGCTGGTGTCAGACATTAGTAATACACACCGCTCAGGCAGCATTGTCACTTTTTATTAACGCCCAGAGCTTTGCATGGACACCAGCTGTTGCATCAAGTGGAAAAGCCTTGGCGGCATGAATGACCTTGACTTTAACTGCCGCTCCTTTGGCTCTTCCCCCTTTTAATTCTTTTGTTTGGTCTCATACATTTTAAATGGCTTAAATGGATTACCATTCCTGAAGATGAAGGTCATTTAGAAGCTCACTTTTTTTTTCTTTAAGGCAAAAAAAAAATAAAAAAATTACCAGCAATTCATGCTTGCGTGTCAGTGGGTGGTGCAGGAGGTGTAGTCTGGAGGTCAGTGGACGGACTGAGGCTCACGTTTTGAGATCTAATCCTTGACATCTGCAGTGGCAGATCTGTCGGCCTTCTGCTACTTCTGGGAAGCGGCTGAGAGTGCGGTGACCTTTCCTGTTCCTGGTGTCTTTTAAGTACCAGAGGAGTGAAACAGAGAGAAATAGATGAAGAGTCACCCGGCCAGGGAATGATGAGGCCTCACCCCTCCCCGTCACTTGCCCCCCTCCCTCCCTCCTCTTGCGTGTGCGCAGTTGACTGTAGGGGTAAAAATCACTTTAGAATGGTGCCTGCTCTGTCATTGGCTGACATTGTCAAGGATAATGGATAATCACCACAGAAACTGTAGAGCAGCTCATTGGTGCTGTGGTGTCCCACTGTGGGGGAGGGGGCGGAGGTCAGGCTTTTTGGGTGCCACCACCAATGAGATGACATGTTAACAGATGTGTAAGGTCATTTTCAACGTATACACCAGGGGAGATAATGTAATAGTAATGCACACATCACGCATCCTGAAAGGGAAAGAAGAGGGCCGTGTGCTTTAGGGGCTCGCTATAGAGGACAGCTTTCTCTATATTAAGGTCATTTATTTGTTAACGGAGCTTTGTCACTGAGTAGAGCATATTTTTTCTTGCCCTTGCTGTAGCAGGGCCTGTTTTTTGACACCAACTGTGTCATTACGCGTCTCTCAAGAGCCCAAAGGCCCTCACTTTGTTTAAAGAGTAATTTACACTTTATATGAGACGGTGAATGCAGTAGCGCTGCTGTATATAAATTAATATAATGCAGAGTCATGGCGCCTCTGTGCGGCCTTGTCTGCTCTCTATAGAAGTATCTTTGGGCAAAAACATAGACAAGGTCAACTGTAATTCCAAAGGTTCACAGCCAGCAGCGGAGAGATTAACAGAATTCCCCCACGTTGAAACTGTGTCAGTGTTTCTTTGCTGTTTACATTTTTTCCGAGCTAACTGGGCAGCGCAAAGTATATTCTTTTTTTTTTTTCCCTCAGGCTGCGTGGAAGGTAAACATGTGTAGGCCTACATGATCAAGTGTGATGTTCCAGGTTATTCCATTATGACTGAGTAAAGATCAGTGGCGGCAAAATAGTCCTAATCCTCAGCATCTAAGATTAGCATGACAACAGACGTCAGATGGCCCAGTGTAACCAGGTTGGCTTTTGTTGTTGTCAGATTTAGGTCAACTGCTAAAAGATGGCCTTGAACTGTAATTGATGCTGATGGGCCAATCTCAGTTAAATTATCTTTTCTGGATTGTGCCCCGCAGCCAAAAGAGTCTCATCAACATTTGGACCTTTGGTTTCTGAAAGCCTTAAAAATGCCAAGATTATTGTTTTCCTAGTGCTACTCAGACTTAAATCCACATTAATCAATTTAAATCCAGTTTTTAATCCCAACGCATTCTAAGGTGGCATCAAAAGTGTCCCCTTTTTGCCCTAATTGTCTTGACAGCCTGTGGACATTGGCCACAGGGATGGATTTCGGCCTGATTATAAGCTTGCTGCCTTGTTGTTTTTGGCCCTTGCTACTGCTCTATGTGAAGTATTTAGGCTGGTGTCTGTGTGAGTTGCCATGGCCTTTCGTCATAATCAAGGACTGCTGTCCTGTCGTGTGACCTTCTATGTTGGTCCACTCAGTGGACACCAAAGGTGAGGACGACATCGGGAAAGGACACGGACAGCAGCTGAGGCGAGGTAGAAACTCTGTTTTAATTAACCTTTATGGGATGCGGCCAGGACTGTCTGAGGTGTCCTGTATCCACGGAAACCACGCTGACAGGGTTCAGAGCAGAGGTCTCCAAGGGCAGCACTGCTGACACTGTCATGGCAACTGGCACAATGCTCACCCCTGTGTCACTGGCTCTGCCCTCCTGACAGTGGTGTGGTGTGACAGGTGCACCTGATCCTTAAGCCACCCCTACCGCCCCCACCCTATAATACATACACACACACACACAAAAAAAATATCTCTACACACACTCCACAGTTGACTACAGCTTGTCTGTTTGTTACATCCTTGCTCTGATTCTCCACTGCCTTTGTACTGTACATGTAAACACTGCTCAAACAACATTAAGTCAGTTCAGGCTTTGAACTGTCTTCTGATTTTAACAGCTCAGGGTCAAAAGAGCATTGGTGAAAAATTCACAGCTGGCCAGGTGTTAATGAAGATATAGTGAGACTGTGCATGCGCATGTATCTGCACACATTCACTCTTTTGTCTAAGCATGAATGCTTAAATGCTTACTTGTGTGCATGTGGGTGAGTGGTGGGTGGCTCCTGCTTTATCTAGACCGAGTATTGCGCCTTGTGAGATGCTGCTGAAGTACATAAGGAGCAGGAGGTGGTGGTGGGGGATAATCCACTGAAATGACAACCTGCATAAGGAATTATTCACAGCTCTCACAGGGCCCTTCAGTTTTGAAAGACATTGCTGTATGGGGCTTACTGCTCAAGACCTGAATGTTTTCAAGGTAGTGGGCTTGGATTTTCAATTTGGATCCAATCAGGCCTAATCTACATTTGTCGTCTGTTCGGTGACTGTGAGGGGAGAGTGCAGAGAGGAGAAGGAGCCGTGTGCAGTCAATCTGAAATGTTGCTAAGTAACAGAGATGGCAGACAAGGTGGTGAAATGAATGTGATATAGTGCTCTGCAAATCTCCTGCTTCTCACAAGGTTTCTCCTTTTTCTCCTGTGCTTTTTTCCCCTCTACCCTACCCTACCCTACCCTCTATGCCTCCCTCTTTTCTCTTTCACTCACTGCCATAGGTCCCCATGTGAGATCTGCAAAGCTGAAAGGCGCCACTGACAGAACCACAGCCAAGCCTTAGGACAGACATCCCAAACATCCACAGCCACGGAATGTGTCAACATCTTTGTGGTGAAATCCTGCTGACTCCTCACTTGCTACTCACATAAGCCTAGAGCTGGACCTTCTGGGATCCTACAGTGTTTAAAGGCATACAACAATGCCTGGGAGGCTGACCTGCCCCAGATTGCTTCCTACCATGGATGCTGTTTCCCCATAGTGCTGACTGTGCCCACTTCAGAGAGGGAACACATCCAGCTAGTGTATCGTTCAGTCCCCTTTTAGACTCACTAGCTGTAATAGCCTGCCCTGTTTTTGTTATTTAGGAAGTACATGCCACTGTCATCCAGATGACCTAGTGGACATTTATTTCCCAGTAGCATTGCTGAGCCATACGAGGGGATCCTAGTATTGAACATGACTCATGGGGAGGAGCCTGGCCCTGAGACACACAAGGATTCAGCTGTTCTAACTTATCTGGAAGGTTTACTGATGCATCCAGTGGTGGCCGGGCCTGGGGCCACGCCGAGCGGGAGGTCTGAGGCTGCCCACAGCAATCAAGAACAGGTGGACAAGGTGGGTGGACCCTTCCAACTGCCCAACCATGGCCCAACAGCTCCTAAAGCTGGAACCAACGGGCCCACACTAGGTTCTTCGCAGCACCTAAAGAAGGCCCGCTTACTGCGCTCTGGAGCCTGGAATGATCCAGGGAACCAACGGATGAGTTCACCCCCAGTGGAGCTGAATGGCCAAGTGGGAGGCCTGCAAAATGGAGCACTGGAGGGATCTCCTCATGCTGGAGAGAGCACCCTGTTGGCTTCTCTGCTTCAGTCATTCAGCTCACGCCTCCAGAGTGTGGCAATGTCTCAGCACTCTAATAAGTCCCCCAGTGAGTGTTCCTCTCCTTCCAAGGCACCACCAGCCGACAAAGAGCCACTTCCTGTATATGGGACAGCCTCAAGCCGCTTGAAGGGCCTAATGAGGAAGAGCAAACTTCAGAATCACAGTAATACACCTTACAGTCGCCGGGGCCACAGCCAGGATAGACCCCCAGAATCACCTCGGTCAGCACACAGCGCCACACCCCCTGCTGCTCCTACATCAGCTGAATCAGTGTCCTGTGCAGAACGTCTAAAGGCGGTGGCCAACATGGTGAAAATCCGTTCTAGTCCAGCACCTTCCCCCAAGCCCAGTGTGGCCTGCAGTCAATTGGCCCTGCTGCTATCAAGCGAAGCCCATCTCCAGCAGTATTCCAGAGAGCATGCACTCAAAGCCCAGCTCTCAGGAAGATCTGCCAGCGAGAGACTAGCTGCCATGGCAAACCAACAGCATGGCCAGGACAAAAGGCCACCTAGTGTGGGAGGGACTCTGCCTGGAGCTCCAGACACACTAAGCTCCTTAACAACCCAAAATGGAATGACAACAACAACCACAATAACAACGACAGCACTCCCTCGAACAGCCCTGTCAAGTCCACAGAGTCCCTCTTTGCTGCGTGGCCACAGCCAAAGCTCACCCCCCACGCCCCCACGTGCTCCAAGTCACACTCACAGTCAGCCACCTAGGGAGAAGCGAGGCTTTGACTCACGTCCAACTCGCCCCCCTCAAACGTGTAGCAGCTTGCTGCTTCTACTACTGAACAACCACAACAACCAAAAGCAGCTGACTAAGAATGGACACCTGGAGGACAGCTGTGGCATTCTGCCACAAAGTGGCTCTTCTTCAGTCACATCAGACAGTGAATGCTCCATCCAGGAGAGGAGCATCACCAAGGACAGCAGTGATGCAGAGAGTTCCTACTCGAGTTGTTCTCCCATTGACCTATCTATGAGAAGCCGTGTCAATATACAAGACACTAGGCCAAAAACTACAACGCCCTCCTCCTCCTCTTCCAACTCTTCCTTCACTTCTTCCACCACAGTGTTTTCCTCCACCCCAGTTGCATTCTCTCCTCGCGCTTGTGCTCAGACCTCCACCATAACTTTTTCCCCATCTCCTACTGTTGTCTCCTCCGTGTCCACGGCTGTTTCTTCATCTTCTGCTTCTTCTATCTCTACCTCCTCCTTGGACAAACTAACAGAATCTTTAATAAACAAGTGGAAGCCAGAGCCATCAGGATCAAGGGTGACCAAGAACAAGGAGCCTGAAATGAGTTCAGACCTAAAATCCCATCCTAAGGTCACACTTATGCAGCTCCTTCTTGAGCGCAGAAATAATGAGATGGTTAATAAAAGCATCGGTAACCAGGATTTGCCACTTGACATAACTATGGCCACCATGTCTCAAAGTCAGCAAAAGGGACTGCTGCCTTGGGAAGAGACGAGGACAAAAAGCCCTATAGATAGGCCTGTAGCCCCAGCCCAGACCCACTACTCACAGTGTCATGACACAAGTGGCGCTCTATCCCCGTATTCTTATCCCTCCCCTCATGTCCAGTCCAGCCCATTGGATTTGTGTAAGTCTAAAACCTTTCCTGCAGAAAAAGCGTCAGAGCCTGCCTTCAGTGCCAGCAAACTGTTACAGAATCTGGCTCAATGTGGCACAGCTTCTTCTTCCCCTCCCATCCCCTCTGGCAAGGGGCTAAGCCAGGAGCTTGATACCAGCAGGCCCCTCGCTCTTTTGGAACGGCTCAATGCTCCAGTCCACAGGGCCACCACCACTCCACTCTCAGATGGAGCGTCTGGCAGTGGTACACCTTTCAGCCGGAAGGAGGCTTCTCCTCCATCACAAATTGAGAATCTCCTGGAGAGGCGTACTGTTCTGCAGCTCCTTCTAGGAACAGGCACCGCTACAGTAAGCCGAAAAGATAGGTCCAGTGGCAGTGGCAGTGGCAGGAGAAGTGTGGAGATGGCAGGAGGATGCTATGAGAAGACCCCTGGGGCCTCCATCTGTGACAGCTCCAATGGCTCCCCTTTGGATGTAAAGGTCAAATCAGAGCTCACAGAACAGGTTGGACCATCCTCTGCAATGTCTGAGGACTTGAGTGGCAGAAAGAGACTAAGCGTCTATGAGAAGAGTAGCCTGTCAGATTCTCAGCAGGACTTTAAAACAGAACCACGGCCTGCAGAGGTCATAGCAAAATATGGCCTCCTCAGCCAGCTGCTTAAACAACAGACTGCTACCTACTATACCAGTGCTGCTATGCAGACTGAGTCACAGCCCAGACAGCAGGTTAAAGAGGAACAGGGGGAGTATCTAAGCCCCAGTCCTAAGAAAAGACGCCTCTGCTCTGATCAGACTGATAGGTTTAATGACATCAGTTCTCCAAGAGTAGTTGAGAGTGACGACACAAACATTTTTCCCTCTTCTGCTGTTCAGGTAGAACCTGACCAGCAGCGGAGTTTAAAGGAAGAGGAAGCTCCGCCAAGGACCCCGCCAAGTGAAACCCTCACCAGAGAGAGTCGGGGCTTCAATGTGCTGAAACAGCTGCTTCTCTCTGACAACTGCCTGAAGGAGCTGTCCCAGCATCCCCGGGGGGCGCCCAGTCCTTCCGTTTTGCAGGCCAATGGCAAGGCCAACGGCAGCATTCTCAATCAGCCTGCCCACAATCACAGCTTCCTTCACCTGCCCAGCTGGAACCCACATGGTCCCCTAAACTCAGGGCTTCCGAGCAATCTTAGACCACTGCCCACCCCTCCTGGAAGTGACAGCCCTATCCGCTCGCCCTGGAGCCGCCAGCCAGCTCCATGGCCTGTCACTCAAAAACGGGACCCCCCTACTCTAGTCAAACAGGAGCCGGAGAGCCCTGTGCGGTGGAGTAGTCAGGACAATGAGGAAGAGGAGCAGGGTTGTGACTCAAACCCAGACTCTCCAAGGCTCTCACGGTCTAACCCCATCCTGTATTACATGTTGCAGAAGGGGAGCATTCAAATGAGAAAGGAGGTGAGAGATCAGGCAGAGGGAACCAAGTCTTTGGTCAGAGTTAAAGAAGAGCCAATCAGTGACATGCATGCCTATGAACGCAGTCTGAGCTCCACCCCACAATCACCAACCCACAATGACAAGCACAGCCATGAAAGCCAAGGGCTGAGCCAATCGTCTGAGTAGAAGTTGTATCAACTACAGAAAAATACAAAGTGGAATCAAATTCATTGACTCTTTTTTCATTTTTTAATGACTTGCCAAATTGGTTTGATGAGACAAAGAAAGACTGGATTTTTTGTGTGGATTAGAGCAAGTTAAAGTTCAAGTACACATTTGCATTGCTTTATCAATTTTAAATCATGAGGTCATGGAATGGTACAAAACAGGTCTATCTTACATAAATGTCTAATTAATACAACCAAAATGACACAACCGTCACAAATATACCCTTTCCTATCTGTGATTGTCAGGCATTACATTACATATTTCTTTTCTTTTCTTTTTTTTTTTTTAAATTTGTTCTTGTTTTTTTACACTTACTATATGTATGTGAATTACACACATATCAATTATTCCATGTCCTCTTTGTTGCTTGCTATAAAACATTTAGAAAGAACATTTCAAGCGACATTTATTATTGATGACTCCAAAAATGTTAGTCCTCAGTTCAGTGGACATTTATTTATTTTCTCCATCAGGACATTTTCAGATAGACAGAGTCCCATCAATTTTAGATAAGATTCCAAATAAAGTCATTCTAGGGCAGTCACAGTGGTCTATTACAACAATGTACATGATAAATTCATTCAAAGGAGGACCTTGAAAACAGCATTCACACTGCAGTAGCTTCAGTGAGGATCCTACCATGATAAATGCTTTGTCTTGCTTTACCTCAAGATTCATATTGTGGTGTGGTTACCAGTGGAGAAAGAATATATCAGGAGAGGTTTGAATGGTCACAACTCATTGTGTTTTGCTTTCATTTGAAATGAACATTTAAGGCCAGTATCCAACAGTGCAAATTCAGGGTAATTCAGGGTGTTTGCAGATTCTGCAGTTTTGAACAGATGGGTCAACAGAGTGTGTATGCTGCTTACAGCTGAGCAACTGTGTGTAAACAGGTTTCTGGAGCAACAGTTTAAGGCTGCAGTGTCTGAGAAACTTATCTTGCCGTACTGGGTAAACCCACACCACTATTCTTCATACACACAATTACTCTGAGCGTGAAGCACACGGCTTTTTCTTTTCATTTCATTATAAAAGGGAGTACCCAGGGTTTGCACTCGAAACTGAGTCCTTGATGTCCCTTTCAGAATAATTTAATGGCATGTAATAAAAAAAATATCAGTATTGTTATTTGTTGAGAATTTGACAGTTTGTGATTTTTTTCTTTATTTCTTAACTGTTGTGGTTTATGGACATCATTTATTTTTGTGGAAGTCTCTTAACTCATAAAACGTCAAAAGAATTGCATGATAATAAAGAGAACACCACAGGTACATTATTTTTTATTTTATTTTATTTTTTTTTTTTTTCAAAGCAGCTGGATATGTGTACCTGCCCCCCAATAATCACCAAGACGTTTTGGTGTCTTGAGGGATATCTGGTATCTAGCTCCTTGGTTTTGATTGTACTGTATTCTTTTCGGCTGATTTCACACACTGCATTATCCATCTAGTCTTGTGATCTTTTTAATACATATACCTATGAAGTACGTCTCTTCAATTATTAATACATTTTCACAATGGTTAAATATATTTGTGTAAATAGTACTTTCAGTATGAAAGATGACTATTTTGTAATGTTTAAGAAAAGATATTACCCTAGTTTTTAATGCCCTGATATGTAAATATGAATTATATGCGTACAAGTGTACATACAAAGGCAGAGGATGCTATGCCCATCTTTTTTTGGTTGGTATGTTCTTTGCATGTGTCTCTATGTGGTAAATGATAATCTATCCTGCGCTGTGTTGTGTAATAATGTCTGACTCTCCTCACTGCTGCCTGTTGCATGCAGACGCATGGGAACTACCTGTGTATCCCTACTGGTGATGGGGGAAAATGTCAAGTCTTAAAATAGGTCTTTTTTTTATCACAGAGAGAGAGGTTGGTTTCAAACGTGAACAGTCCCTAAATAACCGCAGACTGTTAAACAAGTTGATAAAAAAAAATGTGTGAAAAATAAACGTGCATTGAATATTTTTGTGATTTACTTTTCTGTTACTGGTTAACAAAGCTCTGTGAAAGAGTCGGGGGCTATAGTGGGGGATTGACGTACAATCATAGATCTGCATTGTGCATCTAAGAAATACATTTGTAGCAGCAAATATATATATATAAAAAAAGAGATGTTTCATTTTTTTCATGTGAAGACCTGAGACATTATGTCATTTTTTATGTTTTCATTTTTGGTGTTCATTTGCACTGATATCTCAAAAATAAAGTACTAAAATGCATGACCTAGTATGAATGTGTTCCTTTTTTTCCCAGCTTGCCTTTCAGAGGTCTGTTTCCTTTGCAGAAGAGAACCACGTGTAAGTATATTAGAGATAGTAAGGTGAGGCATTGCTTTAAATTATTTAAGCACATAGCGTTATAACGTTACATGTTCTTAAATATATTCTCTTGTTTCGGGGCCATGAGCTAATTCATGTAAGTGGTAATATTAAAGAAAATCGCATTGAACCAAATCTGCCATTAGGGAAGCCATTGCTCCCCAATATCCAGCTTGCTCCTCACATTAAAGAATGGTATTATTAAAGGAGGACATCAAAGCCAAACTGCACTTTCTGTAATCAAAGATCCTGGTCTATTAAAGGAGAGTGAGAGGATGTCCTGTATTTGCCTCGGAACGCCTGCTTCTGAGTTGGCTGCTGTTCACTCCTGTGCTGAGTCTTAACAAAGGCAGGAAAGATACTGAAAGAAGGGAGGACACACGAAGGTCAGCAGATGTACTCAAGGATGTGCCTCGCACAGATGGAATATATATCTCCATATTAGAGCTTTTATTAGATCCTCATTGTGCATAAAATGTAACCCCTTAATTTTTTGTGCTCAGCGTGGAAAGTTGGCCATTCAGTGACAAATATGTTGACTCGAGAGGAGCACCCTGTAGCGTGAGACAGTCATGAGGTGAAGGCAAGTTCAAGCTCAACTTGACTGTGGTCTAAATATGACGTCCAGTGAGCGAACAGACGTCTTTTTGTCTGCAGCGCACTTTTGAAACTGCAGCAGCCCTGACTTCCCCTTTATTTAATCCTCCCCATGACTGACTGCACTCTCTTTAAACTCCCGGCAACCTTTCCCCTCAGTGAACTTCTCCATTTCGAGATTCTTATCAAGGCTGAACCGCCAGTAACCTCTTGATTTCCTCCGATTGCCGTGGCAGCGGCAAACATAAAGGAGGGAGGCGCTAGTTTAAGCGGGGGTCAAGGTGTAAAACTTGACAATCGGTTGTTTGTCCGTGGATTCTCTCTTTGATTTCCTGACCTCAGCGTGAGGCCAAAAGGATGTGAGCGCTGCACACCAGGCCACCAGTGACTCAACAACAGGCCAAGGACTCTGAAGTCCCACAGTCCACATTTCATAGTTACGAGGCCTCCAAAAACTATTTCCTGGCATTACTGATGCTTATTCTCTGACAAACAACTTAATGGCCTCACTTAACTTTCTTGGCCTTGGGTTTATCTGCATGGGAACTCATGGACTGACGACTGTGTGAAACACTAACTACCCTTAAGGACGATTTGTCCATTTGATCCAGTTGATGAGATTCTTTCTCGTTAGGTGCTTTGTTTATTCACACGGAGGCCATGTAGAACTAACACTTACTAGTCACTAGTTGTCGTGGTGATTGGTGCCCACAGATGTTTTATCACCCGCTTCCCATGCAAGTGTCTGAATTCTTAGCACTTGATTTGACCTGAAATGTTAAGCAAACACACACGCACACAACTTAATTACAATTTTATTGGTCTCACGACCCCATCAGGAGCGTAATAAAGACAGAATATATGAATAACATTTAAAGCGTAGCAGACTTTCTTCCTCCAGGTACCAGCAGAAAACCTTTGCGCGCTTTGCCTTGAGGTAGCACCGCTGCAGTAACTGGATGAGTGTAAAACACATGAGAGCAGCGCCTCCAGTCAGACAACAATAAAGAGGTTAAAGCAAACACCTGGGGAAACTCATGCACTGAGAAAAGAGGTCAGATCGGTTTATTTTCTCAACCTTATACCGGTCCCCATGGTGGGACCTGTGCTTTTGAAGATGTACCTCTTTGTGAACCCCCTGGGGTCGTGACATTTTGCCCCACCTCCTTTACCCTGACCTGGCTGATCCTGTTTCCCGGGACAGGATCAACTGTTGGCCTGCAGCTGTGCATCCACCACCCCCTCAACCCCCACCCCCCCCCACTCATCCCCAACACTGACACACATCAGCACCGCCCTCTTTCCGCTCCCCGGCGATACAGTCGGCCCATTCTTCAGATGTTTCGCGTTAATATGACAAGTTGCAGCGTGGCTCAAGTCTCTTTTCTTTCAGCCTCTTGACCCTCACTGTTTCCCATGGCCTCCTAGGCAACGCAGATGACTGCGATTATTCAGAAATGACTAACGCGCTGGACGTGCAGAGGCGCTACAGTGGAGGTGCAAACAAGAAGTGAAAACTGCTTGTGTCAGGAGCTCATATCAATATTAACTATTTTTAAAGCTTCCCCACTGATGTCCGTGTACAAGCATGTAAACCGACCCAATGTAATATTTATGATGAGTGAAAGTCCCTGTAGTCCACAGAGCCGGCTGTCAGCTTGAGGGATCTTGGCTGACACTGAAGGAACATGGATGATATTTGCCATGTCAGATAAGCGCAAGGGTAAATGTTTTACAAACTGGCCGGGGAGAACCAGCAATGTCAAGTCCTGTCTTCTGATGCCGCTGCTCTTTCTCTCGCGTGTCCCTTCACGGAGGTTTTCCACTGGTGAAAACAGAAGCGAATCCCCTCCGCGGACAATGTTTTCACACAGCTCCGGTCTCATCAGTTTACACCGAGAAACGTCCGGTAAACAAATACCCACCACCTCACTCATTTTTTGTTTTTTTTTGTTTTTAAGCCTTTCATGTGAAATATGTCTTCATCAGGAAACGTATTCACCACTGATTTCCTGTATGGTTTGTCGCAAGCGATGACTCTGTTGTTGATCTGCAGGGTCATGAACTTTTCTCAGTAAACATTTCTCAAAATCCCTAGCAGAATGAGAAAGGGCAGTTCAGTGTCAACCAGTCTGGCGCAGACCAGCTTGGGATGTGAACTTTGTGCTGCGGGGGCTAAGGGCCATTTAGGATGTAGCATGCCAAATTTAACTCTGTTGAGTTTGTGCTCTGATCTTCCACTCGGTGTGAAGTCGCACAGAAAACAAAAGGAAGGAGGCCGCATCTGGCATTCAGGAGGCGTTGAGCTACATCTCAGAGACTTACGGTGGCATGTTAAGACTACTTGGTTTCACGCTGTGATAAAAGGTTAAGGAGTCAGATGCGAGGAAAACAGCAATGTGCAACTTCGCTGTTGTTCGGTTTTTGTAAAGCTCGACAGCAGTAGCTTCGAATTATAACTGCTGCCCCTCTTATCTAACCGTTGGCGTAGCTCATACTTTAATTATTAATTTGACTATTTACTGTTTAATTTTTAGCCCGCAGCATCGGTCTGTGGATGACAAAGTGACAAAAGTGTGTCCGTTAGCTGCTATTGCAGCTATGGATTGCTATAAAACTTTGTGACGACATTTGCATTGCATTTGTATCATATCAGCTTCAGTGATCTCGTAGGTTTTCCTCTGGTGACACCAGCTATTGGGACATTTTCTCATGTCCAGTTGAATATATCCACAGCTGCTGAATGGACTCCCTTCCCGTGGAACTCCTCTACGATGAGTCATGGTTCTCAGATGATACATCCTGATCACCTTCTACGTACCTTAAAGCAGGGGTCTGCAACGTTCTTCAGGCCAAGGATCCCCAAACTAATGGAGCGATTAAGTACCTACTGTATGTGGCCTAGTGCTATTTATAGATATACATCATTGTTATCACTTGCATTCATTTTTAAGCTATCCCTTATCCCTTTACTAAAATACAGTATGTTGGATTAAATATATTGTTAAATATTTGTTAAATATAGTATTTATTTTACCTGCTAAATGTCATCATGTTAGTGTCCTGGTTGTGGAACATTAATCCCCATATATGTACATTTTGTTTAGGACACACTGTGTGATCTATGTTTTGAGTGATGATATAATGAAAAATGTCCCGTGTATATTTTGTGAGCAAGGAAATGCTAAATCTAGCTAATATAACAATACTACTACTACTACTACTACTACTACTACTGCTACTACTACTAATAATAATAATAATAATAATAATAATAACCAGAACAGATCTGAAATGCAGTTTATTACTGATTACTCACGTCCAACGCAGACAGCTCGAAAATGGCTGAAAACAATGATCTTTTCGAGATGCCCTACATGGAGCCACGGCAAGGTTTAACTACTTCATTCTTTACAGTGTCATAAAATCAATGCTCATGTTGCACTCCAAGGTAAAAACAACAGAAAAAACACAACAAAACCAAAAAAAAAAAAAAAACGAAGAAGAACACAGCGAGGGGAACAGACACAATCACCGTGGTTTAAAAATGAAGAACTTTGTGTCACTGTTCAGACCTCAATTGTTGCCGATAAAACACACTGACTTGCGTTAGGATCCTTGCGGTGCTGCGATGTCTGCGGGCACCTTGTGTTCGTATTGTCTGTGTCACATGGTAACATGTTATATGATAGGCTATTGTATTTGATATGAAATATGAGAATCAGATACTGACATCTCTGTGTGACACTGTAATTTCCCCCGACCGCAAAATAAGTCTTATCTTACTTATTTGAGCAGCCAGACTTTACATTTGATCCCATGCCTTCATCTGAGGAAACAAAAGGCTTTCAGATGATGCAACAGCTTTTTTTGTTTTGTTTTTTGTTTTTTTACAGTTTTATGCTTTATGGCTGATAGATGATACATTTCCTGTTGGGGAAACAATGAGCCAGCTGAGTTTACAATGACTATTTGGATTCGCTGTGCAAAAACGAGACTGGATTTGACTGACTGACTGACTGATTGACTGATTGATTGATTGATTGATTGATTGATTGATTGATTGATTGATTGATTGATTGATTGATTGATTGATTGATTGATTGATTAAACACACTTTTCATTGCATTACAATGTTTACACTCCATTGTATTTTCTCCTACTCCTGAGTGCGTCACTCACATTATGTGTAACTGGATAACCAGTGTTTACCAATGATCAGTTGTCTTCTCTGCGTCTTTTAAACGCATTATAGGTCATGAGTTTCAGTGTGCTTCAAGAAACTGGACTCCTATGACTTCTATCAAATTTCAAACTTACTCATTTGGACTTAAAGCCATTATGTGATCAGCTATGCTCATAAAAATAATCACAACTCAATTTCATACAGTGGATGGCACAACGCCCCCGTTCTAGAGCTGGTGAATTATATTAGGGGATGCTTCATCAGCTTGATTTAGACACATGAAATTGCCCATTTACCTACAGACACTGTAGCCGCACCATGTTCTTTTGTTAAATAACACCGGGAGCATCCATCTGCAGCCTCGGAGCGTGGCCTGCGCCTAAAGCCCTGAGTAAAGTGAGTAAAAACTGGCAGGTGCACAAACAAACTCAAGTGCTCAGCAGATAGGAGATAACCACGGACGTGTTTTCAAAACACTGTTTGCTCTGCTTGGACACCACTCAACCTGGCCTGTTTGATAGGGTCTCGTGTTAGCCAAAGACTGTAGGTATTGTCGTTGGTGCCTTTTTATATTTTATTTTTTTTTTAAAGGTTAAATTTGGGGGAAATGCTTGCATCCAGGAAATCTTTCTTTTCCCTCCGGTAAGTTGCAGATCTTATTCCTTATGTATCAGGATCCCAGTGACCAAGGCTAACGAACAGCTAAAGCATTCAAACATCCACTTTAATGTATTAATGAAGGGAATATATTATCCTGCCCTTATAATGTGTATTGTAGTATTTCTCTGTTTTATTACTGTGTAGAAGGCTGAAGTTTATAATGATATATAATAATATAATCTATCCCAGGGCCCAGGAGTTTATAATATATAAACTGCATAAAATTTAACTAAAATATCTTTAAATCAGGATTCCTCATTAAAAAAAAATATGTGGAACTGCTCAGCTATTACCTGAAATTAACGCCTTTGTTTCATCCACGTCAGCTAATTTAATTTAATAACGATTGTTACAATTGTTATCTCCTAATCAACACGTATCACTTAACGGTATTTACTATGACAGATTCTCTTCATTTGTGTTATACTTGCATTGCATTTGTGTTGGATCACTGAATGAGGCAAAGGCAAGGGGCTTTTTAAATGTCCTGGTGCGAGTGTAGCTATTACCATACAGCCCTCAGGCTCACTTTCAGGATCTGTTTTGATCTTCAGCAAAACAAGTCTGAGCTCTTTATATCATCTTGTCAGCCAAGGATCCATTCACACTGCAGCGACTACTGTTTGACTTTGCCAATTGATTCATCAACTTATTTTCTGATTGCTTTGCTGACAGCTTCCCAGATTATCTGACTGATAGCTCTACCTCTTGCCTTGAGGTCAAACTGTGTGATGTGTCTGCTCAGACAAGAGGGCTGTTTTAAGAAGCTGCTCTGGGTGCTTAAGGTAACCTTCACACACTCTGCTGCTGGTCAGTCAATACTTGAGCATGCTGCACACAGAGGTATAAAATATTAATTAGAGTACAATGCTGGAAATTGAAAACAGACTTCATGATTTATAATGCTACTTGATTTGCCGAGTGGAATCGTTTCCCTGATTCATTTCCATTTCCAGAGCCGACGCGTTGAGGGTCAGGCCTTGTGATAACTGGAGCTCTGAAGGAGGATGTTGCCATCTGCTGGACGTCACTGTGAATGACTGTAAACACTGAGGCGCTCACAAACTAGTGCACTGATATCTACTATATGCTTAAACACGTAAAATAAAAATAATTATCTTATACTGCCCTAGACTGCAAAATGAACACTCGTGAAATCCTCCTTCTTTTTTTTTACATTCCTGCCACTGCTGGCATCTCCCGGTAATAGAGTTCTGTCTATTCCCATTAATATTTATATGTACTAGTTAGATGACACAGTTCATGTTAACAAAGCATGCTGACTGCTTCAGTTATCACTATAACAACAGTGCTATTCCTGAACATTAAAGGATGACCCAGTTCCGCGCGAGGAGACTGTTCTCTTCCATCTTACGCTGAATTAATAACAGCTGACAGATTTGAGCGTCCAGTGTTTGGATGTTGGTCTAATTGTCACCGTCTGAATAATTAGGACAGTATTTGGACAACTGATACCACCCCCCCTTTTTTTTTTCACCCCGCAAATGTAAAAAAAAAAAAAAAAAAAAACAACAAAAAAACGCTGCTGTTCACCAAGTGCGGCAGTGATGACTCTGGTCTTTGCACGCTTTGAAATAGACAACTTTACCAGATGTAAAGCTGGTAGAGGTCGAGTTATTTTAATGAGATTCATGATCAAAGTTGACACGCTTTTGATATTTTTCATTGGTCATAAGAACACATTGGTGTGTGTGAGGATTCACTGTGTCATCCATCATTATCCTCCTTCTTTGGATGTAGACTGTCTGGTTCCTCCTGAATCTTAAATTAATGCCCACTGATTTGACGTTCTCATGTTATATAATTGTGAAGGTTTAGTATTGTTGTTGTTGTTACAGCACCTCCCGGAGGCCAAACAATTGCTCACCCCTTTAAGGAGGCAAGGATGTGCAGCAGGCCTCAGATGTTAATGAAGTTCATTCTGATTCAGATTGGTCTGGATTTGGAAATCCCATATTTCCTTACCCAGGATCAGGTAATCAAATTGCATAACTCTTTTTTTTTTTTTTGTCCTTTTAACCGGATCACCCTGACAGAGATGCAAACTTTTCGAGACTGCCAAATCCAGATTAACAGTGCACTAAATGGGAATACATATCACGATGTTATTTACAAGACCCTCATGACACCCAATAAAAACAAATAAATACAACGAAATGTTCATTATTACATCACTACCAGCCCGGGCTCAATGTCTCTCTCTGTGGTGGTGGTGGTGGTTATGATGGACCTGAGCCTGTTGAAGACGGAGACCAACCTCCAGTCTTACATTCTCTCAGAACGAGGAGCTAACTGGAGAAGAAACAAAAGATCTTTGCCGGTTGTGTCATTGTAAGTGATATACAGTAAATGTGTTTTTGCAGGTTTTGCTCCTTGTGGAATGCTCTCATCTTAGCACTGTGACTCCTTTATGAAGCGTCTCAAAACGTATTTGATTCACAAAGGCTTTTGTTTAGCCGTGTAAATAGATGGTCCTATTACACTGATATTTTATTTTATTGACTTTTCTTTGCTGTGATATTACCTATTGTAACCCTTTAGAAGGCACTTATAGAAATGCTTGGAAATTCTAAACTTCAACCCTAAAGTGTAGGGCATAAGAAGACTTTTTCATGTTTGCAACATTTTTCAATGTGTTTAATTTTCGTATAGAAAATCACAATCAGCGGAATTATCATTGTCGATTGAACGATTCTCATAATGCTGGTATAATGCTGTTATCCTAACCCAGTCTCAGGTATGTGAAATGTCAGTCAACCATGTAGAAACACTGGTATGACTGTTATTATTAGGCGTGTGTTTGTTTGTCCCTTTTTAAATGGACCTTGAGTCCAATTAATAAAGTCTATCTGTATCACATTATCACATTAGACAACATTAGGCCACTTCCTCACGGTACCTAATAAATCAGCGTTCATGCAGAGGTGGACGTAGCAGACCACATTTGACTGTGATTTGACCGGAGAATGTTTCCTTGATCTTCTTTGATTGACTGAATGAAAGCCACATACTTCTCAACCTCACTGAGAGGCACAGGGATGCAATTTAAAATGTGTAGTGAGGTAATAATATATGGCTTCTCGCCCCATCAAGAGTTTAACAAATCAAATCAAACTTTATTTATATAGCACTTCTCATGCAAAGACAATGCATCCCACATGTGTGTGTGCGTCACACAACCCACACCCTCCATATATACACATACAGACACATAAGTACATACATGTGTACGCACACACACACACACACACACGCTCACACCCATGTACACACTAAAAGTTGGTAATGAGACATGGCAGGGCACTGAGCCTTGAGACAAGGAGGATGCTACCTTCTGGGGAGGCCTGTCCACGCCGATGGGAGCCCCAGACTCTTGAACATAGCGGTGCAGGATCAAAGATCACCCTGACCCTTGCAGAAATGCAGGTCCATCACCTAAGTGCAGAGCGTCCTACCACCTAGGCTGAAGGGACCCAATGGACGGCACCACAAAGGGCAGACAGGAACAGCCCCGAACGTGGCAGGACCCCACGTTCATTCCTGATGAAATATTGTTTTAAAATGAGAAATTTCTGTGTGTTGACTATAGTGCACTGGTGTGAGAAACTCTTAATAAACACAATAAAGGGTCAAACAAGGGGTCAGTACAATTAATGTTACATGATTGAAACATATATGTTCAATTACATTTCAGTCCCAGGACTCTGCTACTTTGTGCTAGAAATACTAATTGTTTCAATATTGATGTAAACCTATTGTGTCTACTATGTAAAATGTTGTAAGATGTTGATCTGTTGACACAAAGAGCATGAAGAGCAAATTACTAATATTACTTATTATTACTCTTAATATAAATTACAGCATAAGAGCAATTTTAGATATAAATTTATGATCATAATTTAATCAGAAATCATTGTCAGAATCATCGCTTCTGTGTTTTTCGAGACTGAACTGTATGTTTTTTTCTAATATTACTGCAGAAATCATTTACCTTGAAATTCTGTTCTCTGGAAAGTGAATACAAACGAAAAACCACGTATGCCTTTAGAATAAACTACAGACAACACCTGCAAAGTTTACACAAATTGTTTGAAAGTATATTGAGGTCATTATTTCCTTTCCTTTATCTAAATAAATAAATAAATATTGCAGCACAGTTATCATCAGGGGCAATATTAGGCGAAAGATTATTACAAATATAATATCAGAAAAACTGATAATTTTGTTGTGGTATCTTAATTTTTTTCCCCCCAGAGCTGTATAAGATATTGACTTAGACAGACTTTAACGATCCACAAGGGAAATTACTTTGTCACCGTAGCTTCATTGCACTCATAAAAAACACAAGAAAGATATGTTGTTGTTTTTTTTATAATAATCACTATTAGTAGTTGTAGTATCGATATTATTTTTTATAAATGTCATTTTTATTACTAATGTTGCTCATTTTGAGTGTGATTCGTGACGTAAATGCAGCTCACAGACATGAGTAATCGATCCCTGCTGTCAGGCGGGGTCGAGCAGTGTTTTCATGCCTGCTGCTGAGTCTGACGTCACATCGCTAGTCACTCTGCCATGGCGTCCGTAATGTCGCTGATTACGGAGGGGACATCGTAGCATCTTGTTTCAGTTGGCTTTGGTGAACGCTGTCCAGTGCGTTTTTTGCTACACCTAGTTTGAATTTGGTTGCGTTTATCTCTGGGCCCGCCATGACCGTGGAGCAGAATGTCCTCCAGCAGCATTCTCAGAAGGTGAGCTTACAGAACAGAAGACTACAACTCTGCGGCTGGCTAACTTTAGCCTTGTTGCATAGCTGCCTAGTTTTGGGGGCGCAAAGAACTCCCCACCAGTCGGTTTGCCTTCCCTTTAGCTAGTTGGGTTCACCGTGTATTTGTGTTAAATGCAGTTGTTAGCCACGTGTAGGCGGGGAACTGTTTGTAATTTCCACTTAATTTTACCTAAGCTGGGCCCGACGCTACCCTAGCTCACAGCGTTATCCAATGTTTTGCTAGCCAACGTTAGCTAACGGGACCGCTTGGAGTGAAGTTAAAGCCCAGCGTTGTATGTTTGAGTTAGTTAGTTGGTTAGATAACGTTAACGACAGCTATCAGTCTGTACGCGTTAATACCATGGGTTGGTAATGTTAGCATCCTGCGCTAGGCGTGTCGTCGGTGGAAATAAACAAGGCCAAGTGACAGTGACAGATTTAACGGTGAACGCTCCGTTAACTTAGTAGTAACTAAATCTTTTCATAACACGGGAAAGGCTTTCGGTCGCATGGGTCCCCACGAACAACAGTGTTTATTTTGGAGACGCGCCAACCCGTGTTTGTGTGTGAGCGAATGTTTCCTAGGTTACTCATCGCATATCTGATATCTTTGTTTACAAAGCATGGCCAGCGGCGAAGGTGGAAACACACCCGAGGCGCGGCATCTGGCGAGTAGTTTGATGGCAAAGCCTGCCCGGTGCGGTGGTCTGCAACCGAGCAGGGAGGTTATTAGATCACATGTGGCCATGCTCTTTATTTTACGAAAGCGCTTTAAGAGCTGACTCCGTTGCTTCGCCTCGCAGTTAGGAGATTTACTCCGTGGCTACCATAACCAGCAATTCAGAGCTCTGGTTAGTTATGTAACGCCTCGGCTGGTGTTGCCAAAAGATGTTTTCACCGCCAAACCAAAATGAAAGAAGTAATATTTTTGTGTGTTATATAATCACTGTGGTGTTTTACTGTGCTTCACACAGTCCAGTAACTTTTTTTTTTTCTGCAGCGCGGATGCGCTGTGTTGTTAACGCCTTTAAACATGTGCCAATGAATGTGGTGGGCTGCTGAGAGACGTCTCTGACACAGGCAGAAATGCATAGTTAGGCTACTATGGATGACTCAAACTTAAATGGAGCAGTGTAATACAAAACCTATCATGCAGCCTGACCCGTTCAAGGTTCTGATGTTAAACCATTATCAACAACACTGTTACCTGCTGCAATTTGCACAGTTTTTTCCCCATATAACAGTTTTCGTTTTCAGAGCTTATACTCTTATTGCATTTGCGTGCCTACAAACCTGTTCTAATGTGATTTGTTTTTACAATTCGTAATAGCCTGTTGTGCTCCATAATTACTGTGCTTCATAAGTGGTAGGTGTTGGTTCTCGTGCAGCGGCTTGTAGACAGAGATATGGGGTCACACTGAAGGACCTCTAATCCTGTCTGTGCAGTTACCTTTATTTATTTATGTATTTATTTTTTTGTTTAAAACTCTCTTGACGTGCAAAAGAACAGCAAGAACCTGGTTGTTTTACTGGGAAAGTCCCTGAATAGTAGTCTTCGGCAGAGCTTCAAAATTCCTCCCCGTCCCACGCAGAGAATCTTGTTGTTCACGAGCTGGCCGTTTAAAGGTTGATGACCACTGCGATGAACAGCCATTCCAGACATGTCACATGGAAATGAGACGTATTTGTGTATGTGTGTGTGTGTGTGTGTGTGTGTGTGTGTGTGTGTGTGTGTGTGTGTGTGTGTGTACGTGCATGTCTGACTAACTGCTCTTGTGCTTGGCTTGGCTCTAATCTGTCAGAGGTCTAACTTCCCCCACACTTCACTGACCCAGCCACCCAAGATGCCAGCAAACCTGGATCTGTCAGTCTCTCTGACATAGACCCAAACACATCGTAAAGTCAAGTCATTATATATAGCTCTATATCGCATATAGCAAATTTGTCCCACTGAAACACTCACTGTTCTTAAACCTTCAAATCAGATCATGGAAAAACTCCCCCATAAACTTAACGTAAGAACTAAAAGGAAGACATAATGGAAGAAACTCCAGGAGGAACAACAGAGAGATGATCCCTTTTCTAGCAAAGGCAGCCCAGGAATAGATAGTATACATACAGTATAGAGCAACATATTAAATTTAAAGCATCACACAAATCCTAGATATCAAACAGCCCGGGAAGAAGCTGTTTTCTTCATGCTTTCTTGTGCCCGGGAGTAGTCGAAACGCTGCAAATGCATGAACTACAGCTCTTTGATTACCTTGGCACTTTTTCTCTGCGCAACACAGGCTGCGGTGTCATGGTTAGAGAAGCGACTGGTTCGAATACATTTTCGTCCATGGGTGAGGTGCCGTGTATATACATGCAGCAAATGAGCGCCTAAAATAATACCAAATAAAGCTTATTTGAGCGTAACTATCGGCGGGCCGTAAGTGAAACCCTTGGGGATAATGATGTGTTTTTATCCCTGGTAATGTGCTGTTCCAAATATTTATGTCTGAAGAACTGAAACGTAGAAACGAGGCCATATATGAACAAATTCTCACTCGAGGCTTTATTTTAGCGTGTCTCGTAAATTAGCCTTCTTTCAAGCTTCTGCGATAACATCTGTCGCCCTCTGCAGTGACATGTCATAAGTCAGAGTATCACTTCCTCTGCAAGGTTGGTAGAGAATGGCATTTTGTCTTTCACCAGTCTATTTCTGGAACCTAACATAGTACAGGAGCATTAAGCTCAGTTGTGCATCTCTGTCTAACAAACTGGGAGTGTTGTTGCCAACTAATTGGAGCTGTTGCTCCAAGGCATTAACTTTCTTTTTACTCTCAACAGTCACTATGAAAACATGGGCCTCTAGGGGTTAAGCGAGGTACACAGTCAGTCATGTTGTTGGAAGCATAACAAAAGTTAGGTCTCATTCCAGGAACTTCAGAGTCTTAATAGAAGATAAAACAAACTATTATTATTATTATCATAGCACCTTTTATAATGTGTACCTGCTGACAGTACCAGCGTTTACCCTTTTTAATAGTTGAATTAAGAATGTAACTTATAATGTTATTTTGATTTTTTATTGTATTACTGTATTGTATTGGAGTATTACTGTATTGTATTGGAGCACTGAAATAACGAAGACGATGAGATTTACATCAGCTCTAACCACGTTCATTTTCTCAGATCCAAGAGTATAGCACATTAGCTGAGTTGTGAAATCTGATATTAAGGTGCGGCCTGTATTTTTTTTATTTTTTTATTTTTTTTGTCTTGATTAGAAAGCCGTAGCCCCTGCAAGAGCATAACACAAAACACATGCATGTGTTCTCTGTCTAGTGGCGCTGCTGCTGCTGCTCTGTGACTTGGCGTGCTCCCAGGTGTGCCAAATTGTCCGTGGCTTTTTGACTAGTGGCTGTAACAACTTGAATAAAAGTGTTTAAAAATGTGTTGTGCAATCAGTCCATGGTTTGTGAGGAGGAAAAGAAAAGACGACATCAAGACCTCTTTTTTTTATTTATTTTTTTTTGTCTGTTGCCTCCTACAGCCTGATTTCCTCTCACTCACGTAAGACTTAAGACGTAAGACTTCTGCTGTGGACGCTGACACTAAGTGCACTCCCCCATTATTTATAGGTCATTTATTCAAGCAGTGGTGTTGTAGTTTAAACATGTGTGGTAAGCCAATGCAGTCCAGCTGGGTTTGACATCAGTGAACTCATTAATAGGGCTGAGAATTGACGGGGGGCCTTCTTCAAGTGAATACTGTGTCAGTTTTTAACACGCAAGTTAGATTTAAACGGCAATTTTACAGTAGTGGTTTAACATTGTCGGTTACTTTTCGTACTGAGGCATCATACAGTTAAAGTTCTTATTTTTCTTCTTACTATTGACCTCTGGTGTTGCTCTAGACGCAACCAAATGTTCTGTGCCATGTGACTTTGCCGTTACCTAAGGTTGATAATGGTCAATCGATGTCCCGTTAGGCACTGTTGCTAATTTCAATCCATAAACAACGTATTAATCGTCAGTGCACTAAGTTGGTGCGACATTTGCTGGCGCCGTCTCACGAGGCCTTCAACTAACAATCATTTTCATTTATCTGCCAATTGTCTCCTCAACTGTTTCGTCCATAAAATGTCAATATGACGGCATTAAAAACTCAGAAAGCGCCTGCCATAATTGCCCAAAGCCCAAAATGATGCATTCAAATTGCTTATTTTATTGGACTATTCAACACAGGACAAATAATAGAGTTGCAATCAGATGTGACAAATGAGAATATGCTCCCGTCTAGGCTAAAAATATATTATAATAATGGAAAAAAATACAGAAAATACTAAATCCTCCCCTATAATGTTAGTAGACATGGTTGCCTTACTGTGGTATTTGTATCACAGTCAGTTCACCATTGATTTAGAATGGTATCCTTTTTGCAGTCTATTAAATGGGTTTTCCATTTTTCTAAAACATCAACCTGTGTGTCATTTGTCTCTTTCATCAAGCTCTGGTCTACAGTGTATTTTAATCTCGTTCTTTTTTTTTTTTTCTTCATCAGCACCAGCAGACACTACTAAACCAGTTGAGGGAGGTCACAGGCACCACAGACGTTCAGCTGCTTCAGCAGGCGCTGCAGGTACATCGTGAACACACAAAAAACATGCAGATTATTCTCTTGCAGCAACATACTCTTCAACACACTCTTATATCTCCAACCCACGTTTAACATTGAGAATTGGCAGAGCCCACTGCTCATTACTCAACTGAGTAAACATTTAGTTCAACACACAGCTTCACTAATCCGTGCTTTAACACGGTTTTATTTTACAGAAACGGTTTTCAAGGTATCTGTTGCTCGCGATTTTATCTGCATGCACTCTGTCTATTTTGCTGTCTTCTCCAGTCATGTGTTACTGCTAATAGTCTTTACTGTACTCATACATTAACCTAAACAAAGAAATTGTCGCTGCAGGCGAGCAATGGAGACCTGGCTGAAGCTGTGGCCTTTCTGACAGAGAAGAACGCTAAGGTTCCTCAGCAAGATGAGACCACCTACTATCAGACGTCCCAGGTGGCCAGCGATAGATACATCAGTGTGGGCAGTCAGGCGGACACAAGTGAGGACCTTACTTCAGCTTTTGCCAGAGAGGTTCTAGAAACCTCACAGGGATGATTTAAAAAAAGAAACATAGAATATTAGTTCACTTTATAGTTTCAAAGTGTTTTTCAATATCAGTTGTATTTAAATATAATTGCATATACTTTTATATATATATTTCTGTTTTACTTTACTTTATAACCTGCTATCAGAAAACATATTGCATAATGAACACTATGTTTTAGTTTTGAATGTCAGCATATGCAAACAGCAGTATATAACTTGGGGGCTCATACAAACCAAATCACCACCCGTGTGTGTTTTCTTGATGAAGACGTCATTGACCTGACTGGGGACGATAAAGATGACCTGCAGAGGGCCATCGCCCTTAGCCTGGAGGAGTCCAACCGTGCGTTCAGGGAGACGGGCATCACTGATGAGGAGCAGGCCATCAGCAGGTGGGCTCAAGAGTATTAATAAAACAGTTTTACTTTACTTCACACACCGTGTCCCCATTTTTGCCCATAGTGTTATAATATGATGCCTACGATGCTGAAAGCACTTAATCCCTACTGTAATACATATAACTAAATAAAAGCACACAATTGCTGTGTCTAACACCATATGCCATCTATTCAATAGCCCTGTCTAACAGTCAGTAGATTCTTTCAATGAGAAATGTAACCAATATTAAACAACCTATCTAATGCTCTTGAAAGAAATAGAGCAACACATTTTGGGATGAGATTTAATCACATCTGAGTGCCACACGTCAGAAGATTTTTTCGCAAAGACCAATGTAAGCATTACTTATTATTGTTTATTAACAGTCTTCCTTTTTAATTAACTGAAGGACCCACTGAGATAAGGCCTTCTAATAGATAATGGATGTTGAACAGTCTTTTGGTGTTCCAAGACAGCACTCAGATTTTGCAGATGCAGGTGAACCAGTGAGTGACGCATTAAATGGAACTACGCTGTAACTTCCTCAAGCCAAACCAAAAAAAGGCTAGCTCTGGCAATATAGAGATCGCTCAGTAGAGTAAAAACATCGGAGTCATTTAATGTTTGTTTGCGTCTTCTTCTCCTTTTTGATTTTTTAGAGTTTTAGAGGCCAGCATAGCGGAGAACAAGGCAAGTCTGAAACGTACCCACACAGAAGTATGGAGCGATTCACCGAACCCACATGACAGGAAGAGGATAGACAACTGCCCTGTGGGCCTGAAAAATGTTGGCAATACCTGCTGGTTCAGTGCTGTCATACAGGTGAGCACAGACAAAACACAATCACAGATGGTTGAAAACCAAGTGGAAAGGACGGCCTGTACTTTTTTTTTTTTTTTTGCCAGTGCTGTAAACTCGTTTTTGCCTCTTTGCAATTTCTTTGTTTATAATCACATTTCCTGGCAATAGAAATGTTGCGAATGAGCTCTTGACTCTTGCATTCCTTAATGCATCCCTGTTTGGTTCCATGTAATTGTAATGATGCACCAATCAGAGAGTCGTTTAAATGTTTATATACTGGATGACGCCAGGAAATGCTGGAAAATATGAGCACAGCAGTGACAAAGACCTCGTTTCTTGTGTGCCGATGGGGTCGATGGTAGAATGTGACCCAAGCTGAAATATGCCAGATGAACACTGGATACACCATCACATGGTGCTTGGCTCCTGTGTGTAATGTTATCCCCACAGTTGAGATGAAGGAACTGCTTCAACCTGATCTAGCTGAACAGGAGTAAACAACTTTCTCTCTAGAAATCAAATGGCCAGATCTTGACCACTTTTATGTTCATTTTCACACACTAGAACGTCACGCCACGGCCTTAAGTTAAAACAAGTATTTCTTTGTTGCTGTTTCTGGTGTTAAAAGATGAACATCCACTTTCCGTGTTGTTTCTAGTACGTTTATCTCAATATCTATAAAACTATGAACCAGAGCAGGAAGAAGAATGTGACCCTGGCTTTGGACAGGGATCGGGGTTGGCATCTCTGTAAATGTCACTGATGTATCTTCTCCCCTCTTCAACCTCAAGTCTCTGTTCAACTTGCTGGAGTTCCAGAGGCTGGTGCTCAACTACTCCCCACCAGCCAGAGTCCATGACCTGCCACGCAACCAGAAGGTGAGACCGCGGGAAACCCCACATCTGCCCCGATTACATCCCCTGTCGATATCATAGGAGCTCTTCTGCAGCAGTGCTTCGGCTCACGGTTTGACCTTCTTAAAGATGTGCAGCTGCAGCTTATCATTTTGTCCAGGCTGGTAGTTCACTTAACATGCTGATGGTGTGCTATATAAGAGATGCATACTGCTGTGGGTTGTTTGATGAAGGCTTGGTATCTATCCACCAGGACACAGAGTGTGTGGTATGATTTGATACTGGAGGTTTCCGGATTGAAATTGCTAGATTTACCTCACCACAGTCTCCACTAGACTGGCAGCGTAGATCTCAGCATGTTTGCAGTTCTTTCCATCTTTTCCCTGCAGAGTGCTCAGCATAGGGTTAACGGCCTGCTGCTAATCTGGGCTAAGCCTCCGCCGTGGAAGTGTGGTTTAGGGCCGTCATCTCCTCATCTCCCTTCCCTCGGTTCTAATCATTGACCTTTTGCTTCAGCAGTGGGCCATGACTAGAGCTTGGAATGTAATCTTTACATCAACATCCCTGAGCACTGCAAAACAAGTGTGTTTTTAATGCGCTGGACTAAGTCATAATCACTCTGTATGTCACTGTTGTATTCAAAGAGGGAGATCCTTTTAGAGAGACAGTTTTGTGTACACATTTGTAGCACATCATCAGCATCAGTGTTTAATTTTCCATACTAATGCAGCACACAGCATCTCGAACGTCCTCCCTGAGACCTTTACTAAAGCATATGATGGGGAAACATCAGATACTGCCTGCTAGCGTAATTGTTTACATGGATTGTTGTGTTCCTACCAGGAGCACAGGAACCTGCCCTTCATGCAGGAGCTGAGGAACCTCTTCTCTCTCATGGTGGGTTCCAAGAGGAAATATGTGGATCCATCACGAGCCGTGGAAATCCTCAAAGACGCATTCAAGTCCAGTGAATCACAGCAGGTAAGCCTCTTTGTGTCATATCTCGTTTAACGTAATGATGTTCACTCAGTTATCTTCGTTTTTCCAAGTGGATTAGAAGTCATATTCTTACTGTTACTTGTTTCTCTTTTAGCTATTTATGTCTTGAACCACATTGTAGCTGCACTGTAATTTTTATGGCCAGAGGCATTGTGCGTTTTTGGGTTGGCACGTTCTTGTAAATTGATATGTCTGGAACACTTTGGCACAAATGGTAACTTGGACATTCACCTTGAATGAACTGTTTGGAATCTGGGTTCAAAAGTCACTGTGACCTTTTTGGCCATAATTCAGTAGTCTTCACTGCGTATATTAAGAATCTGGACTGATTGGTAAACTGCAACCCGATTGGTTGATAGAGGCACACAATCACAAAGTTTTAATTCCCATTTGTTGTAATGTTTAATCAGCTTATTTCCTTTTTGCAAGGTTGAGTACATTGTATTTGTTTATTTACCTTATTTATAGGTTTAAATTTAGTTTATAGTTAAACTCTTTTTACCTTGACAGTGTTTTTTATGCTCCTCTAAGTTGTTAATGATACCTCTTGAGAGTCAAATATAGTGTAGTTCCTTTTTTCCAAATCTTTCTTTGTGATTTGAGTGTTTCACTCAGTACGGTAGTTTCACCGTCAATCCTAGATTATGCAAATATCAGTGACCATTGATTTTCCTTTTGTCAAATATACCACTTTTTGCCTGGAAATACCTTTTATCCCCTAATTGTGTCCTACCCAGCCTGGCAAAGCCTTGAGTGCAGTTCTACTAATGCCAAGACATCCAGCCTCTCTTATCTACCGGCTATTAATCCTCAAACCCACATCATCACCTCTGAACAAAACTATGTTGACTATCGATTAGCTGTATTTTTTGTTTTCATCCTTTTAATGTGGGGTAGACGTGTCAAACGTACAGAACTCCCTGCATAAGCAGTGTCTCTGCATGGGTTAACTGAGGTCAGTCTTCTGGCCCCTGTGCTCATCAGTCATGTCTGTCCTCTGTTATTAGTCAGGTTGGATTGGAATTGACCTGAATTACTTTCCGCATTGATTTTTTTTTATGAGAGAGTGGCCTCGGGACATTCAGTTCGCCTTTGAAGTCCACCAGTATGTGTGCTTCTCAGCTAAGGCGAGCCAGTCGTGTCATATAAAGAGCTCATGTGCATGTCTGCATGTCAGTAGACGACAGACACGCTGCTGATTTCATTGATTGGACTTTCCTTGCCTGTAGGAGCTTTTTACTGTAGTAGCCTGTAGTTTCACCTCCTAAAGGTAGTCCTGTAATTGATCTTCATTTGTACTGTACATATGTGCATGTGCTTTGTTCAACAGCAGGATGTGAGCGAGTTCACTCACAAGCTGCTGGACTGGCTGGAGGATGCTTTCCAGATGAAGGCCGAAGAAGACAGGTAACCTCAACTGTTTATAGCCAGTGCTTAGTGTGGAAAGAGTAGACATGAAATATGGGATAGACACATCCTCGGTGGTGTTACTAGGAGGCGTATTATAAAGCACAGAAGGAAATGTTAACTGTTTGCTGGGGGCTTAAATAACTGTTGCCTGTTATAGGTAACGTGATCTGTTTTCCCTTTTTTTTTTTCCCTCAGGGAGGGTGAGAAGCCAAAGAACCCGATGGTTGAGCTGTTCTACGGCCGTTTCCTTGCTGTGGGTGTCTTGGAAGGTGAGACGAAAGTGTTTAATTTGAACCAATAAAAGGAAAATAATCACAGAGAAACAAAGCACGACGGCAGCCCTGCCCCTAGTAATGAAAGGTGACATTGTCTTAATGAGACGTGGTTCATGTAAAAGAGGAGGGCGGTAGCATTGATTGTGGAAGACCTTGACGGCTGATTGACATTGTGCTTATTATGCATGACAATACTGGCCCAGAGCCACCAAAAGCTGGACTAGTGGATTTTGCTGCTCACAAAATGACCTTAATGCCTCATCTGCATGTCCGCTAGCAACCCCTCTCCTCCTCCTCCTTTTTTTTTTTTTTTTTTTTTTTTTTGGAGGGTGGGGGTCTCATCACTATTTGGCGCACAGTTAGTTGGTGCTGTGTTGCCTTTTAAGTACTCATGATGAGTGACTGACTGCTGAACAAGTGAAAATCAGCTTTGGTGCATAAGTGTGAAAGGTTCTGCTTTTTCTTTCCAGCTCTCTAATATCTGCACACATATACAGTACCTCTGACACATATGTGTGTCATATGTATATGGTGCTGTCAGTGTTGACACAAATTCCACATTCTGTTATTTTGAACTTGGCCTACCAATAATTTGGGGAATCAGGAAGCACTCTGGACTGTAGCCGTGTATTGAAAAGCAAGCAGAATCTGAAGTGCGGTTGTAGTAAGTAATTTTATCCTGTGAAGGGCAGTGATAGTCCTGTAGATTCAAAACTGCCAAAAATCCCAAATGAAGCGGAAGAAGAAAACAAGTAGAAACAAACAGGCGGGTCTTTTGAGCCTGCACTTTCAGTTAAGTGAACACTGGTGACTGTTTTGCAGCTCATTTAATATTATTTATGTAATTCCACAGGTAAAAAGTTTGAGAACACAGAGATGTTTGGGCAGTACCCGCTGCAGGTGAACGGCTTCAAGGACCTCCACGAGTGTCTTGAGGCGGCGATGATTGAGGGCGAAATCGAGTCCTTGCACTCGGCAGAGAATTCTGCCAGGTCTGGACAAGAGGTCAGTACCATAGTAGGATGATATCAGCTGTTTCCAGTGAACTCAGGAATGTTGGTTAAAAGTACAAAAGGAAATAAATCAGGGTTTTTTTTATCTTTGTCTTTCCTACACTCATTTCTGTAAATATCATCCATCCATTAGAAATGGTCACATGACCTTATGGTAATGCTGGTGGTGTATATTTTATGAGGATAAAAATGTAATTCTGGTCAATTGCACCTCATTAAATATATTTATGCATCAGAACAAGAATGTATTGTGTATATGATCCATAGAAATAATCTGCCACAATAGCAGTTCACATTTACTGTGGCCCAACATCAAGTCAAAAACACAATTCTCAAATATTTGCTGTTCAAGAAAATCTGCAACACAGTAGGTTCTCATGATTTGAGGTGGATCAGTGGATTCCCTCCAAAGGGCTGACCTCTTTGCTCTTATGTGACACCTGGGTTATTTTGAGTCTCACCTCTGTCTTGACTATGACCTTGCCTACGCTGTCCCACAGCAGCTGGTAGTAGCTAATTGCCAGGGCAGTACACAGATGGGTATGGCACCCAGCCATCAGCGCAAGACACGCAGGGAGCCAGCGATTCACATCATGTAGGATGACAGTGTTTCTCCAAGTATGTCAATTAGTGGAGGTAATCAGTGCAGAATCACAAAATTAGTTGGCAGCAACATCACTGCATGTATACTTGAGATGGTGGCATCTTATATGATAGTATGAGGGGCAGGGGGAGAAACAGTTAATATTATGTTAAATGAAGGATTTCATTTATGATGCATGAAATCAAAAAAAAAGTGCCTTAAATAATAAAAAGCCACAAGATATTATGTGGGACTTGATAGAACCCACACATTCAGTCATGCTGTGTTGTAATGGCTGAAAAAGAGCCTTCTAATGCTTTTTGTTAAACGATGTGCCTGTAGCATACAGACAGGCAGTGCAGATCTTAAGTCTGTCCAGAACTTTTCAGGCAAATCAAATTTTCCTGGGTAAAGATGTGTGATGGATGTGTTTCAGTAATGCTCTAAGAACAAATGGTTCATGGTCTTGTATTTATAAAACTGTCACACGTCTCGTTTATCCACTCATTGATCGAGGACAATTTTGCATGTGGTCCATGTACCTCTGGTTCGTGGACAACCTGCTCTACCTACTGAACCCCAGCTCCTCTTCACCAGACTCATTCTAATATTATTAAGTAAATCTAATGATCGACATTGGACTTTCTTTCAGCACTGGTTCACAGAACTCCCTCCTGTGTTGACCTTTGAGCTGTCAAGATTCGAGTTCAATCAAGCACTGGGACGACCTGAGAAGATCCACAATAAGCTCGAGTTCCCCTCTATGCTCTACATGGACAGGTGATTTAAAAATGAACTCTGCTCTTTCGCAGAGAATCAGTTTGTCTCTGTTTTTAGATACAGTTTCATCTCTGGCATACTTTACGCTGAAAGCCTCTGTCGTGATGCTTTCATTGTTAGGTACATGGACAGGAACAGAGATATAACCAGAATCAAAAGGGAGGAGATCAGGAGGCTGAAAGAGCATTTGACTCTGCTCCAACAGCGACTGGAGAGGTACACCATGTCCACCAGCACCTGTTTGTTTAGCTAAGGTCAACAGAGCTCTGCAGGCACCCGTGGAGAATTATGTCTCATTCTGCCTGTGCCCTTTTCTTTGTCAACTGCTATGCCCCTAGCACTTATTCTTCTTCTCCTTCTGCTACCCTTCCTCTGTGACGCTCACTCGTTCTTCTCTTTTTTTTTTTTTTTCTCTCAGGTATCTGAGTTATGGCTCAGGCCCAAAGCGGTTTCCTCTGGCAGATGTCCTCCAGTACGCCATGGAGTTTGCCTCCAGTAAGCCCGTGTGTACCTCCCCAGTGGAAGACATTGACACATCTGCGCCCCCTGGTGGCACAACAGGACAACAGTTGCCCCCGCCAAGGTGAGTTTAACCCTTTGACTGCCAGGGCAACCACACGGTTGAGCTTTTTTCTAATAGTAGATGATAAAATGTGCACAAATGTACCCATTTTCTAACCATTGCTAGTCATTCAGTTTGTAAGATACACAAATTTGCCCATGTGTGAACACATTATATATGCAAATATCTAAGAATGATGAATGAATGGTGTATGAATCTGTACAATTGTACGAACATTTTAGTGATAATGTGTCAAAATACTCAGGTTGCAGTGCATACTATAAATATAGATTAAGAATGAAAGATATTTAATCATGACTAATCGTATTTCTTCGTGTGGAAGTCAGAGGGTTAATAATAATAATAACAAGTAGCCTGCACTATATTGTCACTGCTTTTTTTTTGTCTTACATTTTATGTTTCTCACCCTGCAGCACGTCTGAGCAAGACTCCTTACCTCCCCTTGAGAGTTCAGGCTCTGCTTCAGGTCCCGCTCCAGTTCCCACTGCTGCCCAGCAACAGAGAGTACCCATTCATAAGCCCTTCACCCAGTCCCGGTTACCTCCCGACCTCCCGATGCACCCTGCCCCGCGTCACATCACTGAAGAAGAGCTGAGGGTACTCGAGGGCTGCTTGCATCGCTGGAGGAGTGAAGTGGAAAATGATACTCGTGGTGCGTTCACACGTCTCCTATGCGCAGCCTTTTATACTAGATAAATCATGTACATGTAGAACTTTGTGCAAAAATGACATAAATAGAAATGAGTTTGGCTAATCCATCGTTTATGATGCTCTTCCCATCAGATCTGCAGGGCAGCATAACCAGAATCCACAGAACAATTGAGCTCATGTACTCTGACAAATCTATGATGCAGGTGAGCAAGTCTTTCTGTAATTATTCTTTGTCGTCCTACAAAATACAACAACAAGGTTGTCAGAATATAAAATATGCTTGTTTACAGGTTCCATACCGGCTTCATGCGGTGCTGGTCCATGAAGGCCAGGCCAACGCAGGCCACTACTGGGCTTATATCTATGACCCACATCAGCGTTGCTGGATGAAGTACAATGACATTTCAGTCACCAAGTCATCGTGGGAGGAGCTGGTCAGGGACTCTTTCGGAGGCTACCGCAACGCCAGTGCCTACTGCCTCATGTACATCAATGACAAGAAGCCATTTCTCATAGAAGGTAAAGATAAACTGATGTCCAGTCAGCGGTGGTGTATCAAGTGTGCCTTTTAAGGCGTGAACATTTTTCATCAGATTGTCCAAACTCTCTCTGCAACATTATCCCAGCGTGTTTTCCACAAGCTCATTAATAATTACAGATAATATGATAAGCCTGCTGGCCACCGTGGGTAATGTGGGCAATAGTGAAATCTGCTGTTGAGATTTTAAGTGCTACACGCACTTCTGATAATGCATGATGGACGAGTGGAAACAGAGAGCGGTTAGCAGAGCTGCAACGGCGTCAATAAACTTTAAGGGCGAAACGACACACGGCTACATGGAGATAAGAAGCTTCTCTATTTGCAGTGCTAATAGGCCAATCAGTTGCAATTATTAAAATGCTTCTCCTGTTATGATTTGGTGTTTATGGTTGTGTTTTGCACTATGCTTCACATCTTACATCAGTCTTCCTCTCCCTGTTCCATTTTAATGCCACCACCTAAGAGACTTAGTGTTCTGTACATTTACATATTAATAATGCACAGCTGGTGTATGATTCATGCGTGTCTGTCTCTGCTTAGTAATTTGTCAGTTTTTCTCAGATCTGGCTACAATAACGATTTAACATTTGCTACATTTTTTTCTCAGTTGAAGAATTACTTCAAAAACACATAATTAATTAGCTTCCATTTCTTTTTGTTTATTTATTTATTTATTTTTCCCTACCAACCACGTGATCTTTATTTATTCTTATCTTTCTTCTTATCTTTATTTCAGAGGAGTTTGATAAAGAAACAGGGCAGATACTGAGCGGCATGGACAAACTGCCTCCGGACCTGAAGCAGTATGTGAAGGAGGACAATGAGCAGTTTGACAAGGAGATCGAGGAGTGGGACACCCTGCAGGCCCGCAAGGCCCAGCAGGAGAAGCTGGCCCTGGCCGCTGCAGCCGCCGCCGCCGCCACCGCCTCGGCGGCATCCGGCACCTCCACTTCTTCTTCGTCACCTCAGCCCATGAGTATTGAGTCCAGCCCTCCAGACAATGCAGGTCAGGGTCGTGGCGACAGTGAATACAGAGTAGAATACTTAATCAAGAAGCAAAACACGGTAGTAAGATTACACACAGAGAATCTCTTTTTCACTGGAGACCAGTAAGGGGATGAGGACCTGACCTTGAAGTATTGTTGCACAGAATATAGTCACGTTACAGGAAATATGTTATCAAACATGCGTCAGATTTAACGTAGCCACTGTTATTGTTGCTACATGTTAACAAGCCAATGAGAACTTTCTAGTCGTGACTTGTTTCATAGGTTGTTTCTTTGCAGTCGCTAAAACCTAAAAGAACACTAAACAGGAACTATGCTTGCGTCATAAGAGTCCTCATGTTTTCCTGTGTTTGTCTGATGGTGGTGTTGTCCCCCCTCCCTGCAGTCCCCCAGCAGGACCCAGAATACATGGAGCAGCCGTCGCCCACAAACGACTCCAAGCACCTGCAGGAGGACACGGAGAGGGCCATCTCCAGGGCCGCCGCCGAACAGGAGGAGAGGAGCCCCGAAGCGCTGTTAAACGCTGTATGTAAAACACGCAAACACGCAGAGTACAGCACGCCCACCGCAGGGAGCCCTCCTTCCCCTCTCCAATGCGGTTTGAAAACATTAGTCAGTTAAACCGAGGCGTGTCGACTGAGGGTGGGTTTAAAAAAAATATTTTTTTTTTCCCTGATTGAAATCGATGTTGACTTGGAACATCTGATATCAATTGATAACGTATCGTTTTGAAGCCGTTTCCTGCATCCTCTTCACAAGATTGGCTTCGCATGACAGATCTCACAAGACTGCAAAACAAGATTAGTCCATGTGTGAGGGAGATCTGAAGTTAGAACCCGCAGAGCGCCGTCAGACTAGAGGTCAAATGGAATCTGTGGAACTAATGACAACATTAGCTTTGCGAAAATCTCTCTTATAACGAAGTAAAATTGTTTCGAAACTGAAACAAATTGGGACCTTGTGAGTTGGAGTCGATTAAACTTAGAAAATCAGTAGCGTTACTCAGCCCTTATATCAATCTCTGCTTTTAATTTGTTTTCTCTTATTACATCCACACTCATTCTTTCCCCCGGTGTAACTAAACGCTGTTTGAAACAACCGTCTCATCGCGCTCCAGTTTCCCTCATTGAGTTTCATTTAGATTCTAAGAGTAATATAAGAGTTTGAAGTTGCTGTTTATATGTTGACAATGGATCACATGACAGTGTTTATTCGAAAGGCGTGGCTTGTAGTGACCTTTACAGCACTTCCCCTCGACCCAGCCCGTTTTATTTTGTCCCACCACTTTCCTGTTTTGTTCCGCTCTCGCTTCTTTCCCATCATAAACTTTTCGAAAAACACTTTACACAACCAGCAATAAAATAAAATAAAACAGCACACAGACAAAGTTACCAGCTGTTTGCTGGGAGCAAAGCCAGCAAAAAGAGTGTCACTCCGTCTCCACTACACTCTGAAAGGGTGATAACACGCCAAAGGTAGTCCAGGAGTAATAGTGTGTAAGTGTAGGGGGGTTGTCACTGCCACCAAGTGCGCATCAAGTTAGTTTAGGAGATTGGAATAGTCTAGAGGAGTTGCAGTGAGGGGTAACTGAAGAAATTTCTTCCAAATCAATACAGTAACATCAGATAATATCTACTTGGCAGCTTGAGCATAAGAACCAGAAACGTGGATAAATTGAACCCACATGTTCCGCAGCAAACGTGTTAAGAAGAGGCCTTTTCCCAGCCAGTGCACAGATGGGGAACAGCAACAGCCGCTAAACATTGCTTCATTTTACCTGTGGGCAATCAAGTGTTATTTATTGACATGACTGAACAAATGAGAAGCGCTCCATTATTTCCCTATCGGATGCTTATTCAGGCTTCCACCGATGTGTTCACAGTTGCGCGCCGTGAGTTTTAACAAGGATCTATTTCATGTGGGCTGCTTTTCTAATACTTCACAGTTTATTCCCTCTATGTGTAATGTTTCTTTTCTTTCCATCAGTCCTCCATCCTTCCTGTTTCATCTGTTCCCATTTTTCCTGCAGTCTCTTCCCCCTCCCACCTCCCCTGAGCCTGAAGTCCAGATGAGCTCTCCCCCGACCCCTCCTCCTGACCAGGTCACAGAGGATGAGTCCCCCGGTCAGCGCACCGTAGAGGTGGCCATTCCTAATGTGGGAACCTTTGTCATTGTGTCAGAGGAGGGGGGATATGATGACGAGGTAGCTCTGGACACAGCATAATACCTCCTCTTCCCTTTTTTTTTGTTTTTTTGTGTGTTGAGAGAAGCCTGAGCCTGTGTGACATATGGAGTGAGACACTCGATGCTCGGTCTCGTGGCTCGACATAAGGTTTTTCACACTTGAGAAAAATCAGACGCCGCGTGCCGACTGATTTCAGGGCTGGCATCGGGCTGGAATGCCACTCAATAAGTCTGACCTCTTTTTTTTTTTTTTTTCTTTTTCTTTCTGGCCTTCCTGTTTTAGTCTTGTGTGAAAAGTCTCTTTTTGAGCCAGTCTGCATCTTGGCACATTTTGCAGAAAGCTGATGTGTGCTTCGTCACATGAGTCACCTTTAAGTGGAATAAGCAAGATAACTGCCTCATGTTGTGATGTGAATGAGCTGTATGTCTTCCCTAGCTTACACAAAACGCACAAAGTTTGGCTTCGTATCAACAGTAGTTGTTGGTCAGTGTGTTCCCAGTCTCAAATTTCCTTCGTGGGGCCCCCGTTCTGGCCTCCCTCCCTGCGCTGTTATGTATCCGTCACACACAGCTGTCACACGGCTGACGCTTGGTTATCCTCGTGAGGATTGTGCATTTCACCATCCAACTGACTGCGTCCCTCACGGTTGTGTCACTCTAACCAATGCATGGACTGCCGAGTGATGTCTGGCATGACCCGACCGCGGTATGCTTCACCGTAGTGCCTCGGGAGCACGTAACGTAGCGGTTGACCTTGCTCGAGTTGGTCGCGAGGACCCGTTGTTTTGTTTAACATGGTTCCTGCTTCCTGGGCAGGCGATGATGACCCCCAACATGCAGGGTATAATTATGGCCATTGGCAAATCCGCCAGCGTATATGAAAAGAACGGGCCCGAGGCAGCCTTTTTTAAGGTACGCCCTCTCTCCTTTACCTTTCCTCATTCCACTCTCACTCATTTACTCCACCGCCATCCATCCTCTCTCTTGTGTGTATTTGTGTCCTCGTGTGTGTTCTTCTCCTAGCGCAGTGAGAGGGACAGAAACACTTGAGACTATTATAGCACCTCAATCCTGGTATATTACAAGTGGCTGTGTCCCAGGTTTAAAAGCTACCGCATTGTATGATCTCACTAGAATTCCTTTTGTTTGGTAGCGGATACTCATCTCTGCTTCGTTCTCCACTGCAGATAGTACCACTTCAGCACAGAGGGACCATCAACTTTGACAATTATCCATGGCATTTTCTTTTTTCAAAAAATCTAGGATTCCAAGAAATATCTTGGCTGTTCTTTAACTTGTTGTTGTCTCCGACCAGTCAGTAGACTGAAGTGTCTTATATTGCTGGCTGAGCTCGCTTATATCCTCAGCTGAGGTGATGACAAAAATAAGGACAGGGTACTGTAAACAATGGAAAACCAAAAAGTACCAAAGTGCGTTAGATAGAAAAAGAGTGATTATATTTGTTGAGTGAAGTCATGCTTTTCCGTGGAAATGAGGCTTTAATGTTCGAAAATGGGCTCAGCTTTAATTTTTTTCTTCATTTTCTCTAACCTGTCCCCTTAAAAAATAAAGGAATTACCTAAGAAAACAGACCATGGATCAGTTTATACTGAAGTAAAAGAGAAAAATACATTACATATACATTTTTATGGTGAAAATCTGAGTAAAAATAAAAGTAGTGGTAGCTAATATGGAACTCATAAATAGACGTATTGCACGAGTAATAGTTTTTATTTCAGAGAGGGAAGAGTGGAGTTAATGTGTCCCTCAAAGATATTTGACATGGTTCTTGAGATTCAGTTACTGTACATGGTTTCTTGTGTGTTTGCCTCTTTATCATCCTCCTAAATGGATTTCAAAGTGGATTTCAATGAAGTCCTTCCCAGGCTTTAGCCTTTAGTTCTGGACTGAAGGAGATCTGAATAAGAACCTGTATCCGTGTTATTCCACCTCAGAAATAGTTTTTTGACCGTGTCCTTTACGACTCTGTGTTCAGGCCATCAAGTTGGAATACGCTCGTCTTCTGAGATTTGCCCAGGAAGACACCTCACCTGAGAACGACTACCGGCTCCAGCACATCATCGTGTACTTTATTCAAAACCAGGCACCTAAAAAAATCCTGGAGAGGACTCTGCTCACACAGTTTGCCGACAGAAACCTGGCCTTCGATGAGAGGTAGGCTTGCTTTCATTTTAAAAGTGTCGTGTTATAGTGTATTTGGTTCTTTTTCTGATGTCGTCTTTGTTGCTGTCAAGAGATGGAATGTACTATTTGCCTCTAATGACCAGCAGAGGGCAGCAGAGACTTAAACTCTCACACACAGCGTCTTCTGCAGCCCTGAGACCGACTGCGTTTCATCCGGGCGACGCTTTCAGAGCAAATCCTTTCTAATGAGCGGTCCCTCTGTTTTTTTGTTCAAACACAAATCTTAAGAGACACATGTCCAATAATGACTTTTTTAATACCGGCGGCAAATATCTAGATTTCCTCCCTATTAAGCGTGTGATGCTTGTGTCTTCGGGGTGCGTAATGCCCCTCACTGTTTCTTAAAACTTTTCAACTGCGCTTGTTGGCCTCAATCCATATTCATGAGTGAAAAATTGATTTCTCCCTTCTCCTCTATTTTGAGCGAGATAATTAGATTTATGTGTGCATGTGGCCTCGATAGGAGCCTCCGGAGGAGTGTTTCACTTCTCCTCTCAGCACTAAAGAGTGATTCATTAGGCCACGTTGAGGCCTAGGGGCAGGGTTGGCCGTTTCATCTCCTGGAGTACCTCACAATGACTCACCATCTTGTTGCCTAATGCCAATTCTCCTTCCTGTCTCCCCACCTCTCCCACAGATGTAAGAGCATTATGAATGTGGCACGTGCCAAACTGGACCTAATTAAGCCCGAAGAGGTCAACATGGATGAATATGAGGTCAGAGGATGTGGCATTCGGGTTTTATCCGTCTAAAACGGTTGATTTAAGACAATTCGTAATACCTTTGATGTGGCACCGTACATGGTTAATCATTAAAAATGCCATTTTCCCGTCAATATTACTCTGACTTTTTGTGTTTGAATTTCAGTGACCTTGCCTTTGATAACCTCTGTTTATCTTAATTAGATTTGGCATCAGGACTACAGGAATTTCCGGGAGACAACCATCTTCATGATAACTGGGTTGGAGCTCTTTCAGAAGACAAAGTACGGTGACATTTTTCCAGCGACCCTCTCGCTATCTAATGCTTATCTTCAAGCTTTAACTTGTAAAGATTATATATCATTTATGTTAGACATTATCATTTAGTTTCAGGTAATTACCCATTCCGCATATCCCCTGCAGGGGGCAGCAACCCACAGTCCTTCCCAGCTTTATAGTTATGCAGTGGGTTCATCAAGTTTATTTCTTCTGTGTAATAGTTTATTCTGCAACTTCTCAGTGCAGCTTTGATAGGATTTTATCTTAATGTAATATCTGTCTATCTCTTCCTTCCCAGTTACGTGGAGGCTCTGATGTATCTGATTTACGCGTACCAGTACAACAAGGAGCTTTTGTTAAAAGGGCTGTACAGAGGGCATGATGAGGAGCTTCTTGGTCATTACCGTCGGGAGTGTTTGCTGGTGAGCCGGTGATTTATGTCTCGCAGCCCGACTATTGGAGTGCAGAGTTTCATCCTGTATGACATATCCCTTGAATTAAACTAAGTGATTACAAAGAGGGCATTATCGGGTTGTTGTGGAACGGAAGCCTTTGTGTCCAGCAGTTCTTCCCTGTGATCGCCGTCTCCTCTTTGTCACTCCCTTTCCTCTGTACCAAACTTCCTCTCGTAAAGTGACTCAGCGAAACTGACGCGGCTAGACATTTTCCTTCAGTCCCGAGCCGGGGTGCTATAATGAAATTGCTTTTGCGGAGATATTGCTTTGGCTTGCTCGCAGCCCACAAAAGATTCCACTGAAGGTTTTTCATCTGATACTGACAGATGAAAGTCCTTCCAGCGTTGTGAGCCCCTTTTCATTTTACTCCCACCAACCTCCAGGCCGGGCTCTGGTATTAGTGGTTAGAGCTGGGGGTATTTTGGTCCGATCAGCCTCATACTAGTCCTTAGCAGCCCTCTCGCTGCTGCACTCAGTAACCTTACACTAGCATTGTGCTCATAATGTAATCACTGGAGTGGGAATAGGAAGCAGGAGGGCCAGCGAGTGTAAACACATTACCATGAGACAAGTGTGTCCTGAGCTAACCTCAAACCTCGGCTCTGCACGGCCTGATCGGTCATCTCAGATCTCTGGCCAGAACCTCTGGCTCCGTCCGCTCAGCTGTTTACCTTCAGCTCTTGTTTTAATTGAAAACACTGCTAACATTGACACAGTTAATGTACTTGGACGTTTTGCAAATCCAGCCTCGCAGTCCTTGATTCCCAACTGGCTTGCAAAAAAAACGGATCGTTTCCTCGAAGTGGAGGTCAGGGAGTTTGTCTGTGACTGCAAGGTGGTTTTTGCCAAAAACAAGAAGAAAAGCTCGCATCCACAGTTACACAGAACTGTCAGGGTTTAGTTTATTTCCAGAGCCTGTAGGATATATTGTAGTATTAAAGATGTCTGTGGGATTACTGAACTTCCTCATGATTGGCAAAGGAATATTACTGAGGATAAAATAAGACACCAAGCCGATTTGTTGATGCCAGGCAGCCGCTAAGCGTCTCTCAGCCTAGATTTAGCAGCGTGTCCTACCACTGTCCTGATCTCTGACGGTCAGTCAAAGAGATCACTCTGATTGGCTGTCCAGCTCGGTGAACCAGTGTATGGAGCAAGAAACGGATGTGACAAAAGTAAGCAAACAACCGAGTCGAGAGGGCACGCACAGATTGCTATTTTTGCGTTTCATCTTAATCTCATCTTAAACATTCCAGTTTAGCAGTGTTTTCTCACCGACCAGGGCATCTGGAACGAAAACAGTGTGACCGCTTGAGCGTTATTCAAGAGAGGTCAGCGCTGTGCGGCCGTTTGTTGCTCGGTCTAACGGCGCAGCCTCCCGGTTAGTCGTCGTTCTGCTGATTTCACGACTCGGATCGATTTTGAACGCCATATGCAGACTTCCTCTCTCGCTGGCGCAACAAAGTACAGCGCGTACTATATCGGTCGTTGCCTGCGGTCTTTGCGGTGCGTTCGAGTGCGACGTGTCAGCCCGGACACAGGCAGCAATGTTGGCCTTTATTTCCACTAGTTCTCTGATGTGTGTCCGGGCCTTTCAAAAAAAAAAAGCTTGAAGTATAAGATGCTGAGGAGAGATGAGTGTGGGTAGACTAAAGAGAAAGGCACCGCTGTGGGAGTTCAAAGAGAGAAGAGCAGAGCGGTGACGTAAAGACGGCAGGATGTTCGTTAGTGCAGTTCAACGCAGTCAGCAGTTGCATCTTTGGCAGTGCCGGTGACACAACTCCTAGAGACAGTTCAAGATACCCAGAGGAGTTTCTGACTTCTAGCCGCGCCACGGAGGTCTTTGTTTCCGTCCCTGCTGTGCGCGCTGTCACTATCCTACTGATCAAAATGTTGTCGGTGTTGTGCGAAGAAGCACAGCAATGCGTCTAAACGGAAGAACACTGCTTGCTAGTACGACAATGCAAGATTCAAACAGAAAAAAGGGGTATGTCATTCCCATGGATGCACACTCTGGACTGGTCGGCATCCTACCACAGGGCTTGAATAACGTTCAAGTCGACGTATAGAACTTTAAGACTTGTCAATGTCCCTCCCCCGCCCAACAGAAACTGAACGAGCAAGCCGCCGCCATGTTCGAGTCGGGCGAGGAGCCGGAGGTGACGACGGGCCTCGGCATCATGAACGAGCTGGTGGTGCCCTGCATCCCCCTGCTGCTGGTCCACGACGCGGAGAGGGACCTGCTGGCCGTGGAGGACATGAGGAACCGCTGGTGCTCCTACCTGGGCCAAGAGATGGAATGTGAGTCCTTGAGGGAGGAGGAGGAGGAGGAGGAGGAGGAGGAGGAACCGACCCGGCCTATTACAGTAGATATTTCTGGAGAGTTGAAGGCTCGGGTTACTAGTGCGTTCCCCGGTACCCTTGCCAAAAGATCTCCAAAATCAGGCCACCGCTCGGGTTCTGCGTCAGAAACGCTTCCAGGCTGTGCAGCATTTCCACCTGAAACATGAAAGTTAAAATGTCAGGTGGTGTTTTAAAAGCTATAACTGTTTTAAAAAGGAGCTGATTAACTGCGACCGCTGATTACACTCACTGAATCATTATATTTAACATGTATATTTCAACATCAGCCTCCACTAATGAACACAACCATCTGTCTGCACCCCCTTTACACTGCGTTTAACAAGAACTGCAACACTGTGACAGTTTTTCGATTTTCTCCCAAAGGTTGAGTCCATGACATAAATCACATATTTGTTTCTGGTTTTGAATGTAACAGACTGGATGTGTTGCCAGCGTATCATATTTCACCTGATGCTGAGTCATCCTGGTAGTTCCATTTCATAATGAGACGTCTGTTTACTCAAAGATTTTTGCTGGAAAAAGGGGATTGAGTTTTATCAGTAGGTTTTAGTATCCGTCCACACAAAGCTGCTTCTCCGCGAGTCCCTCGTCTTTGTTCAGTATTATCAGCCGACGCGTTTTCAGGTCGAGTTGTAGAACATGCTTTCTAACAGAGGGCTATCGCGTTGGAAATGTTTATCTTGTGATTTGTGTGTCTAGGAATTCGCAGTACAATGGGATGCCTGCGCGGTTAATCGTTTCCTATCTTTCTGTCTGTCCCGCTGGCAGCTAACCTCCAGGAGAAGCTGACGGACTTCCTCCCCAAGTTACTGGACTGCTCGACGGAGATCAAAAGCTTCCACGACCCTCCCAAGTTGCCCACCTACTCTAGCCTGGAGCTGTGCGAGCGGTTCGGCCGCATCATGGCCGCCCTCGGCAGGGTGCTCACCGAGGGGAGATGAGCTCGGAGGGCGGAAGGAGGCGCCTCTCCTTTATCACGGGCCCCGACCGCGGGCCGACATCTATGGACCTCTCTTAACCCATGCCTTCCTTATCAATCCAGGGGTCACTTGCTTCTAGCTGTTATTCCTCTGTTACTCTTTTGCTGCTATAGTTTTTATCATTATAAATACTATTTCACTTTTATTTTAAGCAAAACACAACGGAAGAAACGGCGGACTATTGGGAGGGGAGAAAAAAAAAAGAAAAAGTGGGAGTCGGTGGATAAACGGTGGCAATCCTGCGGTTGTTGAAAGCCGAGCAAATTCTGCTTCATTTTTTTTTTTTTTTTTTTGCAAAAAACAAAACAGAAAAAAAAAAACAAGTTTGAAGGTTTTTCATAGTTTATTACTGTTGTTGTTGCTTGATTCGAGCTTCCCCGACCACGCTCATAGCCCCTTTCTAAAGCACCCTTCTCTGCGTGAAAAGGATCACCCCGCTGCTCTGCCTCCAGTTTGGTACAGTATTACCACGTTTTGTTTTATTTTTCTAAGGAAGTAACGGAAGAGAGCCTTCAGATTTATCAGCGGCTCAGAGTATCTCAAATGGTTCTCATGTCATTGTGGACTGCACCAGAATGAGATGTTTTAAGTGCTGTGGTAGACGGCCATGGACTTCCTGTGGCTTGTTAATAAATTGAGAGAATAAAATTTTATTTATGGCCCTTTTAGGCCAAATAAACAAATGTTTTGCCTGATGTTGATTTTTCCTTTGCTTGCACAAAGATCACAATTAGATTATTATAGCGTTGCACTTTACTGTGACTGCCAGTTTGCAGCTTAAGTAGAAGCTCGGTGTTAAAGAGACACCGACGTTGCGCGATTGCTCTCAAAGCTGCATGTGATCCTGCTGTGCTGCTTCAGCTGCTATTATGCAGCTTATTAGAACCAGACTTTCATGAACTCCAAAGCATATTCCATGTGGCCAAAAAAACAAAAAAAAAAAAAACGTAAAAAAATGTGAAACAGGCTCAAGTTTGGCTGGAGCTTTTTTAACGGTGCGATTCTGGTCCAATTTCCTGGAGTAATACTAATTTCCGAGAACACGCATTGCTACAAACAACCCATGTTCTGACAGCGGGAGACCTTTTCACGAGTCATTTTAAACGCTGCTTCCAGCCTCTTTTAAAGGACTTTCAAATATCCAGTGGCATGTTTTAAACTTTAGCCTAAACTACAAAAAAAAAATAAAAAAATTCTTTCTTTTAGTTCCTATGTATAATCTATCAGCTACATTTGTGTATTGAATTTTTGGGATTTATCCATCAGTTTAATAAATCAAGATGCTACACCTTCCAGATCACACACACACAAAAAAAGAAGAAAATGACACAGAAACCCTCCAATCAGATGTAGGTGAAGGTGATGAGACGTCTCTTTCTCCATCTAGGAGCTGAGACTTGTATCGTACGGTTTGCCTGTGATGTTCATTCTTACAAGCTCCAGTCAGTATATAAAGTTCAGCCCTTTTCCTTTCAGATGATCTTTCGTCATTGAGGTAATTGAAGGTAATTGAAAGTAACTGAAATAACTTAAGCACGGACTGGCGAGCTGCCGGTGGAACGCTGCGCTGGTTTGCATTAACGTCGGCCGCCATTGGCCTGAGCTGAACCTCTGTTGGCAAGTTACAACCGCTTGTCCATTCCTTCAGAGATAATGCGTGGCATTATCTCGAGATGCCTTGCAGAAGCCCAGAGCCTGAAACTTCCAGATCAAGCGCTCAGGCGACGGTAGCAAGAAAAACAACTCTTAACGGGAAAAAACCTGGAGTGAAAACCCAGATCATACGAGGAGAGAGGAGAGAGGAGAGAAGAGAGCAGCAGGAGCAACAAGATGAGACGTTTATATCTGGTTGCAGCATTTAAACATGGTCCAAACAGTGGTTCGGGGTAAAGATGGGTGGGATAGATGACACATGGGAGATTGATACAGAAAAAGTAAACAGTAGAGGTGTAGTAGTTGTACTGAGAGCTCGTAAAGTCACTGTCATGGGGATAAACAACAGCACTGGGACATAAAACTGATTCATGTGGATGTACCACCCACCTAGACCACACCACGCACCCCCACCCCATAGCAATCCCCAGCAGGATGCAGCCTGACACGGACAAACAAACAAAACAAAACAAAACGAAACACGAACAACAGTACAAGGTGTTGACCTGCTCTCCAGATTCACTAGATCCCAACTGATCAAGTATCTGTGGGATGATCCACAGAGTTGTCCCCCACTAACAGCATCCTGTTACCAGACACCACGGGACACGGGAAGGCCCACGGCTATTCTTTGATGAGTCACAACTGTTTTGGAGGCACAAGGGAGACCTACACAATGTTACGACTGCGGTCACGATGGTGGTCCGTATCTGTCCCAAGAGCAATAATCTACCACTGTGAGTATTCTACCCTTAACATAAGACCCACCCAGTAATATGGGTTCGAGATATCCTGTATGTTGTCCTTGTTTCACCCTTGTTTTAAATATGCCAGGCCATGAGTTCTCATGTTAATTGCCGTGTGTGGTTTGCGTGTAACCACCTTTGAGTTAGCCTTTTGATGGAGCCGTCTAAGCAGGCCTTGTTGGGCTGCAAATATTTATAGGGCATTAATTATCTTTTATGGCAGTGGCATCCCCTCATTTTGCTCATTATTTCTATTGACTTGAAGTGGGGCATGAAGCCAAGCTCTGGGATGATTATAGAGTGGAAACAGTGGCAGTTTATACAGTCCGCGATACTGACGGACAGGCTTAATTAGTGGTTTGAACTCGTTTTCCGACTCCATCCAAATGTAAACCCCAACAGGCCCAATTCATGACCTGCAATTGTTACGGGGGAGAAACAGCTGAGGCAATAAACACAACGCGAGCCAAGTCCATCTAATTATATATTCAATGAGCGGCGTGCTTGTTTTAAACGGTCAAGCGTTTTGTCAAAATAAGTTTGCAGAAAGGTCAAAATGAACACTTAATGTTAAGTCTGGTCCTGAATTTCTTATTTTTTATTTTTTTAGTCTGAGCTAGTTCAGTCTAGGTTAAATGACACAACATATTTTCACCATACTAAAAATAAATGTTTTAAAAAGAAAGATCTGGCTGCAAATAGTCACTATTCAGTCACTAAAAACTTCTGCTTTTTAAACTGTATTTGTCAAAGATAAATATATACAAAGAATAAAGCCAGTACGGCTGTAAAGTATACACCCAGGGCCGGCCCTAAACAATTTGGTGCCCTATTTTTTCATCTGAATACATGACAACATATTCAAAAGACTCACAAAATCAAATCATGCTTTGTTGCTCAGATCCTCTTAATCATTACCCCAACAATCCTCAGGGATGAAACACTAGAAGCTGAGTGGTCCATCAATGCCATAGCGCTACACCCTTCAGCTATGGCAACCATAGGGCTGTGGCAGGACGGCTTCGTATTCCATCGAGGAGGAAGCTCCGCGGCTTTAAAGACAGACGGTTTTGGTCTGTGTGAGCCTATCAAACTCAGGATTTGTATAAAACCTGTGTAAATGATATCATGTCATGACATGGCTTCTATTCCAACAGCTTCTGTTCTAGATGTGTCTCATCTTATATTCAGCATGCAAATAAATATAACCTCCATGAAAACGCGCTAGTGCAGCAGTGCAGGCACTCACGTCATAATAACTTTTTTTTTTAATCACATCCAAAAATATAAATTCATGCTGTAATCTCTGATGTTTATAAACATCTGAAGCATTCAAGCCTCGTTCTTCTGCTGTCTGGACATGTCTGGATAAATCAGGGCCCTGACACTAACTATTTACCATCTATGATGCAGGTCATCAAAGACAATTTGTTAACTGGTTGGATATACTGAACAACTGATGAAATCAAACATGTAACAGGTGAGAAGAGTGGTGTCTCGGGCCTCTTCAACCGCGCCCCTCTTCCACACCTTTGCAGTTGTAACCAGTTAGCGCAAGTAAGCCCATGCAACCAATAACACTAGCACTAGTGATGAAAGGTCCAGCTCTTTTCAAAGATCTGTCTTTTTTGGCTCTGTTCCCTTGGAAGAGACGGCTTCCAAATGTCTCTCTCTCAATCAGTATCACACAAAGCCTTCTATTTTAGCCTAATTTGGAAATTATGAATGGTTTGCCTGCTGGTAAGCAGCTTTTCCATTCACGGTTGTCATTAAAAACCTTATTTTTAGGCATTTTTTTGGTCACAAAAAAGAAAAATATCATTTAACATTTGAATCAAAATGTTAAATGAACAACCGTAACCTGAACCACGGCACACAAATCAAATAAATAAAGGCTAAAGCCTTAACATTATGACGCTTTAGATAAAAGTCTATGGTGCAGGTCGGCATTCAGAAATAATACCAGATGCCTCAGCTTGAATGTTCAGTTTTTGCCAATTTCTTCACTTTTTCCTGCAAAGGGAAATAATAACTGAGTTGTTCCTTAAGATATTATCATACGTATTTAAACATATCAAATAAAAAAACATAACTTAGCGTCGAGAATCCATATCTTTCAGAATCAAATGATTAGCTGGAATTTATCAATGAACAATGACTCATTAATGCACAAAATGCTCCTCCAGAGATCTGATGTCATGCAGGCTACTGGCGAGATGGGCTGGCAGCTGAGCAGAGAGAGATTACGAGCACCGGTGAGGATAGGACCACCGAGTTTGACAACACTCTGCTCCAGCAACACTGGTGAGCCAGCCAGCACGAAGCTGTGAACGAAGAACGGTGTGGTTAACTAATTCACTCCAATATCGTCTATGAGGAATGTTGGAGAGGAACGTGGAACCTTAGAGAGGAACATGAGGAACATATTCTTCGAGGTACGTCAACCATGTGCAACACTACACCATCAATGCCGCATCTGATCCATGCCTTACGAACCGAACATCTTTTATTGTGGTTTGGGTAGGAGTTTGGCAATGTGTTGCTGCAAGTGGCCAATGTTTGATCCAGATGGACAGAAGAGCCCTTGAGGATCCTGGAACACGTTCAAAACTGGGTGAGTGTTATGAAGTGATATTTATACGGTCAGTGATTTATATTTCAGAAATGGATTTTCCATTGCACTGAGCTCCAGCTGTCTACACAATCCACTATTAGCCTTCTCCGGCAAACCAGGTATCCCATGGCTATTAAAGTTTGTGTGACTGTTGTTTCACTCGTGGCAAAAGTATCAGGTGTCCCGTTTACAAAAAGGCGAACACAATTTGGTTGATCCCAATCAGCGCGATAGCGTACACACTTCAGAGAGCCTTCATCCCCTACACCCTCATAATTAACATAAGCATCTCATAATCATAAGTATCAAAGCAAACCTCTCACGAATAATGCATTTTGTTTGTGAGGAAAATGTAGGTCCGAAACTTCCCCAGTTCCCCAGATTAAGCGATCAGACATGGAGATGAGCATTGCTTCAATCTAACATAGATAGTATGTTAGATTACACCTTACAGTAGCCCAACATTTGGTATTTGTTAGTAGTAGATGCGTGGACATGTATAGTCATGCTGAAAACAAGCACAATTCATGCAAATCATCAACTTTCTCAACATATTTGAACAAGCCAACACTTGATCTCCTTTGAAAGATTAAGTCAAAAAACTGACACATAAAATAAACATGTTGAAATATTTTATATTCAATGAGTAAAATCCCATCTCTCGTAAGTAGGCCACAAAATTGTCACATAGAACCATAAAAAGTTCACAGAACTATTATCAGAATAAGTGTCTCTAAAGACTTCAGAAAAAAAAAGGTCTTGGATGTCTGTGAGTGAGTCAGAGAGTTTCAAAGGGAGTTTAAATAATCAAATATCTAAACGATGTGAAATAAATCATTCCACTTTATAGAAAATCGTGTACGAGTGACGTGGCCAATTGCTCTAATTGCCCCAAAAAACTCGATCCAAGAGTTGACCGCGGCAAAAAGAAGTCTCCAAGAATCCCAAATGTTCTTCACAGCATCTGCAGAATGTTCTTAACATCGCCAGTGTAAAAGTGTTGTGTCTACAATCAGAAAGATATTACACACATTTGACCTGCGTGGGAGGAATGTCAGGAAAAAGCCTCGGCCGTCCAAAGGGAACATTTGAGCAAAACCTAAAAAGTTTCCCATGAACACACACAGAGGCGAAGACCAGACCTTCTGGAGGGATGTGCTCTGGATAGACAGATCCCAGATAGAGGTGTTTGGCCACAGTAACAGCTGGTGTAGTCTCTGATTCAGCCAGGAGCTCTGCATCATATCAAAGAGTGCTTTGAGACAAGGTGAGGAACTCTAAGAAATACATCAAGGAACAGCAAGAAAAAAAATAAATAAATACAGAGATTTTACATGAAGGAGTTGTGAAATTATGCCAAATGCCTGCAAACTATTTCTGCTGAAAAGAACAGTAATAACTGAGTGAAAATGTTTTACATTAGTGGGCACACCATGGGTAAGCATGCTGTTAGCCAGTCATTTGGTATCGAGGAGTAAATACCTTTGGGTTGCACAGAAAGAGTAACTATTGATGAATGTCAGTTTACAAATTTGCCCCCATCGGTTCATAGTGAATCAGGGAAAACCCATGAAGAAAATGGCTGTATTTACATTTTAAATTTACAGCACTGTACAAAAGTCTTACGCAAGTGTGGGGGAAAAATGACTACCCTTTTCCTTCAAACCAGCATCAATCCTTCTAGGTACTACTTGCACAAATTCAAGGATTTTGTAAGATCATAGACGCAGTGGTCGGCCAAGGAAACTTATTGAAAAACATGTCAAGCTTATTTCCTTTTGAAATCTGAACATGTCCAGCAGTACCATCAGTTCAGAACTGGCAGACACCAGTGGGATCCAGGTCCACCCATCTACTATCCTGAGAAGAGTTGCAGCCAAAAACCCATCCCTCTGACATGGAGACAAGGCCAAGTGACTGAACTATGCACGAAAACATAGGAACTGGGGTGCAGAAAAATGTCAGTAGCTTATCTGAACTGATGAGTTAAAATCTGAAATATTTGGCTGTAGCGGAAGGCAGTTTGTTCACCGCAGGGCTGGAGAGCACTACAGTAATGAGTGTCTACAGACAACAGTGAAGCACGGTGGAGGCTCCTTGCAAGTTTTGGAGCTGCATTTTTTCAAATGGATTTGTGGATTTGGTCAGGATTAATGGTGTCCTCAATGCTGAGCAATACAGGCAGGTACTTGTCCATAATGCGATACCATCAGGGAGGAGGAGGATTGGCCCCTTATTCTGCAGCATGACAAAAACAACAAACATACAGCCAAGGTCATCAAGAGTTATCTACAGTGTAAAGAAGAACAGCAGGTCCTGGAAGTGATGGCATGGCCAACATCCTGGAGTGTGTCTGGGAGTACATGAAGAGACTGAAGGATTTGAGGAAGCCTACAGCCACAGAAGATCTGTGGTTAGTTCTCCATGACGTTTGGAACAACCTACTAGCCGAGTTTATTCAAAAACTGTGTGCCAGGAACCTGGAAGGACTGCTGCTGTCTTGAAGGCAAATGGTGGTGATAGATTTGATTTAGATTTCTGTTCTGTTCATTCACTGCATTTTGTTAATTGATAAATTGATTACCCCCACCCCCACCCCCCACCCACACACAAACACACAACTGTCTAAAACTTTTGCACAGTACTATATGTATGCACTTATTACCTGATGATTAATGTAATCATCTGACAGTCTATTCTCTGGGTTCCACAGCTACTCATTAAAGGATTTATTAATTTGGTCATATTCATTAGTTTCCCACTCGTTCCTCTGTGACTACTCGTATTTGCGGATACGATCATTTAAAGTGTGTAATAAACATTGTGCAAGTACAAACAATGAATCACAGCTGGTCTGAATGCTTATTGGATACTTTTTCTTTCTTTACATGAAATTAAACACGTGAGCGGGTCATTAAAAAACGCTGTCTCAGATTGGACCTTTGCCCATTTGTGTTAGTTTCTGCTCAAGTTATCTTCAGTCAGTGTGTGGATTAAATGTATGCAAAGTTGCAAAAAAAAACAAAACAAAAAAACCTTTGCTTCCCGCGCTAATGATCCAAGAAGGTAGCACCGTGGCCCTCCGCAACACACAGCTACCTTCCTGCTGCGGTGACAGTCACTGAAGCACTGGGAGCTGATGGATGGCAGAAGAAACTGTGCACGGTTTTAACTTTAAAACTAATAAGTGTTGCACAATCGTTTCCTCCCTCTCCGAGTCGAGTTAAATGGCCCACCTTCCGGCTCAGTTGGCGTTTTGTGAAAGAATTTTTTTTTTCCTTCAGAAATGTGGCAAAAATAAATGAATATATAGATGTGCGGCAGGGAGAAGCAGCCTCTCCGCAGCTGCAGCTTGAAGCACAAGTCTTCCAGACCGCAGGCCGTTCCAACTTCTCAGTGCTGTCAATTTGCATCTGTCTCGTGAATAGAAAGCGGCAGAGGGCATTCTTCACATAGCCATTCTGAACGCATATTTAACATCTTTGTCCATGCGAGTCTTTAATCCCCCTTGAACTGAATATCAATTAACGGGCACCTCTTTATAGTCAGGTTTGAGAATAGCTGATGGTGAAAAAGGGGATTCCAAATTGCTGCCTGTTCATTTAGCCTTTAATGGTGCTTTCTGAGGGCCCTGCCCTCGTTGGTCTGTATTTTATGGCCAGATAAAAGTTGCGCAGGGAGAAAAATGCCGTCTGGGCTCCGTGCCAGGGACTGGTGTTTCACAGCAGCTCCTACCTCACACCGGGATGTGATGAGAAACTTGGTGGGAGAGGGGAACTGAGGTGAGGAGGGAGAGCCTTGCTAGGTACCACTTCCATGGAGACGCAGCTGGGCCAGACAAGACTTCCATCAGTGGACAAACAAAAGGAGAGGTGGCGCTCTGACCGCCTCATTACTGAAAGCCCAGCAGCCGCCACCAAACTGCTGAGATCTGCTTCTCCGGGCCGTCAGCGAGGGCAACGCTAATCAACATCTCGTGGTAATGAGCGATGCTGAGCATAAATCTCTTCTCGTGGGACCGGCTGTGTTGTTGCTGTTGGCTTTGTTGCCTAGGAAATAAGCATCTCTCCATAGGCAGCAGGCTGCGGTCTGTTTGCACTTTTTCTCGAATCTTGTTTTCTTTTCTTTTGTTTTTTTTTTTTTTTTTTGTTTTTTTTTCACAGTAACTCCAGCCTCAGAAGTGAGCACGCTTTCCAGCATTTGCTTTTGTTTTGTTTGAACCGGTTTTTCTTTCACGAGTGTGCAATCTCAACATTGTCAGCTCTATTTTCAGCCCTCTGCTCCTTTGACAAGTTCGGGGACGAGGGAAGGAAAAGAAGGCAGCGAGGTCACCTCATGCCTGACCGTCCATTTCACCACTCCTTGACCTGTTCTCCTTTTGCAGAATGTTGTCAGAAACAGAATAAAGTAGCACCAGCTTTCCTCCCAAACACACAGAGTGGCACTGCATCCATGATTTGCAGTCAGTCACCAAATGTGGACACAGCATGTACGACTGAGGTTTATGATATACGCTGATGCAGGCAGTGAGGCAAGAAGGCTGAGGAGAGGAAATGTTTGTGAGGGCACTGGGTAAAGTTGTTGTCATTAGTGTTTTCTTAAATGTCATTTTATTTTTGAGGAGAATTTAACTATAATTAGGATCAGCTTTGGAATACATTTTAATTTTGTCTCTTCTCATTGTGGTTTTATGTGTGCAATGAAACTCATCACCGCCTCTGGTCAGTCTTTCCCACTTAGTTCTCAACTAGCCTTCGTGAGGTAACACTTTTGAACACTTTTCTTTCGGAAGCAGCCAGTGAAAAAGTTACGAAGAGAGAGAATGCAGAGAGAATGAAATAAAGCGGCAGCAGTAAGCAGTGCGCTCCCACGAGCAGCGCTCCAGACAGTCAGCGTTCAGTTTCCCATTTAGGCAAAGTCACAATCAGCAGAAAGAGCGTTTTGGCTCCCAGTCAATGAAAATGGGAACTGATGCTTTTAATATATGATGAAGCGTTCACTGGAACCCAGAACCATAAATCATTACCTTAAGCCCCTTCAGACCAGAGTTTTCTTCGTTAATTTGTCCTCCCTCCCCCACCTCGTGGCCCAGATCACTGAGGAACTCACTAAGAGCATTGTTCCTCCTGCCAGCTCACTTGGCATATCTACTTTTATTTAGAACCCTCCGGCTGTTTGGCAGGAGGAGGGAATAAGCAGTGTTAAAGGTATTTATGAGACTGTCCTTAAAAAACCTTTCTTTATATCAACAGTTTGACTAGTGCATGTGACAGGAAACTTGATGCTGGCAGCAGCTATGAAGAAGTTGTCTGCATGACTGATGCCGGCCGTGATAGCCGCCAAGTCAACATGTATTAATTATTGTAGTTTTTAAACAGACTGATTTCCATGAAGGACACAATGTTTGGGAACTACCTAAATGGCCAGGCTGTTAATGGTTACAGCTCCAAGATGGTTGTAATTAAGGCAAACTTCATATTCTTATGTTTGTTGAGATGTATCGGGAGAAATTAGATTGTTGAACCGCTCAGAAATGTGAGGAGGACATTCCTGCAGTGTCGCTGATTTGAACTATGTAGGTAGTATCTGATGCGTCTATTGTTCCCACATACAACCTGTGTTGTTCCCCTTTTCAAAATTGTATTGCATAAAAATAAGCAGTATTTTTTAAATCATGCAACAGAAATTACAGCAATGTTTAATCGAGGCTAAAACGTAAAAAGGTTTTCTGAATGCAATTCTGCTGTTGGTAGTTCCCAATGCCAAGCCTAATAAAAATTTTATAAAACATAATAGCCACTACTTAAGCATCAGTTTTGGAATTCAACCCGTTTCAGAAATTACACATGTTTTATTAGTCCTATCTAGATCAAAAGCTCCGCGTAAACCTGAAATTGGAGCCCACAGTGTGTCAGCACCAGTGTGCCAGGAGCACAAATTTAAGGGATGCATACCAAATCCCATGCAAAACAAAAAGCAGAGGAGGTCCAGGGCAGTCTTTCAGACCTGCCTGCACGTCCGCATCACTGTGGAAAATTGCTGCCGCCGTTCAAAATGAATCCTAAACATTCCCACAATGACGTCTGCCTGCTAAGATAATGCCTCACAGGCAATAGCAGACGAAGCCGCAAAAAAATAAACGGAATAAAGACTATTATCACTGATGCCTGGGAATGGAAGTCAGTTCAATTCTCAATCTTTTTGAGGTCAGGATATTTAGATATGATGGTGATGCATTGTTTATGTTTGTTCCAAAATGGCAGAATAATAGTTGCCAGGTTTATCCGACAATTTAGAAAGACATTTAGACAGACTGTATAGGTGGTTCCCATAGACTGTAAAAAAATGGTTCCCACCACCAAACCTGTCCCATGTACCAGGTGGTACCTTGCAGCGTCTCCTCCAGCTGGGCTTCTCAGAGAGTGAAGCTACCTGTTGCAACACGACTGAAAGTTTGTTGCTGTCTTCAGCTGTCCTATTTTTAGCCTGTTCACTTACTTTTAGTAGTGGTGTGCCATACCACTAGATTTGGTATTGATCTGATACCAAGTAAATACAGGGCCAATATCATCAATACTGACACCTTACTTTTTAATGATTAAGGCTGAAGCATCATCAATATGAATCAATCTGAATCTGAAGGAATTTTCATGACCTTTAAATGTTTTTGTAATTTGCCTTTTGGATTTTTAATTAGTTAAAATTCAGTACAGAATTAGGGTTATAAGTCTATAAATAAATAGAAAATACTTCATTATCTCAATAACTTGTTCACTTGAGAACAAATGAAAATAAATTCCTTTTCAACCAAATCTCTCTCTTTATTGCACTTCTTTCTGTTTTTTTGTTTTTTTTTTATCATAAATTATCACTTCAGTGGTACGAGAAACTGACACTGAAATATCGATCTTATTACATTGGCATCGCCTGGTATTCAGCGTTGGTATCTATATTATTGATGTTTGGATCGATCCGCCCATCACTAACTTTCAGGGCTCTCAACTCAAGTGACACACGCATTTTCTCAAGTTCTCACGCCACACATGACATTTCTCACGGTAAAACGCGATAAACTGGCCGCACATTAGAAACACATACTGTATATAAAAGAGATTAGTGACCCATGAATGGATGAGGCGAAGGCAGACTGCTGTGCTTCAATCAGCGACCCATCAGCCAATCAGAAAATAGTATTTCCCGTTGCCAGGTGAAATAACAGCGCAGTAATCACTTATTTATTTTTGTCCTGAAAGTCGTAAATAAAACAATTTATTTGGTTTAAAGGAATTTATTATTTATTAGTTTAATGTACTAATACATTAGCTTCAATGTACGTCCACCCTCGCCGCCGCTCAAAATAAATAAAGAAAGAAAGAAATGTCACGCAAAACTTGTTCAAAACTTGAGAGCCCTACTTTTATAACTTTTACATAGCGTTTTAGTGTCTCAATCTGGATCTCTGCTGCTTTATAACTGTAAATTGAGTTCAATATATACAAATTTACATGGAGTACTGCCCTCATCACTTAATTGATTAATTGGCTTAATTATCCTAGCTAGTAAGCTAGCCAGCTTTATTGGTTATTAGCTGACTCCTTACTCTTAATGTTTACCGAGTTTAAACAGACTGCAGGTAACATGTATAATTGTGTTACTAAATGATACCCTGCTAATATATACTTTGTGGGAGCTTAAAGAAAAACTTTGAAGTCATACTCAGTCGTGCTACCGATATATCCTCGAGTAACATTTCATTTCGTGCTAAAACCAAAAACTGGAGTTGCCAGGAAAACTGCTGCCTGAGCCAGTCTGGTCTGGGATCCTTCTTCCTCTCCCTCGTTTGGATCTGACATGCCACTAAGACAACAGTGGAAACCACAGGGTGAGTTGAAACAGCCGGTAGCAAATTAACCTCATTTTCTACAGGTTTTCTTTTTTTGCTAAACTCAGCCACCCGTCCGTTGCTTGGTTTTAATTCTGTAAGTGGATTTCTAATGATTATATATATATATATATATATATATATATATATATATAATATATAATATCGTATCTAATTAAAGCGGAGAAACGCGGAAATTTGCCATAGAGATACTCAGTTTTATTACAGCCTTCATTTCTCTCGAGGCTGCCGCAGCCGCATCTCGTTAATTTTGCTCAGTGACAGAATGGAGACGTGGATGGACTGCTTGTTGTGTGCTAGCCTACAGCTGGAAGTCATCGTCTCATCTGACTGCTGCTTACCTCCCTCTTTATCGAGTGTACTTACTTCGGGATTATTCACACGCAGGCTGCTTGACTTAATTGCATTAAGTGGGTGTGAATTGTTTGTAAGATAATTTCCCCTGTGTTCTTCTGGCCAAGGCACTGAAAGTGATGCCAGCAGAAGTTTATGCTGTGGTAGTGTTTTTTTCCAGACATTTTTATGTCATATCGACTGACTTTCTCTGGAATAATGTTTTTCTTATTTGAATGCTCTTCGTGACCGATGAGAGTCAAGTCCCTGACCATACCCTGGTGACTTCTAGATATTAAGTTATAGGGGTTAGACATTTATTTGACCACTGAATCCACGTGTAGCCACTTTCACTCAGATCTAATACGTGTAGACGTGCTTTACTTTCATACTGACAGGCACAACAACATGACCACTGACAGGGAAAGTAAATAACACTGATTATCTTGTGACAATGAAAAGTTCTGTTGGGAAACTTTCGGACCTGACATTCATGTGGACGTTACAGACGTGCAGCCTGTAGCACACACACAAAAACACATACAAAACATAAAAAACATAAAACAGCACAACATGTTGACCTGGCCCCTAAATTCACTAGATCCCAAACTGATCCAGTATCTGTGGGATGATCTAAAGAGGCCCCTCCCCTCTACCCGTGCGACCCAAAGGCCCCCACTAACAACAATCTGTTTCCAGACACCGCAGGACACCCCTGTTTTGGAGTCTCACACAATATTTAGGAAGGTGGTCATAATGGTATGCCTGATCTGTGTGCTCAAAAAAAAAAATAATGATTTGTTAACTGAACTGTTTATGCGACCTCACTGATTCAGCCACCCATGTTTTCTTCTCCTGTACATAGACGAAGCCTAGCGGAGTGTTTGTGTGTTTCTGCTGCAATGTGCGAGTTAATTCATCACATGAGCCAGTCGGTGGTGATTTTGTTTTGGTAATGGATATATTTGCATAGCTAAAACTGAAGTCATATGATGCGTCACGCATTTGAATCAGATGCCCCTCAGAACGTCAGGATGTGGCTAACACCGAAGGACCACAGTGTGCGTACGGTATGTGTTTGTGAGAAGATGAGGGAGGAGAAGCTGAAGGAAACGGAGAGGCAGAATGTGGACTCCCTGCTGCTGCTGCTGCTGCTGCTGCTCAGCCTCTGGCTCCACAGTCCACACGTTCCCCTGACTGTTTATAAATCCAGCCATGATGTGTGTGCAGCATTAAAGCGCACAAATTTCCCATAAGGGAGAGAAGGGCTATCAAAGGCTTGTAGATCTCTCTGTGAAATCTAACACTGATGGCGTCACACATCAGGGATCAAATAAACAGATACCGTGAGACCTTTCCTGTCCATTTTTGCACAGGAAATACTCTATGTTCCACATAAAAGATAATGAAAAATATAAATCAGTCCTGCTTCCTCTTGAAAATTATGCGCTTCCATTGTACTGTATATGAGAATTGTTAGTTAAGGAACGAATAAACATGTCTCATACTTTAGAAATTTAGGTTCTCTCATCTAATATGTTTAATCACTCCCTATAACTGTGACGCAGAACACGGTTATGTGAAAAGCTCTGGTAGCTGTTTATTGTTGTTTCATTAAAGTGGATCTGGATGAAAAAAGTCACAGATTTTCAGTGCTTTGAACTTAAACTCTGTGACTGAGTGTGCAGGTTTGCGTGGGACCTGTGGAGGGCAGCAGCAGGCTGGGGATGTGCCTCGGCTGCCTGCAGTTTTAAAAGAAGAATAAGAACAGGAAGGAGAACAACAACGCACCAGATCAGTTGTATAGACCAAAGCTGAAAATCCTGCTGCAGATCTACTGGAAGCTCAGCCCTTACTGACCGGGCCTTTTAAAGTCATACGCACTAGTTTTCGAAGCAGATTCAGTGAGAGATTTACACGAGAAGGCTAATCTGCAATTAGTCTGCGTACAATTCAAAAGCATTGGTAGAAATGTGAAAAAGCTGCATTCAGTAAAAAACTACATGAACAACAAGGAATGAGGAAGTTTCATGTAAACATGAAACTTCAGTGTTTCTAGCCAGAGGAAGAGGATTATGGTAACAGTTTTAAATAAAACTGTTCAGCTGATACTTTTATGCAAGTTACATATATACAATGACCGATCGGTATATAGCTCAAGTATTGTAAAAGGTCAATGAGAAAGAATTGTCACCTTAATGTAGTTCATAGTAATCATGTTGTGAAATACTGGTCGAACCAATTCAGCATTAACAGAAATAATTTCAAATGTGTTGACGCAGCATGTGCTAATATCAGTAACCATTTCCATCGCAGACATTCTGACTTGTCAGAACAGGAAAGGTGCAGGAGTAGTGTTCAATAATGATATTTATCACACCTACTTTCAACTGCTCTGACATGGGCAACGTTTTGGCTGTAAAACTGTCTCCGGCACACATGAGGTAAACCTGGAGCTGGACTGCTGCTACCACAAAATAGACATGCACGGCTTCAGCCTGCAGTATTTGTAAAGGTGTTAACAGTAAAAACAGAAGCAGCCCTAAACTGTTTTCTAACTGGAAACACAGGGTATGCACATGTTTTCCATGAGCCAGACTGTGAAGACTGTGAACCTAATGATTAGAGTAGTTTAATTTAGATCTAATAGCTTTTTTTCCCTGTTAGATTTCCAACAAGAACATTTGCATATGTTTCCGCAGACCTTTACTTTTATTGTTAACAACATGCATTCCAGACCTTTTTTTAACGGAGAATATACGAAAAGCTTTAATAAAGGTATGAGAATCCAGCCATTCATTCTGTGTCCATGGTTCATGGCTGTCACTTTGGCTTATAGGTCAATAGAAGTTGCTGTCAGCGGGACTATACTGGAAAATCACATGCTTTTTGTGAATGAAATAACTCAGAGGAGACTATAAAAGTCAGGACAGAATAAGGCCCAAGATGAAACCCTGAGACATGTTCCTTTTTTTACAAACATGTTTTTTTGTTTTGTGTGTTTGTTTTTTTAATTGAAAATTTAAAAGCTAGAAAATGAGATTCACCAAATTGAATAAAATATTAACTGGTCCAAAATGTATTGAAAATTAAGTCAGTTGAAGGTGTTTCTGTAAAAAAAAAAAATAATAATAAAAATTCTGGGTCAGGGTGCTGAACAGTTGAGTGTGGAAAGGTAGTTTATGTAAAAGTTGTAGTTTTGCCAAAGTTCTCAGTTTTGACTATTGGACGAAGATGATCATGACATTTTATTTGGAACATACAACAAATTTCACAAAAAAAACAAGTGGTTCACGTACGTGCTGATTGCTAAGCTACATACCACCACCACATCAGAAGTGAAATGTGGTATTTTGTTTGTTTAATCCAGCTAGTAGTCAGGAAATGGTTGCCATTAGCTCAAATAATTGTGTTTATATAATAACTATGACTGGTCCAGATTGGAGTAGGTTAGCTCAGTCACTGTGTCCTAAGTGTCCAACCAGCTATGGTTATAGTATGGCTCTTATATTAAATAACTGGCAAACTTATATATGTCACAATTTGTGTAAAAATATATAATATATTGGCATACTCTGGATTTTATATCAAGCGGCCGTCCTCTCTATACCAGAGGTCTCTTTCAGCTCTTTATTCTCTTACATTTTTAATGTAGTCATCATTGCCTTTAGATATTGAAATGTATGTACACTCCATTATCAGCACTGCGTTTTAGAAGATGCACATATGAACAATGATTTGCTCTCCTGCTTTCATAAAACATGTTACTCACTGCGTAATGCATGCTTCATCTAAAATGCAAATACATAGAAACCTGGATGTTATGTAAGCATTTGAGTATCCAATTGGGCAAAGTAGCGCCTTTTAAGTAGGGTCTGTAACCTCATTATAACCCCACTTCACGATATAAGCACAGCTGTGTCCTGGAAGTGGATGCATAATGTATATTGTTTCTTTTACAGGCTCCTCCTGTCAGCACAGCTCTGGTGAGTGGGGTCTGGTGCGGAAATATGAATTGGTAAGTGATCTAATGCACTGCTTTACCTCTTACTGTCGTATCACTGAGGAGTTGAAGTGTAAGTGAGAGGATGTTAATGAGTTGTTCCTGATGTTATTTATCAATTATAGAAGCCTAGCTATGAAATTATTGCTCTTGTTATTGCTCTCCGTGTAGGGATCTAACTTCAGACATAATATAAAGGAAAGCTAAAAAAAAAAAAAAAATGTGTGAATGTGCAAGATCAGGTGAGTTTATGCTTCAAATGTTGTGAATGGAAAACTGTCCATAAGCCAGCATGCAATGTTTTTAACCCACAATGCGTTTGCTGAAAGGCTATGTGCTGACAAGGAGTGTGTATGTGGGACAGAGACAGACAGAAAGAGAGCAGGAGGGACCCGTATTAGCTGGGACACTTGAATGAATCTGAAGAATGGGTTTTTACATGCAGAACAGCCACAATACCGGGCCCTGACTGGCAGACAGTACCAGCTTCTGTGATTCAAATGATGCAAACCCGCCCGATTGGAGGGATTTAAACACTTGTTTCGGTGAGCGGTCCAAACAAAACCAAGTCCAGTTTCTTGTGTGTGTCGGTTTAACCGCCACCGATCCGATATGTGAAAAAAAAAAAAAACAGGATAAATGTTTGCAAGTTTCAGTAACCCAAGCTGTGACTCATGCTATGTCTGAATTTCCAAACCTAACATGGCTCCGGTTCCAGGAAATACAAGTGTAAAGAAAATGTGCCTCAACAAAGCAGCACAGAGAATGTGGGACATAGTGTATACATACAGCAGCTTTGTCATATTCACTCAGTCAAACATGTGGAAGATCAGAAATGAATGTCTGGATTAGTTCATTTGAAAAGGGAAGAAGACCAGAGCCAATTAGCGTACGATTATTTCCTTGGACAGAACAGTTTGGTACAATTACTCTTGGGGAGTGAGAGCAGCTATTGTGTGCGCATGTAACACCAGTCAGTGTTACACTGATTGTGACTATGGTGTCAGTGTCCAACGGCATTGTCTCTGTCAATTGTCTGTCCGGGGTTGTGGTTATATGATCTGGTGGAGCAAAGCTGGCCCCACAAATTTAAGTACACACTGACACTGACTAAAACTACCCATGCACACACACACACACACATATAGGCGTGGGAAAAAATATCGATATGGCAATATATTGCGATATTTTTTCTCCTGATACTTATATCGAGTTTGAATGTCTTGAAAAAGTCATGTTTTGGGCCAGTCGCACATCCATCACCACCATTTTTTCTGCACAAGTGCAATAAATTGGAAATGGATCATTTAGATTGTTATCGCTGTCATCTGATGTACATATATACGTGTATTTTAAGCTGCAATTTCTCAGTAATAAAGTATGTGGAATATTGCAATATATCGCAATATCATAATATCACAGTAATGTATCGTATTGTGAAGTCCTTGCCTATATCCACCTCTACACACACACACACACACACACACATGCACACACACGCGCACTGCGTCTGACCCCAGGGTCAAGGTGCAGTGACTCTGAGGTTTGTCTAACTGGGCCTCTTGAAACTCTTGCTTTACATTCCTGCACCCGGAGGAGGGGGTTGTCGAAGCCAGGCTTATTACCGGGGAGAGAGGCCGAGAGAAAGAGTGATAGAGAGTGAGAGAAAGGAGAAGGAGGGAGGGAGGGAGAGAGGGAGAGAGGGAGGGAGGGAGGGAGGGAGAAGTGGGGGTTGAAAGAAGCTGGAAGGTATTATGAACTGTTTCCTTGCCTTCCTAGAAGCTCCCGCTTGTTCCCTCCCACTCCTGCCGGCAGAGTTCTAGGACAAAGTAAAGGAAACGCAGAAAACTTGAACCTGCTATTCTCCAGCTGCTTCGGCCTTCCAGCTCGCTCACTTGTTTTCCTTCCCGGCGTATGTATCTCTCTCGCTCTGCTCTTCACTCCCTCACCCTCTCCTTGTTTCTCTCTCTCTCTCTCTCTCTCTCTCTCTCTCTCTCTCTCTCTCTCTCTCTCTCTCTCTCTCTCTCTCTCTCTCTCTGGGCTGTGTGTAAGAGGATCACTTTGTTTCCGTTGCCTTTTTCCGCGGTGCTGCCGACACACAGGAGAGGATTGGATTTGAGGAGATAGTGACGGGGGTGCACAGCTGCAACAGTCCCCTCCATCTCCACTCCAGGACTAATGCACCCCCTTCTCTCTCCCTCTCTCTATCTCTTTCGCTCTCTCTCTCCCTCTCTCTCTCTCTCTCTCTCTCTCTCAGTTTGACTCTCCCTCTGTCGCACTCTCTCTGCTTTCTGCCTCTCGGAAGGGTGGGGGGTGCCATATGGGAGCTCAGAAAAATGGAAGTGGATCGGAGATAGACAAGAGAGGGATCTTTCATTCTTGGGCTCGGATGTCGGGATCTGCGTGGTAAGTGCTTTCCTCTTTCTATCTTTCTATCTTTCTATCTTTCTTTCGTTCTTTCTTAGCACTCTTGTTGAAGTTCTGTGCCTAAGAACCCCCCATACGTCTGATTCTGTTTGCTTTTGATTCATATGCTGCCAACAATTACCTATTTGGGGTTTTTATTGTTGGGCTCACTTTTCTGTTTTTAGGCTTAAAAAAATAATAATTCTTCTTCCTCTTGCTTTCAATGTGTTCAGATTCTTGTTTTGTTGTTGCAATGCAGTTAAGCTGCAGTGATTGAGAGGGGATTTGGGCTTTTGAATTTGTGCAAAGTTTTGAGGGTCAAGGTAGAGCGATGTGGGGGGGTGGGGGGTGGTGGGGAGCGGTGGAGTGAAGACGGACTGGGGGAAGGGAATTTGGCGGGGTCAAAGAGAATGGCACTTGGCCCGGGCGGCACAATGGCTCTGAAAACTTTTTTAGTCGTGACATTGTCAGTGTGAAACGTGCAAGTTTCAAGCCATAGAAGGCGATACGTGTCAGAGCCGAGGTTTGTCGTGGAGGCCCGTTAATGTGACTGATGAAACTGATCAGTTGCTCAGTGGTTTCATTTTTTTTTTTTTTTTTTTTTTTTCATGGGCTTGGAATTTTTAAGTTGGGGTGGAGCGCAATTGCGAGATATTAGTTTTAGGAACACCATCAAGTTCACTGTCTCATTTTAAACTGTTATTTCCCCATCTAGACATAACATGATACACATGCTTAGTAATGCGCGAGAGATGAGTTGATAACCTAGTTTTGGTGCAGAAGTTTTAAGTTTCTGAGCACCTAATACGCGCCTCGGTCTGGATTTCATCGGCCTGATGAAACTCGCCAGCAATCCCGACTTTTTTCTTTTTTTTTTTGTACAGAGTTATTGATAGAATGGTTGGTGCAGATTATTCCTTACAGTGTTGAAACAGCTCACGGTAGATGTTGCTGGGAGGGCAAACTAATACTTTGCTGCAGACTCACTGAATAACTCCATTGTGTTATAAATGTAAGGGACAGCTCTCGAGCACGAGGCTGCGTATTAATGTCAGATAGTTGTTGACTTTACGATAATGTTATGAGGAGAAATGTGAATTTTATGCCCTCGGATGAATAACGATAAAGAATTAATTACGTTACCACATACATGTGTAACTATTGTTGTTGTAGACTTGATTTTTACTACACATTTAAACTGAACATAGCAGAGATAAAAGTGATCCCTCCGATCCTCTAACGAACTTGGTCTGTAGAAAATAAAATAAAGAATAGAATAAAGACACTATTTTGTCTAATTAAAACAAACTTTTATAATTTTAATATGCTTCAGTATCCATTTTTCACAGCTTTATAGTGTCAACAGTGACAAACTGTGAATAGTTCGTAGTTACAAAAGTATATGTTTTAGTGCCTAGAAAGAACTTTTTAGTGTGTGGGTGTAAGTCTGGGGAACGAGCCGAGTTAAGTGAGTGAACTCGGTTTAGGAAGCTATTGAACTTCAGAGCTGTGATTTATGTGTCTCACCTTGATGGTTCATTGGTAGTTCGGGGGGTTTTGACCTCACTCCCTCGTCTCTTTGAAGAAATCAGAACCCGTCTCTCTGACTGACTCATTCTGTGCCTCCCTCGCTCCCTCCGTTCATTAGGCCTCTCAGTAACATGGGAATGAAGTGTCTCGACCGGCTGTAATGGACTTATTTCTCCTGGTTTTAAAGCAAGACGTTACAGGGTTGAGTTGTGCCTGTATGGATTTATTTTTGGACTTCTCTCTGTACAGCGCAAACTTTAAGTATTTTGAGAAGCTTTGCCGGGATTCTGTCACTAAAAGCTTTTTTTTTAATATATAAATACACACAATCTGTGGCTGCTGCAGAATCCAGTTCTCTATTTTGGGCATGTAGGTCACAATCTAATGAAGCAGCAGAACTACATGTCTTCTTAATGAGGACTCTGGAAGTTACTGTCAAGAAGTTATATTTTTGGTGAAGGTTCAACAGCATATTATGACTGCATTTAGAAACACAAATTGCCTGCTAAGCGCTGAGAAATTATTTTGTGGATTATTTTTTTGTTGCTCAAGAGTTCTTGACAGAGCTTCAAGTTTTTTTCTCTCGCGATTTTTAGCACTGGAACAAAACTAACGTACAAATTCAAAAATAAATATTTTTAGTTTCCTTAAAGCTGCCAGCGTGTGTTATTTATATGCACTGGTTAGGCATTTCATTTTAAGTCATTACATTTCTACAAATTATGAAGCACAAATGGAAAACAGTTCAAAACTAAATTGTGAATTTACATGAATACATGTACTCAAAGAAAAAAGGCCTGTAGTGTTTTGAAGGTCAGTTCGAACCCAACATTTGCGACATTTCTCCAGAGCTTGTTTTGTTTCTTTGTTAATCGTGCACATGTGGTGTGTGGTGTGTGTATAGAGGATCGTAGGTGTTTGTTGCCCTTCATGCCAGGTGAAGACATGTCTTCAGATAACCTGCCTGACCTCCACAGCCAATTTTAGCCCTTTCCCTCATGCCTCCTCTGGTTATAAATTAGCCTGGTTGTTGTGTGCAAGCAGTGAAAAGGAAAAGCTCACTTAGTAGCAGTGATTTATTAGTTGTTAGCCTGCCGCTGCCATGTGAATGACAGAGGTGCCATTCAGGATGAAAACAGAAACTCTGAAAGCAGGCAGGATCTGGCTGCTTCGGGAAATATGAGGTGGTTTCCTTTTCTGTCACTCAACCAAAGAAAAGTTGCATGATTAACATTTTAGCGTTCCTGCCAGGGAATGTTTTAGTCGTCGACTGAGCACATTCATATTACCATACTGTAATTAATGTAGTATTTACCAGGATTTTAATGTACTGCTCCTTCCTTAATGTAGGTTATTTGAAAGTTAAAATGCGCAAATATGCACAGACTCAGGAGATGTTTTTTAGAAGTTAACTTGAGGCACATTGGGGTTGATTATTTTATACTTCGTCTAAATGCAACCTGTCACATGCAGCGCTACTTGTAATTAGACTTGTATCTGCCCTGCTTCCACAAGACTCATGTTGTATTTTTCCACTGCTGCTCTCCTGGCTTTTTCTCCAAAGTACATTTTGCATGTGGTTTACTCTTTGACTCTTGTGGCACCTATGCAAAAATCAAAACACAGGGAGATGCTGTACATACGTTGAAAGTAATTTAAAAATCGATGGCCAACCCATCTCTGTAAATCGAGTTGCGCTTACTCCGATTACGACCTTAATGCAAGCATGATAATTCTGTTAAGATGGTTGTATGACAGTCCCAATAATCTGAGTGTTGTCTTACTCGGGTTTTGATCGAATTACTAGAGTGCATGTAAAAGCAATGCGTGGAAGGCCTGTTTATTTCTCCTGCTCTGTCCACATCACTTTGTTGCAGATAAGCAGAAATAATATACCGCATAATAATAAGCGCAATTAACCTCTTGAAATATTGTCAGAAACAAAGCGCAGACAAAGATGCTCACTGTAAGACAATGACGAGTTGCCCTTTAGAGAATGAATGACGTGCTTTGCCTCTAGTTTTGCTAACTCACGTGGGCGCACGGTGTTTTACTGTGAATCCATGCTTTTCCAGGAATTGATATGATGGAAATGGAGAGAACACTGCATTGTGTTTCTCCACGTTACTTATCAGAGTTTAGACTGATATGACCAACACACTCATGAATTCCATAGAAATACGCCTTTGGTTCGCTAACCAAGCTTGGCCCATAGTTCCCTTATTATTCTATTATTCTGACAACATTCTGCAGAAACCTGAGTTTTCCCAACAGAATTATCTCTATGTCCAGTCACAATTTTGATTTCAGAATATGATAAGGACCAACGTGTTCTGAGGTTAATTTCAAACTGGGTGTGCATGAGGTAAAGAACACCACTGTTTTAACATGTATCCACACTCTCAGGTGAACTTTCGGTTTTGCATGCTTTGCTTTATATGTGCAGCAGCAGTGTTTGATTTGACCAGCCATCCCATTCTGAAGTAATTCCTTCATATTTGGCACAAATGTTCACTTGAACTTGAGAATAGATCTAGTCAGATTTTCTTGGTCAAATGTCACTGTGACCTCATTTCTCACCACATAGACATACATGTGTCTGGTAAGATGGAATTATAAAGGGGTGACATTTGATAAAAAAGGTCAAGGGTCAGCTTCAGTGTCACCACGTTCTGCAAAAACAAATCTACTGAATTGTTTCGCGCTATTCGCTGCATATAGACTGCATAATCAGGACAGGCAGATGCAAACAGCAACTTGACTGGTTGGCTGGTAGACATCGAGGCTGTGAGACGGTAATTATGCATTTCACGCTGAATAGTTAACACTTTTATGAGCCTGTGTGTCATTAGGCCCTCCAGCTTTAGGAAGTGCTGGATGGATGCTATGAGGCGGACTCAGTCTCTTCAGTCCCACCAGCTGAAATTCAAATGTTAAATGTTATTCTGAACATGGAGACTTTGGCCCCGTTCAGACCTTGCATCAACATCTGTCCTGGGCCAGCTTAGAGTCTGGCTGTGAACACACCCAGAGGAGGCCAGAAGGCACGGAAGACGTATTTCAGTGATACTATCTCACATTTGAAGGTGGTCTAGGATGATTCTGACCTCATTTCTTTGGCAGTGTGAGTATACATTGCGTCCTGGGTCACTTTATAGACTGCCCTCCCAACATGATAGTTCCTGTGGAAGTGGTGTTTTGTCTCAACGATCCAGAAAAAAAACCCACAACCACCATTATTGAAGGTATAAAGGAAAAAGCAACGTAAGTGATGTCTATCCATTAGTAATTAGTGCCTTTTAAAATATTATGTCCCTGTTAACGTACTAAATAATAAATAAATTGAAACAAGAAGGAAGAAATGAAATTATTGAACATGAGCACATGATGTGTGCTTCTGTGAAAATGTATCGGCATGTGGTTAATTATTGATGCCATCATGTTGATGTCTAAGTGTAATTGAGTTGTGTATTTCCTCAATGAACACTGGTGTCTTTATTTACCTTTATTACAGGAGATTTTCACAGTGGTGAAATGACAGTGTGTATGGATGTTTTCAGGGTTTATAACCATGATCTGAACTTTGGCCTCTAAAATAATAACTCACACACACATACAAAAAATAATAATAATATAATAAGGTTGGGCTGAGATAAATAAATAATAACTCGAACAGTGAATGAAACAGACATTACAACTTATAAGTCAAATATGTATAATTTCCCATGACACACACACAACAAACAGCTGTTGATGGTTGTGATACAGTGGTAGAGATCCATTAGAGACCAACAGCTGTTAAAATATTCTGGTGTTCTGGTGTTTATTTACATACAGAGCACAAAAGTGTCATTGGATCTCAGCTGCTGGCTGGGTTCGCACGAGGAGACGCATTTTAATACCAGGTGTGAGCACAGGTACTGAAAGCTGGCTACTTGTGACCGTGACCACGATGTGTCTGAACAGAGCCTAAAGAAAGCACCAAAGTTACACCTGGACTCACATCTAGTGCTAATACAGCACACTATGATTTGTGTCATAGGGCATTAAAGTTAAGCGAGCTACTTAAATTTTATTATTTTCATATGGCAAAAGTAAATCATGACTTGATGGCCTGTTACCATGACTTGTTTTGATGAATAGAATCGAGGGCAGATGGACCCAAAAGTGTCATTCAACACTTAGATAATAATGACAGATGATATGCATCATAAGTCATTATTGAATTATTAATGACTTTAGCCAAGTCATTGTGGCATTGTGTAGTGGAAAATAACGCAGATGTTTTGTGTTCATTGTTGTGGTTGAGTTTATACTCAAGGCTACGTTTTCATTGAAACCTATTATTACCATATGATTAAGAAAAATAGTAAAACATGTTGGTCTTTGAACCAAAAGTGATATTTAAAAAAAGAAAAAAACAAAAACAATATTGCTCGCATGCATGAAAATCGACATCGTACACGCAGCATTGAATTCTAGCACAAATGGCCCCAGTGGGTTGGTTATAAAGAGGGTGATGTCATGTCTGCGATGGAGACTCTGTGTCCCTTTACCAGTGATCCATTTCTTACCCAGCTGTCCTCTCTGACACAAAGCAGAAGGAGAAAAAGAACAAAAGAAAGGGAGGCAGACAGAAGGCTGCCCACCGAACTCTGGCAAACTTTATATCTGCTGTAAAAACATCCCAAAGGTTAGGTTTTTTTTTCTGTTTCTTCAGATAAGAGTCCAAGAGGGGAAATAAATAAAGAAAAAAAACACACATTAGTTCATTTATTGACTTGAGAATAGAAAGGAATATGAAAGGAGGAATGTCAAGTTCAAAACATCTGACATGCCTGCTAAGCTAAAATTATAGGAGCCTATACACGTTGACCGTATATACCAGGAGTCTGCTGCTGTTTGAATTTACCGGAGCACGGTCCACAGCATTGTAACGTCCCAGTGGCTGGTTAGCGAGAGGTGCTGAGCCCAAACCATCTGGAATTATTGTCTATTCAGATGTGTCATTTCAAAAAGTGCTGATCGTTGTTTCTGCTGAGATGGATCCAATTTGCATATTATCGCATGTAAGTGCTCTTATTTTGTGTTTCAGCAATTTTAGAGATATTTATTTTGGAAAGTTGCCTGTTTCCCGGGTCAAGAGATCATAAGCAATTTGTCTGCTTGTCTTTGAGCCAACAGGAGTTCATCCTTCTTGTTTGCGAGGAAAGGGGGCGCAGGGCTTCTTTGTGGGCTCTCTTGTGTGTGTGTGTGTGTGTGTGTGTGTTTATGCGTGTGTGTGTCAGATCCAGTGTTTCTAGCCGCATGACACTGTCTACACCATTTTAAACAGCTCGGCTTCTTTAACCACCTCAGCCTCTCAATGGCCACACAAATGCAGTGGGGGTGGGGGAGGGAGCCCATACAGAGCTCAGGGGCACACTGGGAAATGGCTTCCATACATTTAGTATTTCCTCTTTGAGGGCAGTCCAGTGTGGAGCAGCGTGGCTGTCGCGTCAAAGCTGGGCCGCGAGGAGGGGTGGAGGTGTAGGATAATGCAGACACAATGGGCTAAGGCAAACATCAGGAGTGAGACAAAGGACACTCTACTCAGGACCAAGGGGGGTCAACTCTTCCCATTATCTGGGGGAAGTGATCTTAACTGAGGGACTTTTTAAACCCATCAACAAATTAGGGGCTGCGCTGAGCTGCTGGTGTGCGTTTGGGTCATGATCAAAGCCTCGAGAGTGCGTCTGTTTATAGAGGAAGGCTGTAAAGCACAGGGCAGCAGTCACAACACGACACAACATGGGGCTGGGCTAGCACCGAGCATGCTATCATGACCATGTTATCATTGTCACAGCCAGGGCATTTACGCATGGGAAGCGGAGGACACGTTCTTTCTCATCTGCACTAAAAACAGCACAAGCACCATATGTCATAGGGTCAGCTGAGGTTCCTGTACCATATGCATCCACTTCTGTTTTCAGATATGCCAAAATATATTCAATTAGCACAAGAAATGTTCTCCTCTCTGATAAAATTGTACAGGATTTTTTTTAAAGAAAAAAAACATATTGCATCAAATAATCATCAATATTGTTTAAATTTTTTCATTTAAAAAAAATGTATTATATTTTACCTGTTTGGTGGTTGAATTTGCTTTCTAAAAACCATAACTGAATGTCTAAAATTATCATTAAATCCATCTCTTCATAATGCCTTTAAATAGTTTTCATTCGGAATTCAAAAATGTAACCGTTGCTCAAATGAGGAAATCCTGACACAGAGTGTTTGGCATTTTGCTTGAAAAAGCGACTTAAATTATGGGTTTATTATGAAAACAGTTTGCAGTTCTTTTTTTTTTTTTCGTTGAGCAATTCACTGATTATGTTTCAGCTCTAATAACCAATTTGAAACTCAGACATAGGTCAGCTCTTAGCATTTTTTACGAGCTGAACATCCTGTCACGTTGTGCTGTAATTTATTACTTGAAAACAAGGCGTCAATTACGTGGTGATTACACGCTCTTAAAACTAGTGCTTAACTGCTAGACATTATGAACATTTATGTCGTCGTCTCAGTAAACACTTAATTCACTTTTGGGTGGTTTTCGCCGCTGAGCGAAAAACAATTAACCTTTTTTAATGAAGAAAAGAGATAAAATCGTACGTAGAAAACCGAACGAAAAACGAAGCGACCTGATGCAGTTATGTGGCAAATAAACAGAACTCTATTTTGAGAATCTTCAAAGCCTCTCAAGTAAATGTCTTTCTATATATTCACATGTGGTTATCCAAATGTGTGTGCTTTTTTTTTTGTATGAAACCCTATGCGTGTTTGTGTGACTGAAGGGCCATTATGGGACAGGCTTTTAAGGGAGATCTGGGAAGTGGAAACCTAATACTGCCTGACTGCCGCTCTTGTGTACATGAACCCCACAGCTGCTGGAGGGAGCGAAGATCGAGGGAGAGAAAAGGGTGGAAGGGAGGAGGAGGGGTAGAGGAGGGGTAGAGGAGAGCACCGTGCGCTCAGTAATTAGTTGTCTGGTTTTGTATTGACCAGTCTGGTGCTTGGGCCTTGGGGACTGTTAAATTTGCTATTGAAACTGAAAGGATTATGCACCCAAAAGAAATTAAACGGGAGCAATGAATAGATTGCGGGCCACATGGTGGACAACCGTTTTTTTTTTTTTTTTTTTTTTTCTTTCAATCTTGTTCCACCAGCTTTCAATCTTTTTAGACAAGCTTATATTTTCCCTGTCAGAAGCTCGTGTTTTTCACGTTATAGGTAAATTGAAAGATTTACAGCTGGGTTATGGCAGTTTTATGTTGTAATAATGACACCCCATTCTGTGACTGACCCATTAAGAAACGCAAACAAACAAACAAACAACGCGCGGGTTTGATCTTCGCCGTGCGTCAAATCTCAGAGCCTTCGTCTGGGTCCGTTTGTCAAAAAAAATCCGAAATCATTTCCGCATGTTAGCTGGTAAAGGGTGTGATGTCGCGAGGGTGTAATGAAATCTGTTTGAATGGAGACGTGGTGATTGCGTACGGGAATTGATGTCTCCTGCCTGAGCCGCCCACAGGGAAGAGAGATTTCTGTCTCTGTTTACTCCCGCTGAGGTCGGTTGTACTTATTACAGTGGGCACGCTCAGGAGGGAACATCCTCCACGTGCTGACGCTTATAGCCCGGAGAGACCATATTCCCTTTAGATCAACTGCTGGCATGGTTAAACTGTTGGCAGCCTCCCTCTGTCACCAGTTCAGCGTCTTTCACTGGGGGGTGGTGGTGGTGGTGGTGGTAGAGACAAAAAACAGAAACAACAACAAAAAAAACAAATCCTCCTGTAATGACTTCCAGGAGTGCTTTGGGCAGAGTTTTAAAGAGATGGCTTTAATACGATGGATCTCTCGCTTCAGCGAGACATTAGCCTCCATCTGCATCGAGCATTTGAACCTGCTGAACTGTGAGCCTTGAGTGTATCTGCGGATGATAGAGGGGTGATGTCATGTTCTCTCTCACTGTTTGTGTAGCTGGCAGAGGCCGGCGTGCTGCTGGAGAGGGTCACACACAGTCAAGACCAGAACATCCCAGTGGGACGTCGTCCAAGGGTTTTTTGTCCCCGCCGCCACAAAAACTCGAAAGTTTTCGGTGGGTTTCGGTTGTTGTCTTTGGTTCGTTTTTTTTTTTTACACCGTGATTTGAAATCTTGTACCAACATTCGGTGTTTTTCATCTGTTTTTGAGTGTGCAGTAACTTTCTGATCCTTGGCGGAGCAAGTGCTCTTTGTAGATAAGACGCACAATCTGGTATCTAGATCCCTCTTTGTGATTCTCCCAGTGTAAATACAGGAGGGCCTGTGCGCAGGTGGCTGGTGCTGTTTGATGGTAACCAGACCATGCTGATGTCTGCACATGGAAAAGAAATCACTGCTGTGACAGAAAGCAACAGTTTATTTTTTAAACTTTGTCAGGTCCACTGAAGAAATGTGCAACTGAGGGTTTTTTTTTTTTTTTACAGCAAATATCACAGCTCAATAATAGGACGGGCCAATTCCAACATAGCAGCATAGTCAAACTTTGCTAAATATCATCAAGTTGTGTAAATTGAAGAAGGTCACCCGGCGACTGAACACGTATCACCTGTATCTTTGAAAGGGCAACCAGAGGGGCCAAATCCCTGCTGTCTGATTGGATCAATCTGAATAAAAACATGCACATCTGGCTGTGGCCCGGTGATTGCAGATGACAGATTTGTGAGCTGCATAAATTCACTGTGCCTGACACCCTAACAGTGTAATGTAGCCTAGTGTTAGTCCCCACAGGAAGACAGAAATCTGGAAAAGAAAATGACCGACAAAGGGAAAGTGGGGTGAGAAGCATCACTCTGCCAAGGACTTTGGACTGAATCTCGCTGACTGAATTTACATTAATGCACTTACTCACACATGGGATGGTTATAATTAAATTACTCTGCAGTGTTGTTGCAAAATAGTAGGCTGTTTGCCTTTCTCTGCGGCACACAGTCAGGGATAGAGTTTATTTTTGTTCTTTCGCTGTGCTTTTTAACGATTACTGTACCACAGCATGCGTTCGCCCCCTAAAACGATTAAGCCTATTACTTGTGCTCAGTCTAGATAATTTATAATACCATGTTTAATAACTATGCTATAGAGTGAAGCATACTAAGATGTTTTTTTTCTTTTTTACTGTTGCTTCTTTAAAGCTTTTTGTTCAGTTATTGCCTACAACAAATAAAAAAAAACAATAATAAACCTATTATATTCAAGGCTGACCTCTTGTCAAGAAGAACAAAAAAAATCCTAAATCAAGCAGAAATGAATTAGTTGATCTTTTTTAATTATTATTCCTTTTATAGGCACCAGGAGGTGTTTCTGCTAATTAAATATCTACCTATTTGCGTGTGTTTTCTCATTTTAATATCCCGCCATATTCATGCACGGTCTTTATTTTTTTAAGATATTTCTGGTTGCTATTTGCACTGCAAACTACTAAATGGATTTGATAATCAGAGGCCAAGATCGAACACATGAGTCCAAAATGGCCTTTAATGTGTGTTCAATTACCCCAGTTTTTTTTTTTTTTTTCTCGTGTTGGCTTAATTTCCCTCACTGTTTGTCCACAATTGAATAGTGGGAATATTACAGAGAAGCATCCGGTTTTATAAAATCTGTTCATATCCATCTCGGTTAAAATGTTTTTATTTCAAGTCTCCGTGGGATGAAAAATAGTGAACCTGAAGGTGTTTTGTTGTTCATTGTCTCTGTGAGACAGTGGGGGTTTTGTTCCTCAGGTTTTTGGTGCTCATCTCCATCACCTAGCTGACTGAGCTTTCCCCTCTATTCGGGGGTCTCTGTCTCCCCCTCCCCTCATCCCTCCTGGTAATAGATGGCCTCCTCACTCCGGGTCTGAGCCCACCTTTAAACAGCTATAGAAGGGACCTGGGGTTTGTCTGCGGCCAAACGATGCAGTGCAATAACAGGAGCGCGTGACGTTGTCTCTGTGTGTTAGGGCGCCCACGTCTGTTTGAAACACATGCACAAACACGTGGCCGTGTTGTGTTGACGCGGCTGGTTTCAACCTGGGCCTTCAACCAGGTAGGAGGGAGGACGCAACGCATCCAGGGTATGCAGATCTGTGCTTTCTTTCATTTTCGCTCTCCTCCGCTGTCAACCCATGGCTGTTTCTCCAGCGTGGCTTTGTGTTTCTGGGTGATGCTCGATGCCTACGTCCGTATATCATTGCCGTGTCCACGCGTCCTGCTGTTTGTCTTTCAGGACAAACCCTTTGTCTGGCTGTAACCCCTCTAATGCAGAATGGCCTGGACGCTGTCTGCGTGGAGCTGTGTGTGCGCGTGTCCATGTATGATAAAGCATCTCTAAATTTGTGTATGCAGTTGTGTTTTGATTCACAAGCAGCCAGTCTGACAGCAGCATTGACCTTGGCTGGGTTTGAATGTCTGTGGAGAGGAGATAGAGAAAGGGAGACAGAGAATGTGCATGTGTGAAGGCAGTTTTTTTTTCCTTTTTTATTATTCTATCTAAATGTGCTTACGATGCCAATATATGTGTTATTTGCCGTGGGGGGAGGATGCAGCGCCTCCCTGCAAATGTATGTTTTCTCACCCTGCAGTGGCTCCCTGGGACAAGGATCTAGCCTGTTGTTTTTTTTTTTTTTTTTTCTTTTAGCATATTCCACATTCATATGGAAATGGGGGGCAGAGGAGGGACAGAATTTCACATCAACTTGATCTGGTCATGAATAGCTGCCAGTGTTTGGACTGACCCAGAGCTGGCTTAAAGGCACTGCCCAGCCTCTGCCCTCAGACCACAGAGCCGAGAGGAGCCGAGCGCGTTTTCAGCTTCGACACACACACGCGCACGTCCTCGCACACACACGCTCCCACCGAAGATGAAAACGCAGATGCTTATAATTGCGCCCTTACAATTAGATACACTTGAGCACTTGGGAACACGGAGCTCGGTCTCGTCCTCCGTCTCCGTCTTGCGCATACACAGACAGCCACGCTAAATCCCAGGGAGACGCCAGTGTCGCAATACGCTTCTCTCTTTTTTCCCACAAATCCTTTCTTTTTTAATTAACCCTCACTTCCCTCTTTCTCCCACCAAGCATTAGTACTCCTTTAGCTTTCACTTTAATTTTTCCATTTATATTGTTTTTGTGCATTTTGATTGTTGAACGTCAGTGATTACAGACCCCAGAAAGCTTAACATTTTAAAAACACTCCGTTTTATTTTATTGTATCATTTAATTGCATTTAACAGTTAAATAAGATAAGTATGTCTGGAGTACTTTAGCAAAATGCAAAGAATTTCTGTATTTTGTTTGAGCAGCTGCAGTTAAAACAGAAATGGAAATTTCATTGTGAAACATTGAAAAATGTTAATATAAAGGAAAGAGAAGGTGCAGTGAAAGCTTTGTGGTTTTATTAGAGGAGATAAATACAGCAACAAGCGTATTAATATTCTGCACTGGCGCTGAGAGATGCACGGGCCTCTGTTGGATTAAGAGCATTTGCTTCTTTTTATGCCGTGTGTGAATTAATATTGTATTTGACGAGTCCCGTTTCTAATAAATTTAGAGTGTGTTTCCTTTCCGAGCGTCTCTGACACAATGGGCCTCCCAGACCGAACGGCTGCGGTTGGATCTAGCAGCAGGGATCCATCAAACAAGATTTGTCTCGGTGGATATTCTGGTTTTGTGCTTCAGGATTAGAGTCCACCACCCATATTCAACCTTAGTCTGAGTTATTTTCTCTTCTATACGTATAGACACCAGTCACCTAAAGTATGCCTGCAGAGTCTGAATTTAATTTACTGACTTATCAGCTCCTCTTTTTCTTTTTCTTTTTTGTCTTTTAAAAATTGTTTTAACATTTCAGTGATCTAAACTTTTTGTTAAAATTATTTTAAAGCGATAAAGTAAATAAAAAGCGTGAAGCAAATTTATTATTCAATTTAATTAAATGCCTTTCAGTGTAATAAATGTATTTTAGACCGGATTTAAATTACATGAATTTTATCGCTTTTATTACAGATATTGAAGGACCACCAATAGATTTATACGTATTATTTAATATATCTATGAACATTAAAGTGAACATATATTTTTCTTAATAAAATCATTTCTGTATTTTCATTTTGCCGGTAGTTTCATACTTGATATTTACTTGGTGGCTGTTTTGTTCTATTTTCATCGTTAAATTTAGCCAGTGATATATCTATATCTATATATATATATATACACACACACACACACACACACACGAGGACTTAAACATATGTTGTAGCTCAACCTATATACACAAGTGTGCAATCTCAGTCTATAAAAAGAGCAACGTGTTCAAGGAGGGCCTCAATGTGTGTGTGCTATTTTGTCTCTCCATTAGCGCCCATTCAAGAGACAAAGACTTAAAGAAGCAAACGATGGGCTTGTTAACACACAGGCATTAGTGAATTAGTGTGTGTCTTTGTGAGGGAGGGGACACTCCTCTAGTGTTATGACGGGAGTCTTTCACCGACGGTACTCTCCACTCCAACACCACAAGTGTCCAGCTCTGAATGGGGAGGATTTGTTGCTCTACACCTAATTAAACTGTGCTTTGAGTAGTGGTTATGGCGAGGGGCCTTTTGTTCCAGTCCACCTTCTAAAGCACCTTAGAAAGCTTAATGTTTGACTTTGGTGACAGCGAATGTGTGTCCTAAGACCCAGCCGCATTGTGATAAACACCGGAGTTGCCTTTCACGCGCAATGATCAAACCTTTTTGATCTACAGAGACATCTTTGTTTCCTTTGGTGCATTTCTAGGTCTAATTTTCTTAAGATTAAGCTTTATTACCGGATATGATCAAAAAATAACAAGGAGTGAAATTTAAAGATTTTTTGACAGAAACCTCAAAGCAGATAATAGTGAAGACGTTTTGGAAGTGCCTAACATTGTGGATTGTGAGCAGGGCTGACTCCAGGGTGGGGGGTGTTGTGTGTGGGGGGGGTGGTTAGGAGATTATGATGCCCTCTGTGCTTTGTGCAGCAGCCTATGGGCTTGACCTAAGGGAGGGAGACGCATGCCATTGTCACCCCGAGAAGGGACAACAGAGCATGAGCAATGGTGTCGAGGTTAGCCTCTCTGTTGATGTAGAAGAGTCTGCGTTTGCCTTTTAGCAGCAATTCTTGTTGTCAGCCTGTGATTTCTCGTTGTGCATCCTACACTTAAATCCGACTTCGACCAAACATTTTCTTTCTTTAATTGTAAACGTCGTATATTAATTCTTTTCAAAGGCGTAACATCTCTCGGGGTTTTCACGCCTTAGAATTTGTGAGGTCTGTCGCCCTGACAACCCTAAAAGAATCTCATTACTTTAGATGACTGGGGAAGTTTAGCGTCTCATTACGGTCAAACCGTTGCTTGAGAGTTGTTTTTAACACTTTAAAAACCCGACAGTCACGTAAAGCAGAGGCCAAGAGGACTGCATTTAAATAAATGAAATAAAGCACGTACAGATTGTTATATTTAAATGCTGAAAGCCGCCAGACCTGTTATCTTTATTGGATTTTAATATCAGTCTGTCCCCAAATTTTGACAGCAGTAGGCGACAATACAATGGACGTGTTTGCACAGCCGACGTTAAAACGAACGCTATCCTTCCACATGTGTGACACGTAAGCTGCAGTGACACGGTTTGCTGGCTGCTCAATCTGCATTCAGAGAAGGATCAGTTCAGGGACGAGAAGGGGTAAAAAGAAAAAAAAAAAAATCAAAACCAGAGAGTGGGAGCTGGAACTTCTCATCCTTTGCAAACTCATCCTTGTATTTGGTTAGCTTTGCTGCCTTGTAATGATGCGTGACTGGTGCTGACACAGGGTCGTGTCTTTGCGGCGTGTGAGAGCAGTCGTGGTGGAGCTGCCCCTGTTTCCAGGCAGGATGATGGCGATGATGGGACGCTGGTGTACTCGCGTGTTCCAGGGAACATCTGCCCAAGCTGTTTTTCGCTCGTGTTTATGTGTGTGTGTGTGTGTGTGTGTGTGTGTGTGTGTGCGTTTGTGTGTGTGCTGCAGACACAGACAGTGTTCTTTGTTATCTTTTAATGCATTTATGCTCTGCCTGTGATTTAGTTTGACACAGATTGTGATTGTGCAATTATGAGCAGTCTCACTTTTGGATAGACTCCTTTGCCGTGCTCAGGGATAATTTGAGACGATGAAAAAAAAAACACACAAACCTCATCAAAAGCAATAAAAAAAATTATTTGTTTCATATCGTTGTATTTTAAAGAACGACTCGCAACAATTTGGAATTGGTTTAAAAGGCATGAAATTATTTTAGCTAGACCTGGAAATATATAAACGACTTCTCTAATGTATTTTACTTCCTATCCCACATTGTTTTATCGTTTTATTCTGCGTATTGTGCGGCTGTACAGTATTGGCTCGTGCTTGTGTGTAATATGAGACGGGAGTGTCGAGCGTGTCTTTGTAGTAGATTTCTCCGGCCCGTCCCTGTCGGAGTGTCGTATGTTGGTTCAGTGGAGAGAGATCCCTACCCCTCCACCCCACAGCCCCCATCTCCACCATTGTTCCCGTTCACATCAGCCAGCTGTATTGTCAACATGCCACTTCAGATGTTAATGTATCACAGCTCCGCGTTTTGTTTTCTCCGTCGGAAAGTTTAATGTGTCGCGTTACTTTGAGGACTATCACGTCTATTTATTTATTTTTTAGTTTCCCTCTATTTAAAGATGATGAAATTGCCTCAAAGTTGAATAATTGCGCATTTTGCAAATTGTTTTACTCCTTAAAATGATCTGAACGGTTTTATAATTATTATTTCAAATTAAAAGAATTAAACAAACTTGAAAATAGCAATTTCATAATTTTGCAAGTTTTGCTACATGCATTTTATCTTTATTACACATCGGGATATATAGAGACATAATCGGTAGCCGTTGTTAGTATTTAGAGCAACATTGTCAGAATTATTTACATCTGTGAGGTTTTGTTTCTCACATTATCTGGAGTTTTAATCACGTGAAACCCGAATGTAATTAAACACGAATGTTGAAAAGGAGGTTTTCGGAGGTTGTTCGGAGCGTTTCTTTTCTGTTTGTTTAATTACATAATTTATTTTCACATAAAGCCGCATTTTCCGAAAGCAGAAACAGACCCCCGAGCCGTAACGCGTAGGTTTTGTGCTGTTTGGATGTGAGTTGTGGTAGCTGTGATATTTTCAGAGGCAGGCCTGGTACTCACTGTGGGAGCAGCCTTGATTGTTGTGCGAACACAATGCCTTTGCGTTCTTACTTCACTGGTTCCTTTGCTTTCCTTCCTCTGCCTTTGAATTTGCTCATTTTCTGCCCTGTTTTGTTCCCCCTTCTACCCCCTTTGACCGGCCCCTACATAGCAACTTGTCACACGAAGCATGAAAACTAAAAGTGCTCCTCTTTTTAGGCTTTCTAAATTTGATACTAAACAGTAGGTGTACAATTTCTACCGTTTGCTTTTCACATCATTTTATCATGTGCTTTATTTTAAGCCTTTCTTCATAACTAAGCTCAGCTTAGATTTATTACCAGACAGTGCACAAATTCCATTTAAAGACATTTAGTCAAAATGCAAAATGTTTTCATGTTGACATTTATAAATTACATTCTCTTCATTTATTTTAGCAATTCTCATAAATCAGATAAAAGTAATTTAATTTATTTATTTTTTGCTTTTTCCTTCGACAATTTAATTTAATTGTCGATTGAGAAAAGTGAAGTAGAGGCAGACAAGTAATAAAATCGTGTCAATTAAAAAACAGACTGAGTTTTGCTTTATGAGTCCGGTTGAACAAATAGTCACCTTATCTGTGGCCTCATCCCTGATTGAACAATATTGATATGTTGACATTGATCGTCTCACCTTTTACTAAAGCTGTCATCAAAGCTCTCGCCTGCCTCCTCTCTCCCTCTCTCCCTGTCAGACGCATGTTCATCCATAACCATTTACCGCAAGACGTCAATATGTAAACACACACACTTTACGTTAATAGAAACGTGGAATTTTAGCTGCCTTGAAATGATGATTATATTTTAGTCGTTACTGACGATTCGCTGGACTTGACAATTTCTGTCTAAATCACATATTCTCCTATTGTGTCTGAATTGAAATAAACATCAGTTTGGGACAGAGAGTAATGGAATAATATTAACATTAATTTAATTATTGATGCATTTTTTTTAATTCTATGAATATTTGTATATTGATTATATTTTTTTACATGTAAAACTAATGTCCAGGAAAATGTAAAAAATAACTCAGCAGTTCAGCATTTTCTGTGATGCAGCTTTTAAATATTTTTAATCTTCATGTTTTAAACATTTTTCTCTCCACATAAGATTAAAGCATTTGATACAAGTGATTCCTATTTAGGAGGGTAGTAATTAAAATCCGAATATTTAATTGCTTCACACCTTTGATTGCTATTCATTCGTTGATTTATTACTAAAACACGTCAGATGTTTTAGTGTTTTAGGCACAATGGCAGCTACATTTTAGCACACTAGTAGAGGTCTAATTAGCAGTTAACAATTTACTAAAAATGAAATGCTACAAATCTAATTTATTTATTATGATTTATGATCATTGAAGAGTGATGAAATCTTCTGGACGTCATTTCTTTAATCACATAACAAAGTGTCAGATCACATCAGGATTAAACTTTAAAGCAGCAATTATTAAAGAGGAAAAAAGAATAATTTAACTAAAGCTAATATTCAAAAATGAGGTGAGAATAGAAATAACAGCTCTGGGCCCAGACCTGAGAAGAGGGAGGCAAAAAAAAAAAAAAAAAAAAAATGCTTGCTAAGCTATCCGTTTCACACACGCAGGGACAGAAGGTTCGATATTCATTCGATCGATGAATGAAAAGGCACAATGGCAAAATCGGACGGGCTCCTTTTCAAATCCACGTCTCCAATGTCCCCCCCGCCACCCCTCCAGTCTGCAGTCGCTGGGCGGCTGGTGTGGCAGGCAGAGAGAGAAAGAGAGAGAGAGGAGAGCAAGGGTTACATCAAGGCTGCTCCCTGGACCGTGCAAACAAGTCTAGACCAGTGACCTGTTCAATGGCTCCTTTTGAGGAGTGGGGCAAGTTCGGTCAGAGCGAGGAGAAAGGCAGGCACAGCCTCTTTTCACTGCCGAAGCAGCTCACAGCCCGCGATCGACAGGAGGTAAGGAGGGCCGGGAGGGCAGGCATCTGCTTCCATGGTTACGGGCCGGGTATGGGGACCCTACTATTGAGGAAGCTCCGTTCTCATGCTCCCACAGAGGCAATGTCACGCATTTTAAAAATGCGTCAGGCCAGGGCGAGGACCATATCCACCAGCGGCAGAGTCGCTCTTTGAGAGGGGAAATAAAATGATAGCACGTCAGTTTGAGGAGAGAAAAAAGAGTAGGGGGGGAAACGCTTTGAGATGGGGGTGGCAGCATGTGCTTGAGAAAGAAAGAAATGCGTCACATGGTCGTGGCAAATCCTGTTTCAAAGTTAGACGTTTTTTTTCTGCGGCGGTCCGCAACCATGTTGTTAAATTTGCCGGCTCTACATTTTTAGCTGCTTTTGTGGTGAAATTGTATTGTTCTGTGGAAGTCAGAGGCACAGATGATTTATCCTCGGAGGGATCAAAGGTCAAGGTTTATGTGGTGAACTCCTTTGTTGTGAGGCAGATATCTTCTCAATGAGCATTCTCTCCAAGCAGAAACTCTAATGTTTTAAGCATGAAAAAATAACTGCAGGAGAGGAAATGATCGCATTTTTTTTTGGCTTTTTTTTGCAGGAATATAGTTTTTAACATTTGTTTTTCTATTTATCAGAAAACTGTGCTCTAGACAAATGTGTGCGTTTATATTTGAGTTGAGCAGATGAGTTCCAGGAAAGTGCATATTTGTCACAGTAGCTGAGAACGTGTGCGAGGGCTTTGGATTGCAAAGCAGTCAAATGTGAGGAGTCACATCTGTCTGTTTGTTTGTTGATTTGTTTGTGTTTGGGCACAAGCTGTGTGTGCGTGTGTGTGTGTGCCGAGTTGAATGGATGCTTTGGGCTTTTCTTCATGAAGGAGGGGTGTGTTGGAACGTTGAATTTGGTCATGCAGCTGACGCTTTGCCCCCTAACACACTCCAAACAGAACGGACAGATGGCCGGCCCTCAGGAAGGGCTCGGGGCGTTGGATTTGCTCTCAGACCGTGGGAAAGTCTTTGGCTGACTTCACCTGCTCAGGGAGCCGATGTGACTGGATTAAATAGCAATGAAAGAAATTAAAACTAACACGGACAAGGGTGCACAAGGCATTTTACTAGCGTCTCTCTATCTAAGAGGGGATAGCTGGGGGAAAAAAAAGAAAAATATTATTTGGATTAACATTTTTAAGGACAACATGCCTTGGGAAATATTATGCGTGTGCAAAGGAGACAGGGGACAGGGTGGATGGGTTCATTCTATTTTCATGCGTATGTCTTTGGAGCCCTAATTGGAAACAGTTGATCCTCAGTTTGTTGGGACATTAGACATGATGTTTGGCCATCTCACTCTCTGCTTTTGATTATCCGCGTCTCAGAGAGGCAGCCATGTGCATGCTTTGATTTACTGATATTAAAAAAGAATGAGGCCGTTTGTCAGGCTTTCATCTGATTGATGCAGAGATGTGTGCACACTTCAGATTCATACTCATAAGAAACCACAGACTGTGCATTTAATGTGTCATTAATTATCCCTCTGAGTGTGCAATAAATTTGGATGGATAACTTGCTCTGAAACATTGTGTTTTTGCTCGTTTCCTTTCGAGTGCGTGCGCTGGGATTTATGAAGACGCCACTTAACGGTGTGTTGACAAGTGTGAAACTCCATTTCGGGCCGTACAAATGAACGATTAACAACAAAAAACGCCGTCATAACTGGGATAATGATCGGTGTAGCATGAAGTCCAGACAGGTAGCTCTTTATGCAACACTGGAGGATTCCCCTCTGTGATTTGAGCGCATCTTTCTGCAAGAGAAAATCAAACAAATTCAAACACCATCATTTGTCCTGTTCATACATCAATTCATATTCTGATTGAGCTGGATTTCTCTTTTAGGCTAAATGTGCTGTCATCACGTTTGTCTTTAATATTTAGTATTTCTATTCTTTATTTTATCATAAAATACAGAAAGTATGTTTTCCAAGTATCTCTGTGCAAATAATTGCGTCGTTGTCAAGCTTATAAAGTCTCCGAATGTTGTTCCATAACCACAAGGATCTTTGATTGCTGCTGCTACGCTCTCAATGAAATAACTCCGATGCAGTTCGTCTACAGAAAGTCGAGTGCTTAAGAGTTCAGTTTGGGCACGAGTCAAGTGCTCTCCATCCGAGAAGGGTGACGTCGGTGATGTGGCGGGGGCTGTGTAAGACTAATCAGGTGTGGTTATGCGCCGAGCAGTGTCGTCGGTCTTTGACCAAAAAAAAAAAGGGAACTTGACTCTGCGGTGCTCAGGAGAGCCTTCAGGAATTTAGCGTGGAGCAGTTTAGTCATTAGGGGCTCTTCAGATTTAGCCAAAGTTGGCTTACTTTTTGAAAATGAATTGTGGCATGAGGATTAAGTCACACACTTGTACCACATACCTGGTGTCAGCAAGGGTTTAGATTAAATAGTTGTTAACTTTTTTTCTGCTTTTTCTCAGAGTAACTTAACACATCATTGGAAGAAACATAATATTCCCTCTTTTTTTCTTCAGATTACACTGAATATTGTATATGTGTATAACAGCGATAACTCCTTTTGTATAGCCGCAGAGCTGCGTAGCATTCATGGAGCCGCTCTCTGACAGTGGACAAACACTAATTGGGTTACTGGAGCTCGTTCCCCGTTCACTCATACACTGTATATAAATACACACGGAGAGACATTTTGTGCCCCGGTCTCGCTGACCTGTTCACATCATGGTTTATTTTTATAGTGGTAATTTGCCATTGGCCCATTGGTTTGGTTTCAGAGGCCCACATCATTAATCATGGAGGGCATTACTGCAGTATAATTACACTTTCTCTCAGTGAACCTGCAACGTATCCCGCGTGTGTGCTCTATCTCTGCCTATAACACAAACACTGTTGGGATGTAGTCAGCTACAAAGTATGCTCACCACAACAGCAGCAAAAGAGTGAGCAGAAATGCCTGGTCTAAATTGCGGAACTGCTGCACATCAGTGCGCTTCTAGAAAATTAATAACAGAGATGATATCCTCATGTAAAATGTATTAAAATCTTTTTAACCACATGTGTGGAGGCAGGAATAGTCTTAACAGTAACTGTATTGATGGACATTGACAAGACTGGAACATCCTATTAAAGGGCATTGTTTGAAGGTGTTCATAAGAACTTAAAACAAGGGTTGACGATAATTGAAACTGCAAACACCCCAGGAAACAAATGAATGTGTGGGTCATGGGGTTGGGGCGGGGTGGGTGGGGGGGGGGGGGGGGGGGGGGGTTGCGGGGTGTGGGGTGGTTGGAATCAGTGACAATGCTGTGTAACCCCTTTAAGATCATTATTCCACACAAAATGCACCCCCGGGGTGTGTGACACATTTCTGAATGGGCTCTTCCGCGGGATTTAACGGGTTAACAGCAGACAAAGGGAGCTGGGACCATGTAGCCCAGCAGGGGAGACCCCAGTGGAAACACCAGGCTGCCTTATAATCCCCGCGCTGTCCCATCCCGTTTGCTTTGCCTGCAATCACGGATGACTGACATGTGCTCTGTAAGGCTACATGGCTTTGGGGTAAGAAGAGCCACATGTTTTCAACTGGAGCGCATCCCTGTAGAATTCCCTTCCTCAGCTCATATATTACGCACACGCACCTCCTGGCCATGTGAGGATATCTCATGCTTTCGTACAAGCCGGCTATAGAAATGATAATTAAAGACGAATGGTTTAATTCCGAATGGATGGACATGAACCTTGGACAGATGCCTGGCTTTATGGTCCTGACCAGCTGCATGTGATTTCATGCTGTAAGCCCTGGTCCATCATACATGCTGTATCTCAAAGTACCATACAGTGTCCCATAAAGCTACATGTGTTATAAGGATTTGAGTGTGTGCTGGAGATCATGGAGGCCTAGCAGAATAAATCCTTCATATAATACTGTGTTGCAGTTGTCAGCTCCACTGATGTTTGCAGCAGGTCTTTTGTTTGCGCTATACTTGGCCAGTCACACAGTCTGGATGGCTGTTTTATTTTACGTCACAGCCCTTTCACTGGATGAGGAACAGCGTTCTCTAAGAAAGATAAATGGTGGTGATTTTATTGTCTGTCATCGGAACCCTACATCTGATGGGATTCTCCTTCGAGCATCAGATGTGTACACGATGCTTGTATCTCAAAAGCACCATTTAAAAAGCTGTTTTTTACTTTGTTCACGAGAACATAAAACAGTAACCCTTCACAAGTTTCTCTGCAATTAAAATTGTTGTAAGTTACGAATAATTAATCAATAATTACTGTAAACATTGGCAGCTGCAGATGTTCTGAAGACTTAGTCACGCATCTTTAACTCGATCCCTTTTAATTCTGGAAATGTAACGATTCAACTGGCAGATGTTTTTTCGTAGCGTCTTTTAACAACAGAAGCAGTATCATGAATGTACATACATTAGATAGAAACGTCCAGAGCACCAACGAAATTCCAAGTTCCCATCTTATTAAGTCTGATGGTTTGGTAAGCCATACGTCATAGCTTGTAGGTCGTCTTCTCCAATCAAATGTTTTTCTGCACGTATTTCACTTGGCAGGAAGTCATCGTCTTAACGGCCGTTGTCTTGTGTACAGCTACTACTAAGAGGGAAAGGTACTTAAGGAAAGTGTTCAACCTGGAATTTTCATTCATCATGAAATTATTTGTGACAGCGAAATAAACTGAAAGCAGTATTTCCTAGAGGAATATTCCTATCATCACCCCAAGAAAAGTTTTACGTTTAAAGTTGTTCTTTGACCTCGCCGCTGTCTGCGGGGTGCTTTTTGGACATCTCATAGACTCAGAGTGTGTTTCTTGACCCGATCAGATGGCACTTAGCGAAGTCAATTACAAACTAATTTTCTTCGGGAGGCATCGCTGGTTCACCTGCTGATTTACCGATAAGTCATCTGCTTTGGTAGCCTCAATGAGAGCTGGGCAGACTTTTTACTATCTAATGCCCAGCTGTGAGGGAAAGGCGTCTGAGCTAAAATAGCCATTTAAAAATCATCAGAAATTAATTCATATCCTCTTGCTTATGAGTTTTAGCTTATTGACCAGTACCTCCTAATTGTGTCCGATTGTTTTCCAAGGGCCTAATTAAAGTCTTGAATCGGCAATCATTTTTCCATAGTCCTACACTAATTCACATAATTTCCAGTGTTCTTCTTTCCATTGTCAGACGATTGCTTTGATAATGAGGGCTTGTGCGGAGGGATTATCTTTGGGAAAGCATTTGGCGAGGACACGCAGAGAAAAGGTATCATTACGATAACTGCCTTCACTGCCTCCTGAATGAGAAGTCATCCTTAATGTAGTCGATTACGGTCCGCTCCTCTGGAGATAGTCTGTGGAAAATTATTTGTGCCACATAATGTCCTGAGGTTCTTTGAAATTTACCCACCTGTCTCTACGATCTCATAGGGCGGAAAGAAGCAGAAAAGTGTCTTTTAGTTTAGTATCATTACTGATGCGGGTTATAACTAGAACACTGATTCCTCAAATAACTTCAGACATATACCAGACTCAGAAGGAATAGTAGGGTGTACACTTGAGGTAATAAAAAAAAATAAATTCTGCAGAATAACCGTTTGTATTGTATTTTAAATGCACACTGACATGTGGCTGTACACTCCTCTGGTTTGTTATTGTCTTACATATTCAAAATGCACCAACAATACACTGCTCGGCATTAGCTTCCAGATTAAATGACGGTTAGCTTTTTAATGTCAAGAGCATCACCGTCAGTTCTCTTCTCAAGCATCTGTTTCTAGTGGCAGACCACATGAATAATAGCAAATATTAAAATCAAAACCACTCGCCTACCTACTCACATGTCTTTTAATGAGCCTATTATGATCAGAGATCACATCCAAATGGTACAAATAAAGCTCTTTTGCCTATTTGATCATTTATCTACTTCCAAAGAGATTCCTTACATACATTTTTTAAATTAAAATAAATCACACTGAATGTTTTAATTGTTGCCTAATTCCTCACTCATTTCTGTGCGACATTTGTGTATTTTATTTTATTTTTTTTAATAACATTAGATTCCATGAGCACATTTTTATCATCGCAGCGCTAATAATCCCTATATAAATGCTAAACTAAGCCTTTCATTTCTCTGTGGTTTGTTGCCGTATTGTCTGAGCAGCCTGATAGGAGACAGCGGTAATTAAAACACAAGGCCGGGTCATAAGGTGAACGGAACACACAATAAAAAGCTCTCCAAGATTTCAGGACGAGGGTGCCACACAGTCCAATCCATTTTAATTGTCCTTAGAATTAATTTGAAAATGCTCAGGTCAATTAAGAAGATGCATTCCTCTGGCTGTGTGTAATGTCATATTCATCGATCCGCAGAGGTTACTTCATGCACTCATGTGTAGGATACATTTATGTTTCTGAAACTCCGCCGTTTGGAATTCATTAGGTATCGATCCTTTTTAGCGACGGTAAAAGCACTGTCTGATAGCAGCCTTGTCTGAAGCCAGGTAATCAATTCAGTGCCATTCAGAAACAGATGCCCTTTTACTTTGTTGTTGGTATGCAGCAACATTTGATACTCAGGCACAAAAATACTCATACCTCTATCGCAGAATGACTTCAAATTCACATGCAGGCGCTTTGTTTACCACAAAGACATCCCCCCGTATGTCGGCATTAGAACATGTTTTTTTTGTTTTGTTTTGTGTTTTTTTTTTTTTTTTTTTGCGTCTGTGTGGAAATTGTGTCAACATCAAGTCACTCTGTCTGATTGGTGCAGTTTTTGTCCTTTTCTTTTTTCAGACTTTGTATGAGATTTGGTTGTCTCTGCGCAGCCTCTTCCTCTCTCAGAGTCTGATTCTTGCCCTCCATCCGTCCCTCCCTGCGCATTGATTGGCTGTTGGCTAGTCAGCTGCAGCCAATAAGCCGCGGTGGAAATCTCAGTGTTTAGTCTGGTGCTAGGCAGCAGCATCAACAGACAGGTGGGTCAGGCAAAGTCATCGCCGCCGCTGTCGGCACAGCAAAGATCTGTTAGCTACTGACGCTACATTACTGTGAGCTAGCAGTCAGGAGACATTATGTCTGTAATCCTAAATACTTTAGTCAGTGTTGTGGTTATCAATACCTCTATCAGAATGCAGAGAAGCATCAATCAACCTCCAGTCTTTGTTTTATTGCACTGTTTACCCAGAAATAAGTTTACAAATTTTAGCTAATGAAACAAACGTCTCTACTCTCTTGTTTCTAGTTTATTTGTCCACGTTGAAATCTTATTTGCTTTATTTTAACTTTGTGAATCCTTAAGTTTGAACACTGAAAAACTGAGGCTAGTTCAGGTCACAGGAAGACTGGGCCTCTCCCCAAATCCCCAGTATGTAAAATAACTCAGGAAACAGAGTTATCCAAAATATTCCATGCTGAATGTCATATTTCAACATTTGGGGTTTTATTGTGTTATTCTACCCTTGGCAACTCCATCACGTGCTCAGACACTATGAAATAGTTGGATGGATGTGTCTCTCATTAGTCTGAACCGTATAAACTCCTGTCTGGATTAACCTGTTGACTGTTTTTTTTTTTCTGTCACAGCTTGAGGCAACATTAAATTAATGGAGATAAGAGCTTTGAGCCAAAAATAACCCTCTGTCTCTGGTGTGCCGCTCAAGAATAAAATAGCACAAATGATCTTCCTTCAGAGTTTTGGTTGCCGGTGTGCACGGTTTTGGTAAAATAACACAAATGTGCAATGCCCCTTGAAAAATGAACACCTCCTGATGAACACGGCGTTTTTGAACGTATTCTTAGACTTTACTTTAAAGGCTGTTTGTGAGGGAATGCCATGCGCATTTTTTTTTTTTTCTCGTTTAAATGATTTCATTTCTCACCATAAGGACATTAAAGTAATTTCTCAAGCGTAGTCTAATTTGCTGATTTTATCCTTTGAGATAATGTTTATGTAACCACACAGATGTGCGTCGCCGTCAGGATGTACAGGTCTTTAGGAAAGACCGACTCTTGCTTACATTTTCTCAGTTTTCCTTCCGTATCTTTATGCATATAAATTTGCACTCTGGTCCCACATCTATCTCTCCCTCCCCCACATTCTACACACATATTGCATTTTATGGATTACCAGGTTGACAAGTGTGTCTGATATTTTTCTCCCCTGTCTGGTTTGCAGTGGTATATCCCATCCCCGAGGGAAGTCGGTTACCCCCATTCTCATTTGAACTATGACCCTGGCCTCCTGCCTTTAAGGATAAGAAATGACCCTCTCAGTGGGGGAATGTTTTGGAACTGTATTGGCTGAGTGTGTTTAATGAAGCTCAGAGCAGAGGAGCTCAGATGGCTGCCTGGCCATTTTGTTGGGAGGACTGAGAGTTTAACTATGCCATCAAGAGCCGAAATTGCTCATGTGGACAATGAGGGTGCATGTATTTGCGCTTTATTTCCTTGCATTATGTGCACGAGCGTGGTGTGAAATAGATGGGATGTTTTAGTTGATCGTCATCTTCTCAGCCAGTCACGGCGCTCACCTCACGCTTAATAAACAGATGTGCCAATCATGGAGAATGATAAAAAAGACGGCTCATCAGTGGAGAGCGCCGTGCAGTTTCTCCGAGGGAAATCTTCTCGTTGCTGGCGCAGACTGCCAATCTGTCCCACATTACCCCCATCAGCTGATTTACAGCAAATAGTAATATCAGAATTGCAGACAGCCACGGACATTTGTGTGAGTATTTGTGGCAGAGGGGCTGCCTGCGTATGATGCGATCGATGTAGCCTCAATGGCGTCCCCTCCCTTGAGATCCCTTGCGCCGCGCTTTAGCACGACGCCCCTGAAGTCAGTGTCCCTGGGTGTAACACACGTCTGTCCTGCTTCCTTCAGACGGCTGTGGGGGCTCCCATCAACCGAAGGTGAGCGCTCCGTTAGAGGCTGTTGTTGATGACAGATAATGGCGAGAGCCTCCCATTAATCCTTAGCTCGCAGCAGACCGCTAACTGACACTATAATCACATTACACATGTGTCTTTGATGTCCATCTAAATGCGACCACTGGTCGGAGTCTGATCATAGTGTTTATTCACATTACTCTACATTAAAGTGCATTCGCAGCCAGATCATCACTTGACCAAATCTTCTCTTTGTGTTTTTTGTGATTTGTGTGCATCCGCAACCTTTGTGTTTGATGAGGCAAACTAAAACAATAGATAGCGTTATAGTTTATTGTCCTCTCTGACATTATGATTCTGTTTGTCTGCATTTTAACGGAACCATAATGTCTTACTTGGTACTTAGAATTAGTTTTAATTTTTGCAGCTGACGCTTTGCAGTCACATCAGGTGACTTCCTAACCTGATGCCGACACAAAGATAATGAACACTAAATAGCAACTGTAACTGCTCAGATATACATATGAATTTTTTTTTTTTTACATGCCTCTTGTCTCAAAATTAATACGCCACCTTGAGATATGTAATGAGGATGTGCTTAATCTTTCTGTTGGTACAGTTATTAAACTACATACATACTACAGACTATACCATAAAAAAACACAGTTGGATTATGTGTGATCAGTACAGCTCTGCTATATCTGTCGATAGATTAAATTATTTATTTTATTGAGATTAAATACAATTAATCACACTTTTAAAAAACATCTGCCTTAGGAATATTTTTCAGGTTTTGTCGTTACTCTTCAACAACATCTCAGCCACTGAGTAACTCTCAGCTGCGTGTCTGATCAAGTGGTATCTCTGTTCACATTAACAGTAAATGCAAATTACTACCTTCTTGTCGAAAGTAGCATCTGGCTGGATTTTGAAGCTGAACTTTCCTTTCAAGATACCCTTTTTTTATTTTTATTTAATCTCTCTTTTCATGTTTTCTTCTTCATTTTCTTCTTTTATGATTTTTGTCTCTTTTTACCCTACAGGGTATATTACTGCAACCTCACTGGTCCAGAGTGTGCGTCTGTTATTCGTGTGTGAAAAAGGTTAACCCATTAATAAAGGCATAAAGACAATCGAACAGCAAAGCCATAGATTCAATCAGGTTAATCAATCTGAACATTTTCTTACAAACAGATTTGAACAAGTACCGCAGTTTGTCGACAATTTGGTGTCAAGCTGAGTGAGAAAGCCGACGTGTGAGATGCTCTTAGGGCAGACGGTTTAATCTCTGGTGGATACCTGGCTCTTTAGTGAGTCACAGGTCCATGACATTCCTTGTGTTGTAGTAACAAACCACCTGACTGTGTTTGGCTACTGTTCTAGCTAAACTGCCCCAGTGCGCAGCATGGGCGACCATGTTTTTGTGCTGCTGATGCAGGTTTGTAAATCACAGCTTGTCTTCCTGAAAATAATCCCCCTGCCATAATAAGTGGCTCACTCAACAAAATGGAGATGAACAGAAATGTTGCATTATACGGCAAAACAAGTCAGTTATTTCATACGCAGTCCCATGAAGTTCCTCGTGCTGCTAAGCATACTGTTTTTGCACACTCCCACAAAGGCATATTAATTATTTCATATATCATCTCATAATATCATTAAATTAGAGTTTTAATCAATACATACAAATCATATCTTATTTTGGGAATCTGATCACCCGTTCTGTTTGTTGAAATGGCTAACGTGATTTAGGTCATTTGCGTTTTAAAGTAGAAGCATGTGAACTTTATTTCGGTCCGCTCTAGATATTTGAAACAGGAGGTGCAGTATGAGATCGTCATGCATTTAGTCTTTTGTATTTACTCTGTCAAAAAGATTCTGGCATCTGCACTGAAATCTTAAGCAACCAGCACGCCCATGGAGTTGACTTTGGAAGGCGCTAAGCATTCCTGCTCGACAACACATCAGCCCCAACTTCTCCCCACCTCGGGGTGCTGGGCAGCCTGCCAGGCAGAGGTTGCCATGACTCCTAACACCACCCTTTGCACTGCCCCCCCTCCTTCCTTCTCCCCAGAAGGTGCCAGATTTTGGGAGGGGGCAGGCCAGCCTAACGTTTTGATTTAGACAAAAGATGTCTTTACAATGTCAGCAGAATACTTACTGGGAATGCTGTGGCTTTCTTATAGGAAATCATGTGATTTTTCCAGCCAAGGTTTTGTAATAGTGCCAGGCAAGAGAGAGGAAGGCACACACAGAGGGAGAAAAGGGGAAAACTTTGAATAAGGTCGTCAGCAAATCGTTTTGTATCTAGTTTTTTTTCTTTCCTGCTTTTGCTCTTGTTTGTTTCGGAGGAAATGGCGGACAGCGCATCGCTGAGCCAAGCCCGGCATTGTCAGTGAGCTCAGTTTAAAAGTGTTCCTCGGTCTTTTCATCCTTTCTCTCATTTCGAAAACATGAAGGAAATCGCTGTAACATTCACTGCTCATCGCTCACGGCCAGGTAGAAAGTGTGGAGGCAGAAACGTAGGAACAGTTCATCCGTTTGACTTGCAGACATCTTGCTAAGCGTCATTTTCACTCTCCTTTCGCTTCAGACTCTCCTTTGTCGCACTGCGGCCGTAGGAATATTCCGTTGTTTCTGGCTGTCTGGCACTGGCACAGTTAATGGTAGCTGACCGTGGCATGCTTGATTACACTGGCATCCCTCTCAGGCTCTGCTCTCTGCTCTCTGCTCTCAGCGGTCTTGGCTAAGTTCAGCCTTCACCACAGCCACATTGCTGTTGGCCAAGCCGCGGACTGCTATGGCAATTCTGCGGGTTAGCTTGGGATAGCAGTCCACGAGTTATGACTGTTATTATTACGGACTTTATTTCATATCTGGGAACGGCTGAGACTGCTCCCAAACCGAGGCACAGAAACTTGAGAGTGTACAGTAATTTGTGTTTAAATGTTATTTGAATGTTTTGTAATGTAATAATGTTTTTCTTATCTCACCGTGACTGCTCGTTGGTTTCTCATCCACTGCAGCCATCTATACACTGTTGAAAAGTAAATCTGATTATTCGGTAATAGTTGAGTGGTTTTAAAAGTAATTCTTTTTTTCTCCATTTCCATAGAAGTGCGGAAAAAATTGGCCCAGCAGCAAACTCCACTCGCCCATCACTAGACCCACACCCTCCCCGAGTGAGACACGCCGAGAGTAAGTAGAGACTATCCTCCTTCGCTGTTGTTTCATTGTTAGACGAACGTTGCTGCAAGAGAATTTTCTTAACAAAGCGGATTGGTCACTGTCATGGTCTGCATTCACACTGACAACTTACGTTCTCAAAACTCCTCTTCAAGGCAAAGGAGTTTTGAGGTCAAGTCCTATTTTCGATTGGCACGTGTCTATAAATGACACGTAACACACATTTATTTGCACGGTCAAATCAGAGATAGATTTTAACGCTACAGTGTTTCTTTACTCAGTTATTTTGATACTTTGGCCATAACCATTTGGCACAAACCCGTAGATCCGATCTTGTGGTGAATCTGACAGCACAAGCTCGCTTCTGTGGGTCTTTGTCACTGTGGTGTGAACGTCGTCTTTTAATTCTTTTTTTTTCTCTCAATATCTTTGATAATCACGTGGCTGTACAAAAATTCATTTTCTCTAACATCCCATTGCAACATTGCACAACATCTTCATTAATAGCAAAACCCTACGTATGATGATAGGGATGAGTTTTAAATAAGGAGGTCAGGGAATCAGTTTGGTTAGAGGATAATTCACTGTGTTCAAAATAGGGTGAAGAGGAATCCTAGCTGAAAATGTGTGCATCCGGGTTGAGGTAGTAGGTTGTATGGTTTAGAATTATACCCTGGGAGTTAACTGTACAACCTTCTAGCTTTCCTTGGAGTACACGTATGACATCAGTCATTACAAAAAAATATATATATCATTGCTAAAATGCAGCATCTTATAAAGCCTCTTTGCAGAGTTAGTGGTCCTCGTCATAATGGACCTTCTGACCACCTGTGGTTCACATTTCATAGTTGACCTTTAGGCATAGATAGCCTTCCTGCAGAGAACCGTTGCTCAGAACCGTCAATTAGTGTTGGCTTTACGTGTGGTGTATTTTTAGAGATAATGCATTGTGGTTAGTCAGCGTAACCGCACTTCATTGATTGCATTATGGTGTCCCTTTACCTGTAAAAACAAAGAGCAAACAATTGCGCAGTCAGTTGCAAATATGGCTGTGAAATTCAGTATGTATTAAAACACTGTTGTTTTATATTTAGGGCCTTATTTTGAAATACCGTTTTCTCACCGAAATGTGATTGTGTGATGAAACCCATTTCACACAATAATGGCCATGCTTTACAAACTGTTGCTCCACCTCCTCAGCCTGATATTACACCTCAGTCTGTTTAGTCAGCATGGGACCGTGGTGTATTCCGAGTCAGATTCATGCGAGCTACATGGCAAACATTACAGTGCACAGATGATTTATTATAAACACAACACCTGAAGTATGATATTCAGATTCTTCCTGGTGACTCCTTTGCTCTGGTTTTACAGCAGTGTCTTTTTTCAGCAGCTGAGCCGGGTTAGAATCTTTTCTCATACTATCTAAGGCTTAAGCTGCCTCCACAGACTTCAGTAATATTCCACGTTTGCAACTGTGGGAAATTATATTTATACATTGTCTCTGAGCCTTGTGATACATTGTTACAGTTCCATACAATGAGCATTTGTGATATGAGGTCTAGTTTCAGGTTGAAGCTTGCCTCAGCGACACTGAAGTCTCTGTTTACTGTGGACTTGTCCACTGGCTGACTGCGTCAGTCTTCATCTCTGCCTGGCACTAAGCCACCGCTTGTAAAATGACCCCAAAGCACCACACTGGAGAAAAATGGCCGGGCAGATCAGTTTGTGACTGTTACTGTTTGGGACGTCTTGATTTGAAATGCAGCTTGATTAGGGAGCGTTGCTGACGTTTCTGTTGTAGCTCTCTCTCATTGTGACAGTGTTATTCGGTTGATGGATGCTTTGCTTTGTTTGGTGCCATGGCTGATTAGACAAACTTTTTGCAAACTTTGTCATTTTTCCAACTAGATCTTTGGTTTCTAGTGGTTTTGCAGAGTCTGATGCTCAGTTTCCACTGAATTAGTAACTATTAAGCCAGATGTGTGGTTGTACTTTTAAATCTGTGTTCATGTTATTATTATTATCATCGTATTATTATCTCCAAAGACTCAATTACATATTGATACCATGAAGACTACCTTTGACTAAAGGATGGTGTATGCATTAGACTTCATCTTGGACATGTTGACAACCTTGGAAAAACCCTTATATGTTTCCAAACTGTGACATTGAAGGGGATTCATTGGAAACAGCTATTTTTAGATCATCTGTAATTAACTCTGGTGATACTAACACCTCCACCGAAGCTGAATTATCCTGCTTCTCAGGTACACATCACCAACAGAGACGCTGTCCTCAAACAGGTTTCTGTGTGGGAATATGAGCCTGGTAAATCCCTGGAAACCCAAGAACTCCTTTTATCTGGTATTTTGCAACCACACTCTCAGGAAGACACGCCTCCACACTCAACTAAACATGACCAGGAAAAGTAGTCAGTAGTCAGAGAAGTGGATTGTATGAAGAAGATCACGTCAGTCAGCTTGAAATGAATCCTGAGTTTACGCAGGAACAAATGTAGCTGCTTTATTTAAGCAGAAGTACGTACTTTATTTAACAGGGGCCTTGTTTCCTCATCTTTAGCGCTTACAAATGTAACAGAGCATGCAGAGTCAAGATGTGCCTTGCTAATGTTTATTTTAAGAACTGCGATTTTCTCATCTTTCCTCACCTCTGAACCTCAATCGTTCCTCCAGATGTGTAGAGGAAAGCATGGTCGCTGTGGATCATGCTGCCTCAGCACTCCCCTGTCCAGCTGCCCCAGCAGCACAGCTAAAAGTCATTGGTTCCAGCTGGGCCTTCATTTATGGGATGGTTGAACAAATAAATTATGGGATTAGATAGGGCCAGTCCAGGGTTGTTTTTTTTTTTTTTTTTTTGTCCCTTTTGCTGTAACAGCCCCTTTGAGAAGTATGTTGGCCAAGGTTCTTCAAATGACTTTAAGAATTAATAAAATAAAGATTCCCTTACGAGATCTGGTATGCTGCGGTCCAGATGATGCTTAAGAGGAAGTACTAGCAATTCCCTTAAAGCTCCACAGCTACTCAGCGTCACATTCATTTTATCAGATTTTATCAATGAAAGCATTCACTTTAGAAACTGTTTATCCTTTACCCACACTGTGCATATTTTACTTTTACGGCTTCGAAAAAACAGAAAATGTTGCTGCGTCAGACCAGTTTATATATTTGTGTGATGATAAATCTCATTGACTCTCTAAAGTAAAAACTCTCTAGTCCATAACTTACATTTATTTTTTGTCAGTGGAGTGGATCCAGTGAATACTGTGACCACATTACAGATTATACCATGTTTTTGCTCAGATGCACTTCATCTGAGGCAGCACACAAGGGTAATATATTTAGTGATACTTTTCCTTCCTCAAGTTTTTAGGAGCCTTTCAAAGGTATCACAGGGAGTCACACTGGCAGAAACCACCCGTAAGAATCAGCCAATTGCCGCCTGCATTCGTAGCCGCTCTGAGAGCAGCTATTGGCTTCTGGTTCTTGACGTCACAGACGGGTGGAGACCTTAGTAACAAATCGTCTGAGACCAGAACACTGTCAGTTCTGGCCAGAACGGTACTTTAGCTCCCCAACTCATAAACCCCGGCTTCCCTATAAAAACCAGCAGCCTCAAGCAGTATTTCTTCCCAAGGAAACATATTCCCTTAATGTGGTGGGGTTAATGGCAAATGAATAATCATAACACACCGATGGCAGACGGGGGTGTCATTGATCTGTCTGGAGTCAGCCCCTCTCCGCCTGCTGCATCAGCCACTCTCCCCCTATTGATACGCTCTTGCCCCTTGACCCCTGGGACAGATCAATGCCATTGATCGGAGAAGGGCAGGGACAAGGGCAGAATCTGCTGACTGGCCCGACAGCTAGTGTGACAAGACATGATCGTCATTAATGTCCCGCTGGCTGGCTGGCTGGCTGGCTGGCTGGCTGGCGAGGCGCTGTGCATCACATATTCCTTTCCGCCTGTTCTCCTCCCCCCTCCAGCCTCCATCTTCCTCCTCCGCTCTCCTCCTTCACTCCTCCTACTTCTGCTGCTCCATGTTCCCAGCCTCTGCCGCTTGGACTGCTCGAGATAAGTCCATTGTTTGGATACCTGTCTAATGCTCGCCTGGCATCCGTGGCACAGATACGCATCGGCAGGCTGCGTGGAGATATTTTGAGCTTTTTGTCGTAAAGCGAAAAGCAGTGTCATCGCGAGTGTCTGCAGCATAATATCCCATGGCTCATTGTGCGAGCTACTTACCAGTCACAATGCAGCCCGGTCCTATTTTTGGACGCTTTGAAAAGCTGTCTCGATACAATTCAAAGCGAGCGAATTAGAATGTGCTCCAAGTCTGTCAAAACAACTACGTTGTTGTATTTTCTGATCTTAGGCAAGTCCCACCCTAACACACACACGCCGCCATTCCCACGGCCGCTGCGAACGTGTCATTGATACGTAACATCGACTGGACTGCATATCTGCTTTTGTCCCGTGTTTACTCTTGTGGGCCAGTTTCATCACGCCAGTGGGTTCTATTTCCAGTCTAGACAAGAAACAAGATGAGCAGTGTTTGTGTGTGTGTGTGTATGTGGAGGGACGATGGGCGTGATGCGGAGACAGCTCCAGACTCTGCAGTGACACGGCTGTAATGGAGCTGATTGATCACCTATATGGCCGCCTGCTGGCCCCGCTGGCTTTAGCATACAGCAAACTCCCCAACCCCCCGTCTCCGCATCGCCACCGCCGCTACCGAGCCAATCTGCGACGACCAACCATCCCCCCATAGACTTCAACCTGGCCACGGTTTTGACATTGGCTGCAGGATTTACTTCTACACCTCTTCAGACCTCGGGTTGCCGTGTTTCTATAGGAAACAGAAAAATAGAAAGGTACATTCGTCACAGTCTATGATGAAGTGACATTTTCCAGTTCCTCTTTTTCTGTATTGCGGCAGAATTAAAAAGCCGCTGCTTTCCATTTGAATTAAAGGGCATAATCAATCAATGATAACATTTGCAGATCTCTCCCTGCCCCCTTTATGTGACACAGGGTCATAACCCTAATCTATCCAGGGTGTTGAAGGTGATTAAACTCTGAGATTAAAACAAGCTGTCAAGGGCAGATCGCCTTCAGACAGAAGGAGAATGAGCAAAATGTCATCCCTTCGCATTTTATTTCTGCTCCCAGTCCAAACACAATTATAGTTTGCTGTATTCAAAATGTATTGATTCCCAAAAATAAAACTGACACATTTGTGTGTAGTAGTGAAGCAGGTATTAAACATTTAAAACCACAAATTATATTTCACCTGGGAATTTCCATTTAAAGCACTGTAAAAATACAGTGACCTTATATATCCACATATATATGTATATATACATAAAACGTATGGTAACTATTCCGATGCCATGTTTTTCTTTGGAAGGGCCCTCTGTGTGTCTCTGTGGCATATGCTTGCACAGAGATGTGTAGAAATTTTAGATCAACCAATTTCTACATTATGATTCTGCAAGTCTGGACCTCGACAAAACACAATTTCAAAACAAATCACTTGCCTCGAGTGGTCAGAAAATGATTCGGTACTGCCAGATTTTTTTACCCTTGCGTCCAGCTCGGACAGCTTCCGTCGCCGCTCTCGAGCCTCGGTCACAATATTGTGACTGTGTGTGTGTGTTCATGTTTGCGCCGGGCACGCCGCTGTCTGCGGCGTGCCCGGCGTGTCTGCGCAGAGCAGCTGTAGTGTCTCCCGGCGTCCTCCGTCTTGCTGTTCGATTCAAGCCGAGCTGGGTCAATTTTTTTTTTTTGGTAGGGGGGCCTTGTTAGTTTGTTTGCGGTTGCCTGTGTGTGGTGTGTGCTGTCAGTTCTCTGTGTCTACGCGTGTGTGTGTGCGCATCCCCGTTTGTGTGCTTCCTGTCTCAGATGGCAGCCAATTTTGTATCGGTGGCTATTTTTGTATGTTTGAGTGTTTGTGTTTGTGGATGTGCAAGTGCATCCATGTTGCAGTCCACGTTACACGACAGCATCTGCCTCCACGGCCAACCAGCCCGCCGCAGGGGTGTGCGTGCGCGCACGAGAGTGTGTCCGTGTGCCGCTGGAAAAGAGAAGAAATTGATCAGCACAGGGAGGAACGTGTTCACCGGCTAAGGCTGGATGGAGGGTGTGAGAGAGAGAGAGGGAGAGAGGGGGGGTGGAGGGAGAGAGAAAGAGCGAGGGCTGTCGCTGCAGACTCCTGCTGCAGTATCTCACTTTGGGCAAGCAGCTGCAGACAGGGAGAAACAGACAAGCAAGACAAGCAGACAGGTACAGACCTGGCGTGATGGGTGGGGATGGGTGGGGGTTGTTGTGTGGAGATAGTGATGGAGGGCAGTAGAGGCAGGGCTTGGGGTGCAAGGGTCAGATGAGGGAGGGGGTGGGCGAATGCAAGGTAGCGTGTTGTGGTGGTGGGGCAGTCCGGCGGGTTTTTTTGTTGTTGTAGGGAAGCAACTGTTACTGGCGGAGGATATTATTATTTGTTGATAGGTTGTATTGTGTCACGAATGGCTAGATTCCACGGGTCGGAGCGGGGAGGAAAGGAGGAGGAGAGGAGGAAGAAGTGTGAGAGAGGTGTAGATGACAGTGTACGACAATGGCTGATGTGGCGTTGGAGCGGGGAGGGAAGGAGGAGAGGAGGAGGGTGGGTTTACGTGGTGCGGGGTAGATGCTGAGATGGGCGACAATGCTGTGGATGGAGGGGGTGGGGGGGTTGGCGTTTGCGTGGGTGGAGGGGGGGGCGTCCCACCTCAGTGACCTGCGTCTGGCTGCAGCTTCCCGCGGACACCTCAGCTTCACCATCGCCACCCCTCCACGCACCCCCACCCACCCATGTCTTTCTTTCTTTCACCCCCTCTTTTCCCTTCTTCTACCGCTGCCCTTTTTTCCCCTCTGTTCTTCCTCATCCTCAGCTCAGAGGCGGATAACAAAAGGCGTAGTCGGTGGCAGACAGAGGAGTGAGCGTGCGAGGCAACGCGTCGGGTGGCACGGAGCTTTCATTTCCGGAAGCCTCCACTTTGCTCGGCGTTCCCCAGAGAGCAGGAGACAGTCAGAGACATCTATCCAACAGTTTTTTTTTTTTTTTTTTTTTTTTTTTTTTTTTTTTTTCTTGTCTGAGGGGGAGGAGTTGAGAGGTGGGTGGCGGGATGGGGGCGCGCAGGGGGAGGAGGGGTGGGGGGCGGCGGGTTGGAGGGGGTGGGGGCAGTCGGTGGTGTGTTTAGGTACATGACAGGCAAAAAGACATGGGAATGTTTTCAACATTACTTAAATATTTAGTGCGGTTTGTCGTTTTGCAGCTTTTAACGTGCGGCTCTTTTGGCTCCCGCCGCGGCCGATGCTGTTTTTCGGTTAAACAGAAGCTGTTTCACGTTTGACCGAAGCTCGTCGCCTTTGACACTAGCAGCTTATGGTGTGCCAAGCCTGCTCTGCTGCCATGGCGGCAGAGTTCGGTGGGTAGGTGGAAGGGTCTGGCGTCAAGGGTGTTGCAGTCAGCGGTGGAAAGTGAAGTGGGGGGGAGGAGGTGGGCACAAGTTTTGAAGGCAGCATGCACATCTCTCATCTCTACCTGTGCTGGAGCTCTTTTCCGATGCTGGTTTTCGCGAAAGAGGAATTTTACCTGCAGTCTTCTTAACATTGAGCCACGGAGCAGAGCCTCAGAGCTCTGTTTTTTTATTATTATTATTTATTTAGCATCTAAACAAACCCGTTCGCTCTTGCCCCTGTGGTGAAACGCCGCCGGCTGCTGGGTGGCTCTCTGCATCCATCAGTCAGCGCGAACATGCAAGCGGATGGACGATCTAACAGACCGGTCCCGGTCCGGCTATCCTGCAGGAGAGAAATGTAGACTGATGATCAGCTGACGCTCTTTAGGACAAAGAGGCGAGCCCGGCTGCTTGGCTGGGGGGCTTTTCCTTTTCCAGCACAAAGGCTAGTTAGCACAGCGCAGGCAGTGCACAGAGCGGGCTTGTCTGTTTGTCTGAGCCTCTGCTCCTGCGTCTGTCTGGGTGCCGCGATGAAGATCATTTAAGTCTGGCTGCCTCCAATGAATTTACCGCTTTGTCCGACAAATTCGCTTCTTTGTCTTCCTTTGTCATCTCTCCTCTCCGCTGCCATTGCTGCTGTTGTCTGGCGTCTTGTGGTATTTAGTAAGCATGTGTCTGAAAATGTTTCTACCTTTGCATGTCTTTGTGTGCACAGGAATCAAGCTGAGCCCTCTGAACCTAATAAGTTATCTGCAATGGAGGGAAGGAGGAACATTTTTTTGCCGCTTTGTTTTTGATTGCAGACGATGCTTCGTAAATGGCCAGACACTTTACGGCTGTGGTACTTTTAAGTGACACTGGCTGAGGATGAGACAGTGTGTGTGTGTGTGTGTGTCTGTGCATTAGCGTGTGTGAGGGAGAAAGAGAGAGGGGAAGGTGTCAGTGCCCTGCAGCTGACTGCGGCTCCTCAGTAGACTCCGTCGTACTTCACCTGCTCCCTGAGACCCTAACTTGTGAGCTGTCTTGATAAAAAATCACGGGTTAGGCTCTTGGGACGCGGGCGGAGGGCACAATCAACTTTCTACCGAATGATCCAAGGGTGGAGTCGGAATGAAGCACCAACTGGTTCGCCGGTTAAATCTGCCGGATAGGGGCTGTGTAGGGAACGGGGAGTCGTATTAAAATGAAAAGCGGAACCCAATAAAGAGCAAATGTGTGAAGGTTTTGTGTTTTATCAGCTCCTCCATCGCATCTTTGTGAAGCAGACCTAAGCATGTACACGTTTGGAATATTTAGCTTTTGCAAAAGAGTCGCAGCAGTGCCATCGCCATAAAAGCGAAATACCCGTTGCGACATTGTAATCTCTCTTTGTGTCAGCATCCGTAGTTGAATACCATTCTAGTAACACGATCTGATTAAAAATGGCCTGATGACCAACCAGCCCAAACCACCACACCCCAGACTTGTGTTGATTAACCCCTGTCACCACCTCAACAGGGCCAATATATTTGATCCTCCATCACCAGCGCAGTTGCTCTGTATTCGATAATCCAGCTTCATTCACATGCTACAGGATCAGGATGAGGCTCAGAGGAATGCAACATCTGCCCCTCAGCGTTGAAAATATTAACCGTTTTAATACACACATTTTACAGCTTTTGTTTTTAGCAGTCCGCTAACTTGATCACATACCTCCAGCCAGCACATTTAATTTTATCCAGCTATTCACTCCTCACTTTAAATTATTATTATTATTATTTTGCATACATAGAATTTTAGATATTCTGCTTCATTAATTACTACATTTCACGACAAATTGTCAGAAAGCATTTATAAAGTTTTGCCGTTGTCATTTTGATTTTCAAAATTATCAGAATATCGCTTCTCATATTAATTCTCCAAACAGCAGATAAAGCATGTTCCAAAGTTTTTTCTTTCTAATTCACGTAGTATAAAAAGCCACATACGTCCTTTTAAAATGCATTATCATAAATACAGAGCACGTCTTCTAAGAGGATTTTTAATAGTAACTAGAAATCATTTCCCCTTCCCTGGTTATGTTAAAAAATGTCTCAAATTGTAGTCAGTAAATTATATCATTTTGTGCAAAAAAAAGAGTCCTTTTTAAAATCGGACGAAAGACGCCGCGCTGTATGTTAATGTAAAATCAATGGACGCGCTTTCAGAACCTTTAATCAGCTCCATGGGAATTTTGTCGTCTTCCTAATTTGATCGTATACTGCTGAAATTCGCCGTTGTCGTCGAGACGTCACAACCAAATTGTTTAATGATCCAGATCAATATTTCAACTGGAGACGCGGGACAGCTCAGACGGACATTGTAATTCAGCAAGACGGGCCCTTAAAAAGACAAGATTGGACGCTGAATAGAAAATGAAAACATTGGGCTTGTCTCTTATGAACACGACTGTAGAAGTGCAATTACAATAAATTAGGCCTGCTAAAGAAATAGTTCTTTTCCTTTATGCCATTGAAAGGTGTGAATTCATTTACCATTACGACTTGACCTGGTTTTTAAACTTTCAGTTTTTCCCAAGGCGGCATGCTTTTCTGAAAACCTAATTTCTGCTAAATTACTCATATTAGGAATGCAGTTCAAAACAATTGATTTTCTCTCTAATACCCTCCTCTCAATCTCTCTCCCAGTCTCCAGCCTCCCTCTCTCCCTAATTATGTTTTTTTTTTCTTCCTTCCCGTCTCCCCATTTGGTCTCATAGTGAACAATGCCGATGCCAACTAATCAGTCTGTGCCTGTGCCACGGAGCCCCCAGCAACAGCTGAAGGAGTGCCGTGCCCCATGAATACCAAACAGCCAGGCACAGTGCGACAAGTGCTGAGCAGTCAGACGCAGCACAGCCAGAGCGGAGCTGTTGCCCACAAAACAGCCAGACAGTTTTATTAGGGTCTGTCTGACACGCAGCAAAGTCTGGCAGCACCCGAGCCCACTGATGAAATCCTCACCGCTCCCCCAACAGTAACAAAGCAGCACGCTCAGAGCAATCCGCCAAGGATCCAATAAATATCACCCCGTAAAAATCAGCTCCCGGCTACTTTGTAACTCCGCTGGATGGGGAATAGAAACTTTGTTCAAAGTCAAAGTAGTTCTCAACGAGCGGCCGCTAACGCGATCCCCTTTAAATCTTCTGAACAACATCATAGTCCTTCTTGCTAAGCTGAGAAAAAAGGAAGATCCTTTTTTTTTCTGTAAAAATAATTGACTCGTCAAACGAATGCAGTTATGAATCCTGCATCTAACATCAAAGGACAATAACGTTCAGTAAACATGTTGATGCTACTTTTTTTGTGAGGTTTCTTTTGCTCTCTTACTAATTACCTAATCATCCTGATAAATGATGTCAACTAATAAATGACATGGCAAAATGATGCGATCAGGTTTGTAATTTAGAGCGATTTTGGAAAAGTGTATCCCATTAAATCTTTCAACTGTGACACAATAAGATGCAGTTTTATCTGAAAGTGTTTGTCGAGGTCAAGTCACTTAACAACTGGGTGCTGTATAAGCTGTTTTTGTCCTCCAGTGTCGTGTCGAGTCTTCAGGTTCCTCAGTAAAAATAGATTCAGACCCTGAATAGGTGTAGATAAACCAAAGACTCCAGCTGATGAACCCGAGTGTGTGCCAGAGATTACACTCCATTGTTCAGAGGTGGTCATGTAACACACTCCACCGTCACGTCCCCCACCCCACCCTCGATAAAGGCAATAAGGACACATTAACATTTATCTACATTCGGATTTGGGTCGGAGCTGACATCGGACTCGGATGGATTTTGTGAATTAGAGGGCTTTCTTTCTTTCTTTTTTTTTTTTTGCATCGATTGTCAGGTTTTGTTGTCTGCTGAAGCAGCTTAGAGTTCAGTGGATCTCTTATCGCGGTGGGGCGGGGAGGAGGTGCAGGTGGCGGCGGTGGTCGGGGGGGGCGTCAGGTATTCCTGATAGGAGCAGCGCAGAATAGAGGGGGGTGGGGTGCGATGGGGGCGTCTGAGTTTCCAGACACTGCGGCAGGAGGCCAGACAGTCACCTGAACGCACACACACAGAAGTGTGCCGATGACGGCGCACACGTGTGCAAAAACAAACGCGCTCTCTGCCCGACAATTCAATTTTGTTTTTAATTCAATCAAAGCGTATGAATCATGGTGCCACTTGTAATGTAATTATCCCGGTGCATCGAAAGCACAAAAGTTTCTGTTCTTCTCAGGGCGGCGGGGATGAGAGATAAACTCCATTAACTTTTACAGATTACAGTAAGGGCTCTGGGAGGTGCGGGTGTCTTTTGAAAGGACGGTCGAGCCGCGCTGAGACTTCAGGATTTTTTTTTCCGCGGCGGGCCTTTGGGTGCGGAGCAGGAGTCTGGAAAGTGGGGCTGATGATTGAAAACCAAACAACAAAGCTCAATGGGAGCAGAGTGGAGGCCTGGCAGGCCAGAGGTCTCAGCACAGCCAACTGGAATGGTCTCAGACCTGCTGTGTTATGTGTGTTATGTGTGTGTGTGTGTGTGTGCGTGAGCACATCTTGGCATTTTGCATGCGTTGTGTTGTTGTATTGTATACAGGTCCACAGTATTTGAGGGTGTCTCCCAGCCCTCCTCTCCCGGGCCCGTGTTATCTCCCCTTCTCTCTCTGATCTGTGATTCACTTCGGAGGCGTTGCCAAGGAAACCTGGTATCTGGCTAGCAGCTTGATGGAGTTATTGAACTGTAACTGGCTGGGATAATTATGCTCTGTCTTGCAGGTTGGCTATCCAGTGGCTGGGACTTGAATGTGACCTATAGCTGGTCTGGTAGCGTCGCCACAGGCTAAACGCCTTTAACCCGTTGGCTTCCGCGCAGCTCGACAGTTGTGGCTTTGGCAGAGATGTCCAATCAGCCACTCTTCCGTTTCCAGGATGTGCTTCGGTGCTGCAGACCGTTATTTAGTAAACTAAAGCTTCAAAGGTTGTTCAAAGTTGCGCTCTAAGTCCAGGCTTTGCTTTGTGTCTGCGCTGACACAGCTCGTGAACACGAATTCCTAGTGTGTCCTCAAGTGTATCCACTGATCCCCTAAGCAGGTGGACACTTGGACGTGTTTACTTGGAGTTTTTCGAGGGGTTGTTTTTGATATTACGTGACAGAGGAGCAGGATTTTCAGGGATAGATTCCAGCAGTATGTTCCCACGTTTATGCTAAATTGCTGTCATTATCTCTTCTTGTCTAGGATCCCTGGCAATGGTCGGTCTGTCTCCGTGCTGAAAGGTAAGACTGATTACAGCTCACAGTTGCAACACAGCATCAAAGTCTGACTTTCTACTTACTTTCTGGCCCTGCTTTCTGTGATCCATTTCGTTAGTGGACGGCCGTGTTTGCTTGTATGACTGCCTTGTTTTGCTTGCACGCTTGCAGCAGACGAGTGAGTCAGTGGAAGTGTCAGACTGCCGTAACAGACGGCCAGCGCGAGATAATTAGCCCGGAGTCATTTGGAAGCTGCTCAGCTCTGCCCAGGTGCCCATTGCGCACAGAAAGAGACCAGACGACCTTTTACTCAGCTCCGTCCCACTGCAGTCACTTAAAACAGTGATGGATGTTTCCCTTTACTCCCTGCTCCCTACCGGCCCCTAGTCTCCTCGCCACCCCTCCCTCACTCTCATCCACCATTTCCCCCCCGTCCTGCTGCAACACCACTCTCGCTTTATTTGCTCCCTCTTCGCTCCTTGTCTTTTTTATTTTTTTTTACCACTCTTTTTTCCTTTTACAGCCACTGTTCTTCCAAAATGGTGAGGAGGAAGAGGAGGAAGGAAGGTGTGGAAAGGAGGAGGGTTGGAGCGAAGCGGCGGAGGCATTTCCTGCCCCAGCCCCGCAGCTTCTCATTAGTATGCTCCGACCGTCGCTCAGGTGACACGGACACTGGATCCGGCCCCGACTGCAGGAGCGTCAGCGGCGTGGCGGAGAGCGGGATAGCAGGTAAGGACAATGAGAGCAGGACGGGAGAGACGGGAGGCGGTCAAAGGATGGACGTCTTTTATTGACTTAACTCCCCCCACACACGCGGCTGTAACGCGAACACTCATGCAGCATTTTCAGATTGAGGGGGTCTGTGTAATTAAACTAAGTGTAGGCGGCCGTGTGCCGAGCCGTGCTCGTTGAGTTAGTCTCATATCTGACATCAGACTCTTTTATCAGCGTTAATAAAATATGAACATATCAATGCATTCATTCACCAACGGTACCAGAAAATGTAATAATCGTAGATCCTCTCCTCATATTGTAAACAGTGATTTTAATAAACGTGTCTGTGTAATATGTTGTGTGCGTTTGGTTATTTAGATACGAAATGTTTTACCTCATGTAAGCAAACAATGGAAGAATCACGCAGCTCAGAACATTTCCATTGTTTTCACTTGTGATATTTCCATTCCCCTTGATATGTAGGATATTGGTTTTGTTGCCAAAGGCAACAAAAAGAGGTGTATTAGACAAATACTCATACTCTCTCTACGCGTGTGTGTGTCAGAGGAAAAGAGAATATGAGAAAAGGGAAAGAAAGAGAGGAAAGCGTCTGTGTTGGTGTGCTTACGTTGGCTCTGTTTCTGTGTTGTGTGTGTGAGAGGGAGAGAGAAGGCGAGACAGACTGTGTGTGTGTGTGTGTGTGTGTTTGTGTGCATTGGGGGAGCAGTGCAGCCAGGCTGCAGATATCATCCATCTCCCTGTCACCGGCCCAAGGGCTGCTGGGAAAGTGGCAGACAGCTCCTCGGCTCTGACAACGGAGGCTGCATCCTAATTTCCCAGCACAGAACGCATGAAAAACCTGCGCCTCTCCTCCCTCACCACCCAGTATGGAAAACCATTAACCCTGCGATCTGCAAACAAAGCACAGAGCTCAGCCCGGGCCACCGCTGGCTGCGACTCATATCAGCCCCCATCATCCAGCAGCATGACTCTGAGCGGCGGCGCTTTGCATGAGCCCCGCTTCATAAAACATTCCTAACACCTGGAGGAGCGCGGAGTTAAAGCTGAACACATCAGAGCAATGAGATCATTTCTTCAGTGCCATCTAATTAGAAGCTCATATTAGTGACTGATGCGTGATGACAGCCCAGTGATTTCAGTCGTGAAGGGCATTTTCAAAATAAAAGTCCTCTTGGCAAAAGCTGTTATAAGTGGATTACATGCTTTTTGCTTAGCTGTGACTAATTGTATTACGGAGCTGTTGTCAGACATCCTATAGCTTTTGTTATATACTCCACACCAGTATTTCCATTCCCTTCTCTCTGGGCCCAGGCATTAAATAAACATTGACATGAAGCTGAAGTTAGCACACTTAAAGTGGAGCGTGTGTAGCATGAAGAATGTGTTTTCCAGTCACAAACCAGTAGTAGTGCTAACATTAAGACGAGCTGTGCAGTTTAACTATCTGACAGTGCGCACACACTGTCCATAAATGTACAAAAGTCTAATTCATAACATGATGAACGATAAGTTGATTTTTTTTAACAACTGCACCATGTATTAATCTGCTTGTTGTATATATATACACACACACTTTAAAGGCGTGACTTAAGGGATATTGAATGCATTTTTCTATCATTAATGAATCTATTTAAATCCATTTCTGCAATTACTTTTCATCCATTAATCACAAGGGATATTTCATTCCGCCGGCTTGATATTTTGTGCTGTGTTTCTTTCATAGATCGTTCCTAAAGCGTTCCTAAAGCATCGAAAGACAAACAGATTTCCCCCCCAAAAATGGAGCTACTGCTGAGAAAGAAGTTTCAGATTTCCAGGCAGCGTTAGATTCAAGAGTGATGATGTGCTTACCATCTAAATATTTACACAAAGTGTACATTAAGGCCACAATAGAAGAGTGGATCCTCAGCAGCGATGAAGTGACCGTGAACTTTTCATTCACTCAAGCTGTCGGGGCAGAGGGGGGGGTCCTGCCGTCGATGACGTGGGATCGTCGTCTGCTCCGAGGGCTTTTAAACCCACGGATGTGTGATCAGAGATGTGAGGACAAGGCCCGCATCAGACCTCCGATCACTGCTAACAAATCACTTGAGCACACTGGAGGGATCAAACGTACGACACCGAGCGAAACCGTCAATATGCTGAGTGGGAGGTTGGCCAGACACTGCAGATCACACGAGGGTAGCACAATTAAATGTGTTGTAAAGTATTAGGAAGCACTAGAATGAATAGATGAATAAGAATATAAGGTGACATAGTAGATATGACTGTTAAATATGAAATAGTACAGATTTATGACGTTTGCAAGTAATATATGTGCTTGGAGTATAATCAAAAATCAATCAAACTGAACACATTTATGAACAGTGAAGAATGTGTAGGTGCACATTCACTATTAGTGCATTTAAACGATAGGATTTGTGTCAAATTATCCACTGACTGGAGACAGAAAGTTTTGCAAACTATTTTTTTGCTTAGTAAGCAGCTATAAGTGCACAATGTTTATGTCTTTCGCATTTAAACCCGCCTGTCATGTTCAGGGGTATAAATTAAAATGAGTTTGTCTTGGAGAGGCTCATAATCATCGCAGGTAAGTGAAATACTGAGGCGTCCCATTCAGCAATGATGCCGCATTCATGGCGCATGATTTGAATAGTAAATTAGAGCCTCCTGCACTTGCTTTAAATGCCATTCAGCAGAGCCCTGGGGTCATAAACGTTTCGTGGGCAGCGGAGTCCAGTCATAAACTTGGATTTCTTTTCCCGAGTGTCAGCAACCATAAAATGCGAGTGAACAAAGTGATGGAGGCACCTAAAATAAAAAAACAAACCGTGACCTCATTTTATTTTCACGACTGCGAGGGGAAAAAAAAAAAAAAATAGAGCATGAGCATGCAAGTTTCTGGATTTGCCGTTTGTGGTTTACGTTTCTATGTTTGGCTCGCCGTAAAACATGAACTCCCTAACCAAGTGCACATGTCGGAGAGCTTACTTTACAGACTGCTGCAAACACCGTGTCGCTGCAGCTTCAGATCTGCTCCAGCGCCGCAAGGGCTTCGCTTTCTACACCAGAAAACCTTTTTTTTTTGTCATAATGATGCAAGAGGGAGAGTGTGTCATGCATGTTCCAGTGCAAATAAATAAAAAAATTTAATTCCTCATTCAATGTGCCTGTGCCTTTTTAAGAAAGAAAATGCAAGTAACTGTGGGATCTAATAAATGCACTGCAGTCAGAAGCCAAATGCCAACCATGAAATAACCTCCCTGGTCTCTCCCTGATTAACAGTTTCCACATAATACCCCCACCATCCTGTCCCCTGCTCCGCTCTACTAAGGTGTCTCACTGCAGCACTTTTTTTTTTTTCTTTGAACGCAGCTTCTCGCTGATGTGAGGGTGGTGATTATTCAGCCACAGCTTGGGAACGATACGCTGAGCTCAAAGAGACAAAGAGTGTTCTCCAAAGCAAGGGAATCCAAGCGCGGCTCAGCACATTGATTTCTGATGAGTAACGTAAACATCATGTTTGTACACGTTATCAGAATCTGCTGACTGTGGCTCTGAAAGTGGCCTCCGGGAATCTCACCGGGAAGTCGTCAGCAGATGAATGTACGAACTAGTTGTTCAGCGTTTTGGTGCAGAAGTCCAGAGGCGAGGCAAAAGTAACGCATTCACAATTTCACTCCAGTAAACGGACAATAGTATATTTACCTATTTACTATTACTTATTTGAATGATTACATATTATATTATTGCCTTGCAATTCTCCATTGTTTCATATTGTTAAAAAATATAAGCAGTCACTATTTTAAGTCAAAGCACTTCAGTCAGAAGTCAAAGCACTCAGTTATTAATGACTGATTGCAGTTTCTTTGTGTTAGTAGGCTGTGGTGAATCAAATATCTAACGGTTGTTTTTCATAATGGACCTATTTTCAGATCAAATGTTCGTCCGTCACTCTGACCCAGAGTTTAAAATGATACACTGGGCTCATTTTGCTAAACAACATCCATCAACATCTACAAATATATTCATATTTGAAGTAAAAACAAATTAAATTATTAAAATGAAGGACAGCTAATCTTCAGCTCAGTCTGAGAACTGCGGCCATGTTGTGGGTAAAAAAAAAAAAAAAAAAAGAAGTTGGGTAAGAAAGGTGTCATTTTTTAAGCATTTCGGTGTGTCTTATAGGCATAAATCTTCAGTAAAGTACCCTGATTAGTAACTACAGTTTTCAAAAACATACTCTGTGATAGTCATAAGTGTAATTTATTGGTTTGAGTTAATTTGTAGGCCATCTAAATTCAACTTTATTTATGTAGCATCGATAACAGTTCAGACTGTCTCAAGACACTTTGCAGAAACCCAAAACTTGAAACTCTCAGATCAAACACTGAGGTGGTGGCACAGATAGATAGATAGATAGATAGATAGATAGATAGATAGATAGATAGATAGATAGATAGATGGCATATCCCATTCATCTGATTAGCGATACATGCAGCATGTACACGAGAAATTGAAGATGTTCCTAGCATTCCAAATATTAATTGTAGAAATGATTAGTGTGATTTGTGTGATGAGAATCATCAGCCATGTTCCCCCCAGATGATTCCTTAACTTTCCACTGTCAGGACGGTGGTTTAAGTAGTCAACTGAAGTTAGATCATTAACAACGATGCCTTCGCATGTAAGAGTTCTTCTGTTGTAGCCCCTAGAGGTGCAGCTGATCTTACTGTGTGCAGGCCCCAAATTCTATTCTTTTTAAAATAAAATAAACTAAAACTATGTGAGTTTTAGAAATATTGCCTCTCTGTTAGAACAGCTAGCAGTCGTTGATCAGCTTGGATAAATACTGCATCTCTCTAGTCTAACGTAGTCTTCATGTGGATGTTACTTAGACATGAACCACCCACCTAGACCAGACCAGACACCCGCACCCCATAACAATGATACAGCAGGACGCAACCTGTCCTGTGGATGTGAAACGTTCCAATTAAAAATCCTCTTTCTTACACAGTGGTATAGATGGCAATACACAAAACCTGAAAACAGGCCCAAATTCTGTCAAACAGTTCCACAACTAGAAGGTCAAAATAAATTAGTCTGAGCTCTATGGGTTACAAGAGACCTGGGAGCATTTTGAAATACGAGAAGTCTTCTTGTCCTCAGCTAGACGAAAGAAAAAGAGGAATGAAAGACAACTTCTGTTTTATTAAAAATAGTGGATTACAGACAAAGTACAATGAGTCAGCTCTACCAGATTTGATGCTACAGGAATCTGCAACCTTCTAAAAATGGCAGGGCTAGGGCTAGGGTTAGGGCTAGGGTTAGGGTTAGCATTAGAGTTAGGGCTAGGGCTAGGGTTAGGGTTTAATACCAAGAGCTCTATTCATTCTGGGCAGGCAAAAATTTTCAGAGCATTTTCACAACATAATACAGTTTATTGTAAAGTTAGTTGGAACTTTTTAATAAGAACACAGTTGGCAGCTTTTCTTCAAAAGACAGAGCATCAACATCTTAAATCAAAGCAGTGAACGGACAATGGTGTGCTGTGTTTCGGAAAAGGTCCACTAGGAGATCAATATGACCTGATGAAATGTGTTGCAGTCAGGCCCCCGCCACGAACACACAAACCAACGCACGCAAATGCATAACGGTATGTACGCTGTATATCCGTGTAGTTTATTGATTCGTCTTTATTTCACAGTCCCAGACAGCGATGATGGCGGCCACGGCTTGCCACACAGCAAGGCGAGCGTGTACATCCTCGTGTCCCTTCAAGCACACTGAGCAGCGCGTTGCAGGAGTAGAGAGCTTGAACATACAGATGTCTCCGTCCCTCACAGGCTCAGTGGTGCCTGCACACGGCGCCGCTGCCGCTGCTCAGGCAACAGCCTGTCAGACACACATCCGTCAGTTCAGAGACGGAGGATGCGGCCGTTTCACTGCGGCTCCTCCGTCTCGGGGATGTAAACGACTGGATAGGACAGGCCTGTGTCAGAATTAGCCGCTGGAACAGAATAGACGGAGCCGCCATGTTCTCGGCGCGTTAAGGAGGCAGGGTGTCATCATCTGTGCTCAATATTTCAGGCTTGGCAAGTGACTGACAGCTCCTCATACCAGAGTCCTTTGTAATATCTGAACACACACGGACTTAGTAAACCTCTTTAAAGTGTTGACTACAGTGAACGTCTCCCGCAGATGTTCCTCGGTTTCGTATGAGAAGAATTATCACAGCCAAAGAGCCAGTGGTGCTGCTGCTTCTCTCTGGCCTAACATCCTCACATCTGACTGTCAGACACACTGTGCAGCCAGCTGATTGGATGGAGGACCTGCAGCTGCCTCCTCACCAGAGAGGGCTGTGGCGCCATCATGTGGTAGATATGCAGACATCAACAGCTAAACAAAGCATGTTTAACGCCAATATCAAGGATCCGATCAGGCATAACATTATGACTACCTTCCCAATTCTGTCAAGGTCTCCCTTGTGCCTCCACAACAATTGGGACTCATCAGAAAAGTGTCAAGTGCCAAAAGTGGCCCAGCCACAGGGTCTAGTCCGGCCTGTAGGATGAATTTGCCAAGTGCAAAAGTTACACTGCAATTTCCCAATAAAAGTGACTGATATTCCAAGGGTTCATAGAGATTTAGAAAAAAAATGTGGACATAACACAACGATGAGACCTAGACATATACAGACCAGAAATATCCAGTTGTTCATTACATGTAAACATTTTCATAAAGTACTTGTACTTCATTGCGCTAAAACAAGGGGAAATACTTGGAGTTGTCGTTATTTATAGGTTAATAAGCTACTGTGCGACTGGTCCGGCCTCCTTGAGACCAAGCTGGACACACACCTGAACTAAAATGAGTTTTTTTGACACCCTTAATCTAGGGACTCCAGCTCCATCTCGGGATTTTATCATTTCTTGTTTTTCGCCTTTTCGGCCATATAGGACATCTTGTCTCTGTTAAACTGAGCAAGCTCTGTTTTCTCAATTCTCGGTGAAGAAGATTACAATTTTCCAATAATAATTACCTTGGGTAACCAAAAAGAGGCATTTCCTCAAGTAGAGGGATGATTCATTTTGCAAATGCCATGAGGTTTTCCGGTTTAAACTTTTGAAACATTGCAATTGAGATTGCATCTTTGGTAGATATCTCAAGACAGACAGCAGCTGAATAAAACAGAGCGTTTTAAAGTGCAAAAAATAAAATGGATTCAACAAAATCAAGAGGAGAGAGGCGGAGACGTCGCCATCTGTTGTGAGAGCAGTGGTGGAAAAAGTTATTTCGGTGAAGTAAGTATGCAGCGATTTAAAATAATGTATTATAAGATTAGGTCTTGTATAATAAATTCCATTCAAGTGAAAATACAGAAAGAAAATACAGTATCAGACACTTAAAATGCTACAGTATTAGTGACCTGCATAGCTGCTTTCACTGCTATATAGTTAGGTATTTTTTCATTTTCAGAGGGTCACAGGAGAAATATTAATACAGCTGTTAAATGTCTAAAGAGATATGGAGAGGGCTGCTCATTTAACTGTCGCTGTAAAATAAAACTAAATATAAAGTACAGTACAGGATGAAATGGAACAACTCAATTAAAGTGCAAGTAGGAAATGTATTTATTGTAATTCCACGTTGGAGTCTCACGATTCCCCGGCCGAACACGTGCAGCACATTCCACTATTAAATGTGGCAGAAAACACACACACACACACACATGGTGGGATTGTAACCAGCTGTGGGCTCGAAGTGAGCACCCACAAAAATGTAAAGATGTGAATGAGGATAATGTGCAGAACCGCCGTGTTTACAAGTTCAGGAGAAGAACAAGCTCCACCGGCTGCCACGCTGTCACTATGAATTAGCCTGAAGTTGATCCTCCCCACAGAGCTCCACCAGCAGGTGACAGTAATGCACCTTTTTAAGCCGTGACAGACTGCGGCGTTACTTTGTCCCCGCGGCTCGGTTCAGGAGCCGTCCCGACAGGGCCCGTTCTCCTCTTTCGGGCCTGATGTGAGCGTGCACACCCTCTTTAAGATGCATCCCATTAACTTCACGGTTCGTCACTGATGCTTTTCCAAGAGCAGGCCGCACTGGGGCTATCTGGGAATCAGCACGCAATCAGCATGGCTGCCCTGGTAGAAAGTGAAAATGATTCACTGATTACCCGGCATTTACTCAAAGACGTAAAGAAGGTTCAAAGTTGGATCAACCTCTGAACCACTCCAACGAAATTACCTCAGAAAAACGTAATCTGATAACTGCGGTGTATCTGAATAACAACTGTGTATTTAAAATGACAGCGCCCTGGAGGCTGGAGGGTACTGTTGCCATGTAGTGTTTTAAATGTGGATCTGAGAGAATCAATCTTCATGTATTTGGTGATCAGCCAGGTTTCTCTCATCCAACAAGACAAACGAGCCACAGAATCTTGCAAAGAGCCGAGTATTTGTGGCTGATAATCACAGATTTGTGGCTGTAAGAAAATATCTACGTTCACCTCCAGAATCTAAAAGCTCTGGTGATCCTTTATCCTTTCTGTCTAATGTCCTGACACATTAGTCAAACTAATGGAGATTCATTTTAGATGCCCTATTAGAAGCCTGATGCTTGTTTGGATAATTTGTGGAATGGCGTTAATTGTAACCAGACACTCGCTCAAGTATTTTATTAGGAACACATGTGCAGTCTAGTGCAACACGATATAAGTGGGCTCTACTTGATGTGGAGCTAGATGTTATCACAGAGGTTATCATTCTGTGTTTTCTAGGTCTTTCTTTGTGGTGTGCGATTCATGGTTAAGGATTTTCCAAAGATTTTACCATGCAAAAGCACAAACAATTCCCCAGTAATATTTTTGTCATCTTACTGAGTTTGGGGCATTTATTCACGCTGAGATTTGTCCTCATTCATTCTTTTGTTTTACTTTGAAACTCTCTTTTGTGCCTCGTTTTGCTTACTTCCAGGGTAATTTAAAGCGCTCCTAGCACCTGCTGCTTCCTGGGTTTTCTCTCTGATTTCCCGATTAGTTCTGTGTGCGTGTAGTTTCATTACCTTTGTCCTCTTTTGTCTTCTGTCTTCGATTGGCAGAAGTTTATCTTCCGTAGTTCTGATATGTTAGGGCCCTTTTTGCTTTTGTGTCTCCGCCAGCTGATGAACTCTTTCCGTGTAGCATTTAAGACCGAAGGCGCATTCGTTCAGTGGCTGTTACTTTAGCCGATCATGCTAGTTAATTCTACGTTAGGTTGAGCACATTTGTTTATTGTGGTAGTGAGTTAAAGCTGCGTATTCAAAACCCACCCGCTGTTTCCGATCCAACATCACACGTTATGGCGCCAAAGTTATTGATACGCAACATGATCTTTTTTGGCTGACTTGCTGCGCACACATTGCGATTAAGATCTTCCCTCTGACTTTCAGCGCTCCTGTCAGGGCCTCTTGAAGGAGTTCTTGATGTTGAGGTCTGTTATGTCCCGTCCTTGCAGCCTTCCTATTTTCATGTTCCCTCTGTTTCTCCCTGAACATTGGAATAGAGAGCTGCTGTGTCAGCTTAAGCTTCCTGCTGCTCCTCTGCAGTCGTGTGAGGGTTTTGTTTGCCTTTCTGCCCCTTTCTGCCCTGCAGACATGCTGTCACAACGTGTTGCAGGGAGGTGGGATTCAGATGCAGACACAAGAGGAGGCAGGAAACAAAAAAATCCCTTTAATGAAACTTTAATGAACTGTATAGAACAAAAGGTGCTGCAACAACAAGGCAGTTCAAGCAAAGCATAATACAGAGGTACAGAGATATATGGAAGAGTATTAGTGCCACCCATGAGGAATTTTTTTTTTTTTTTGAGGAGGTAGATTTTTTTTTCTTTCATCATGCACTTTGAGAAAAAAGTTGAAATTTCGAGAAAAAAGTTGAAATATCGAAGTACAAAGTACAAAGTAGACCTTTAAACTGGCAGTATGCGCATGACTGGGAAGTCGCATGCAGCCAGGTCTCTGTAAACAGAGTCTGTGTCCAGCTTCGGGACTCGGATAGGGACACGCTCCCAAGCCTCGGAATTTACATTCTTCCATCAGCAGACAAGGCAACCTTTTTCTCAAAATTGCATTTCAAGTGCATGATGAAAAAAATTCTTCCTCCTCTATTTTTTCTTTTTCTTTTCCTGATGGGTGGCCCTAATACTAGATATAATACAGAAACCAAATGAAAAAAAAAATGAAAACTCCACAGAAAGCTAAAGGGACATGGAAAAACACAAGGGACAGTCCGAGGGGAGGAGAAAAGACAAAAACAAAAAAAACAACTAGTTATTTCAATGTTAAACAGGAAACAAGGAAAAACGAAAAGACCAAAGCTCAATACCATGACACACTGCAGCTTTATCTTTCTTGTTCTTTCAGATCTGGTCTTGACTCCACAGTTCCTCTTACCACCAGTTTCCAAATGACATTTCACACAGAGCAAACTGCAAGATACACAGATAAGATGGACAAGACAACAATTGCTGCGCCTGTATTGACTTTTGTGAGTCAGATCTGGCAAACCTGTGCTGTACTTCACTCCAGAAAGCAGTTAGAAGTCAATAATGCTTTCAGGTGTTGCGTTAATGACACCAGCATTCCCGTAGCTTAAACTCTGCCTTTTGCTCTAATTAGAAGGTGTTAGCATGCCTATTGCCAAGGGTGAACGCTATAACCCTCACACATCAGCTTGTTAGCATGCAGGTGTTAGCATATTAGCTATAGGCACTGCTGTCAAAATCCAGGCTACAGGTCACATACAGTACATACAGCGATACGCTGTGTTATTATCTGCAGTGGTTACATGTTTTACCTTAATGTTGCTTTTTTTATTCAGCACAAATCAGTAAAATGAATAATTAATCTTTAGCTTTCTTGGGTAACCAGCCACATCATGTGTAGAGCAGGGCTTGTAGAACCTTTTCAGTAAATCCTTCAGGAGGGAGGTCACTTTGAAGCGCTTCAGTCAGAAAGTGAAAATGTAGGATGAATAATGCTAAGCTGCAATAGAACATTAATGATAATTGATGCGTGAAACATAGCTGAAGTGATGCCTGTCAGGTTTGTACTGACCTTCGTTTTGTCTTTGTGTAACTTCTTCCATCTATCCATAATGCATGTGCTCCCTTCCCATGCAAATATATCTTTCTCATGCTGGCTGCTTCCTGAAGGGAATCCGGAATAATCAGAGCAAACTGTGACATTAAAGTGACCACAACAGCCCGAGGTGTGTGTGCAGCTCGGAAGTTCATCCAGGCATGTTGTCATAAAGTCTGATATTACCGGTCCAACTGGGAGAGAATACTGGAAGGAACCCCTCAAAGATCTAGACACCATCTCAAGTTTTAATGATTTTCCTTTCATTCTTGTGGTGCATACTTTCTGTTGCTCCCACCGATTTATCTCTGCAGCATTAAATAAACAATAAAAAGAAAGGTTGAGTAGCACTGGAACAGTTGGCGCCAAACAACCTCGGCATCCACAGCCTCCGGCTCTGTCTGTCCTAAAACGTGACTCTGCTGTTGTCCACATATTTTACATCAAGACTGATGTGCTTGAGGGATCGACACCCAAGACAGAAAATCTAGTGCAATCCATTACAATGATGCGTTACTTTGAAAAGTAAAGTTCTCCACAGAGCTGGCGTGGATGAAAGCTACCGCTGCTGAGAGGACGTGAAGGTCACACCAGTCTGAGCCAAGGTCCTCATTTCCTAAACTCTGCCTTGTAAAGAACCTTTCAGCTGAAATCTGCATAAAAACCGACAGCGTGCAGAAAAATGTACATGCTCCTTTGTACGGAGCATGCACAGCCGCGTCAGCAGTGATAAATCCCAAATATTGAATATGGCTGTGAATGTGCAGATTTACATAAACACCGATTCCAACCGTGATCGTGCCCTGGACTGGCCTCTACGCACCTCGATGGCCTCTCAGGAATGGGAGCGAGTTACTGGCACAGCAGAAGCCAAACTGACCGCAGGACGTGAGCTGATCGGCCTCTCGTTCCTCTCTGTCCGAGCTGGTTTTAAATAAAATGCACGTTAGCGTGTGAGGAAAACTCTGCGTTACTCTGACAATTTGCCGCTTTGTGGTTTCAGTTCATTTGGCAGCACCTGTGTTGACACGATGGCAACAATTACACTGATTTGTAACGCGCGGGCCTCATTGTGATTATCTCCGTCACCAGAGGCATCAGCATCACAGCTTCATGCCGTCAAACGTACCGGGAAATCATTTAGGAGCTGAGACCGTCTCATTACGCGGAGCGGTAATGCATCGCTCCTGCTCTTCATTCGAAGAATAAAAGCCGAACCGTGTTACCCCTGCTGGCTCAGAGCTGTAAACACATGGCTCACGTGTACAAGGAAGCAGTTCTGCATCTCGTGATTAAGAGCTGCTTCTCATTTCGGCCCGTTTTCTAGTGGGTTGGCAGGGCTTAGTCATATAAAAGCCCAGGAGACTTGCATTGATCGTACTGGCTCTGACTCATCTTGATGATATGGGGTTAACCTGTAAAGTCAGCCATTCTTCTATTTATATGAACTGTAAACAGTCAAGGTTCTCTCTTTAATTTGCAGTTTGATTAATTTGCCAGTAGAGAGCGAGAGGGACACTCGTCTCTCTTATATGTTTGATCTGTCTGTCTGATTGTGAGGGACTCTGAAATTGAGTTATTTGTGCGCTCGAGCCTGCAGTTAGTTTGACTGAAGAAAGTCACCTTCAATTTTTGACATAATCACTCTTCATTTGAAACATCCCCCCCTTTTTGTGTGGGGAGAATTAAATTCCTGGCAAAGCTGAATCCGTGATGAGAACACCCAAATATTAAAACGCGCGGGCACGGAAAAACCAGTGGAAGTGGAAGAGAATAAACCGAATGGGTGATGGTGATTAGATGCTTTCACAGAGATGTCGGTCACCGCCAAGAAACGTCATCGTGCCCAAATGATGTTCCTCATGAACGGTGTGTTTCATTGCGGCTGAAGTCCCCATCCAGCTGTGCTCCTTAACATATTTTCTTATGTTTTTGTTGGAGCGAGTGTAAAATAGTGGCCCATTAAGAAACCAGCAATCGCTTGGAGCCATTTCCAAGCTTCTGCTTCTGCACTATTAAAATCCTGACAGGGTGTTATTTCCACTGGGGATGGTGGAACGCATCGCCTCGGTTTTCAAAACCTTTTTTTTTTTTCTACTTGTTTAAAAGGCAGCATTTTCCTTTACAACAGAATAGGTTTTCAACCTATTTGAATAACATTCTTGAAAATGATTTGCCTTCTGTCTTTCCTTGGAATCCCAGACTTATTTGATTCCTGCTAAACTCGGTGGGGGCTGTAATATGTGATGCAGGCCTCTTTGTTCTTTTGAAGGGAGTTGGGTCATGTTAACGTGCTGTAAAATGCTGCTGGGATCCGCACATTCATCACCCTAGTGTACGGATGGACGAGACTCTATTCAGGCCTCTATTTATTTATTTTTATTTGTTTTACAGATTTATCTGTCTTTTATGTTCACCTGATTTTGTCATGATTCTGTCTTTTTTCATGCTCATGTTTTGTGTTTCCTGTTTTATTTTGTTAAGTTCCTTGGTTTCCTGTTTTGCGTTGCGCCATGTGTTGTCTTCCCTTGATTGCTTATTGGTTTCTCCTTGTGCACTTCGGCCTCATTAATTTCACCAGCGTCTCGTCATCCCTCTGCCCTCTTGTGTGTATATAGCCCTGCCTTTCCCTTTGTTCCCTGTTGCATTGTATAGCCTTCAAGCTTTTGTTATCTTGCCATGTCTTCTTGTGGTTGTTTTCCCTTTGGGTTTCAGATTTTCTGTCTGCAGCACCTTTTGTTCCAATTTCTTGTTTTCATTAAATACTTTTTTGCCTCGACCCCCCGCCTCACGGCCTGCTGTCCTGACACTCTCAAGCATGGACTCTAGAAGACATCTGAAAGCGTCTTTGTGTGCCAGGCACAGAGACGTCCTGAGTGTGAGTGGGGTGTCCGTGGGTTGGACTAGTTTTCTCTAGCGTGGGAGAGAGTTCGTCATGCGATTGACTGGCTTCCCGAACTCGAGAATACACGTGTCCACTCGGTGCAAGTCCTCATGAAGTTGACCATAACCGCACATCCCCAACTGAACCACATTCCTGTAACAACTTGACACACAAAAATAGGAAAAGGCCCCTTTCTAGGACGTCAAAATGCTAGACAGTGTCTCCTCTTACATAAGTCTAAGGCGCTCATGTCCAGTAAATCATCAGTCATCAGAATTACCCCAACAATGCTTTTATCTCACTTTTGGTTCCCATCCACAAAATATTAAACTTAAGTAGTTTCCCAACCGCGTCACGTCCTGCTCTGCAAACAAGCTGCAATTTAAAATCTAAACTTCATTTGAGATAATTATGTGTGTTATTACACCGGTTGCTCATAATCATCATGCTTTTGCCGGCGTCCTCTGAGGCGGGAGGGGAGGGATTCATATCTCCTCAATTACAGAACGTCGAAACATGTTTTAAATGCAACTAAATGACTGCGACAGAGCGACAGTGGTTAAGTGCAGTCCCTGTTATTAAACAGGGACTGCTAACCGGGAGAGAGAGAAAGAACGTCGCGATGCTTTTTAGAGATGTTCGACTTCTCTCCAGGTGAGGGAAGCTCCGGCGGACTGGACTGAGTCCACGGCTCATTAGAGCCACAAATAACTGTTATCTGTTTTCTCCCAGCGTGCAATGAGTGCGATTTCCTGGAAGCAGAGGGCTCCCAGCTCGCCTGACGAGACAGCGTAGCTTCTGCTGGCTCCCCTCGTTTGGGGATATTTATTTAAACTAGCTCTTGGAGAGTAATGTGAAAATAAAACTCATGTACGCAAGCTCTGATTCAAACTCGCTAGAAACTGAGCTGGTGTCAGCGCAGTGGCCTCCAGACCAAATGGCTGATTATTCCCTTTTTCCTTCCTCAATTTGACTTTGAGGCGAAGGCAGTCAGAAAGCTAATGGCTAAAAAGGAAAGAAAACTGCAAAAGATGGATGTAGTGCCTCTGCAGGGTTAGAGCAGGAAAATAAACATATTTGGGGAAGTGATTTTCATGTCATATCTGGAGGTAAATGTGCTGTGGTATGCCGGTTATGATGGCGTTAATGCTAACTTCCCGTGTCTGAGGAAAGTTTTTCATTCTTTCATTTTTAGTTCTTATCGGTCAAATTCTCCCCCTCCATCTTTGTTCTTCCTTTGTGACTAGAAAGCAGCCTTTGTGATGCTGACATTGCGTGTCCTTCGAGATTCCTCATGAGCTGTCAGGAGCTGCTCCCTGTCTGTGCTGCTCAGGTAACAAGCTGCCCATGTGACAGGAATCAAGCTTGAGGGAGCGAGCAGCATCTGCAGTCTCGGCAGCATTTCTTTTTCTCTGATCTCCGGTCCTTGGTGTAAAACATATATCCTATTTTTTTTTCTGTGTGTGTGTGTGTATTTGATTGTTTTTATGTGTGCAAATCAACAGGAGAGCGGGCCAGTAAAGAAACCATTCTGACATCACATACTGCCGTAGCAGATGGCGCAGCACGTCAGTCCGTTTAGTGCGCGTGACAGACAGCTGACTGCGAGGCCTTATGGCATTGCTTCACTAATTAAGTCTAGTTTCAGACTCATTCCATCCTCTGGGAATAACACAACTGTTAAAGACATTCAGCGTGATGAGCCTTGTCAACCGGCATACAGTGAACTACCTCCAGCTCGGGTTCTGCTCACTGACAGAAAAAAAGTTCTGTATTTAGTGATCATGTGTGACTGTCACTTTGTTTCTTTTTCAAGGATGTTTAATTAATTTTAACTGTACAAATATTATCCAGCTTGGTGGCTTCATATCAATAAGACTGGAATCAGGCTTTCAGATTTGATGCCAGTGATTAGGACCCTCTTAACAAGTGAGTTCTGGAAGAACCTACCTTATTTAAACTCTTGATATCTCCCGTTGTCTTTGCTACTGAGATATCCACTGATGCACGGTATAACATTATGACCGCCTGCCTAATATTGCGTAGGTCTGGACGTGGGCCTTCTGAAGGTCTCCTGCGCACACCTGTTACTTCGGAAATAGAATAATGACTTCAGTAGAAAGAAAATCAGAGGGAGGGCAGACCGTCCCAGTGTGGAAAATTCAGTTACAAAGCAATCAGAGAGAGCAAATGTTTGAAAGTTGTCGTGGTGCTGCCAGCTGTCCTGGCCGACGCAGTTTTCTCTTCTCAAATGCGGTGTACAGCCTCACACCAACATCCCACCACAACCAAACCTCATCATTAGTTCATAAAATGTTCACCACTTACAGTCATTCGAAGAAGAAGAAGAACTTGGAAATTGCTTGTCTGTGTGACATACACTCAGCAGCCACCTTCCTAGTAAAACGTTGGACCACCTTTTGCCTTCAGTTTTCCTAATTCTTCGGCATACTTTCAACTAAGGTGTTGGAAACATTCCTTGGAGATTTTGGTCCATATTGCACATCTATGACGCCAATCTCCTGTTCCACCACATCCCAAAGGTGCTCTATTGGATTTATATCTGGTGACTGTGGAGGCCATTGGAGTACAGTGAACTCATTGTCATGTTCAAGAAACCAGTTTGAGATGATATGAGCTTTGTGACATGGTGCATTATCCTGCTGGAAGTAGCCGTCAGAAGATGGTCCACTGTGGTCATAAAGGGATGGACATGGTCAGCAACAATACTCTGGTAGGCTGTGGCATTTAAACCATGCTCAGTTTGTAGTAAGGGGCCCAAAGTGTGCCAAGAAAATATCCCTCACACCATCACACCACCACCACCAGCCTGAACCGTTGATACAAGGCAGGATGGATCCATGCTTTCATGTTGTTTACGTCAATTTCTGACCCTGCCATCTGAATGTCGCAGCTGAAATTGAGACTTGTCAGACAAGGCAACGTTTTTCTAATCTTCTATTGTCCAGTTTTGTTGAGCCTGTGTGAACTGTAGTCTCAGTTTTCTGTTCTTATCTGACAGGAGTGGCAACTGGTGTGGTTTCCTGCTGCTGCTGCTGCTGCTGCTGCTGTCTTTTAATTGCAGCCACGTGATTACCTAATTAGCTATTTGTGTTAACAAGCAGTTGAACTAATAAAGTGGCAAGTGAGTGTATGAGGACAAGAAAAATTTATTTCAATTACATTTCCAACAAAAGCTCCAACACCCTTGATCTCTAAAGTCACCCTCCCTTGCAGAAGAAATGATTTATTTTAAGTGTGCATAATTAGTAACCAGTCCTCCATTCCTTGATTCATCCTGATATTATTCTCTTCACAGATCCCCACATTATCCTCAAGCACTCCTTGATACGATGCAGGGTTCATTCAATAGCTGTCTGAAGGACTGGAAGTTGACTATTCCAGTCAGACCATAACATCCTTACCACAATCCTTCACAGATGGAATGAGGTTCTTCTGCAAGCCGCTGTGGTCTGGTCCCAAATATGTCTACCATCACCGGGGCCAAAACAACTCTGTGTGTGGTTTGTCTGTCTGGAGCACATTTTCCAAAAGGGCCTGGTCAGTCACTCATTGTTCATCTTGAAATCTTGAAATCTCTGAATTTGTTGGAGAAACCTGCCCTGGGCAAACTGTCATTTGAAACTACAGTGGTTACAGTGACGTGATTTATCAAAAAAAAAAGAAGAGAAAGGTTTAAATAAGAGATGTTCTTTGTATCACTTCTGAAGGAGGCCTTAATCACTGACATCACATCTGAATGCTTGATTCCAGTCCTAATGACGTACAGCCACTGCAGCACAGAGATGTCTGTCACAGTCATGAGCACTTCTACAAACTGATGTCTTTGAAACTAGTTTTTACTTTTTGGTTGAGAGGATCTTTTAATATGTTTTGTCATAACCACATGTCCAGACCAGGAAGCTCGACAGTAATGACTTCCTATAGAGAACGTCATGAGCTCCAGCACTGTCAGCAGAAAGACGCAAGTCGTTGCAGGGCTTTGATTATTTATTTATTACTACGTTCTCTCGCTGTCACAGAGACGCAGCAAACTGAATACAACAAAAGCCTCAGAGATCCAGTCCCAGGAAGAAGACTCAAGACCTGGGTTTAAGAGGATGTTGGATGTGAACCCATGAATGAGGACAACACCAGTTACACTGTTGGTAGTAGACGCTGTGATGAAATCTGAAGGTTCCTAGAGATGCTCTGCTCTGGGGCTGAATTTGCTGGAGTGCCCTGTTCGTTTGAAACCAACGTTTCAGCGTGACAGTTTATTTTTAATAATTTAAGATCAATATAAATCACTTGGCGGACTCATAAGAATAAAAGATTTAAGGCTGAAGTCTTTAAAGGACTCAACAACAACAACAACAACAATCACTGAACAAGTGAAGTACATAACCTGAGAATACATCTTGTAACAATTCACTGCTCTGATGGGAAACTTTTGGATCTGGCATTCATTCACTAGACATGTACCAGCCATCTAGACCAGACCAGACCCATAGCAATGATACTCTTCATGGCAGCAGGATGCAGAGTTTAGGAACAACTAAAAAAAAAAAGAAAAACAAATATGAAGAACAGGTGTTGACCTGGCCTCCAAATTGACAAGATCCCAAACTGATCAAGTATCTGTGGGATGCACTGGAACAAGCCTGATCCACAGAGACCCCTCCCCTCAACCCATATTCCACTTTGCTCTCTCTGATTGCTTTGTAACTGAATTTTCCACATTCGCAGATGCTCTGCTCTCCCTCAGATTTTCTTTCCACTGAAGTCATTATTCTATTTCCGATGTATCCGAATGGGTGTGCACGGCCTGAGATGTTAGTGATGACGGGTAAATAATGGGAAAACAAAAAACAACAAACCAAAAATAAACATAAATCAAGCTTTGGACTTGTTGCCGGAATCAGTTTGTTGCGTCGGCGCGATAGCGAGAGAACAAACGAAAGCCCTGCAATGACTCTGACCTTGGTGAAACTTTACTTTTCAGTTTTAGTTGACAGTGGTACATGGATTGGTGAAATTCTTTTATGCATACACACACACACACGAAGCATTCCTATCACCACAGGCACCTTCACCTATTGCACCTTACTATTTCTTTCAGCCTTTGGTATTTCTCCAGCATCGCGTGTTCCTTCAGTATTGCTGCAGCTATCGCCACACTTAACTACCACTATTGTAGTTAGCCATCACAACTTTGTATGTAGTATAACAATGACAACATTTCTGTGATTTCTCAGTGTTAAACAAAAGGGTTTGCTTCTTTTGTGTTATTTCCTATTCGCCCACCAGGTGGCAGAGTCCTTCTAGTGGATATCAGGACCTGCAGATGCGTATTTAGCACACAGTCCAGGTTCTTGCTCTGAGTTTTACAGAGAGCGTGAGTGTTTGCTTTCCTTTGTGCTTACAGAGTGAACACTGGGCACACAAACCCTGTAAACTTCTAAACTGGAAGCGTTCCGACACAAAATACACAAAGCTGCGTCCTTACCTCAGGCCATTGAACTGAGACCATCTCGTGTCAGCGCACAACACTTCACTCATTTGAAACTGAATGCTTTTTAATGAAATAAAGTCTCATAGAAACATTTGATTTCGTATCCAGTTTACAGCAGAAGCACTGCGACAGACTTCTTTCTGAGTTCATGTCAAGTGAAACCGGTAGCATGGAGGGTCCGTAGAGCCACACGTGGAATCTCCCAGAGTAATGCTCTCATGTTTACCATCTGTGTTAGTATGACAGTTCATTTTTATTATCATGGGTGTATGGTAAAAACATAATATATATTTATATATATATATATTTACGAAAGGAAATTATAATGAGGAAGAGAAAATCAAAACGAGGCTGTCCTGGATATACACACTGGTATTTGTGCTGTAAAGCACTTTGCTAGATAATCCCAGCTCTGCAGGCGAACAAATCAAGTCAAATCCTCTCTGAGTATTTGTCATATTTGCTGCTCTCAGAGAGGTGGTCCCAGCCCCGAGGCTTTCATTACTGTTCACTGTTGGATTTCACAATGAATTGTCATGTTTTCTCCAGCGACTTCTATTGTGTCACCATGACTCAACAGCAATTCACAGTGTGGCTGGTTTATCAAAGAGTCGGGGGGGGGGGGCTACTCAGTTCCCAACAGAACACTTGGTGAAAAACTTCTCTTTCGCAGCCCCCTGCCGATCCAGTCGTTGAAAGGACTACCTCCTTAACCTAACCGTCTGGGATCATCATCTGGGGAGGTATTCCCGTGGAAGTCCGCTTAAGTTCCTGCTCTGCAGCGCCTGGTCAACGGTATGAATGAAGGTGTCAATCATCTGCCTCATGTCAGGGGTGAACGGGTCGAAGGAGGGCCGCTGGGACCCCGAGCGCTTGAAATGCCCGTCTTGGTTGCTCTGAGCGCACAGCAGCCTCTCCTCAGTCATGGTCACGTTCAGAAAGGCAGTGATGAGACGGAGCTGGGGGAGAAGAGATCTCTGGAGCTCCTCGTAATGCACCACCAGCAGCCGGTGTCCAAACTTCAGCCAGCTCAGGGCGTGGGATGCCCACCAGGGGGCATAGCTGGAGACAAATTCTGGCCATTCTGCCGGAAAAGATGTCACAGGTGAAAATTATTTACTGCTGCTTTTACCGAGCTTCACACACAGATATCAGTTACTTTTCTTAGAGATGATTTATGTTCAAATGGCGGAAATCAGCCTGTTTCGTATCATTTAAAAAAGCCGACACAGCAGTTTCAAATCCACAATGTGGGAATCTTAAAAACACCCCTGAGATTTTTATTTTAACAACCTCTGTAAATGTGAGAGAAATTCAGTCTCAAAACACTAGTGGTTATGACAAAGGCTGTTAAAATAAAAACACTGGAGAGTTTTTTTTTTTAGATCAGTGTGGATGGGAAACTATTAACTGGTGTTTTTAAAATGTTATGAAACCAGACGATTCATTATCATTTTTGCATCTGTAAGACTTAAAAAAAACAAAAACAAAAAAAAAACAAACAACTAAATTTAATTTTATTTAGCAGTTGTTTGTGGAACTGGTTGCTAATAGTAGCACATATTATGCTTCTGTTTGCAGCTAAGAAATATTACAGTACAGTGTGACTGTGTTGGTTTACCAGCCTTCAGTCCAAACTTATCTGCGCATTATGCAGAGAACTTGCTGTCAGCAGTTTTATTGGGTCAAAAAAACAACTTTTTGCACAACTTTCTGTTTAAAATGTGAATTTTCAGTGCTGTAAAAACACACGAGCTGTTCCCCCCACCGCTAACACACAAAATGTTGATACCTCAAAACCTCTGTAAATATAATCCAAATTAGCGAGAAAAACCAGCAGAGGTACAGAAATATACTATTGGGGCTGCATTTGGGTCAAGGAAGTGTTTTTTTTTTTTTTTTTTTTTTTTTTTGGTTAAATATATTGGCTTCCTTGTAGCAACTGTGGTTGAATGCTTAAGAGTTACTGATTGGCCACCTGAGTGTGTAAAGATGCATCCCTCATCTACGCAACGGAAATCCTTTCAGAAAGGATATGTACTGTGTTACCATGGTATAAAAGAGGCCACAATTGCTGGCGTCACTAGAAATAGAAGGACGTAAGTGTGAGTGTCACAGACGCTGAATGACCTCAGGTCTGCGGCTGCTGTAACAACCACAGCAGAACATTGCGCACAGGAGCCATAATCCACTTGACTCTATCGAATGTATTACCTTTACTCTTCCACTGTGCATCTGTGGCGTGCCCTAGGTGTCCGGCACACTTGCGGTTGAATTCAGCCATTAGTGAGCGGTAAGGGTTTCGAATCAGCAGGATGGCAGAATCAAACATCTCGATCTCTTTCTGACCGCTTTCGTGGGTCTTTACGCAGATGCTGCGTCCGCTCTTCCAGTAGTCCTTCTCTCCTTTGAAACCTGCCACCCATGAACACGTAAATGGACAATGTTCAGCCGCGGCGCGATATTTCACCATCGCATAACCGTTTATTTCAAGAGTATGCCAGGCCTGACCCACCTCTGTTGTACAGAGTGCCATCAAAATAGAAGCTGCCTGTGTAGTAGCCAGTCACGAGCTCAATCAGGTGCCGTACCCAGGTGTTGCCTGCACCAGGAAAACTAGAAAGAGCCACCAGGGAGCTGGATCTCTGAGGCAGAAACATCCTCTCTTTGCACCTGGAGTCTAGATGGACAGTTTTTGTCAGCCGTTTCTGCCCCAAATGGATTCATTCTCAGGGCAGTAACAAAAAAAAAAAAAAGGCTTATGTGACAGAAATTGCGGCATGATTGCAGGACCAAAGAAGTGGATCAGAGTGAGAGATTTTAGAACGTCTGGGACAAACATGGCTTTTAAGTGTAATTTCCTCCTCTGTCATTCACTCTGCGGTCTTCCCCTGAGAAAATAACACAATGCTCCCTGACAGCGTCGGCGTATAGACTTGTTTTATCAGGGACTACTTTTACAGGCCATTTTGCAGGAAGAGAGCGAGGCTGGAACTTTAACTGTGGTGTGTGATGCGTAAAAAATACTGACATGGCGGAATGGGATGGGGATGAACTAGTGAACTCATCATTGCATTGTCCCGTCTCCCACTGGAAAACCAATCAGAAAGGGCCTTTACATTCACCCCGCACACCACTGCACATGTATATTAAATGTGTATATTAAATATCTCACCGAGCACTGGTGTGTGATACACCTGATAGTGGTCGTGCTCAGTGGAATTGGTGGAGCGGTTCAGAGCAGCCTTCTCCATACACTGCTGGTTCTCCGACTGCTGGTTGAGGTTGAAAACAGATGACGTCCAAGTACAGAAACAGTGGGGCTTCTTGAGCACAGCCAGCGGGAGCTCCTGCAAACCAAAACCATAAAAGTTTTTTTTTTTTTAATGACTCATCATGCCCATCTTTCCATCCAAAGACTTCTGTTCCCAGGTGATGTGTCGGCTTGGTTCAGCAGGAAAGTCTGCATCACTTCCCCGCTCCACGCTTCATTTTTGTTTATTATGTTTTTCTCACGTTTCCAGCCACCGAAGGTCAGAACACTCAATGTCAATGCATTAGGACACTGCAGTGATTTGTTTTAGAAAACTTATGTATGCATGCAAACAGCACACAGTGCGGATTAATCACACTGCGGCTACCGCTGGAAGATCTACAACAATTCTAGCAGCTATTTCTGCTTTTAGAGATACAGCTCTGTCCAGTAAGATCTCAGTGCAGTAATCTTCTTCTCATTAAAGCCACATTAAAGTTTAAATACTTAGCAAAATCCACTCCTGGAACTCCTGGGAGAGGAGAGAGTTCTCTGAGCTGTAAAACCACTGCCACGCTAGTGTGTTCAGCGAGCTGATCGCCGGGTCGGAGAAGCAATTCTCACCTTATCAGTGCAGGTCTCAATGCAGGACTGTGTGGTTAGGTTCGGCTGAAAGGAGTAGATGGGGAAGGTGCCGATGGTGCTTTTCACCAACTTGAAGCAGCCGCTGTAGTGAATGTTTCTAACTGCAGAGAGAGACAAAACACACATGAGGAGGTTTAGCAACAGCGGCACACAAGTAACTTAAAAAGCCTTTGACAGGATTCCCCAGCACTGACCTGCTTTAGGAAGGATTCATTTATTCTTATCATATCAAGGGTGAATATCTGAGAAATGTCTGCAAGAGCTACTTTCCTGCGTTTGACTGAATTCTGATAGGCTGTTTACCAACTCAGCATCTAATCTCCAGAGACACTGAAGCTTCCAGTCGTGCATGTTAATGTTGTTTATGATTATGAAATACTTATATAATGGAGTCGACCATGCAAGAAACAGCAGGGTGTGCATATGTTTAAACCGCTGAAAACACTTTTAAGAGAAATCTATTAGATCAGCTTTACAGAGTAAAAACAACACATATTAAAAATATGTGCTCATATTTAAAGAGTCCTTCCATTTATATACTATATGTATATACAGCATATGCTTAATTTAATCAAGTCTAATGTGTTATAGTCTGCTGAGGTGATAGGATTTGATGGATTTGTGTAGCCTGGAAGCCAAATGAACTTCCTTGCCCACACTATTTTGGGGTTAAAAGATGGTGTTGAGTCACTGGGAACTGATAATTCTCTGGCAAAGATCAGCCAGGTCAACCAGTTGAATTTGTGTACAACCAAATGGCTCTGACTGGTGGAAGGACCAATCCAATACTTATCCAATTTGAAATTGGGTATGTATGGCCATGCCAAGATTTTTATGAAACTTTTTAGAGACTCTGACTGAAGGTCACCAGACATGCTGAAACGCATGATGAGTGGGATTTTATGAAAAATAAATCTAATGAGCCTAAATGATAAAGGCCAATCACTTAGATAACTCAACACATCTTTGGTGGAGGACATTTTCTCAATAGACAAAATAATACATCGAAATACAAGAAAGTATAGGACTAGGTTATATTTCTCTTATTATAAGCTAAAGCTTTGGATGGAAAAAATAAATAAAAATTTCCCCCGTGTCTATGGCACTCAGCCCCTAGTCTATTCATTCCTACAAAATATAATGACAGCTGGGCACTGTGGCACATATGAGTAAACAAATAGTGAATTTGCCGGGTCTATTTTCAGCCTCATATTTTTAATGTGCTGTACATTTTTTTTTTCTAAGGTTTCATTACACTAAAATAAGAGGATGCATTTACATCAGCTCCTCTGCCATGTCACATTTTCAAACCTGATGAGACTGGTGACGACAGCTCACAGAGAGTTGTCACAGTAATGCAACGCACCACACGAGCTTTCCATGTGAGCATGAGACAGAAAAAAAAGGCTGAGCAGTGATTGATAGATTTGTCACTTCTAAACAGAGCTCGAAGGAATGCGTCTCAGCTCCCAGCATTTTGTGGAGAGAGACAAAATGTAATTCTGTTGTTAAATAACTTCTGGACTAGTCGATTAGTTGACGCTTTATGCACAATGTCGACTAGTCACTGATCACATGACAATAACAACATGGACACCTCCGATTAGACAGGTGAGTATCGCAGTGGGGCGTTGCGGCACATTGGCAGCGGTTCTTCAAGTGGAAATACTTGACTATAGATGAAGCCATTCTACTGTGACATGCAAAACATGTAAGTCAGTCCTGCAACACAACAAAAGTAGCCTCCTGTAGCTAAAAAGGCTAATGCTAGCGAAGGAAGCTAGCTATTTCAGTCAACAAACATCTTATCTAAACTCGGAGAAAGGATAAGGCTGCAACGGTGCTGTGGATTTTTGTTTTTGTCCTTGATGTCAGTGAATGCACCATGCAGGAGACAGAAGTTATGGTAGAGCTGCATTTCATTGATGGACCTTGGTTATTCATTATTTTTTATTATATACTGGCTATTTATTGTTATATATAGTTTGTACATATATTTGAATACAGTCAAGCTAAAAACTCCTTCTTTGCCAGAGGTGAACATTTTTGTCCAATATTGCCCTCAACTTAATATATACATACAGCAATACTGAAATATTTTTTTCACGCGCCTCTAAATCATCTAAAAAGTCGAACATCAACTTCACTGAGGCATCGTAATGATTTGCAAGAACACTTTGAAATTAGTAGCACTACACACTTTATATATAAGGTTTCTGGACAGACATGGATGTAAAATGTAGCTTGTTTAGCGAAGGCATTCATCCGCAAAGCAATTATTCTAGTTTTCTCTGAGGTCATTTCACAGTGGAGTGAGGAGTAAGTCATGATTTAATCTCATATACACACGGATACTACAAAAAGCAAAGAAAATCCTCTTTTGTGTATAGTTCACTGGTTTAAAAATGTTCAATGATTCCTGCTCTTGTGAGAATTTCCAGCAGCACAATGGTGTGTTTGAACCCACCATCGGATGACAGCGTTAATGTAGGAGCACTTGAAGGACTGGAACCACGTGAATTTTGCACAGTACATATATGTATATGTTTTAATTTGCTTTGAGAATTTAAGCTCAGTTATCTCTTTGCTTGTCCGTGCAGAACCCCCACAGTGAAGCTTGTGCCGAGAATAAATAGTCAACCGTGATGTGTCTTCCCCGAGGGGAAGTTGACTCACATTTTCTGTGACCTGGCAGCTGCTCCTCCACCTTGTAAATGGAGAGACGTCCCACGCCGCCGCAGGGAGAATCCCTCTCGCCCCGACACACCAGACTGCAGTCTTCCTCCGGAGCCCGTGGGCTACTGATCCTGTTTCCACAGTGGCACTCTGCTCCGAACTCCAGACCGGCAAACTGGTACCCACTAACCACACGCAGATAAACACGGTTAGGCTGTTGCCCTAGCAAAGGGCTGTCCACAACCTCAACCTATTCTTTCAGATTTCACCATTCCACTGGACTTTAGCTGACATTTCAAACTTATCATTGAACTCAAACTGCCACCGTTTAAATCTGCTGCGATATTCGTCAGTACTCCTCCTGCTGCACTCATCTGACTTTGTAATGCCCTCTCCTGGCTGAACTGCACTCACCTCTGATCTGTACTTTACATATCAAGGTTTTTGTGACTCATTCGCCTTTCTCTCCCTTTATCCCGGCTCCTTGGGAAAAACAGAGACCCCATCAAAACTGACCTTTTCATGCACGTCCTTTGAAGCTTCCCCATAAATTGCCTTGACTTTTTACTTTTGCTCAACGTGGTAATTGGCCGGCTCAGGTAACAAGCACGAGTGCTTTCAATGCGTATGGATGGAGGGTTGTTACGTGTGCACACTCAGAGGGCTTCAAATGTAAGACGCAACTCTCAGCCTGACTGCATCCATCTGTCCTCCGCTGCTCTGTTTCAGTGGGGCTCCCATGCTTCCTCGCTGCTAACCTATAAAAAGGAATAATTCAAGCAGATCATTCCTTGAGATCGCTTTGAAACATTCCACCTGCCTCTCGATGTCATGTGTTTTTTTTTTGTTGTTGTTTTTTTCCCGGGTGGAACAAATCAATCCTGCTAATTCAGTTCAAACTGACCTACTCTGGGATTTTTACACCTCTGCCACATAAAAACCACATTGCTAACCACTGATTTATTCACCAAGTGCTGTAGTCAGCTCATTAAGCTTTCCAAGACTCGCACACCTCCCTCCTTCCTTCTTCTGAAACAGATCAAGCCTTCTGTCCTGGCTTGCTCTTCATTCTCCCCTTCTTCGCCCGCCCCCCTCATCTTTTACTGTCATCCAGCCACCTGGCTCTCCGCTAGATCCGAACACAGGAGGCATTCATGGAGGACTGAGATCCAAAGCCTTTACTCACACAGCAGGCCTTCTGTGGTCGCTTCGCAGGAGCCCGCGGTGAGCACATTACCTTTCTGAGCAGGTGTCTTGACACAGAGAACTGGTCATTTTGCGCAGGTCATAAAGCACCGTTCCTCCGAGGGCTCTGTCAGTTGCGTTGTGCAGGAAGCAGCCGATGTAGGTTCCTGCATGTGTCAAAAAAAAAAAAAAATACGATTAAAATGCTTCCAGGACTGAAAAGTCCTCTTATCGAACTGTATCCGAGCCTGCACAAAAATGCATGTATTTTTGCGGTCAATTCATATTATTTTTATTTCTTTAAAAAGAATTAACTGTAGCAGGAATTTGCCATGAATTATACCCGATATAACTGTTTATCTGTATTTATAAAACACTACACCTAATCCCAATGATAATAATTTGAATGATAATTGTGAATGCGCTTTGTTTTACACACAAACAAATACACACACAGTTAGCTGTAAATGGATGTTGACACACTCGTCTTTAACTCAATTTGGACATAAACCAGGCTTCCTCTGTCTTTAGTTTGGCTCTCGACGCATTCTCTAACAGCAGCGGTGCCAAAGCAGCCTGTGCATCATCACTACTCACGGTAATTATACACAGCAGTGTTTACTGTGTGCCATAATATCTAACTAATTTATAACATGACAAGGCCTGATTTATCCTCCCGTGTGCATTGCTCTTACTCATACATTACCACGAACCAACTTCCACCAGAACAAAAATCACGCCTGTGGAAAGAAGGATGCGACGCATAATAGGCTACGACAGACTATTATGATGTGCTGACAAGATTAAGGCTGCATATAAAAATGGCCCCCAAATTTAGTCTTTGATGTTATCCTTCACATTCGCACTGCCACATGAAACTCCACTCAGCTGACACATAAAAGTCTTCTTTCTAAATACCAGTTTCTGTGTGGAGCGTAGTGTATGCCTTTCTTTTGTCTGCAGACTTCATTTACATCTTTCCCCCTGGGTCTGTGGCTGGTATAATTTTAGTTATATGCTAGCTGTTTTTACTCATGCAGACGCTGTATACTGTATGAGCAGCCCGAAGTGTGCACGCGGTGCATGCACATAAATCCCCCTCTCACCCCCCCACTGTTGGTTTTGTGGTTTATTTCACAATCCCTAGTAAGAATTTGTATTTATAGGTATTTTGCAGGTTTCAAGGACACTACGGATTTGGCTCCCAATTTATGTTTATTACCAGCGTCGACATACGCGAATGGCAGCCGATCAAAGAGAGGATTTAAAAAGTGTTGAAGGACATGCAGAATGTGACTGGGACTGGAGAGACGCGGCAGCAGCAAGGTGCACAGTGAGAAAGCAAGCAATGGACCGTGAAATCTCTGGCAGACCGAGCGTCATCATATCAAATTCGTGATTCAATCAGTCCTCAGTCCATGTCCTCTGAAGCCCGTCCAGCCTGTTGTGCCGGGGCGAGGCTGAGTCACCAGCCACATGTGCCTCGGGAGACAAACGCCGGAGAGCACCACCAGCTGCTGCCTGAAAGTGCTAACAAAAGCCCGTAGAAAAAAAAAGAAGTATCTCGAGAGGCATCACCCAAGGTGAGACCCGCCGTCCCTGCCCCCCTCCCACCTCAACCGCCCAATGAGGCCGGTCATTGCTTTAATCAAAGTGAAGGAGAAGCCCCAGGCAGCTGCAGCAGCGGGTTAATGGAGGAAAGCGGTCTGAATTCCGAGACATGATAGAAGTGACTGCACTCAGGCCTGACACTGTGCTGCTTTCTTAAACACTAAGACAGATGGCCTGGCTGGAGCTGATTCTTCCCCGCAGGATTGAATGGAGGAGACTAATAGCAGCATGGCCAAGTATGAGGACATGCGCCACTGTCGCGGTCAGTAACTCTGTGCATCTATTAAAGTGGGCTGAAGGTGGTTCACGGCCTCTCAGCTGGATCCGCCGCACAATGGCCTCAGCGATGTGGCGGGAGTCATCTAAAGGACATTAAAGAGGGCCTCGGAGCGCGGCGGGCTGACCCAAGTAATGGCGAAAGGCGATCATCTCGAGAGGGTGATGCTGATACTGAAAGACTCCAAACAACTCCTGAATTCATCAGTGAGCCTGTGCAACCAATAAACTTAAGACATAAAACTTTGCAAGAGAATCAACACAAACTCTAATAACCTGAAATAACACAGAATATGGCTCCTCCTGTACAACTCCTGTAAGATTTCTTTCTTACTTACTCTATCTGCACGCCACTGGGTGTGCAATATATCTGACGTACTATGCACATCAAGGAATTTGTGGCTCATCCCTGCGAGGCATAGAGTTTCCAACAGCAGACATAAAGTATTATGCATCTTTCACTTTCGTTATAGAATGTTTGAATAGGTAGGGCTCCTGAATCTATGAATATCACGCGCGTGAAAACTTTTCTATCCATCTGGCCGTGACATGTTATTGCTGCTCCGCACTCTCTGTGGAATCAGCCTCTGAATAAGGACATGATAAGCCACCGAATAAGGAAAACATTGATCTGACATTACATCATAGTCAATGAATAATGAGTGACCGCGGTGCAGAAACACCAGAGAGCCGAATTTAGCCTCGCAAGAAGCGAGGTTCCCGACTTATTTTGTGTGTTATGTAGCAGCGGTTTGCCGCCAAATTAATAATCAAATTTGGGAAATTATTGTCTTTGCTTGTTCTATGCAGCCAGTGATTTATGATCAGATTTGTTTTAAAGCTCTCTGATAATCGGCGTTGACCTCAGACATGTGGGCTCTGGTCCAGAGACTTCAGCTGTGAGATCTGGATAACGAGATTGTGTCGGATGGATGAGATCTGCGCCTCGGCTGAACACCTCAGTATGGTCTTGATTTAGCGTCTTATATTTTCTGCTTGACTCGAAGTGAGCAGACACGTCTTACGTGTCGGCCTTTGGCGTTTTCCCCCTGCTTTTGTTCGACCGGCCGAGAAACTGCTTCTTAAACACCAGAAATACACTGTCATTTTAACTATGGTTTTTCATTATGATATTAATTGTTGGACACTAATTTGTTCTTTGGAATAACTGTCATCGGGTAAATGAATTGTTAGAGCCCAGGGTTACCTCTTCATATTACTCTTTTTGACCAGACAATAATCCAAAACACTGTTGGCCTTTTTACTTGACAATATGAAGAATGAGTTTAACTTATTAATAATATAATGTTGTTCTCATGTGGACATGCCTCTATACTATGAAGTGCTTAGCTTAGTTCAACATAAATTGCAAAACTGAAGGAAACAGCCGATCTGGCTCTTTTCAAGCCAAGGACTGAGCAGTATCTCTTATGGTTGCCAGTTAACGTGTGTTTATTCTACAGAAAATCCAAGCCGAAGAGCAACAACTTTAATTTGTTTGTTTGGCCAGGAGCAGTGATTTCCTGTAGCTCGACGACCAGAGTTTCAGTCATTCAGTTTTTCATGCGAACTAAGAGTCAGACGTCTATAGCCTCGCCGTGTTCACTCAACTGAATTTACTGTCCAATCAAAATATATCTTTATCAAACTAAACTTTTGCCAACATCGACTCCATTAATCAGTAAACTGACCTCTTTCTTTGTAAGTGCACTGTGCATGTTTTGGAATAACATCCCCAACAGCGGGGCCCTGCCATCTTCTGAATCCCTCAACCAGTCACTCTTCCAGGGCACAAAAGGCCCGGCTAATTTAATTCTGTGTCCTGGGTAATACTTTAAAAAAAAAAAAAAAAAAAAAAGACTTTGCCAGATGGCTTTTACTGAAACTGATTTCATTCCTGCCTCCCAACATTTTTCATCTGTATTACCCTACTTAGTGACTGAGCGGTCATGTAGTGTCTGTTTAAAAAAAGGATTAAGAGCTCTTGTAGGATGCTTTTCAAGAATGAGCTGGAAGAACAAATGCTCCACTAGCCGTAATTCCATTGTATTTATCATTTCAACAAAATGGCAAAGGCAGTGACAGGCGCCATTAAACAACAGAGTTCATCTCCAGGGATATCTCTAAGCACTGGAGTGTGGGGAAGGTTTCTTAACAGAGAGCTCAAGCAGGAAACGATATCATTTTTATCTTCATAATTACTAATTTATTTTCAAGGAGATACTTTGGCGCAAGTCTGACTTCTCCTCCTTGGCGAGAATAAGCGAGCTCCACTCCTCATCTGCAAGATCTAAAGCGCCCACAAGTAAAATGTCAAATAAATGTATAATGAAGCTCTTCTAAATGTTCTAAGGTCATAGTTATTTGTTCATAAATGTGGAATAAGGCCTGTGCAGTATGTGGCTCCAGTGCAGAGAGTCCGTTCCCTCGGCTCCTGGTCATCTTAGGTAAAGGCGTAAATCACAAAATAGAAAATAAATGGAACATTTGCTCCCTCATATATTATTCACCGCCAACACCACCGTCTCAGTCATCTTATTTCGGGGTATTTCAGTCCCACGTCCTCTCTTCTGCTGCTCTGCTTCAGATCGCAGGACTGTTTTTCCAGTGTTTGTGATATCTGCTTCAGCTCTGTCGCGCTACAGGTGTACAATGGCAGGAAGCAACTGGTAAATCCACACTAGCTTCTGGGAGAAGGTCACAAAAAAAAAAAACACGAGTCTATCCGATAATATGTCTTTTGGAAGATGTTGGTTGAATTGGCTGAGTTACAGCTGTACGTTTTAAGAATCTACAAGAACGGTTTTATTTCTGTGTTTAAGACTTATTAGACTCATTAGAGCCAGTGAGTTAGAAATAGTATTTAGCTCACTATCACTTTCAAGGTGTTAAATTCTCACTGGCACACCAATTAATTTAAATAGAGCAAACAGTGTCAGCGTTCAAATGCTTATATTAACTCATCAGTGCAGGCTAGTTAGCCCTGAGGAAGATGCAGTGTTTTCTGAGGTGGTTTACGATGAGAAACCCGAACAAAAGGCAACGCCAGTTCAACGCGAGGGCCAACCTAGCTCTGTTTACAGACACAGCTGAAATGTGTGTAGAATTATTTACCTTTGCGTCTGCTGCTCCTGGGGAGAGAAGCTCTCTGCTCTGGACTGTCTGGCAGCAGACTGTGAAACCAGCGGCGATGCAAGTGTTGGACCCCGAGGCTTCGGGAAGCGGGCCAGTGCCGTCCTGCCTTGGAGCCCCCTCCGGAAACAGACTGAACGGCGGCCCATCTGGAGCGCGCCCTCACGCCCAGGCCCGCCGCCCTGAGGGCAGTAGGGGGCGCTGCGAGAGACAGCAGGGGGGGCAGGCTGGAGAGGTTAGGCTGGGCCACTCGGACGCTGGAGCGCTGCAGGAGCAGGATGCTGCCGGCCATCAGATAGGCGATGCCCAGGCAGAGCAGCAGCATCTGAGCCCGCTTCAAGAGGCAGTGCAGCTTGTAGAGAGGCGCCACCATCCCTACACCGTTTACCGTCTCTACCCTCAGTGGAAGGCCATTTCATGAATTAGAAGCGAGATGATCTGTAACCTACTTAGAACCTCATAATTTTATAAAGAGCCGCGACATCCGGCACATTGTCTTGTTTTTTTTTTTTTGTTGCAACAGACTCCAATAGCAGCGTTGGAACGATGGATGCGTCACAGCAAAGAGGGATTTAATATCCAAGGCTGTGGTCACTGACTCCAGGAAGGATCCTTGGGGGAAAGCTGAGGAACAAAACAGAAGGGGGGGAAAAAACAAGCAGCTGGATTTAAAGCTCAAGTGTATTTCTCTGTATGTCAGCACAATCAAAGGGAAGGGAAGTATATGGCTGGTGGATTAGACGCACAGCTCATGTTGACATATGAGCTTGTGCTTCTGTCTTGCAGCATCTTGCAACACGTCCCTTGGTGTCTGCTATGTGGTTTTAAATCCACCCCCTGCCAATGCTTACTTTTGCTCTGAGTTCCCATCCTCTTTCTTTTTTATGTTTGCAGATTTAAATATATATATATATGTATAAAATTACCCCAAATCTAATACAGATTATAAATTGGACACATTTTCAATCCAGAGGTTCATCTTGGATTAGATTTATTTCAAAGCCAGAAATATCTCCCAACTTCACAATCAGAGCCTTGGTTATTTCAGTGGAATAGCATCATGTGATCAAAAACTGTCTAGAGAGGGTATTATGGGCGCTTATGAAATGGGGATTATCATATAACAGTGTGCAGGCCTCATACATGGAGAGGGGAATCAGAGATGAGTAAAAAACGAAATGAAAATGCAAAGATGAGATGTTGAAGATCTGTGAATAATTAAGATGTAAAGCGCCCTGGTGCTCACAGTGTTCTGTGAAGCCCAACACTTCACAGAGGAGAGGAGCAGTGAAGCGCAGCCCTGCTCTGATGTGTCTGATGTTGTGTCCGTTCATACTCATTTGATAAACCCGTTTTTTTCGTTTTTTTTTCTTACAGTCTAAACAGGTGTATCAGCAGCTATGTCAGTACACCCCTCAGCTGATGCCCCGCGGAATGAGGTTCTCCTCTTTCACAACCGATAATATCCAGTAAGGCTTTGTTGTGATGCCCTTCAGCTCCACTTTTCATCTCAGCCCCCCACCCTCCCACCCCACAAAAAAAGTAGGGGTGCGGTAGTGTTCCCGAGGACAGAAGCAACAGTTTGCACAATGAGCAGTCTCCCCACCGAGCCCCAGTGTCCAAGTTATGCTCAACTCCACGTTTTCACGCGCACAAAACCACGATGCTGCATTTTATCGAAAACTAAACCCACGTGTCTGATTCGATATGGGCGGTGGGTTGACGGACAAACGAATAACAGCGGGAGCAAGCACGCATCACCTATTTAAGAAGCCGAGGTCTTCCATCTTAAAACCCCTCACTGTGCCTCCACCATTTACAGTAGAGGATGCCTGAACGTGCGCCTTACCTTCAGCGGCGGCGCGGTGCGCACGGCGTCCTCATATCGTGCGATCACCCATCAGTTTATGGCCGTTCAGATCGCCGTTTTCCTTGCTTTATTGTCCGGCGAGGATCTCCTCATCGCTCCAGCATCTCCCAGAGCTGTTGTTATATAAGCCTGCCCTCTCTCTCTCTCTCTCTCTCTCGCACACACACACTCATTCTTCCTCTGTGTCGCTCCCCGCCAGCCAGTGCTGCTTTCCGTCGCTGTGAAAGGCTGGCACGGCGATATAAAGCACAGGCGGAATGTGTGCGCGTGCGTGCGCGCGCGCGCGCGTTGGATAGAAAGAGGAGTGATGGGGAGGAGGAGGGGGAGGAGGAGGGAGGGGAGGAGGGTAGTCGGTCTCATTTGCATTGGTGATCTGAACGCGTCACTGCTCCTCCGCTCTGCAAAAGGGAGATTCGTGTCCGCCGGTATAGTCCACAGTCTGCACTGCACACAAACGGGTCCTATGAACAGCGGCTTTACAGTAGCCTATCTTCAGACGCCGAGCTTCGTATCCACCGCGTTCTCTCTGCTGGACAACTGCCCGTCTTTAAAAGAGACCTCAACGGCAGTCGTGCTGCAGCTCACAGACGCCGTGAGTTTCAACTCACACTGTATACCACTCATCAGCCATTTGAAGGACATCTGCGCCCCGGTCCAAAAGACCTCGTTTGACTGAATCTGACTCTCATTAGTTGTTATTTTTCTAGCCTTCTTTTCTGTTGCCAAAGATCAAGCCCCAATCACACGGGAGCATATATCATGTTGCTGCCACACGTCCGAAGTCCCCACAGGAGTAAAGCTCCTGATAGGCCACACTGGTAGTATGATTGAGGAGTCCAGTCATTTGTCACCCTGACCAGTTTATTCTCCCCATTTATCGCTGTTCCCTTGTATTTAGCCATGGTTTAGCCGAAGCACTTAATATTGCCATGAGTCACGCAACAAGCATCTGTCAGCCGCGTTTGACGCCCCAGCGCTTCAGCACCACGAACAGCGCCTCGTCCGCGCCGTCCTGACGCGAGGGGCTTTGTCAGGACTGATCTGAGCGAAGACACCTGTGGGCATTTCCGGTGTTTCATGGGTTTTATGACTTCTCACATTTAAAAATAAAAATCAGTTCATAAAACATCTAAGGAACTCTAGAGCTCCCCAATGTAAATTTAGTGGATAAAATTAGATGTTAGGGGTTTTTTTCTTTCTTTTTTTTGTTTTTGTTTCGAATTATTTATTCTCTCCAAGCTGACAGATCAAACATAACTGACCAATCCCTCTTTTCACTGGCACTTGAGAATGTCATTGTGTATTTATACCAGAAGACATGATTATTTTGCAATATCCTGCTGCCTCAAAGAAAGTCTAGAGACAGTCAGATCCTTGCTCGTATTATAGAAAAGAAAGCTAAATCCTAAATGTGTTGTTCCAGGTATTTCTCATAGGAAATGTATAATAGGAGGTTAGTTTCGAGATGAGCTTCGCATTGAATTTAGTTTTCACATTTGTTGTCTTCACAGGCTATTAAGTTGTCCTTCCATGATCTTCATATCCTATACATTATCGCCTCCTTCTCATTAACTGGGAATCGAAGAATACTGGAGAATGCTGTACATTAACAAACTTATATTTCTGTGACACTGGGTGTGATTTGTTTTAGTTTGAGTTTAGATTTAACCACAACGTCCAAAGTTTGTTTGATTCAAAGACAATTTGTGCTTTAGTTTAGTTTGACTAACTCCTCCCTTTGATCTCAATCTTTTACTGAAGAGGTTTTGAGAGCTGTGTTTTTCTATTGATGGAATATATAATATATATTACAACAAGACTGAGATGGGAAAAAAAATGTTCTGAAATATTGTTATTGCTTCTAGGGTGCAATAATTGAGTCAGGAAACTTTGGACTGAAGTCCTATGACCATAAGCAGGATAGCTTTTTATCATTAAAGTAATGCCGACAATGCCGACAGAGTTTCTCCAATCTTAAATACCCAAGTATTTGCGTACCATCTTTCCCTAAACCTAAAACCAAACCTTATCGTAGCCTTTAACATCTTTAAGTTGACTGGTGTTTCAGCAGTGAATTCTCACAGTCATGGGAGGTACAGACCAACTTGTTAGCTAACTCAAGAATCATAAGCTTTACTTTTATGGCAAGAAATCACTGACACCTACTGACCAGTGTTTCTCTGAGAGCACTGAGCAGTATTTCCATGGTAACCAATCAGTGGTACCTGCTCTGCAGTATTTTGATGCTGAAAAGAATCTGTGATACCCACTGATCAGTGATTCATTGGTGAAATTATGACAGAAGGACAGTACATTATTGCAAAGCACATCACAAAGTGTACGTAGGAAAGGGGCTGGGGGTGGATAAATGGCTCAACATAACTTTGGGCTTCAGCATGAAAGCATGTAAGTCGTGTTTGTTTCTTATTACAAACTGGTTATTAACTTTGGCACTAAATCAGGCATGTCAAACATACGGCCCGTGGGCCGGACCCGGCCCGTTGGGTCATTCAATCCGGCCCGGCATAAATTTCTGAGTATGTCAAAAAAAGAAGCGAGTCACTAGCTAATTTCAATTAAAAGTTGTGATTTTTTAAAATAAATACAAACCAAATGCTCCCTCCGGCCGCTAGAGGGCAGTAAATGTGTAAAAGCGCTCACGTTAAGCATGCGGCACTGACACGAGTTGGTCACAGGAAATAAACATTCGCAACGTGATGTGTCCAAGTAAAAATAAACCGGCAATCTTGCTTCACCATTCACCCCTATGAAACAAGTTATCGGTCAACACACCCTTCCCAAAATGGCACTGTCAAAAAAAAGAAGAGTGGACACGGAGTGCAGAGTTTTCCAGGAGAAATGGACCGAGAAGTATTTATTCACAGAAGTGAATGCAAAACCAGTATGCTTGGTATGTAATCAGCAATTTGCAATGTTCAAAGAGTTTAATATTCGGCGCCACTCATCATAAAGACAAGTATGTCATATTAAAGACAATTAAAATTGTGCAGTATATTCTCAACTTCAGTAGGCCCAGCCTAGTAGTTTGATCTGATGTAGTCTAATCCTATTGCCCATGCACTGCTATAACTTTTTTATTTTATTTATTTTATTTTATTTTATTTTGTATTTCTTTTTTTATTTATTTCAAAGCAGTATGACAATTAAGGCGAAAATATTTTTTTTATAGCTCTCACTTGAGTTTGTTTAGTGTGGTGAGTTGGTTCAGGTGTAAAACTGCATTCACTCAACTGTTAAAATAAACCAGTTGTGAACACATTCACGGCCAAACATGAAAAATATTTTTTTTTCCCATTGTTTTTGAATAAATGTGTTGTGCTTAGAAAAGATCCCTTGTCATCCGTGATTATAATATGTAGGGTAGGCTACAAATGTAGGCTGAATGATAAAGCATAGTACTGAAAAACAAAGCTAAATATTTGGAGTTGACATTCTTTTACTGATCCGGCCCACCTGAGAACAGAAAGTCTGGATCTGGCCCCAGAGCCAAACTGAGTTTGACATGCCTGCACTAAATGATCAAAACATTGGTTCTGCATGTTTAGTGAAAAAGATTCTCTTGCTTACAACATGGAAGTACCTATTTTAAAGCAGAAAATGAGCCTTGTGCTAAACTGATGACCTGACGAGGGTGTTCGCTGGAATTGGCTGGAATAAATCACAAATGGTGATAAGTATGGAAGGATGGAGGGGTGAATGATATTTTCCAAATGTAAGAAAGTTGTTTATTTATTTTTTAAATCTTAAGCTAACCAACGTGTTTGGTTGCTAAATTAAACCAAAATGTGTTACCAGTCACATGTTGCTGTTTCCCGCCCATGGTTTGTGAGGGATTATACCAAAAAAAAACACAAAACATTTTAATTGTCATTTTGTCCGAACTAAACCCTGCCATATTAGTAAGCAATGTCTGCACTGCACTGAGATGCATTTCCACTGGAACTTATCGGTAATGGTGTGATCTTTGATCGTTTTTCTCAGTAAAATGTAATTGCTTTTCAGTGGGGAAAATGTCCCTGCTGGATTGGCCGGTGCCAACTGGTTTCTTAGGACATATTAGATTTCTTAGATATTAGAAAACCATCTAAAGTCTGACTATTACTTTCATTTTAGCAGAGTAAAAGTCTGTGCATGTGTTTTTCTCTGTGGGATGATTATAAGGTTTGGCAGTGTCTTTTAGAGGATGGGCGGTTGTCACTGGCTTTGCGTTTTACTTAAAATATCGCCATGTCACTTGCTTCTGCACACACTTGCATAAACCACGTGGAGTTACCTTGCAATGAAATGTGCTATATATATAACATTGCCTCGCCTCGCCTTGGCTTAAAGCCCCCGTGTGTGATGTGTTGCTGTCTGGGCTTGGTGTTGCCTAGTGGGAGTGAGCTGTTACCTTTCTGTTACCCTTAGCTGACAGGTACTTTGCTGGAGGTTTGTTTCGCATGCGGTTAATAAAGGGCGACACAGCCTCCCCCACTGAGCTTAACACTCAGTTATTATTCCAATCAGCATTAATAATCCTTGATTTCAGCTTTTCCTCCCGTGGTTATGCCGTAGAGTTGCAGCCTTGTGTAATTTGTCGTCTTTGCATGACCAGCTGCACGAAAACAAGAAAGCTTATCCACGGGAGTCTACTGGGGAAGGGCATGGTAAATCCACTGCAGTCTGCCCATGTGTTTCTATTATATTTCCCTTCACAGTATCCTTAACTATCTCTCCTCTCGCCCCATGCCTGCGGTTACTTTACTTATTTATTTATTTTTTAAGAGGACAGGGCCATCTGTACCCAACAATGCTGTCAGTTAACCTTACTCGACCCTTTTGGTCAGCTTGTGCTCAGACCGCTGCAGAGGCAGGATGCCGGAGCCGTCAGTCAGTGGTCCAGACGCCGGAGCTCATCTCTCCTGTCTCTGCCTTTCTGTGCAATTTCACAGACATTGATCACCTCAGACAAGACAGAAACACTTGCTGCTGTCTCTCTGCAGCACAATGCCTCAGTCTCGCCCCCAGCCATTAATTCGCCTGCTCCTACTTTCCTACAGTACGCCGACGTTGCTCCCTCTCAAGTAGAGAGCGGCGGCGAGTCTTAATTTGAAGAAGCTGCTTTATGATCACAGAGTCCCAGTTTGAGACGGATACTCTGAGAAGCAGAATTTAAAAAAGATGCAAAGCAGCATTCATATTCAGGTTTAGATTCACATGAAGGATATCTTGTCGTTTCAGTGGGTGGAGCACTAGGTTTGTACGGGCTACGCATGTGGAGTTGTGGCAGTAAACAAGGACCATTAAACCACAGTCCATTACTAAACAATATGGCTGTTTCTGGGATTTTTAAGACTTTCACATCAGTTTTTGATATTTCTCTGGTGGAAGAGACGGAAAATGTCAGAGAAACTTTTGACATACTTGTGAACTACCATCTACTGCAGGGAATACACTGCCTGTAAATAAGTACCTCATATAACCCTACACCAAAGAAACTGGATAGTCCCTTTAAAAGCTGCACATTTTTCCTAACATGCCATCTGATGAGTTCCTTGGGTTATTAAAAAAACACAGCTGTGTTTTATGAGGTGAATATTCAAGTCCATTTGGTTTGCCTATGAAACATTAAAGGCTTATTTAGGTACTGTGGGACATAGACGCTGGCCTGAGCGGTTTATACTTGTGCGCTCATCAACATATTAACAAACACTAGTTGGCACTGTGTCTTTTTTGCGAGTTGGGTTCATTTTTATGGCTACTTCCTGCATCACATTCAACAGTGGCAGCTGAAGCTTTTGCCGAAAATTTGCCGAAGCCGAGTCATGCTAATGTTTGTATCGGCTAACTTTTCCTCGGTGTGTTCCATCTGCATTGATCCAAAACAATCAATTTGAAGATTGAGAAAATGGGGAAGCAGACAGAAATACTAAAGCTGAAACATGCTACAACCAAGGGGACAAATCACAGCTCTGTGTTGTTTGTCCATTCCCTCATGTCAATCGCCATCACACTTTGTCCTCTGCCATCCTGTCCCGACTAACAATTTAAATCCGGTTTCACTTCTCGGTGTCAGTCCTCCTCAGAAAAGGCAGGCTGCAGTTTGCCTTCACAGACTGCTCTGCCCTTTCATCTGCTGTCCTCTGTTCTTCTTTTGACCTCCACTGTCATGATTTCCTTCCTGAAGCTTGGCTGTCTGAAAACCTTGCAAAATTAATTGTAAAAGCCTCCCTGCTACTGACAGGAAGTGCCAAAAAAGCTTGCCTCAGCTGAAAATTTGACATGCAAAAACAGAAAAAAAAGGGAAAAAAAATCTCAAAGTTTCTGTGGAAACTAGCCTCCAGCTTGTTCGTTGTAGGCTCTCTCTCTGTATCCACGCGCTCCGGGGTTTCTTCCATCCAAACAAGCCGCTAGTCGGTTCTCCTCCTCCCCCCTTCTTATTATGCATGTAGTTTAGAGAGACTACCTTTCTTTAGCATTCCAGCGTGACACTCTCATTCCCATCTACTTCCTTTAACTTCAGTTTGAGAAATAAAATCGGTCCAAAAGTCACAAAACAGAACAGCTTCACCAATGTAGTGCAACAGTTCCTATGATTAAAGAGCACCTTGGCATTTGAATGCATTTTCATGTAAACAAAGCACATTACAAAAGCACTTCAAGGTGCCGTGATGTTTGGCTTTATGGGTGATTACAAAGATTCATTTCTTTTTAACTGCTTAATTAGTGTCTGTTAGGTTTAATAGACCTTTTGGGGGGTAGTATCTATATTTGTGGGTGTTACCCATCAGAAACACACATGACTGGGGCCTGTTAATGAATGACCAGATTCCTATTTGCAGATTTCTTATTTAAACCCCAACTCCCCGCCGGTCTTTAAGAACAGAAGATTTAAATGAGGTGAGGTACGACCCAAGGAGCTCCACCAGTCAATCTGCCTTCATTTCAGCTTGTTTTTTGAAAATATCATGACTGCGAATCTTCATATTACCTTTGTTAATTTGTAACTTAAAAGAAGGGAAATGCATCATAGTCCCCAAGCAGCTACACTTCTGTGGAAACCATGCCTCCTTTGCTGGGCGCTATTGTTTCTGCCCTTATTGTGTCAAGATAAAGAAATGTCCAAATAACTGCCTAAAAACCCTGCATTGTTGGCACCTCCCACATCCCAATTTTCCAGGGGATGACAGCTGATTTCTAATCAACATTTATATTTACATTAGCAAGGGTATTACTTGTAGCTAAAGGGCTGGAGGCTGCTGCGAAATATTTTTTGACAAATTGACAGATCTTGGCATGCACTGCTTTTGTTGTTAACGTGCTTTTCAGACATCATCGCTGTATCTTTAGTGTATTCTGTATAAACAACACACGCTTGGGCATAATTTCTGTTATGTTTTACGTTTCTATGCTTTTTGACCGTTTGGTTCGATGTATCTTTATGTTGGGCTCTCACGGAGAGATGATGTAAAACGTGAAAACCTCATTTGTGTGGGCAGTGCCTTTTGTTGTTGTTGTTATTTCACTGATACTCTGCTTTATTGATCCCACTATAACGTTTCAGAGGCAGACCATCGCGTCAGGTTCACGGAGGTCTGAGGAAAATGTCATCTGAAAAAAATCAATAGACATCTGTCTGTTGGGCCTGCAGTGAAGAACTCAGCAGAGGCAGTTTTTGCTTTAAAAAAGAACACGTACGCTTCAAATGCTCCCTGCAATGTTTGCTCACCGGAGATTCTCTTGAGGTCCGCGTCCGAGGTGATACACATTCCGGCCTCGACGTGGTCTCTGCCTGTCACTTACACCTCCGGGGTTGCAGTCCCACCGCTTGCTCCTCTTCCACTCCACTCGGCTATCACATACCGCTGTTAATGCTGACAACACAGGACTCTTCTTTTCTCCCATCGACACTCATTCTGAAGCCTGCGCCTCTCCTTGCTGAGCTGACATCTGCAGTTGGCTGCCTGCCAGCCACATCAATCAAAACTTCTTTTTTTTTTCTCGAAACCTTTTTTCCCCCCCTTTTTATTTTATCTGTCTTCTGCTCAGACTCCCAAGAACCTTGGTGCGAATTCACACAGTGCAACCGCAACCACCCCCTCCTCCGCTTTTTCTGTGTTGTCCAAATTCTAGTCATTTTGTGTCAATACTACTTCAACACCCTCCTGGCTGGGTTCCCAACTGACCTTTCTCCCGCCTCTACTACTGAGGCAGAAGGCTGCAGCCTGCCTCATTTTAATCCACACTAAATTCTTCCATTTCATCCCCTTCTCATCTGCTCTGCGGCTCCTCATATCGAATTCAAACCCTCGGCTCTCTTCCCCCCTGTGTTCCCAGTAGTGCGTTGACCTCCGTACCACTGACAGGACTACAGTCTCCTCCTGTCTCCGAGTCTGAACTGAACACTCTCATCTGGCTGAAGCATTTCACGTCCACCTTCAAGTGCGCCTTTCATATACTTGAATCTGACCTTGCTCTTTTTGCTCTAAAACAATCCATGCGAGACGTGTTTTTATTCTTGTACATTCGTACCCGAATAGGCGGTGCGCTTGAATATCAATGCGTGGGTTGAACCTGAGCTTTACCATATCCAGCTTCCACCGCAGCCAGGCTTGTCAGGAGGCGCTTATATAAATTCCCGTGTATAGGTTTTCTTCCATGACTGACACGGGGCTTGAACGCAAAAGAAAACCATGGCTGCAAATATTAGTAAAAAAAAAAACACCAAGCTCTGGGTTTCCCTATTAAGCATAAATTCAGATCATATCATACAAAACATATTCATTGTTTCTCATGGACACAGTTAATTCCACTGTGGGAAAGGTTCAAGCTCATTGTAACAATTACCTTGAGGCAACCAAACACAATGAGTGCACGTTTAAAAAAAAAAAAAAAAAATCTCTAATTGCTTGTATTGTTTCACTTTTTAATCTGGGTGAACTCCGCTGATCCCAATTTTCTGTTTTCGTTTTTCAAAGGATTAGCTCAGTCGGAGGAACCTGTGACACGAAACACAGCTGTGGTTACAGCTTTAGCTGCCTGCCTGCCTGCCTGCCCGCCTGCCTTCCTTCCTGGATGTTGAATCAATTGCTGACTTGCCAATATATTCAGCACAACCTACACGAGCACTGAATCAGACCGTAGCCAGAAGCTAGATGAGGTGTGTGTAAAGAATAATTGCTCCATCAAGCATCAGAGCCAAAGTCAAAGGGCAGCACAAATGATATTTTTGATCCATAAATACCCCAACCCCCTCCCCCCACGCCCTCGCATAGTAGTTTGTCGTGGCTCACTATGCTTCGCCTCTAAATAATTTATTTGATGACCATCTTCCATGACCATCCGAGGCATGTGTCTTAGACAATTGATATTAAAGTGACTGATATTAAAATCATTGACTTAAAACTATCAAACATGGTGTTGAATGTGCACATTAGGTATGCATCTGGGGCGCTAGTGGCTGAACAATGTTGCGCCCTGTCAAGTATACACATATATGCGGTATCCGTGTAACCATGAAATATCATTAAGTGGTTATTTAAATGAGTAAAAAATCAGAATCTTAACATTCCTAAGGTCTTCGTGTTGATTTTATCCAACTTTTATTTGGTTTCAGAATTGACTGGGTCTGTCTAACTATGTATGAAGCCTGACACATGATACCAGCTTGTTTCCAGTTCATTGCTATGTATTGTATATTATCGTTTATTTTCTGAATTCACAGGCCGTGCCGTAAGTGCTTTTTAGCCGTGATTTCAGCAGTGTTTTAGTTCTTTCAAACGCGCATACAGATCTCTCACTTACTGGAGGCTCGGTCTCCACGACACTGTAGCTGGACAGGAAGGAATCCTGCCACCCTCCCCCCATCTCCCCTGCGGGGGGCCTCCCAATGGTCGCAGCAGGGAGACAGGGGTTTGGTGAAGCTTGAAATGACACGAGAGAATGAATAGTGGAGCGGCATGCTTTTAAAGCCACAGACTAATAGGAGAATAATTATCCTTCAGCAGTACTTCAGCTCGCAAATACACTCTCGGAGTTAATGTGAAAATATTTCAGAGGAAAGGTCACGTTTGGGTATTCATTCTAAAAAAAATCACCATTTAAAACTCCTTTCCTTATGTAAAACTGGTGAGTTACTTCGCTACTCTGTATTTATTTTAAAGCCCACAATTCATGTTGAGTGCAGTGCGGTAAACTGCAGAGAGGAAACAATTTGCAGTAACACTGCTTTACGTGCCCACACCTATTTACCGTGCCAGCAGCTCATTTGAGCCTCTCTGCTACAACTTGCATTGGCAATCTTGTTTGTGGGCAGAATGTGTCTCTGTTAGCTAAACCAGCACTGGCAACTTCTTCATGCAGATGGTTCTCCCATCTTTCCACTGTTCACTGTGTTATTCATTCTGCCAGGGCTCTTCTTTCTTTTTACCGAGAATAAATCATTGATGAAGGAATTCATTTTCATTTTCTCACTGCTTTAACAACCGTGTGGGCGCTTCTCTCTATAGGACACGTTAGCTCCTAGCTTTCCAATACTTTACCACTCTCTGACTAACTGTAAAAAATATTAATAATGAGCAAAAATGTGCTGGTTATTTGAGTCTTTAACATTTTTCAGGTCAAGGACCCCCAAACTGATGACAAGATTAAGTAGGGACCCCCTACCTACAACGTGTTCTATATTAAACTCGGCCTAGAGCTATTTATCAATATACATTATTATTCATCATCATTATTATTCATCATTCAATATTAAGCTACTCAAATAATGCACGGGTTCAAACATTATCTTCTAGTGTGCGTCTGGATTTTGCTTGGGGACTGAGTCAGCAGTGTAATTTGCGGCCTCGTGATTGGCTCAGCAGCAACAGGGGTGGGGCCTACTCCGGACAGGAGGCTTGGATTGACAGGTCTAGTGTGGCGCTCTGTGCAAAAAGTGTGCTGTTGAGATAGCTCCTGTATCACTGAATGAGTGAAGTGCAGACTGAAAGATAACCTTGGTTTATGCCTTCACTAAAACATGTTGGATTAATGTTAATGTGCATTTAAACGAATTTAAATTGTGGCGGGAAATTAAAAAAAAAAAAAAAATATATATATATATATATATATATGAAAAATATCTAATCACCCAAAGATTTATGAAGACCTGTGAAGTATAACACAACTATCTCTTTCCACATATTGCTGATTGTCTTTTATACTTCCTGCAACTTACTACAAAACTAAAGTCATTGGAAGTGTGTGTCAGTTACCTGCCCTACACCAACAGAGTGAAACACTATGAGCATCTGCTTGACAGACTGGAAAATCCCCACATTGAAACGATGTCAGACTCCCCTCTGTCTATGTGATGGACTGCTAGAGTGTGGCCATTCAGATCAGGTATAAATATTTGTGTTCTCTGACATGGCTGGACCACATGCTGGATCAACGTCAGAGCCTGGTGTTGTTCATTACAATTGTGTCGCTTCGGTTTGTCGCTCGTGCATCAGCTGAATTTGAGCCTTTCTCAGCTTTACCTTGCTGTGTATTTGGGCAACAGTTGACTCCGTTGGGGTGCACTGTCTTTTGTTTCAGAGTGAGTCCAGCTTTTTGAATAAAGATCTACAGACATGCTTGTGGTTGTGAGACTGTACTGATTTGAATTACCGCAAGTGTGGCTCAATACTAGGAAGTTGCACTTTCTGGAAAAAAAGCTGCCGTTGCGGTAATGATGACGCATCGCTGCTGTCGGCTGCTGGTTGGGAAGCAAGACCGGGGAGACCCAGGAAGAGAGAGCTCTTTGGAGGGATTTGTTGGTAAAAACGAAGTTAGTTCTATCCTTGAGATGTCAAGAAGGCCTTCCAGACACAAGCACAACCTCCTAGTTTTCAGCCACTCTTTGAATTTTGTCAGTAGCGCAAACCATTGTGAGTTACGGCGATTCAAAAACTGTGTGCTTTGCAGTTTTTCAAGGGTTAAACAGGTCCAAATCATTCAATGCAATTTCATTCTACCATCAAGTTTAAGACCTTAGACCAGGTTTCACAAAGAATTCTCTTTTGAGCAGCGTTTTGTATGAGCCCGTTTTCACAGTGGTCATACAATCCATTCATTAGCTGTTGTTTAACTTGGGACCTGGTCCAGGCCTATAATCATCTCTCCCTCAAATGGCAGAGCGACTCAGGCTCCTGTCCATTTCTGCCTCCTCTCTGATTTAATCTGCAGGTTTTAGTTTTAATGAGAGAGCCATTTATTTCCTCAGGTGTTCATCTATTTGACACGGCTCTGCCAAACGATGGCCCGTGCTAACCAAGCACTCTTATTATTTGCTTGCTCAAGGTCAGTGAACAATCAAGAGATTGACTATGAGCAAGCTCGCCGTTCCTGCCTCAGAGGGATAAACTGGATTAAGGAATTGGGAGGGCTGTGCAGTTATAGCTTTAGAGATGGCAAACACAATCAACGTGTCTCTACATGCCTTGCCTCTTTCAATCATCCACAGGCAATCATTGCATGAATGGAAACCCCCATCCCCTTTCCAAATCAGACAGAGAGGCGACGGCAAACGATATGATCCCGGTTGTACGTCTCTCGTGGGCTCCGTGTGCGTCTGTGTGAGAATTCACATCTGTTCTGCTTAGTCTGCATAATAACACTGAGCAGATATGTGCATTAAAATATAAACATAAGACGCAAGGATAAATATTAATAGTTATACATACCATTAACCTCAAAACCATGTTTTCAGTATGTAAATGTTGCGTGAAATATAAAGCACATTTGAGTCTCCTGAGGTCTGAAAGAAGGATTTTACACCCTGCATGATGGGAATATATTATTGTATTATTTCCAGTGGTACTGCTGCATGTCGTCTTTTCACTTCTCTAAAAGACTTATTCAGGGAAGGGGTATAGTTGTTCCTGTTCCAGTTGAATGCGAAATTATTGTAGCTACTAAAACCTACGTAAAATTTGCATGTATGTAATGTTTGTATGCAATGTGGCAGTGTTTTTCTAGGGCAATTCTGCGTTTCACTTTCACGCCTGCTGAATAGCCGTGGCTTGTTGTCTGAATGTAATTAGCTTATAAGTACCCAAGGGGGTATCCAGTTTGTTTGCCCACCATGTATAAAGCAGTCGTCAAAAGTGCAGAGGCGTACTCACACAACCTCAGGACACGCCTGTGGCTCATTCATCCATTCTTGTGTGTGTGTGCTGGGGGAAAAAAAGTATATATTTACTTCTCTGTGATCACAAGTGTCTGTTCATGTCAACCTGTTAGTACTGATGGCTATAAAATTTTTAAATAAATTTAAATATGTGAGGGAAAAATGGGGGTAAAAATAAAAAAAAAAATACAAAAATGTCTAATCAACCAAAGATTTTGCGACCCCCCCTTCAGTAGTTTCACCGACCCCCTATTGAAGAGCTATGCTCTAAACTATATAAAATAAAAAAGCATAGAAAGGTAACAAACTAGTAAAAAGTTAATATTTGTATATTTGCTTTATGTTTACTTAAGCATCTATGCTGACAATGATGTTTTTCCTGGAGTTCAAGCCAAGATCCAAATAGGGAGTGCAGTGAAGGAGAAACAGTGGGACATAAAAATTCAAGAGAGCATTTTATTGGATGTAAAATCAGTATATGCCCCCAAGTGCGGGATGAGTCATCAACTATTTTAATCATTTTCCGGGAGAGGACAAACTCCAGCTTTAACTCCAACACATGAACGTCTAATGTGATTCCATGAGGCCTCGGAGCCTCGATCAGTGTTTGTGAAAACAAATAAAATTAGAATAAAATTATGCAATATCTTGAGCGTGGCTAATCTCACCCTCAGTATATTCTTAATTGAATCCACGTACAACACGCACTGCGTCTGTGAGTCTTACGCTCAAAACAGCTGCTTGGAAGGAGGAACAGTACACACTGACACAACCGCTTTTATTGTGTGGTCAGTTGATTTCCAGAGCTATTAACTCAGCTACAAGAATTTAATCAGTTCGGGTTTCAGGGGAGAGTCTCTCATAATGGTGCGGTGCTTCAGATGTTTGATGATTGTCAATATAGGATCGTTGATGCTGGTCCTTGGAGATGTTGAGCCAGACTCAAGCTGGTAATCTCATTGTAATCAATATTAGACACCTCGAGTATAAATAAATAACGACTGTGCATCCCTAGCTTTTTAATTTTCAGTTTGATTAACTTTTTTGTCCCTCAACGAACACACTGTAGAAACAGTTCACACAATTTGGGATCATCCTCAGAGATTTTATAAGGTGTTGAGTTTTAAGTTTTAAAGTAGAACTACACTAGGTCTACATCATGTAATAGAAGGTGCAGTAGGTAAACAGCTTTCTATTGGCACAATTACAGAGGGTATTGTTTGGCTTTCAGAGTCAAGCCCTGACCCCTAGGGATGAACACTGAAGGACATGTTTTGTACCATGTGGTTACATCTCTCTTTAAAGCCTTTACTCTTTTATCCTTGACTCTCTATTCTCCTCAGCCCATCTCTCACGCTCTCTCGAGCTGAGGTGATAGCCTCTAGTGTTTAGGCGTCATACTGCATGAGTTATACATGAGGAGGCTGTTCTTTATTCATCTTTGGGGCTCCCACTGAGCGAACGCGGCTCACCACCGTCTGTACCACTTCAGCTGTTATGTCTTCTGTAACCTTTTCATCTTCTCACACACACAGGCGTTAACAGCGCGCTCACAGAAAGCGTAGGGGCTGCGGGAGCCCCATGGACAGATGAAGCAGATCCTGTGTTTAGACGCCTCAGACTTCATACCTTTTGGCTTTGTAGAAATGCATTTGTGTGTATGTGTACTGTAACCAAATGGTATGAACCCAGGTGTCTATCTGAGCTGACACAGCCACCAAAGCCTGCCGTACAATTGGATTTTTGTAAGTTAATCTGCAATAAATTGCTTGTACATGACTTTGTCAGAATAATTGTTATTCGACGTGAACTCCACATGGCTGCTGGCTACATCATTACAACAGTGGCCTGCGCAGGTTTGCGGCGTCTGGACTCGCATCTGATTTGATTACATCCAAATAACGGTGTGATGGGCTGCCCTTTAGAGCAGACTTGAGAAACAAATCTGATTGTAGAACAAACTATGTGTTTCCCTTCGTGCTTTTGTGTTACCGTTCTTGCACCACACACCTTAATGTTGTTGCCCTAAATCTCACACTTGGATTCTTCACGAAATATGACTGTTTTTAGTTGTCCGCTGATAAATTCTGGTTAGTCCCAAAGCATTTAGCCTGGAGTAGAGACCACTTATACACAGCCTTCTCTTGGAGGTACTTTTGCTGGTTGCACATTCTACATTTATTAGAGTGTGTATCAGAGATGGAGTATCTTTTCTACATCTCAGTAATCAAGGCTTAATGTATTCATCGTCTGATGTTCTGATTGAGAAAGACACTCTTTGTGTAGAATAAGAATTTCACCTCTGATGCCATGGTTACCACTTTGGCAGTACCACTTAAAAAATGTATGTTCTACAGGAATAAAAACAAAACACACACATACAGGGTGAACAACAGCTGCAAGTTGATCTTTTAAGAGTCGATCAATTCCTCTAGGTCATCATCTGAACTGCTCCAATGAAAGGACACAACTGAAGGAAATCTTACCTGTTTTACAAATGAGTTAACGGGGTCAATGACAGATCTACTTAAGTTCGACCAAAATTCTGGAAATTAAAGGAGAATCTGAATTTTTCTTTAGTTCTCTGTCCTCTGATGAACTACACAGAATCAGTGTCATATCTTGGAGTCATTGGGTCTTCGGACCATGGGAATACCACCTTACCAAGGGCCTTGTTGACTAGGTGACTTACAGACCTCTGACAACTCAGCTCCACTTGCACGTACTCAGTCCTTTGTGTGTTTTCTCTGCTGCTTCTTTGCCCTTTTCCTCTTTCGACCCACCTCCAACATCTCCTCCCACGACACGGTAAGCTCCTGTAAGATGTGCATGTACATCAGGAGTGGTTTCATTATTAGGAAGGTGCAGTTTTCTGAGGCGTCGGCTGGTAACCCCAATTAATTGATAAGTGACATAAGCTGGCTAGCATTAGCAGGGGATGCAATGCTGTTGATATAGTGATGTTGTTACAAACAAATATTCAGAGAGTAATGGCTCAAATGCGGATTACAATAATGACAAAAGTTCATTAAATCATAAATAATTTGCCTCAAAGAGTTGAAGTTTAGCCCTGCCCTACGTGAGCCAGTTTGATAGGCTGCAGGACAAAGTAGATAAGAAAAGCAAGAAATTTATCCTCTGGAGGTTGGTTCCGCTCTCTGCCACACAAATTTCTGCCTCTTCAGAGCTTTGCCCTACCCTGCACCACACATCCGTGAAGGGCATTGTGCTTCATGCAGGCTTCTACTGGACTGCCATGGCCACCCTCCACTTGGTCCTGGTGTACTTCAATGAATTCCTCCCTGACAGAGCTGAAAGGCGGTGTGAGATTATTGCTGTTCCTGTGCATCCCAGCGCTGATCAAGCTGCCTGCCAAGCCCAGCCACCTGCAGAAATAGATGCTCACCTTATGCTCAAAGCCTTCCACTGCATTCATATATTCATGGACGAGCAGAGCCAAAAGATTCTTTGGAGGATAATGTTTTGGCCCATCTGTCTTGTTTTCACTTCTGCATCTGTCAACAAATTTCCATTAGGCTTCGGACAGTGCAGGTTTTCTCTCACCCTCCAGCTTTTCCATTTAAAGAACCTCCAGACTATTGATGGACAGAGCATTTACTGTAGAAAATGATCCACCACCAGGACCGTTAAGACGTGTTTGTTTTATCAAGGATTCATTACGATTTCTCTCTAATCTAATTCTGTTTCTGTGGGAACTTTAAAAACATCTTGGCTTTAATTATTAAAGGATGAGATTTCATCTGACTTATCTTCCGTTTCGAGAAGGAAGTAGGCCAAAATGGAAATCAGTCACGCCTTGTTTGTTGTGTGATTTCTGCTCTCACCCATTCGTTTTTGTCAGAAAGATATAAAGTGGAAAACGTTGGAGCGTTCTGTTGTGAGTATGTTATGCATGTTTTCATTTTCAACAACTGAATTTTTCCCAAATGTTACAATACTCAGTACATTGACCACATGCCGAAGTGACCTTGAGCAATACACTGAACCCCTTGTTGCTCCCCGTGCTTTCCGTTGGCGTGCCAGTGAGCGAGTAGAGGTGTCATTGCGAGTGTAAAGCATTGTGAGTGTCAACAGGTAGAAAAATATTATATAATACAAGGCCATTTAGTGTTTACATGTCTCTTGTATCTTCCTCTTAGTGAGTGGTTGCAGTAAAGCTGTGACATTTCGTGGGCCTTAATTCTCTGCTGAAAATGCCAAAGCCAGTTCTTCTGGCACTGAAGTTACACATCACACAAACAAAGATCCCCACTGGGACAGAAACATAACCTGCTGTGGTTCCATTTGATAATTATTTGCACACATTTACTGAAAACACAGCAGTGTCTACACCGGGGTGGAGCCATCAGAGTTTGCGTATCGTCTCGTTGCGAATGAACCATACACCAAGTGGCTTCAAGTGTGAGAAAATGAGAGAACTACAGGAATTCATCATATTTTTGGGGCCATATCGGTTCCATCTGACACGTTTGTTTACCAGAAATACGCTGTGATTAATTGCATTCCCTCTTGCAGAGAGCTTAATGAGACCTCTGATGGAAAAATTAGTCATGCTCCACAGGAAGCATCATTCTTTAACTCTAGAATGTTATATGATTTAATAATTATCATAATAAGCTCTTTGGATGAATTGCATGTTGCTACAACATATATTTATTACAGAGAGACATGCAGCACCTGCTTGCCAGCTGAAGTTGAGGCTTAGTTTTGGAAACCGAATGCATCAATGTCCTTGTCCTGTTTGCTTGTTAGAATTATAAATAATGCATATGGTGGAATCTCAAATGAAGCACAGTTTGAGACAAATTGAGGTAGGATGTGTTGTAATTGAAGTGAAGAGGACGTACAGCTCTAGAAATTCTTCTAGAGCTGTACGTCCTCTAACTTAGACAGCTCACATAGTAGTTACAGTGTGATCTGACCCAAAATCAAATAACCTTATTCTAACAGACTCGTGGCCAAAGAATGTGGAGATGCTCAAAGGCTGAAAATACTTCAGAGCTTATTATATTCAATAAGCCTATTATACTTAATAGGTGTGGCTGAGCTTTGAGTTTTAATACCTTCAAAATAAAGCCCAACTCTGCAGCAGCTACGGCAATGGCTGAGTTTTGTGTCATAGAGCTTTGACACTAAAAAGCTAATATCCACCAGATAAGTGCAAGAAGGGATATTTGTTCCAGCATCTCATTTCCTGAACTATTCTTTGATAAACTCGCAGCACTGTCAGTGCTGCTGCGCTGAAGGAGTCTCTCCTCACTGCTCAGTCTGATGATAGCCTTGTGCCACATTATTGTGCCTCGGAAAAACCACACACTGAATTTCCCTTGACGTACTGCGAGAAGCTGAGCTCAGAATGTGCTCCATTTTTGTGTCACTTTCATCACTGTTTGCCGTTATTTGTCCTCACGCGAATTGCCTTCGCACCTGCGCGCCGGAGCTGATCCATGATGTGAGCCTGGTTATTTTTATCTGCGGCTTTCCTGCCATGAATACCAGATGATACACCTAATGGGGCCGCGGCCTGAGTGTGCGAGGGGTTATAGAGGTCCGTTAAATCAGTAGCCCGATTCCTGCCTAGGGCCAGAAACACAGGAATGATATACAGCCGATTCAGTGAATCATTGCAGTGCACAAAGAGATTTATTTTTTAGCATCCTGCCAGAAAGCAATGGAAACTGATATATAGATATGTATTTTGTGCTTTGCAAGCTGGAGATTAAAAGCTATTTTGTCCTTCACACTTTCTCCTGCCTTCGACTTTTGGTTTAGAAAATAACTGCAAGCTGAAACGCATTTAAGGAACTACTTATTTTTCTTCAGAGAAAAAAAAAATATACATCTGCTCCATCGTTTTTGTATATTGGTAATGCGCTGCAGAGCAGCAGTCACAGTGAACTGAGCAACAAGCTAGGGTCCTCCAAAACCGTGGAATTAAGAGGCTTTCTTTACATTTTTTTTTTCTTTCTTTAAACATTGTTAGCCGTGTAATTAAATTGTTGGACCGTGTCCACAGGAGGGTGGATGAATATAGTTTGTTCTGGGTACTCAAGCGAACACTGGTAATGTCATTAAAAAAAGTGATGTCTTAACTGAAAAGAAAAACAAGGGCTAGAAAAATGTCCGAATTCTTTCAAAAGGGAACACGGTGTATTGGCAGTGTCCCGGTTTAATGTAACGTAGCTAACGAGGTAATACAGTTAAGAAACATTTCTGTTCTGGCATTTTTCTGGCTGTGTAGAAAACACTTCGACTGATATTGATTGTTCAATCTCAGCCCTGTTTTTAGCGGCTAAAACATGCTTTGATGCTGACCATGGCTACAAGAGCTCATTGCTTGGTTTTCATTTTGATTCTCTCCTCTTAGCCTCATACTGAATGCACGAAATATTTAATAATGTGATGGATTAATCAAAATGCGAAAGAGAAAAAGAAATGATCTTTAAAATACACTGTATCGATGTACAGTCTATGTAATGGAATGAATGTGCATTAGTTCCAAACGAAATTAACTAGTGTTTCCTGAATTGTCTCCTAACAGGTAACAGGTTTTTCCTTATACACCATAAAATGAAATACCAAGGATGGAGAGGAACAGAACTAGCCTTGGATTTCATCGTCGAGTGCGTTTCAGTACAGAGAATAATACCTCTGCACGCAATTGGATAGACCTGCAACCAATCAGAGTCATTTTGCTGTATGCTAGCCTGCCCAAGCGATTCAATTGGCCCAACAGATCTTTAATCAGTTCGCAGTGGAAAAAACCCCAGGACAACTTTCCAACACAAATAAATTGTGGAAGACTACAACAGTGCCTCGGTGAAAAATGAAACGGCAAACATGAAGAAAGATTTTATTTTTCCAGTCTATTTCACGGGCTTTGCTGGATTTCCTAGGCATCACTAAATCATTTTATGATCTTGGGTTACCGCACCTTTTCACTCCACTATGCATTTCAGTTGATCAGTCAGGCTCAAATGCACAGACAGATGCATAGATCGGATTTAAATGAGCCATTTGGTATGGATTTGCTGTGCGGCTTCAGTGATTACATCAAAGCCGAAGCACCAAATTCATTAGAGCTCACGTGGAGGCTGAAGATTCAAATAACAATGGAGACATTATAATCACCGTAGGTATTATCTAAAAGGAAAATGTCTCTCTGCAATTCAGAGATGCTCCTTTCGAATGTTCATTCAGTGTTTTCTTCAACCTTGGATCGGCCTGTGCAAACACAGTGCATTACTTGTCATTCAAGGGTGTAATGACTCACAGTCTACTGTTCCTCTCGACGCCATCAAAGGTCATCCCTTCTCCGGCATCACGTTCCCTCATCAGAATACAAAGACAGCGGGGCAAACTTATCACATCTGCTCTGCCAGGTGCCTTTAAAGAGATATGTCACCACGGCAGAATGCATGTGTTTTATTTCCAGTTTGCAATAGATGCGATTGCAATGTGTGTGGGAGCCAGACTGCTGGTGGTAAGAGCAGAGCTGCAGGGCAGAAATACTGGTGGATTAAACAATAACTCACTTGGTATTAGATTTGTTAAGGGTTTAGAAATGTATTCCCGATCCTTGTTTTCACAAACATTTTCTACTGATTTTCTACTGTGACTGCGTTCATCGCTCCACTGATGTTCCACCTCCCAGCTTCAAAGCGGAGCCTGGTCCCAGAGGATCAGCGTTGGAGATGGAGCTCTACAGTCTGTGTGCATGTCTGTTTGGATGGTCTCACTTGCAAATCACACTATGAGCTCATTCCTCCAAGTCTCACCCTGCCCTCTGTGCTGTCCTACAAGACAGCCAAAAACAGTCTGTACTGTATTCTCTTTGTTCTTTTCACACAGACATGAGATGAGAAATGCAGCGATTTCATCCTTTTTACGGAGCGGCAGTGAGTCCAGCCTCCCACAGAACACCGTCTTTGGCTCACATGTTTATTTGCACTCCTACAGTTCCACCTTTTATAATGTCTTGTTTGATTCCCGCATCAATCACTCAGCTTGCCCCGTGCTTGGGCATTCCCTACAGATTGATTACCTTTCAAGAGTTCAATGTAATGACAAGAGGCCAAGCTAATTTCTGAAGTGATAAATGGTGGCCTAAGTGACTACAATCCACTGGGAGGTAAATGGTCCCAGAGCTGTTCTGTGAACCAGCCCCAGTCGTTTCGTTAATAGCTATCTTATGATTGTGTTAAGCAAAAGGAAAGACAAAGACTGTCACCAAGCATAGATCCAAGATGAAATCATGCAGGATGAGATTATTGCTGCTTTGCTTTCGATAAAGAGCCTTTAAGGCCCATTTTGTAGTGGCTAATGGAGCAATGTCACACCAAGTACTGCTTGAAAGTGCTTAAGGGTTTTCCTGATTTTAAAGGTTCATAATTGCTGTATTAATCCAGTCTATGGTGTGAATTAGCAGGGTTTCAACAACACCATTGAAAAGGTGTTGTTGCCTGACGTTTGATCCTTTTCGGTGATGCATTTTCCTCCCAATTGTTTGCTGAGGCAATCACTCAGAGGTTCACATGGGAAATAAAATTCCACATGGTACTTCCAAAGTATCCTTCACAGCGTGGCTTTATTTTTACATCAACAACAGCAGAGAGCACAAAGGGCTGCATGCTTGTATCTGAAGGTCGCCTTTCGTTTATGGCAGAAGCTTTGTACTTTCAAGACAGAAGCAGCCTTGCAGGACTTTCAGATAAATAAAAGGTTCAAGCCTATTTATACCTCAACAAGAGACAATGGTTGCACTGGAGCATTCCATGTTTACCAAATATCATTTGAGCCGTCATTGCCTTTCACACATCAAATACAGTATATTGCGTTCTGTCAAAATAATTAACTGTGGTTGAGGGCAGGTTGTTCACACAACGCCAAAGTCCACTGCACACAATGCCACCTTCATCTGTTGCTTGGATAATGACAGTTATTTAAAGTCTTCAGCTTTCTGAATATTTTGCAGCATCCTCATGTACACACCCATAGAAATGTTCAAATCTGACCATTTCAAAACACATTTAGCAGAAGGTCTTTTTTCCCTTATGGCAGGGTTATTTATTATTTATTTTTTTAACAACTACTGTAGTTAATACATTAAAGCCGGATTTCCTTACGCGGCCTACTTCTAAACCACTCCTGGGGGTTGGGCTGAACAATGACAAAGGGATACTTTTCAGGGTACTTTTTAGTATCTGCTCTGTACTCGGCCCAGAAGTAGGTGAATTGGAACCAAAATTGTGACTTGAAATGGCCAACTGATTGGTCCGAAAAAAAATCGTCACAATGCTGCGTCAGGTACAAAGCAGGATGTATTGACTAGAGAGCTGGATGTTTTTGACTAGAAGTACGCTGCTCACTTTTAACTTTCTGCTCTTGTGTCAGTACTACAAGTACATTTTTGTTAATAATGACTGGAAAAGCAATGTCGTTCTGGACCAACCCGGAGGTGAGGGCTTGCGGGAGTTGGACGGGACCTCTCGGAACGATAAGGTTTTCCAGCGGATCGCGGATGAGATTGCCAAACTTGGCTTTATCAGGAGTGTGAAACAAATGAAGGAGAAACTTAAAAAATTGAAGGCCCATTGTCGGGCAGCCAAGGGCCACAACGATATGATGCTGACTAAAAGGTCCCGAAATGGTATGAGCAGATGGACGCGATATACAGCCACAGACCAGGGAGCGCTGGTAGGGAAGATTGCCTCGAATCCATTACACCGTTTGCGCAGTCCTCTGATAAGTTTTTATCTTTTGTTACGTTCATTGTGTTCTGCTTGAAAGCTCATAACTGCATAACATTTGTTTTCTTTCGTTCACTGGTTGTTGGAACATAACTTTACTGTGTAAGTTAGCCCACTGTTGCTAGTAGCAACAAGCGTGGGTGTAGCTAAAGCCCGCAAAACCGGGGGAGGGGAGGTCACTCTTAAGCAATGGAAAAGGTAGTTAAAAAAAGGTGATGAGGTGCGGAGTGGTTTAAAGTTAGGCTGCGTATGGAAATCCGGCTTAATTGTTCATTCATACATGAATATTTAATGTAATGGATTTTGTATCATACAGTGTACCAATTTGCAGTGTTGGCAGAAATGTGATTATGTTGTGACATAGTAAACCGCCTAAAGTCATACTCACACACAGGAAGGGTCCTTAAGCATCAGCAAAATAATGATGAGAATCCCTTCTAATTGTATTTCCTTTTTGCACTGTACTCACAAACAACTATCTTGGCCATGGACTGCATAAATATCGACGCTCCTCAAAAGTGAAGCCAAAGTAAGTTGACCGGCTGCTGACTGGCTGCAGTATCATTTAAGTTTTGTCACATACCAGCCACTGCCAGTCGTAGGCAATTTTGGTTTGGCTCTGGTGATTAAAAGAAAGGATCGGAGTGAGACAATCATCAATTCGCACACTTCATATCAGATAAGATTAATATGTAATGCATCATTAGTTTCAGCCTGGATAATGTTATGGATTGGAAAAAATTGTGACTGAAATTATGTTAAGCTAATAATTATTTGGGGGATTCTTGTTACATATTAATGCTAATGCTAACTGCTAGCTAATGCAACATTAGTTAGTAACTTTCAGGGGAGTCCAAGCAGAAGTTGCATCTACGTTACCCGCCACAGTGGTTCCACTTACTTCTTGTAATATCTTTGCAGAAGAGGCTTCACTTGATAAAGACAGGCCAGACTTTGTCCGCTCTGTGTTCTCTTACGGTCAAATCGTCCATCCAGTGAGTGAGAGTGGGGTAGTGGTAAGTGAATGTAGTCTGATCAGTCACAGTCAACTTTTTAAAATAACACTCACGGTCACGGGGAGTGTATTCTATAAAATCTGCATTTTCCTTGTCCATTCTTGCCAAAACAGCTGAAATATACTGACTGGCGTTTACAGGCTATAGTGCATGAGGTGTTTTGCCTCCAGCTAAGCCACGCCCCTCAAAAAAAGGCATGCTGTTTACAAACCTTGGTCTATAGGTCATAAGCTACACCTCCTCCATTTAAGCAGATGGGACTTGGCCCGGGCTAAAACACTAAAATACACATCAAATAGTTATTTTAAGACTGGTTTCTGTCAAAATGTTGATGTGTGTTCAGGTGTGATTTTTCTTTCTTTTTTTTTGATAAGTTTCATTTTAGTACGTTATTTGAAGCTATAGAAACAGAATGTGACATTATGGCGAGCACTTGTTGCCATGCCAACCGCTCGGTAAAGTGGTCCCATGAGACCGTGAGAGTTGTAAAACTATTTTTAAAAATAAGTACAATGTATAATCCATCATTTTCTTGTAACTGGTGGAAGCAGAGCAGAGCATAGTATTAATTAAACAAAACCATGAGTGAGTCTGGAGGAAGTATGGAGTCATTGATATCGTGGCTCCATGTGGCTCCACTCTGGTACCGTACTGTACAGACTCTGGCACACAAAATAGTCACAAAATAATGCCGTTTTGTGTAAAACATTGTCTGATTCTGTTTCTGTCATTGATTTCCTGTCATTTTCTATGCAAAGCATTCAATTGATTCATCAAAGAAGAGACAATGTGGTTAGATTATTCCTGAAGAATGTCTGTCGTTTCATTGCTCCGACACAAAACTGATAAACTCCTGTGCTCTGGTGTATTATACAATTAAAGCGCTCACAAATGTCAAAGCTTTCAAGAACAGAACTGTTTATAGACAAAATAGAATGACATCGATTTCAGCCAACAGACTTCAATTTGACATTTATATGGAAACGCTACAGCTACTTTAAACAGAGAAGCAAATAAACGCCTCATATTTATGGACAGAAGGTTTTGGCTGAGGTATCTGCTACATATTGATGGTGAAATCCCTGGCTCGGAATCTCACAGTTGTCATGGAGGGCGTCCATCGGTGCTGCTCTATATGGCAGTGAAACTGAAAGTGCGATAGTTATTGTGTCCATTATCAGCACATGAAATAGATGAGCTGCGAGTTCCATTCCCCGGATGCGCTGTGCTCTCCGTCTGCCTCTGCTCCGCGGTAAGAATTGTGCAGTGACAAAGGGAGGTCAATTTTAGGGCGAGCTTTCAATTTTCAAACCTATCCTCTAATGAGGGTTGTTGTTGGGCTGAACTAATGTTCAACTAATGGACACGCTCTCAGGCAGCCATCTCCATTGACCCACAGTCAACTCAGTCTCTTAGCCCGCTCATCAGGGTAAGTACACATGCAGGCGGGTGCAGAGGCAGAGCTCACTCTCCAGGCCCTCAGCGCACAAACCCAATTTTGTTTTAACGTCGTCTCCTGCTCGTAAATAACTTCAATGGGTCCCAAGTGGTATTTAATAAAACACGTCTCATTATGTGGGATGAGTTATTAAAAGCCGTATTTCTTCCATATGCTTTGTGATTTAATGTATACCTTGATCCAGGGCGTGTGACAGGTGCCATTATTCCTTATCATGCTCTCTCCCATTCAGCCATTTCCCCCTTTGTTTAAATGGTGCCTGCCGTGAAAGGACGGCGTTTCGGGATGTTTTCTCCCCATGCTATCTCGTAAGAATGGAGGGCAAATTAGAGGACAAATTGGTGTAACCTTTGATTTTTTGTTCCTAATATGTTGTCTGGGGTTCGGAGGAGCCACAGCTTCCAATAAATCTCACGGCAAATCCATTTGACAAGCACGTGGTAATTAGAAGGCGGGGGGGAAGCACAAGTTTAAAATCAATGAATTGCTTTGTGAAAGCTAATCTGGAGCTGTTTACGTCTGGATGGTTAACACTGATACTTTCAGACATCTGCGGATTTGAGTTGAACGCTTTATTGTCACTGTACATCAGTACAATGAAATTATATATGCCACATCTGAACAGTGCAACGGATAAAAAATATAAAAGATACACGCACCAATATGCACAAGCATACAGCCATGGGGGCAGTAAATAATGTGTTTTAAAAATTACTACACTGTTTACGAGATACGCCACTTAATAATGAATTAGCAGTATTCATAGGATGGTTGGTGCAGGGGTGAAAGCTGTTTTTAAGTCTATTGGTCCTGCTTTTCTAGCTTTTCAAGCTCCTCTGTCTCTTCCCAGAGTGCAGGAGGGTAAACAGTTTGTGTCCAGGGTGCACACTGTCCTTTAAAACTTCCCTCGCTCTACGGAGACATCTTGAACTTGCAATGTCCTCCAGAGAAGGCAAAGGACATGTGATGTTTTTCTCAGCCGTTTGTATTATTCTTTGAAGTGCCCTCTTGCCACCATACGACGCACCGATGCAGCATGCCAGCGCGCTGTCAATGGTGGAGCAGCGGAGCGTCGCCGGCAGATTTTCCGGGCAGGTTGTTTTTCGCGGAGGAGTCTCAAAAAGTGTAATCTCTGCTGGGACTTCTTCCCCACCGCCCCGGTGTTCTCTGTGTTCTCAGGAGCAGACTTGGGGAGATGGTGGTCCCCGTGGAATTTAAAGGTGGAGACCTGCTTCACCACATCCCCATGAAGAGGGATGCAGGGCAGGGGGGCCTTCACCTCACGATAAATAACACCAAAAAATGTCATCAGATCTGCTATAAATGTTACTTTTTGGATTAATTATATAGATTATTCACTTTTAAAAAAAAATGTTATACATTATTAAGCTTTTGGTATATTCATCTCAGACTCCCATGTGCCTTTAAGCAGTATGCTGCAGCAAGGACATCCACATTTGCATCATCAAACAAACAAATCCCGGCTTCTTTGCTGTGCAGCATAAATTGACTTAATCAGCAAAAAAAAAATGCGTAAATATGAGTCACTCTCCACCACTCCTCTTTGATTCTCCCTACTGACCTCAAAAGTAAATCTAATTCATGTCTTGTCAGTTTCCCTCCAACCCCCCCAGTCACTATTATGAGTAATAATGACATGTTTACAGTATTGATGAGTGATTACATATAAAGTTAACATTTAAATTTAAATCCGAATTCTTGCACTGCCTTCATCCTGAACTGGTAGCATCTTATTTGTATTCTGCTGTGCTTGTAATATATCGTTCATATTTTTTTCATACATAGTCCACCTATATGTGCACTGCTTGTGTGAGTGTTGAATGTTTCTGTACCGCTGCTGCAGCAGACATGCCTTTATCCGCATTGTGAGAGAAAGGCTTACCTTACTTTACCCTACCTAATTATACTGATGCTCATCAGACTGATGTCCATTTCACTGAAAGGTTCACATGCGGTCATATAAACCTGCGACTGCCTTTTACCACCTTCATTTATATAACATGAGCTTGTTAAGTATCACTCAACCCTCCACACTCGCTCTAATTATGTCCCTATGCCTCCTGTGATAGCACGCTGTCATGTTGCCCACAGACTGCATTCAGAAAATGTTTAGTCAAAGCCAAATGTGACCGGAGGAAAGTCCAGATGTGGGGCGCTAAAAAGGTTACAACATATCGAAACATCAGGTTAGACGGCATGTAAAGGATCACATGCTCATTTAATTTAAGACATCAAGCCATTACAGTGAGAGGAAATCCAGGATGTAGCTCCCCTTCACCGAGGTAATGATGAATTATGGTCCAGTAACAAAGAACAGTTTGGTGTGTGGGACTTTGTGTTGTATTATTTACAACTAATCTTTACTCAGTCTTCACTCAGCTCCTTATTAAAAATGCATTTTTTTTATTTGAGATTTTAGATTCAAACACTCTAGAAATGTAGAATGGGGCAGGCCAAATTCTGCTGTATCATAAAACATTAACTATGGTCATTAAGATTTAATCAAGCTGGAATCCAGTAGTGTTCATTATTACACTCAGGAAAGAATCTTGCAACATATTTCCTATTTGTGCAGCTTTTTATTTATTTTTTTCATTTTGTTTTGCTTGTTTTCTTTTTTCAGCTTTCCTTTTTGGTATAAGGCACTGTTTGAGGAAAGTAATTCATAGTAAAATTGTCCTCATTGTTGTGTCAGAAGATACTGTGAATTTCATGGTGATATGTCTTTGAAACACGTTTCTGGATAATTTAGCCTCATGCATTATAAGTTGTGTCATAGCAAGAAAGTTTGGATTAGAGCTGGAGCATATGACATTGAACCAACGGTCCAGCAATGAATTTTGGATAGCTTGTGTATTCGAAGATGCCTCTTGCATCTCCTCAAAGCATGCAACACAGTAGTTAAATGAACTTCGCCAATTTACACGTGCTTATGTATAATAGTAAAGCATTAATACCTCTGACCAATCCGACCCTACAGTCCCCACAATCCAGCAACTCAATTGGAAATCTGTGTCCTTATAGAAGTCTGGTAAGCTCACTTTCTTTCTAAACACCCACAGACAATTTCTCACTTTTAGTCTTTAAACCCAACAAATGCTGATTCGTGCAACATCACAAGAGGACATTTATCAAGTCGAGTGCCACTTCCTCTGGAGACAAACCAGGATCCTATATCCATTGCTGCCCTCCAACCTCTGGAGAGACTGTGTTGTTTGAAAATGGTGAGTTCACGTGTAATAACGCTATAAACCTATCAATATCCGTAATCATATATAAAGTCAGAATCCTTTTAATATCATACAAACAGTTAAAATGTGCAATATTGTCCTGACTGTTTCTTTAGGAACGTGGACTGTGCCACAACAAGCGCATCATTTGTCACATCATTCCATTAAGAGATAACAGTGATGTACACTAAACTGCTCTGACAATAGGAAATGGCTGCACAGTGTCCTGGGCATTTTCTTGATAAGGGACAGAGCTGTAGCAATCCAACACTAATGGATTCAGAGGACTCGGTGACTTCCCAATATTCTACACCAATAGAAAACAATAAGGCACCCTAATTGCAATTATAGGTGGTGACATGGATTCTTGTTTTGTTAGTCCATAGGACATGTACGATAGGATTTCTTGTGATCTGTATTTTAAAATGTTTAGTGGACTCTTTGAATCTTTGAAATATATGAGAATGAGTTCTTAGTCAATTACACTTCACTATTGTAGATTGCATGTATAAACTGAGGACAAGACAGTGTGTCCTGGACAAAGGGATCATTGAAGAGCAGCTTGATATGCACAGGCGGCCGTTCCTAGGTTTGAAATGATGTTTTTAAAGAGGCACTTTAGCTGTGCAAGGCCACGAAGAGTAGAATGACGTGCGCGCATGCCTTTCAAGGCTTCCCTCGAGGGTCCCATTGACTGCAGTGACTTTTGTGTCCGTCCCTGGCTGTTACCATGTGCCACATTACCCTGCAGTTTTGTGTGTGCGTGTTAAGCAGCAATAGCGGAGCTTGGAGTATCTCTTGTTGCGACAGATTTTTGGGTGTTGAATTCATCTTTGAAGGAGCACCAATCCCCTTCCATGCTGTTACTCTGCAGCAGCTCCTCTTAGATCAACCGCTCAGTTGTCACAGGCCCCGGCTGCTGCATAGTCCAATGCGGGGGCTGATGGAGGCCAACTTCCGCCTCTGGCAGCTGTGCGGAATTTTGGGCTTTCTTGCTTGAAGGCTGATTCTTAGCTGCCCAAAATGACAACAAATTCTTTTTTTTTTTCTTTTTTTTTTTGCCCCCGCTGGTGCTGTCTGCACCTCTCTGGATGACATCCTTGAAAAGGGATGGCTCCTCAGGGTATGGCTTTAAGGATGGCCACTCTGTAGCCAGTACATTTGGACGACTTAAGGGAACTGCACTTAGAACTGTGGCCCTCGAATTTATGAAGTTGTTGCCCCTTAACAAAAAAAAAAAAAAAAAAAAAAAAAAAAAGAATATATAATCTCTTTTCTAGCTAGAGGACACACTCTCATTTGAAAGCCATGACTAATTATTTATTAATTATTATTGCTAATTGTAGTCTGAGGGGAGGATGAAAATAATTTAATTGCCATATCAAAATGCATTATTTCTGGTTCACCTCAAGCTCTACATTATAAATGAAGAAAACAAAGATTATATTTTGTCTGCGAGCAATTGTAGGCAGTGCTCAAATCAAGCACTTGTGCAGACGTTTATTTGAAATAGTTCAAATAAACTCTGCGTGATGCCTGAAAATAATAGTCCTCTTAGAGTGCCGGAGTTTGTAGGAGTATGGTTATAAGAAACCAACAAATAAACACTTTTAATTGCCAGTGGGGTCTTGTGTTACAAAAAGATGTAACACAAATAACGTACATCTTGCACATCCTCCTTATTTTAAATGGAAGAATGTTACTGCCTATAGCTACTGGGATAGATCCCAAACATGTTTCACATACTGAGGGAGGTCTGTCCTCTACGATCCGCTCCCCTCTGGTGAATGTGCAGAAGCAGAAGTACAGTATATTATAACACAACACGTGTAACGTAAAACTCACATATTGCTGCATATTGGACTGTGCGTTCAGAATTATTTCTAGTTCCTCTCACCAGATCAATATTTGTGACATGTTCTCTGTATTTAGTTTACAGGAGTGGGTAAATGACTCACAATGCTCAGCAGCTCTGCGCTAACCTGGTCTGTAAGTTGTTTTGTGTTGAACAACAGTAAAGTCATGGCCAGAATAGTCTATGTGCTGAATGTTTCTAAACACTGGAGCTGAGAAGCACTGAAAAGTGTGAATTCTGTGTGTATTATAACTGGTACCATTCACCTACCAACACATGTGATCAACTCTTAAACTCATCTTAATAACTCAAGTTCACTCTATTTTCATATACTTGTGGATATTTCCTTATATATTATTGAACCCTGGACTCATGTGCATTAATTTCCTGCTGTGCAATACCCCCATATTCAGTGTTATTATAGAGCAACAACTTGGAACACAGGTTCACTTATGCATGTATTCTTACTGTAATTGTCTACTTACTCTTACTTATTCTTATTGCCTACACTGCTCTTTGTTCTTAACACTGGTTCACTTTGAGTAGGAGCTGCTGTAATGAAAAGTAATTTCCTCCGGGGATCAATAAAGTAATTCTGATTCTGATTCTGATTAAAAAATAAAAATATTTGATTATCATAGACACTCAAAGGCGCTTTACATTGGATACATTATTCATTCGCTACCTCAGTAGTCTCATGAGTTCACACTGGAAGCAAGGTGGGTGAAGTGTCTCGCCCAAGGACACAACGGACAGACTAGGGACAACATTGAACCAACCTTTTGGTTGCTGGACGACCGCCCTACCGCTCTACCTCCTGAGCTTCTGCCGCCTCCAAAACAACACATCTGAGGCTGTCAATGGCATCATCACATCCGTTCTAAAGTTACTTTGTAACTTTCTTGAACCACTCTGTAATAATTCATATACCTCTATGTAAGTGGCACAGAGGTATTATACAGTACCTGTTCTATATTTACTAAGCATTATTTCCACACTGATGAGCCCAGTGACTACTAACACTTTCAAACACACACTGTAACTGAGCATTTTTGCTTTTTCCAAGAATGCTGAACGTGATTTCTTCGGAGCCATATTGTTAGCCCAATAGCAGAATTGATAAAACAGTCATTTTTGACTATTACAATATCAATAAAAATACCAATGTGTTTGTTAAAAATCATGTTTTTTTTCCCTTGTTGTCTGAAAAAGTTCAAACATGAGGCAATTATGTTATTAGGCTAACGATATTAAAAGTGCTCTCAGTCCTGTGGGGGATAATCCTGTTGGGAAAAATCGGATTTCATAACAGTTTCACCGTGTCTTCTTCCTAAAGAACGAAGTAAATATTTTTTACAGCTGTGAATCAGAAGCAAAGTTATCATGACTGGGGACACAATTTGTTATAATTTATTCACTTTATTAGATTTTATTTATCATTCCTTGTAGAGGGATTTCTTTCTTTCTTTCTGTCTCTTAGGTTAGATAAAAAAGGCTCAGTGTCCCCGCGCAGCAAATACATTAAATCCATGTGAAGATGTTTACTGAGAGGAAACTGACATAATTGTAATAATGGATAGTGCACAACACACTGTGGTTCTTCGAAGCTCGATGAGGCTGTGACTCAGTAAAACTGAACTATGCAAGAACAATGGCAGCGAAAGGGCAAAGGTCAAAAGAGCACTTGTTCCAGGGCTCAGAAAAGTAAAAATGTCGGTACTGGAACAAACAGTTTTGCATAAAAACATTTCAGCATTGAACATGAAGTATTTAACATCAGCGGTACTGAAACGATTTTTGTGTTTTTAAAATTCTGCAGCCTACAAATTGAGATTTTTTTCCAAACCTCTGACCCTGTGTTTTCTGTTTGAAAGTGTAATTCATGTTCACTTATTTATGGACTTCTCTGCCTCTGCTGTGTACTCGCTGCTTTGATCGCCGCACTCGGCAGACAAATCATCCATTGTAGTTTAGCAGCATGTGTGCTCAAAAACAGACGTTTCATTTGTTGGGTTAATTACAAGATTGATGTTTGTGCGCGTGAAAATGAAAGCTGGTTTGACGTCTTGATGCGCATGGCACGTTTAATTACCACTCACTACTGCTCACAACTGTGCGCTGTAAGTGCACTATAGGTAGATAGGTGCGATCTAAGTCGACACACATAGCCATGGAGCACATTTCCATTAAAATTCTAGTGCAGAATCAAATATTAATCCTCACCTGCTATCAAATAACTCGTCGGCAGCTCGAAGTTTGACTCCAATAAAAAAAAAAAAAAAACTTTATCTGTGTCATATTTCCAAATCCCGGCTGAATCATTCAAGATCCTGTCTTATTACGGCTCAGAGTATTCTAACATCTCACTCCAGAAATTTGACAGGCATAATGATAGATCTTGCTTCCCGTCTGTTGACCTTCTCCACACTATCCTGTCTTGTAGTGTTTTCTGTTTTCTCTCTCTTCGGGCATTTATCAGACAGCGCTACGTCGCTGACATGTGTTAATGTGCTATTTGAAGGCAGATGAGGCTTGCAGTGGCTGAAACGTGACGTCTTAATGAGATGCTTGTGCGGTATATCGTCACGAACAATATCTTATCTGTAGAGTCTTCAGATTCTGCATGAGTGCTGCTTTGTGTAGAATAATATAACAAATCTCACCAATAAAAGCGTTTACACACAGTAGCTGTGCCAAAGTTTTAGGAATCACTTAATACTAAGCTCTTACCTCTGGCTTTTTAAATATGTTGCTACACTTCAAAACCGTCCACAGGTCATAAAATGGTTTGAAGATTAAATGCACTTTTTAACAATCAGAAATGGATCTTTGCCCTAATGTGAATTCATTTTGTTTTGTTCTGTCAGGCTTTAGGGATTATATGAGGCTTAATTGCCCTCTGGATGCACACTCGCCAATTCCGTGGTAATGTTCCAGCATTATTATTGCCCACTCTGCTTAATTATAAACCAATGCTACGCAAAAGTGTCATGCTGAGCTATTAAAGTTCAGAGAATGATATATGTATCCATTGTTTATGCGCTATATAATTCAACAATACTTGCTTAGCCCTACACAAAACAAGAAAAAAATATAGAAATTGCTCATTATTTCAGCGCAGTGTTCTTCCTGTCAATAAAGAAATACTACAATTAATATAATATATTTGCATCCTGACTTTTCTTTTCCTCTTTTCAAAGATAAAGTACTTAGCCTCTTGCTAAGCAGTTCATATGAATCGTCGTTCAGTACCACTGACCCACAAGCTTACTCTCTCGACAAGAAAACAGTTTGACCTTTGAGAAGAATTAAATGAGGGAAAAGTACATTTGTTCCGCAGCGCACGCTTTTCCGTCAGCAATTACGGAACAACAGAGGAAAAAAAGAGAAGAGTAGTGACAGAGCAGAAAAGATTTTCCGTTTGAAATGTTAAATACATCACATTTAAGTGCTGCCGAAGCTTTGCCGTTCCGAGGCATGAGGAAACCTCGCTCGGTCGTTCAGCAGTAGTCACACTTAGGCTCGGTGATTTCATGCATCGCGCTTACTTTATGTGCATTCACCTCAGAGCGATTTAGAATTCTGTGGAAGACTGAGGGTGATCATCTCTCCCCCAAAAGCCCCGAAGCCCTTTGAAACAACGCTCCATTAGTGGTGCTGTTGTTGTTGTTATCTCACAACAGACAGTCTGAATCGTCATTGCAGAAAAAGCACATGTGTAATTAATATCATTAACGACGGCGAACATTAAGTGTTCCACTTAAATGTCCCAGTAAACCACTCTGAACAGGACCAAGTCCCAGGAACTGGCACACCCGAAGGGAACTCAACTATTAATCATGATAAGTTGCAGCTGTATTTGAGAGGGCAAGATGTCTGCTGCGGGAGACGTCCACGAACACACTTTCAAGATGCATTAAACAAGTAGCTCAGAGGAATAAACAACATAATCTGCTTCACAGACAACCAGACATCATCGTGTTCTAATTTAAGTGCACTGTATGCAGAAACACCTGTGCGGTAGGAGACCTTTTCCAAATCTACTCTGACACGTCGCGGTAAAAGCACACGACCAGACAACACAAGTAATAATGGCTGAATTCAGTTTAGCTTCCTCTTCTGAAATGGACAGCAGCAGTGTGTGACTTGTTTTAACAGGAGAAGGTGTGACTGATGACATTAACGATGACTTTGTTCAAATCACTTAACCTTACCAGGTAGGCAGGCTGCAAACCATCAGGACCCTGAAGGTGCACACAAGTGGAAGACACTCGTATTAATCTTATTATGTCATCACAATATGCTGCTCCTTCTAAAGTGAGTAACCTACTATAAAACAGTTAATTTTCATTGTGTCTCTGTGTCACATTGTCACGGATGGCTGGGACCACTCTCATTATGCATTTCCTGTTGGAACCAATTCAAAATCCACTGAAAATGATGCACGCTTCAAAAGACAAAGAAACATAGCTCTGAGGCAGCCATGGTAGGAACAAGTATTAGAAAATCGGGAACAATACAACACCGTTTTTAAACATAAAAACATGCCGCTAAGTGGACATGATGGGACGGAAAATAAGTACACACTGTTCACTGGCTCCTGATGCATGAAGTAGAATTTAAAATCAATAAACCAACCCTCAGAGAGGAATTAAAATGAGGCAAATCCCAAACCAAAAGCATTAAATTGCAAAACATTATCTGGATGATGGATAACAAAAGGAGGGCTGCACAGTCCCAAGAAATCCTAACAACACAATAATACGTTTAAAAACTCACAGCAGATCCAGATGGGCCGGATGATTCGGGATCAAAGTTCCTCATTAAGCCGGTACGAGGAGAAATGTCAGAATGGACTTTTTAAAGCCAGCAGCCTCAGAACAGGATATACTCGGCCTTATCCGCCTTAATGGGTCATTGGTTTTCTGGACTTGTCAACAACACGCGCAAAGCCACAAACAACATGATTCAATAATAATAATCATATTTTATATGTTTACTACATTAACATTAAGCAGTATTTCTACGCTGATTATTTCCATTAGGAATTGGCCTTTTTAAAACACTCTCTGACTGAGAGTAGATGGTTTTCCGAGAAAGCTGAATGTGATTTCTTCAGAGCCGTATTAAAAGCACACTCAGTCCTCTAGGAGGGATAATCCTGCTGGGAAAAACTGTATTTTGTTTGTTTGAATGTATTCATTTTATCCATCAGTCCTTGTAAAGTGAGTTCTTGCTTTTTTGTCTCTTTTAAATGCATACGAAAATGTTTACTGAGAGGAGCTGGCATCATTATAATAATGAATAGTGTCTTGTACAGAAATGAATGCATACATATACGGTCCTTTGAAGCCTGATGAAGTTGTGATCCGGTAAACTGGAGTAATGCGAGAACAATGACAGCGAAAGGACGAAATGGAAGGTCAAGAGAATATAAAATTTTTTGTACACGTGGCACAAAAAAAAAATGCTGGATTTACAGGTTTGAAGGTGAACATAGATGTTAGTGTTAATGACGCAGATATGATGTACTTACACTGTTTAACATCACCAGTTCAAAGTGTATACCCATGCTGTAGTCATTTTCCTTTTTTGCAGCCTGTGCATATATGGGTCACAGCATTAAGAATTACATTTTCTTTCCCATTTACCTTCGTCAACTATTTTCCACAACTTAATGCAGCTATTCATCATATTCCTCTTTTATTCGTACAGACCATACCACTAATTCCCAGTGAAGGAAAATGCAATTCATAGACTACCACTGGGGGCACTCCAATGGATTTCAAATTTGGTAAAGCTTTATTTCAAATGTTGTGAAAAAAACAAACAAACAAAAAAAAACATAAGATACATAAAAACTTCGTAGTAGTAGTAGTTTCTCATGGCTGTATTGATGACCTTCCTGTTGATTGTCGTTCACCGAATGCAGGAATATACAGTTGTCATTGAGGGGAAGTCTTCATGGAGCTGCATCAAATCCCCTTTCATTTATGAAACCAGTTCTCTGCTGGATATGATCCCCAGATCGTTGCCTCCGGCATGAACGACCAGGATGTCAGGGGGACTTGTACCTGACTTGACTTGTACTTGGACAATTCAGCATAAAAACAAGGTAGGAGTTCACAGCGCATGCCTCCTTTCCCAAACCACTTAACTTTGCCGTTTTGTCCAAAGTTTTCCCAAAGATTTCATACGCTGGCCCTTCTGCTTGCTTAATGTAACCATTTACTCTTTTGTGCCCCTTTCTCTTTTTCTTTCTTGGCATATTGTCTGTCATCACTCTGTGATCTCAAAGCCTCCCTCTTTGAAAGTTTTAGTTGTAGATAGACAAAAGGGATCCCTTTAGAGATGCTTGGATTGATTGTGTAGTCTTTCTCTGTTTCTGTGGTCATCTTCAGCCTCCTTTTGGGGGAGTAGACCTTTGAGATGTGCATGTTGCAGACCTCTCTCCAGAGATCTTCCTTTTGCTCCCAACTTGGAAGGAGTTTCTGTTACGTCTCTGTGTAGAATTATAGTCTACCATCTTTCTGTTCAGAAGAGGCTTGAAGTGGATCTTGTCAGATTTATCCTCTTTAGACGATAATGGCAGGATTTGTAGATTTTGGGCCCCACTGGACCTGGCGGAAGATTGGTCTCCTGAGGGACCAATAAGCCTTCAAAGATGTAGTGCAAAGACATGAAGGAGAGCTGGGTTCCTATGAAGACTTGTTGTCAGACATTTTTAGAACTTGTAGCTTGTAGCTCCAAACTAAGTTCAGCGATGTTTCTCCAAAGTGTTTTCAAACAAAGACTGTTGAAGAATGCTGAAGAGCTGTAGAAACATAAGTTGAATTGTGCACCGGCTTCTGGTATTTGCGTTGGTCGTGTTCCGGAATATTATGAAGTATCAAAGAGTGTACAAAACACGGCTGGTGTTCAGGGGGTGACATCAGCCTCAATCCAAAGTCACAGAGGCTAAGAGCAGAATGCCAAAACCATTTCTCAATAACACCTCCTTAATTCTGACTGCAAATGGTGTCATGGTTGCCATGTACACAAGTATGAACGGCGCCCCCTTGTGATTTTCTCAACCTCATGAGTTGAACTTTTCAGAGTTGTTTAAGGTCATGAGTTGTGACGTGTGTGCTGACATTATCAGAAATGACAGAACCATTTTCTTCACACTTTTATAAAATGGAAAATGTTGATATTCTAAACCCTCTTTGCGTCTTCTACATTAAGTTAAGCTGTTTGTTTGCCTCCTAAACCATTTCTAGACGTCAAAGGGTTCTCATGACTTTTGGCTGATGTTACCACTTGATCACCAAGCATTTTGTGCATTCCCTTAACTTCATTTTGCATTTAACGTTGGTGAGGTTTTGAATACAACGGGGTGCTGTTCTAATCCTCAAACCATCTTACATGAATCATATTAAAAGGGAAAAAAATGAACAGGTCATGCCTCATAGAAATCTAAGCAGCAACAGAATCCACTGATGGAAAGCAATCATGATAGTAAATTGTTGTGGTGGAAGAGTGTAATTGTGCGATGCTGTATCTTTTCATAACGACAACAGGTAGATTATTTTTGTGGATGGATTTGATTGGTTGCATTGCCTACTAAATCAGATGAACCATTCTAATCATCCTTCATGAAAATACAACACCGAGAAAAAAATCATGTATTTATAAAGTCTTCTTGTTAAATAGCTGATTAACAAGCTGAAGCTTGGGTCGAATTAATGCACCTTTCTAGAATGTATTTTATGTTATTTGAAGAGTATATACAGTATATCCAGTACCGTGTACAATCATATAAATGCATGAGGCAGAGTGAACGTGTGAGCACCGACAGCAATCATTAAAGCTTGCTTTGCATTCTAACAGAGTGGTGCAGCGGAAGCGTGATGGGCCCATAACCCAGAGGTCGATGGATCGAAACCATCCTCTGCTAGGCTTTCAATTTGGATTTTAGTCCAAATACAAATGGTATGTTGTTCTATAGCTTTTCATGTTCTCATTTGAAAAACTTTGGACTGCAGCTGTTCCTGTGAGTTGACTTTTCCTTCAGTTCACCAAGGTGTTTTTAAGCAGTCACGTTGGGCAGCTTCATGTGACTAAACATGATAATCAACACATTTCTAGACCCAGGAAATGCCTGTTCTGTTGCAGTAACAAATGTCTGTGGCCAGTGTGTTGCCAGTGAAGTTTCCTAGTGGATGAAAATACAACCAACAGGATTGAAGTCATTTTGCTAAGCTCCTCTCTGCTGTTGAACAAACGCTGTGTGGGAAGTTGTGTCTGTGCAGCGTTTGAATGATATTTGCTGCAGAGGCAGATTAATACACCAGACATCTACAACCATTTTTCCTTCCTCCCCACCAGACTGCAGCATAAAACTACACACTTGCCACCACATACTGATAAAACATCTGCAACATCTTACTGCAGTTCTCAAGAGATGCGATGTTCCTTAAGTAAACGAGTAGGCAGAGACAGCACAGTTCCCCAACCTGACAAACTGTGGCCTTCCTGTCAGGTAATCTGTGCTCCAGGAGGAAAGGGAAGGATCATGTGATCAAAGCATGATGTTTGGGCAGTACTACCTGTGATTAATAGTGGCTTTTTTCTATACTGTTAAAATAAATTAATATTAAAATGAAGGTATGACATTTGTTGTGACTGAGTGAATGTTGCAACTGCTAATCTTAAAATGGACAGTAAATGTGGTTGTGTAAATTCTGGTTTTATTTGTCCTCAATTTATTGAATCTGAGGATTCGGTTTATTCAGTCTTAGTTATTATTCAGTCCTATTGTAAGTGTGTGAGAGTGAAGCCCCCTACTACCACCACACAAATCTAATATTCACATTCATATTTATAACGTTGATATTAAAGTTAAAACCATAAAACGTTAAAAATTATAATTTGGTGTAGTCTTCTAACTAGCTTCTGAGTTTTACAGTACAGAGGGTATGCATGGACGTCACTGCCGCTTGAGGCCACGCCCCCTGACTGGCAGAAACACTGAAATGTATCAGTAAATACAGCGAGACCAGGAAAAAGTGGATTATCACATCAAATTAAGGACTATTGTACTCAACAATGATCCATATGAACTAGTATGGATGTGGGGTGGACCATTGTCACTTTTTGACGTAACCATGGAGACTTCGCTGACTGTGACGTCACGTGAATACCCTCCACAGATATATATATCTATGAATATCCTCTGTAAACTTGCGCAGTCAATTATATCGCTAGGATATAATTGACTTTAAGTTTTTATTTTTATTATTATTAAAGATCAGGGATGGCTGGTATAAATGAGCTAACGGAGCAAAGGCCTCACCAGTTAACACAAAAAAAAAGATAAGATTTTTTTTTTTTTTTAATATGTTTTAAGTTTTGGTGGAACCAAGGGTAGCAACAGCACCAAATAATCAAAAGAAAAACACAGAATATCTCTAAAAGGGATGAGACTCCCGGTCCGCTTTCATTCATTCGGTTCTTGAAGGTGATTGACAGGTATCATGCCACGCCCCCTAATTCCCTGATCGGCTAAATCCAGTCAGACCTCGGGCCGCTGGTCATTAGTTAAAAGTGCTATTTGTGTCGAAAGGTCGTAATGGGGAAGTTCAACTATGGCGGGCGTCCTTTGGAAGTTAAGATACTGGAATCACTTCGGCCAAACGATGTTCAAATAACTCGAACGGACAAACGACACATCGTTGGTTTTGTGTTTCCGGTTCGAAAGAAAGGCTAACTAGCTAACGGCAAGTGTAGCCAAGAATTCACATTTCTGTTTTCCCTGCTTGTTTTTTGGAGGTCGCATCGGAAAAATTCTGATTCAGCAAAGGAGGACATATTCATAGATGGTAGGTCGCTGTTTGTTTTTTTTTCCGTGTTTCCATACTGTGATATTCTATTCTGCTTTCGCAGGTACAAAGCAATATTTTCATTCAATAAATTTGAGAAGTTGAAAATTGTGTTTGATTTGGTTCGCGGCTCGTCATTAAGGGGTGATTGGTGGTCCTGAAGCCAGATCAGATGAGAAGAACCACTGATGTAGAGCACTAATTAAGTGTAGTGTACCCTGTAATTGATGTAACTGTGTGTATTGTATGTGATGTTTCTTTTGCTAAATAAAAGAAATAGAAAATAAGTTGCCTGCGCACAGACTTTGGCTCCAAACTCACAAGATGGCGCCACGTTGTCCATATGGAGTCTTTTGTTGTGTTTGTCATATGAAGTCATATAAAGTTATATACAGTCTATGGGCTGCACGAGTTCATTTTTAAGTGAGTCTCTGCCATAGCTTAGCTAGCTAGTAATTACTAGCAGACATACTTGACATAATTCACTGACATGTTTTAGCTAGCTAGTGGCTAGCTAAAAATGCAATTTACTGTCCTGGAAAAGTTTAACATTTCTTCATATTTATTCTAGCTTCTCTCTTTTTTTATGTTTATTGGTTTGCTTGCCACTTACTGTTAATTATTAAATAAAGGTAATTTGTTAACTGTAATGAGCCTATATTGAGTATATATCATCATCAAAATGCCTTTTGCGTCCATATAATGTGTAAATTTACAGTACATTAGATTATTCTGATAGTCTCACCCAGTTGTATATTAACTCCCTTTTGAGTACAACTCTATTATGTTTGTGTTTGATTTCCTTTAACTACACAGTAAATATAAAACCGGTGTGACTTACCTAAGCGAACAAAACTAATCCATCTTCTTCTGACAGTTGGCGCTCAATTCTTTACCCTTATCATATTTTCTCCCTCAGTAATTGCCTTTTCTCTCTATTTCTCAGGCTCAGAAAGAGGAATTGATTAAATTGTGAGTCTCTGCGGCACAGAAGGAAAAAAAGAAAAGAAAACCTCACTCAAAGGAAACTACAGTAAAGCCCCAGAGGCCAAGTAAGTCTGCCATATACTGTATCTTTATCTATGACTAATGACACAACTTCTGTGGTTTTCTCATTACAGCTGAGTCCTCCGTTATCTCTCCCAGAGGATGCTCATTTGAATGAAACTAGAAATGTGTATGTTGCCCCGGAACACGTAAGCCTCCCATCCTCATTTGACTTGGGATGTTGAAGTTCAATCAGTAATGTTAATTTTCTTTCTTGTGCCGTGATGAATTGGTTTCAAACAAATGTCTAGAAGGGGGTTTATGGAATACAAGAAAATGTACAGTAATTGCTCGGAGAGCTTGTTAAAGCACAAACATCATCTCATTCACCGCACTGAGTGTCTCCCTTCAGGTCTTCACCGACACTTTTCTTCAAATGCTCTCCTCCTCAGCTCACACCCCTGCCACCCCTCATCTGACTCTCTCCCGCCACCCTCTCCTCTTATAGAAGCTTTATAATCCAATTTCCTCGGGAAAAAAATCAATCTATTAGAGGTGGATTCCAAGAAGAGGTGAAAATTAAATAATTAAGGTTGCAGCAGTGAAAAAAGCAGCTGAAATGAGCCTGTCCAATCACTTAACAAGCTGTCGTTTTATATTCCTGAGAGGTGGCTCTGTGTCAGGGTACAGATAACCTTATAAAAGACCAATTTACTTTCCACAATTATTTAGACCCACTCTATTAACTAAATTACCAACTTTAAGTGATATAGCCTCTGTGCCCTCTTTAAGTTGTTAGGGCTACACGGCATGCAAATGATTTTACCCTGAAGTGGACTCATTGGAAAAAAAAAAAAAAAATCCTACCTTCTAACATAAATCAACCACAAGTTTAAATTGGACAAGTGAACGTAACAACTTTCAAAAATATTCTTACTTAATATCCCACAGCTCCAGTTGAATGTGCTGAAATGAAACAAGCCAATAAACGAATGTAACGCGGCCTGGCATCAGTCAGAGCGAATGATTTTATTTGAGATAATTGGGGAAAATGAAAGTACTCCAGTGAAAATGCCAACAACTGACGGCAATTTGAAATCTTTTCGGCGACGGCTTGTATTTATTGACCTTTGTAGCGAATAGGCGGTGGATTGTGGGAAGGGGTCACCTAGCCGCGCACAAGCTGTCTCGCGAAGTTCTTCTCGATTTGTTGCGGTATTAATTACCCTGCAAGCGGTTATATTTCGTTTGTATGCTTTAAAACACACGAGGATGAAACTAGTTTTTGATAAATTATCTGAATACACTCCCAGCTCAGTGTGTTCACTCATTACTGACACTGTACCTCTTTAAACAGGTGCCGTAAGACAGATCGCATGTTTTCCCCAAGATTTCCATAATTCATGGCTCCTGAAATACGATGGAGGGAAATACTCTGCAGAAACCTGGAGAAGTGACATCCGCCTTGACATTCTTGAGGTGAGACAGAAGAGGATCAGAAATAACGGTGTTTTGTAAATAATGTCTGTGTTTGTGGGCGCCAGCAAGTCAGGAGGTAGAGCAGTTGTCTAATAATCAAAAGGTTGGAAGTTCAGCTGTGTCCTTGGGCAACGCGCTTTGCTCCCAGTGTGAACTCCACTGAGGTAGTTTACCATCACCACGGTGTCACTGTGTGAGCGGATGAATAATGTATTCAGTGTAAAGCTTCTTTGGGTATTTAAATCGATGCATTCTGCATATCGGTCTGGAAGCCAGGCAACAATTCTTAGTATTACAGCCACACAATATATGAAAAGAACTAGCCTGCTTGTTTAATATATATGATTACAGTCGTAAAAGTCAGTAAGATAAAAGCAGGTCCGGCATAGAGCAGCAATGTGACACTATGGAGTGTAGAACAACAAAGAAAGGCAGGAAAAGGAATAAATATTTGCTTCATGTCAAAACATAAACACCACGGATAGTGTCAAAGGCAAGAGTCTCACTGTATTAGTAGTAATTGGAGCCAAGTGAACAGAGCTCAAGTCCACAAGGCAATCACTGATACCGCTGTAGTTTAAGTTGGACTCAAGAGCTCAATGCATGGTGAAAACACAAACGCAGCCTAACTACGAATGAAACATCTTTTAAGGATCATTTCATTACTGTCCGCCATTAACCGGGTTAATGAGAAAAACTCTTAATTGTTAACACGTAACGTACACAATTAAACTTCATTGAAATATCTGTCTTTTTTTCTACATTTTAGTCCAACCTAATTAATGCAGATGTGTGCAAACACCTGTATTATCACAGGTCATGTAAATAGTCCACAAAAAAAGTTGTATTTGAAATGAAATTGGTCATGAAAACTTAATAACTGACCACATCACTGTGCCACATGATTCTTTCCCCACCACCATCTTTTAGCAGCATGTGTGTTGTGACTGTGTTTCCTCTCAATTTGTCGGTGTTTCAGTTTTCCCCTTTCTTTTCTGAATGCTGTGCATTGGTTGTCAAGTTTGAGAAGGTGTTTTCTTCATTAGCATTTTTACTGCTGCAGTGCATTGATCTCTCAGGGCCACTGTAGTATTGTGTTAGATAACAGATTTTTCACACTCTCGCCAATTCCGTGTGCCCATTATCGCTGACAGTTATGAATAACAATTTGTTACATGGAGCGAGCCGCTACAGCTTTTGCTGAGAGAGAGCTCTGCACCGAGATCTAAGGATCTCCAGTCCGGACACAGACATTTTTTGAAAGATGCCCCAGATGTTTTTTCGAACTGTCAGATACTCTCCTTGCGTTTATGATCCGGGCTTAATTGGGACAGGCTGTCCTCAGAGCTGAATCTGAAGATGAATCATTGGGCAGGCTGGAGGGAGAAAACTGAACGGAGGGAACAGTGAATGACAATACAAGAAACGCTGTGTACATACTGTATGAAACACAGAGCCAGCCCTAAATAAACAGACATGGGAAGTGTGTGTATGTGGTCTCGTTTTTCTTAACTTGTGGGGGCCAGTTCTTCACAGAATACGTACGTTGTTGGGACATTTTCTCGCCGTGTTGCCCTCTTTGAAAGCTAAAACCTGTTAAGACTGGGTTTTTACCTCGTGGTCAGCGTAGGGGTCAGAGTTATGGGCTTATTTTAGATGGTTAGGGACAGGATAGGAGGCTAGGGAACGCATCATGTCACCGAAAGTTCCTCACAGAGATAGAAACACGCGTTCGTGTGTTGGTGTGGGTGTGAGAGATATTCTACATAAATATCAAGAATAGCAAATGTCACCACAATTTCCAGCCTCTGGTTGTTTCCTGTTGCGTATCAACAGACGTTTCTTCCGTCTCAGAAAAACAGCTCGCATTGTGGAAGAAAATGAAGAGAGGCTGGAAATGAAAAGGCAAAGATGCAGGTCGTCAGTATTACACGTGGAATTTTTTACTGTAATTTGAATTTGGATTCTTTTTTTTTTTCTTTTTTTTTTTTTTTATTAACACTCATAAACTAAAATTATTTCCGCTGTGATGCTGGACACAGTGTCCCAGAGCCGGAGCCGTCACCCTCTGTCGTCTCCGTAACCTCGGTGTCAGGAAGCAGGTTATCCGCGGTGGACTGAGGAGATGTGTCACCTTGTCAGAGTGAAGCCGTCGTGCTCCGCTGCTGAAGAAGCTCAGCTGCACAGTCGACGCAGTTGTGTTTCGTGGCGTGACAGGTGATTTTCTTGTGTTTCCGCCAATAGCTTCGAGATCCTGGAGCCAGACATAAATAGATGTCGTCTGTAATCACTTAATGCAGTGATGAATTTAACTCTCTAACACATAATTTTCACCTTTTCGTTCCCTTAAGTAGCTTAATTGTTACATCACAGTAGCGTTCTCCTCGCTCCCTGAGAACGTTGGCCTGTTTCAGTTCCTCATTAAGTCTACGCTATGTGTTGGTTACACAGAAAGAAGTACTAATACTAACACATGGAGGTTGACTCTGTCTCTTTGCTTTCCTCACTTCACATGTACTTTTTTTTTACTTCTCAATGCTTGAACCTTTTTTCTTTTTTTTAAATGTGACATTTATGTGCATAAGTTTGGGTAAATTTGTCTAAATCTGCGTTATATTTCAGTACGTGTCTGTCTGAAAATCAAACACACGGCCCAGACAGATTTCTTAGAGCTAGAATAGAACTTAATATTTAATCTGGGAAACACACAAAGTATCAGTGTTGACATTAAACCCAGAGGCGCGGTTTGTTCACTAAGCATGTCATTGTGATCACAGTTAGACAGTCACTCGCACCTGGATTCATACCTACAGGCGAAAGAATATCACCGCATTAACTGACTCGTATGTCTGTGGATGGAGGAAGATCATCAGAGCTGGGAGTAGACTCGGCAAAGTACAGACTCTGTTTTCGAATCTCACACAGCTGCTGTGGTCGGGCCAGCTTCTCATTAGAGCACCGTTCACTGATTCATGTTCGGTTTTCATGCACGTTAAGAAGAAGAACATGGAAGGTGGTGCTTGTGTTCAGTCTCACAGGATCACAGAAAGCACTGGGTTATAGTGTGGTAAGATATTGGGTTTGGTTTCTTTTTTTATTATTATTGGACAATACAGATATGAACAAAGTGTGAACAATGTGTGCATGTGTGTGAGACAATTCATGGTGTTACATTTGATAATTACATGTTTACCAGCAAATGATGAATATATTAATAAAGTAATAATAATGAATATGACATAACAATAATGATCAATAATAATTAAATAATTCTTACATATTATATTAGAGTAAGAATATATAAAGTAATATAAAGCTTCCATTAATAATTATTTTAAAAATAAAAGGACAAAAAATAGCGTTCTGTTCTATCTATTCTAATTCTTACACAGACTTCCCACTCATAATGTAAACTAAAGCATTATTTTTAGATTGTGTCAGCCAGAAAATGATCTGGGGAAAAGTATTCCCAATTAAAAAATATCCCCGCGGGTATAAGAAGTGGTAGCGATATCACCTTCCCACATTTAGCGTTCTGACAAGAAAGTGAAGCTTTGTGCTCAGTCAGTGTCTGTATTTTATATATGATGATGGACACGTGTGTAGCAGTGAGCTCTATATAAAGAAACCTGATGATCATGTTAGATCAAGTATCTGTGGATCATCCCACAGATACTTGATCATCCCTCCCGTCACTTCTACCACCCTCAAGGAGAAGATACACAAGTATCACCTGTAGAACATTCAAGAAGCTGAAAAGCTTCTTTCCTTAGGCTGTAAGGATGATCAATGGACTGCCACCCTGCCTTCCTGAATTAACATCCTCACTCAACCCCCCGTCTAACAGTTAAACCATGGATGAGAAACGATATTACGTTGTTCTACGTGGAAAATGACAATAAAAATGATCTTGAATCTTGAATTTTGAATCATTGCTATGGGGTGGGGGTGTCTGGTCTGTTCTAGGTGGGTGCTACATGTCTAAGTAACATCTATATGAATGAATGCCAGGTCCAAAAGTTTAGCCGAACACTGAGTGGTCACAAGATGGTCGATGTTGTTTACTTCTCCTGTTAGTGGTTTTAATGTTGTGGCTGATCAGTGTTGCTCAGGCTCTTGGTTCCTTTCCTGATACAACAAAAAGTTCAGTCCCAAAGTCCTGCCTCCATCTAGTGTTCAGTTGTGAAACTACCAGTAGGACAACATATAGCAGGTTTATGTCAAACAAACCTGTTCCGGCACATACTGTGCAGGGGAATTAGAACAGTATGAGTACATTCAGTATTAAGATGATTGCACCTGACCTAATTCAAAAGGAAAAAGCTCCTAACACGTAACACACTGTTTCACTTTTCTGTGTCAAATGTAGGAAAGGACAGGGCTTGTTTTGTCTTAAATGAATCACTTAACACAAAGTGACATTTATGCAAATGTTGTTTTGTTACTGTTGCACTAAACCTCATTTCATGTGGTTTGTGATGTATTATTTTGTGCTTTTGGCTTGCACATGTGCTGTTGACTATTATAAAGTGTGTAGTTTAGAATGATATTTAGTCTCAACTCTATGTAGATGTAAAAAAGCATCGATTGAAATCCAAGCCCAAATTAGATGGATATTAGTAGACATTGTTGGTTTTACTGGATGCCTGGGAACATGACTTCACATCCAGGTACAGCTTTAGTCAATAAATAATAATTTATGTACGATGTTTTGTAAATGTCATGGGAAGTCGTGTCTTGTCTTTTGGCAATTTAATTGCCTTCACCCCGTACCGTTGACGTCATAGCGGTAGCATTTGTGCGTGTGTGCATTCATGTACTTATACTTAGGGCCCCGGGGTGAGCATAGTATGTAGAGAATCAACATGCATCTTCATTGTGCAGGCTGACTCATCCTCATATATCATGCAAGCACGCCCTTGTGTCTTGGCATCGTTTCTCCCATGTTTGCTTGTTTTCTTTTCCATCAGCTTGGCAGCAGAAAGTGTCAAGGGGGCGGAACAGTCTGAAAAAGAGATGCATCACTGACAGCTGTTCATCTTGGAGAAATGAGCTAAATCCAAAGGTGAGTCACCAGCGAACGTGAAACGTTGACCCGGTAAACCACTTTAACGCTTTCTGTTCTGTGATGAACCGCGTCGTTTTGCCCAAACAAATGTTGGTAACTAGTCAACACATGGACTTAAATAGAGTCACAGAAGGACTCCAGCTAATGACTAATGATTACTCTGCCGCATTCTCACCCGAAAATGGTGCGAATGTCCATCATGGTTTCCCATGAGCGTTCATGTTTTTGTTCCATGTGTTGTTGTTTTGAACTTTGCAGAAATGTGTTTTTTTTTTTTACTTTCACATCAGAGAACTATAAATGAATGAACAAATAGTCTGAATCCAAACTTTCCGTCAAATGATGATTTTGTCAGTTTTGGTAGCAAGACTCTAAAGCACCACATCCATGTTGATTACAACTCTTTAATAGGGTAACAAAAAGCTTATCTTTCTGCACCCTTTTTTTTTTCCTGGTGCAGAGATAGTAGGCGATACTCCCCCGAGTGTCCCATATGCCGAAGTGTCCTTGAGCAAGACACTGAACCACCAGTTGCTCCCAGTGCAACTGACACTGGTGTGTGAATGTGTGCGTGCTTGTGTGAGCGAATGGGTGGATGTGTCTCTGACTGTAAAAGCGCTTTGAGCACCTTTGAGTAGGTAGAAAAGTGCTATATAAGACCATTTAGCATCTTTGTTAAATAGACCAGCAACTAGAAACGTAGCTAAACGTAGCTAACACTTTTGTTAGCATGCAAAAGTGTGTAGGGTCCGTGCTGAGGGCCCGAGCGAGCAGACAAACTGGCACGGCGCTTGTGCCAAAAAGGGAGGAGGAAGAGACATGCCGTCACTGAGCGCTGTCAGCCGCTCTTGTCTCTGACTGGTGAGTCAAGGTTTTCCAGTGATTCACGTCTGTGCAGAAGCTGAACGATGGGCTCCAAGCGTAGTCACTCTCCAGCTTTTTCTCACCACCTATATCCTCCTCTTATTATTATTTCACTCCTCCTCCCCATTCATCTCTTTGTCCGTATTCCCTTTCCTTCCTGCCTACTAATTGTTGTTATACCACACCATTTATTTCTCCGCTCAGCCTGCAGTAGTTCTCCCCAGGCCAACGCTTTTCAGCAGCTTCTCCAGGCTCTTGCTGGGAGACCTCCAGGACGTTCAAAACACTCTAACACACCCAATTCCACCTGCGGGCCAGTGGAACCCGACAGGGGATTTCACTACGCTGATGACGGGGCACACTCTTCCTTCCTGAGCCTACATAAATCTGTCGGTGTGCTCTGTCCTATGGTCTGATATTAAAGCTGTTTTCCATAACATGCTGCTCCGGGGACTAACATGAGCTATTATGGCCGGGAGGATCTGTTGTGGTTAGAATTTACTCTTAATAATAAAAAAAAAAAAAAAAAAAAAGAGAGCAGCTGACTTATTTGTAAAACCAATCTCACTTTTGTTGGCACAAGCAGACGTGTTGACAGAAATGAGCAAAGGAAAAAAAAATATAGATAAGCAAATTCTGCAAGAGAGGCACTTAATTTTTATATTTTTATACCAGTGCATTGCCAACATTGTCGGTGTTGTCCTTCTCGCTATCTGCTCGTGCTTTTATTTTGCTCTGTGTAAATAACAACTTGACTTCTCCTTGAAAAAATGACAAGAATGGACTTGTAAGGACATTTCTCAGCAGAGTGAAGGACCTCTGTCATCTCAGACACAGAATAGTGGAGGCTACCAACCTTAGGCTATAATCAAACACACACACACACACACACACACACACTCTTGCGTTTGTGTGGCTATCTTTGTGAAGACATGCCTTAACATAATGCCTCCTCTAACCCTTTTCCTAACCGTAAGCCAAAACAGCCTTGTAAAAAAGTGAGGACTAGCCAAACATGTCTTCACGTTGTACAAATGTCCTCACGCTGATGGTGTGAAACTCAAAGTGGTCCTCAGAAAGAGAGCAGTACGAGAGCACACACACAGGCGTGCATGCTCATGGACATCCATGCACACAATGGAGGACTGAGTAAACCTGATTAAACATATTTTGTTACAAAACAAGGCATAACACGAAACATATAAATGAAACATTTACTTATCAAGTTTTTTTGAAAAAAGTATGTACAGACTCTTTACAACCTTAAAACAGCCAATAGTTTTTATGCAATACAGACAATAAATACATTAGTAAAGTTTGGTGCCGGATCTTTGCCACAATTTGTTAAGATGCACTCATTACAATTTCAAAGAAAGAAAGAAAGAACGAACGACTGTCATATGGAAGCAGTTACATTTGATTAGTCCACTCATTCCTTTTCATGGTCTTTTTCATTTAGTAATGCAACATAATTTCCAATCACTTGCGCAGAACGCCAAGAAGACGACAGTTTGATGGCAAGAGCATGTTTCTTTGAATCGTCTGCGGCGTCATCCCTTAGATTTAACATTTTGAAATGCAAGATAAAAATACACTTCACAATATACACAACATTCTGTAGTCGAGACTGTGATTGGATACTGTTATTGTAATATTACGCATATAGCAACAGCGGGAGAACCTCACATCATTCACAAGTCTTCTGGTGTTCTTCAGGGCTTCACAGTTGTGTGTGTGTGTGTAGCTTGTTACAGGACGTCAGGGAGGCTGTGCTCTGGCTCCTGCAGGTAGCTCACCTGCCATGAAAGCCCCAACGCGGCTGAAGGCTCCACATAAGTGTCCATGTATCCTTGAGTGCACGGGCCCCACATGCCCGGCTGGTACCCCAGCCCCTCGCCCACCTGAGGGTACCGCAGGGGACTGGGCGGATGGTTGTGGGGGCTGCTGCAGTGTCCGTGCGAGGCGTAAAGCTGTCCCTCGGTGGGATAACAAGGGAAGTGCGGCGACGGGGGGCACGATGACGCAGTGTTGTCCATGTACACGTGTGCCTCCCCGGGCAGCCTGTGCACGTGAGGCCCTGGCTGTGACTGCATCTGGTGGGGGAAGGACGCGTGCCAGGGGACGTAGCTTTGATGCTCCAGACGAGGGACCGTCACCCTGGTTTGCTCGAGTCGAGACGCTCCCAACGCTGCCGGCCCCGCAGACGACCTGTTGCACTCTCGGTGGGCGCAGGGCTTGCTGGGGGGATTTGAGCTCAGGAACACTGAGAGGGCAGAGATGCGGTTGATGGCCCTCTGCAAAGTGGCGATCTTCGAGAGCCGTTTGCCGCTGAGGTCGTGATTCAGAGCGACGCGGAGGGCATTGAACGCCTGGTTGTAGTCCAGAATGCGTTTCCTCTCGCGCACGTTAGCGGCCATTCTTCGGGCTTTCGAGCGGACGGGTCGATTCCTCTTCTTGGTCTGACCTTCCTCCGGTTCGCTGGGGCTGCTGCTTGAACTCTCGCTGTCTTGGAACGACGCTTTGGAGCTGTCCTCGTATTCACCTTGGCCGAGCCCGCCGAGCTCCAGCTCCTCCTCAGAGAATTCTGAACCTGCAACACTGCTGCAGCTCATTGTATCAGCAACGTGGACGCTTGGCCAGGCGGAGTAAAAGTCTTCCTACTTGTAGTTTTAGGAAAAAGTCTTAGTCATCTACATGCGGTCTGCACAGCGTGCCGTGATCGCGGTCTTCTCGCCTTCCTCTGTGCACTCTCTGAGAGCTCCTCAGCTTCTGGTGCGGGGCTGTCGGTATTTGTTGGTGTGCCGACAGCCCAGGTATTCTCCTCTGACTCCTCTCGTGCCTTGTGATTACATGTACCTCAACAAGACAGGTTGGCCTGCTTTTTAAAGATCGTGAAGTCACATGGTACAGTCACCTGTGAGGAATGGTGCACACTCTCTCCCTCTCCAGGTTTATGGGCGCCCTCCAGGCAAATGGCACTGTCACCTCCTCCTCCTACTGACTCTCCCTCACATCCCTTACAGGATCTTGCAGAAGAGTTTCAACACCTCACGTCAGTGTAGAACAGTAGCAAAACACACTAATTAGTTGGGAACTGTAGTTAAGTTTAGACTTCCTGTAACATCTTTGTAGAGAATTTTATTCGCACATTTTTTTTTTACACTTCTGTAATCTTCTACATTACTGCAGTGTTTTACTTGAAGATGTTCATGAAGATAAATAGTTTGGAAAACTCAAGTCACAAGTGACTAGCACAAATTAGTCCATTACACTCCAATCAGTGCATTTCATTACTTTACTAACGGCATTACTCCCTGACTGAACGATGGCTTTATTCTCTGCGCTCTATAGTGAGCGAGCTCATTCTTACAATGATAAGTAATGAAGAGACATCGAGTAGATATTCTGTGAATATTTGTCTCAGGGACATTCATGACAAATTGTTCATTTATCAAACTGGGCTAATCTATTATGTGTGTTTCCCCTTTTGTCAAGTCTGGAAAGAGATGAACCTTCTTATCTACCGTAGGAAAGATTTGTCCTTGCAATTAGCTGTCTCTAGAGTGGCGATTCTCCTTCCCTCTCTCTCTCTCTCTCTCTCTGCTCAGGTTTAAGGGCCGTGTAATTTAGAGTAGCTTCCCTGGAACCCATCCCCATAAATCAGGCCTGGGCAGCACCCGAGGACAAGAGCAGAGTGATCCCTAGACTTCAAAGAGAAGGAAAAAACAAGGGCAAATATTTTACAATTAGAACCTGCAATTGCTGCTGGCTCAGGCTATCGATCTTTCATTGTCTCTTGCTCGTCAAGATGGACCTCCATTTTGATGCCATTAGAGCTCACGCTGTTGAAATATTTTTATTCATTTTTTTCCCCTTGAAAACAGTGACTTGTGTGGCATACAAAGCCTGCAACTGTTATACTTCATTTACATTTCTTTCTCTGTTTTTCAAAGTGCAACACAAAGAAAGACCTATAACACTCTGTGTTAGTTATCATACTGGACAGTGAAAGGTCACTGCACTGAGGCGTCTGGCCAAGTGCAGTGGGTCAGGTAACTAAAGAGTAGACCCCTCAGACACTGAACTGAGGGTCGTTGAGAAGCATTGCTTCCTTCCTGCAGTCTTCTTTTTATTGTATGTGTTGCAGCTCTCAGACGCCAACGTTTAAAACAATTACAGCCCACAGTTTCAGCTCCTGTCACAGAAGGTGGGAACGTTTTGTCGAACCTTTTTACGCGGTTGTCCCGGAGAATATACCCTCGCATATGTAGATGAAGGAAAAAATGCAATGTCTTGACGCCGACTGATATTTTGCACAATTTGCTCAAAAAGTGGAACGCAAATGTCTTTAAAAAGTACAACATCCACTCTTAAGGTAAAACTACTGGTTTTAAAATTTAGAAGAAGAATTTATTTTTTCTTCAAAAACCTAAACACCTCAGCCATCCTTACATCGACCAACAAATTATGCTACTTTTTGTGATTCTAACCCACACAATTAAACCATTAACATCTATTAAAAGGCGGGCTTACTTTAGGTATTTCTTATGCATGCTTAATCTAAAAATGTTATTCCCACCAGCATGTGGTAGAAAACATTGTGTAGATCCTTAAGAACATTGTGTGGATGAACAAATTGTCTAAAAAGGCCATCTCTCTCTCAATCAGTGCGTTAACATGCACGTGAAGAAAACGAATTATTGCCTTAATCGGACTCTATCTGGGCAATGTAAGTGCATGTAAACATGTTACTCCGACTAAAATCAGAGTTCTCTTTATCTGATTAAGACACCCAGATAATGTGATTGGAATTCTGTTTTATCCACCTTGAATACGTCTTAATCGTGCTACAATCGGATAACGCGTGTGCACATGCTCCAGAACCGATCATTGAAGAAAGCTGATGCAGAAGAAGACAGTAAACAGTCAGTAGAAGAACCGTCTAAGGGATAGCGCATATCTTACCTGCACCAAAAGTAGCGCGCACATTACGTAGGAGATTAAAAGAGCTGCCATCTGGTTGGCGACTTTTGTTTATTATATGGCACAATAGGTCAACCGGAAAATGGAATGTATTCATGTGGTATTATCCCGCTGAAAAGACACATATCGCCACCTAGTGTGGAGGAGGAGGACAAGTTCCGTCAGTTATTCGATTTTCTCCGCTGCATGTAAACTGGGACAAGGACTGCAGTCAGAAAGTCAGATTTTTAGCATAGCTCGATTAAAATCTGCATGTAAACGCACTGAATGTTTGCACCATGCATTTGTCTGATAGCGGTTAAAGCCTCACGCGTGCAAAAACTGATAATGATGTTGTTTAAACTTTTCACTATTATTTGCCCTTTTTGTTTTGTTATGATCCATTCCTGTGAGCTTGTAAAATAACCACTTAAACCACTGTACTTACCACACCTTTCAAATAACCCTGCTGATCTCCTGCATACCTTTTTAGCTAAAACTGTTTGAAATGTTCAGCCCATGCCGCTCAGCTCCGAGGAGTATGTAGGCTTTATCACAAGAGGTGATTTATGGCTTCACAAACATGTCAGATTTACTGCTGTGGTGTAAAGAGCATGAAGACTACAGCCTCGGACTCTCCCCGTCCATTCATTTTTGACAGGTGACAAGACACCAGTAATTATCAGCCGCCGGGAATAAATCACGAGATTTTATCACGCAGCTCGCCATGCCCTTGATGGAATAACCATTTTCAAGCGAGGGGGAACCTGTCCAAAGCCGCTGAACCTAAGATTTGTAAATCTCCTGCTCAAGCCCCCATAATGACTGGTTGTTAGCTGTTTGTTATTAGAGGTCTGTGCGCCAAATGTTATAGATGTATATTTCCAAAGGGGTAGTTACGGCTAATAAGTGAGTAAGGTCCGGGTTTGCTAACCTTGGCTTTGCAGTGGTATGTTAATGCATGTTTTTGGTGTCTGCCACAGAATTTTCTCACCTCAATAAAAAGCCCCCTCTCAGAAGAAAAAAGTGGCTGTCGCTGCCCCTCCACCATTTGTCACAAACCCATTTTAGTTAATGTGTGTAACAATCGAGCTGATTGATTGTGTGCGGCAAACCCATCGGCTCATTTCATGACAGCTATCTTTGCAAAACACCAATCTCTTTTATTATTTATGATAAAAACACTGTTGCTTTCTAGCATTAAGAAACCATTCCCAATTCTGCATAAAAATCAGCCAAGAAAGGCGGCACATGGAAATGCATTTTGAAGATTATGTGTTATGCACCAGAAATACCTCAATGTATCACCTCATGCTTTCCAGTTCTTTGTGAGTCATCACATGCAACTCTTATAAAAGTAATAACAACCTCTTGCTTTGGTTGTAGTATTATTAGGAAAATATACCCGTGTCCTAGTACTTGCTGGGAAAATAGCAATTTCAGCTCATTTTGTCATTTATATTACACTATCATTACCAATACATTACCAGCGGTAGAAAAACATCGGACTTGCTTTTACTTGAGTAAAAGTACCAGTGCAGCAATGTAAAAAAATATTCTGTTACAATTAAAAATGAAGAATCACACTTTAGTAATCTTATAACAATATACAGTTAAAAGTAAAAGTAATTCTTTGGGCCGTCTGACAGATTTTATATGCCAACATTAGATTATTTAAAGAAGTCCTGAGGTAGAGCTGAGGTCTTTTGATTGTTAATCGATATTAAACTGTAGGACAAGTTTAGAGGGAAAATTCTCCCCCTTAAATCTTAAATGACCTCCTAAATGCTGCCTTTGTTTTCTATTTTCTTATGAATTGTGTAAAATTTAAATATTTAAAACTAACTAGTGACTACAATAGTTAAATAAGTTTGGAGAAGTAGACTGTGCAAAAGTTGCATAACATGGAAACTCGCTGTTCATTAACTTTAAAATTGCATTTAAGTAAATGCACTTTTTTTAAGTAAATGCAACTAGTAAACAATATTTTAATATCAGAGTTGAATCTGTGTTACTTTCTTTACCGCTGGCTATGCAAATTCATGACAATGTGTTATTGTTTTTACATGGTGCTAATCTTTTTTTATACGTAAAATATTATTCCACGAAATGGTAAATGTCTTCACTTACTAAAAAACCAATTCAGTACAATATGTCTGGTTCTGATTGAGGCCCAGGAGGATTTTGTTGCTGTAGGACTGTGAGCGTCTCAGCAGATCACTTGTGATCTTTGCAGTCCGCATCGAACGCTGCCTGTCTCGCCGGATCTTAAGGCCTTTCTCTGAGTCACAAACAAAGTGAGACACGAAGTCTAAGAATCATTTGCACATTCGACGGAGAAAAAATAAACTGTCGCACTGAGGTGAGGCGCACAGTCGAGTTCGGTATGAGCTGTTTTCATCTGTCAGCGTGTGCTGCAGGTACATACTTTCCTACAGTGACACGGTGAGAGAGTGTCTGCATCAGAGCCCTTTTCCAGTATGTTAAAAACAAAACGTGAAGGTGGCAAGATGACTGACACAACAACTGTGAATCATTCTGTCTGAAATTACTGGCAATTACGTGTAGTTGGCTGCTGTAATCCCTTTCGGCGGGCACACCGGCTGGCTATATAATCTGAGTTGTCGAGTTGAAACAATGCCCGCGTATTTCAGCAGCTCGGCAATGAAAGTGTTATTCATAAAATATCAGTCACAGAGTTGGCTATTAATCAGAGTTGATTCTATAGCATTAGAGATGTTTCCAGCGGTTTACCACTTCAAGAAGTGTTTTGATTCATGTGGAAAAGGTAACTTACATCTCATTTTGCGGCCAAAGCTAATAAATATCTTGTCAGAATTGTTCAAGATGCAGCTAATTATAACAGGATACAATTTGCTAACAACTGAAAAAAAATGTTAATGTAGATTTCAAAATGTACGTCTTCATTGTTTTATTGATCAAGTTAGTATTTGTTCTCCTGAGAATGGTTCTGTAGGTTAAAGTTAACATTTGTTTTAAACCAGAATTTGCAGTAAAAGTAGCCAACAGATTAATGAAACCTCTCTGTTTCAGTTGGGTCATAAAAGCAGGCCGGTTGCCATGTAGAGAGAAAAGCACACTTAGTGTTTGGGCTATTAAAAATCCTGCACTCTCTAATTTAGCCATAAGCAGAGCATTACTATAACCTTTCCTCTTAGTGATTTATACTGTGTAAGAGAACCACGCAAATCTGTCAGTACTGATGTCATGACATGTCTAACAGTTTCCTCCGCATAGGAATGTGAGCACACTTCCTCCCCTGCCCCAAATACTTGAATCATGATATGAATTACTCGTGTTTGCGGGATGGTATTTACATTGAATTATGTCAACCACAACCTGAAGGGTTTGCTTTAAAAAAAAAAAAAAATAGTATATAAAAGTATATTTATTGCATAAGGCATGCTGTATATCATTTTGTGCTGTACACATGCAGAGATCATTGAATGCAGTTTGCTGCATCTCACCGCAAATGTCAAAAATGTCACTTTGTTGAAAAAAAATAAAAAATAATAGTTGTTGAAAAAATCCAAAAAGGCAGCGGCGTATGTTCATAGAGCATTCCTTCCAGAGAGAAGTCAGTCATTACGCTGGGTTATCATTATGGGGTCTATTTGGAGTGTTGGAACATGTGGTCAAGGTTAACTGTCTGTAGGCTAGTTCCCACACAACCCACAGCGGTTAAAGTGATGTCTTCAGACCACAGAAGAGGTAACGAAGCCGCCTCGACACTGCTATGGTTAAATGAGTCTAAAGAGTTTACAGCACTCTCTTAAATGGATGCTTTTAGTTATTAGAAGACTGTAGTAACAGAATGATCAGAGTAGAATGAATAATCTGGGTAGCACAGGTCAGCTCTCTGGGAGACGGTGATTGTATTTGTTTAAGAACGAAGGAAAGTTACAATCAGACTTCGGAGTTTTGTCATTACGTGGTCGCTGATAATTGCGGCTTTGGTCTCCAGGTCAGTCCTGTGGAGGTCATAACCTCGTCTTGCCTCTGGCCGTTAACCTCTCGATGGAAAGAGACACCCTGTTCTCTACAGGTCTGAAGATGTAATTAAAATGAGTTTGCCCTTTTTCTAAAAGACACAAATTTGACTTTGACCTCATTTATTAAGCCCAGAGGGATATATTCATTTTTTTTATTTTTTTTTCAAAAACAATCTTTCTCCCACTAGCACAACTAATGCTGTTTCTTAATTTAGACTAAACAAAATGTTTTTTTTAAAAAAAACAATAATGTTTCTTAAAACAATATACAGGTTTCCATATGAGCACTCAAAGAGGGTTTGGTACAAAGTTGTCAAAGATTCCTCACTAATGTGCCTGAGCTGTAAAAGTAATGTGTTAAAATTGTGGCGTGTTGCAACCTATTACCAAATGCATTTAAGTTAAGCTATAAAATAACTGTTGGGAAATTCTGAATCACACTTTGTGATAAACAAACTCATTACTCATGTTTCACCACTGGAAAAGGATTCGAAAAGACTGACGTTTGAATATTGTACATACAGCACGTGGTGCTTTAAAAGAAGACAGACACTCTGTTTGTCTGTTAGTGTGTGAGTAATAAATGCTTCACCTCTACTCGATGACATGATCAAGAGGTCTGAAGAGGAAAGAGAGAGTAAAACATCTCTCTATTAGTGCATTTTTCTATAACACAACGTAGTTAGTAACCTGTAGGGGATTGTTACTTTGACATATAAATGTCCGTCTTGGATGTCTCCGCCGTCTTTAATATGTCACTGATTGCTGAGATGTCGTTTGCAGTGAAAGAAAACATTTGTAGAAAGGTTGCCCTCTAGTGGCAAACATGTCACACTCATAGCTAGAAACCATGAAGGTTTACACTCACCTTTACTTATACTACCACTAACCTGTGTTAATCATTATTCCATGGCCTGTGCTGTGAGTGCAAATTCTTGTGATTTAAATTTTTAAATCCCGAAGCAAAGAGCGCCTTTGTGAAATTCTTACTGTATATCACTGGCATAGAGTGGCATGGACACAATACAAAATGTTGGTGGTCTTAAAATTTAGAATTCTCTCCTACTGTTGTCAAGTCTGTGCTTTGTGCCGAGTTTCTTACGTTCCCACATGAGAACCACTCTGTACTGCCGACCCCTTGCGGAACGAGCACGTGTGTGGTGTTGGTATCAAGACGATGCTGACTCTCACCTGCAGATGGTGTAAGTAGACTGTATTTGCTCCCTGTGCTGTTAGAGTAGACACATTATGAGAATATGTCAGATTTTTCATCTCCATGCAGCTGGAGTTCTCTATGTCCTGTAATTTCCTGTGCACACATAAAGTGAATTTAGGGAAGAAAATGTAAAGATAAAATGCATAAGTGAGAAACTCATCTAGTGCATTCAGTCCACACCCACTGTCACACTCAGCTTTCATTTTGATGTCAATTACTACACCCCTGTAAATTTTAATCTTTGCATCTTGCATAATACACTGCACAAAAACAAGCTTAAAAGACTACTGGTGCTAGTGTCTGATGGAAATGTTGGGTGTTTCATTTAGCACCGTTCATGTTTTGGATCCCTACCACCCAGTAATAAAATGCATTCAATTATGCTGTAACCAAATACTTTAAATCAGTCTTTAGACACAACCACACATGAACTTATTTGGACAGCAAAAGGTAAAATGTGGTCCTAGGACGGGTCTTGCAGTGCAGGTTATACATAAGATATAACACACTGACACACACGAGAGACAGCCAGAACAACATGGATTCTCCTAACCCCAACAAGATGCCCCGTTTATGACGAAATGCCACAGAGTCCCGAGGACCTCAAGGTCCTGCACCTGCACCTAGAGGGAAGTGCAGCACATTGTCAAGCGAATGGCTGACCCACAGTTTATCTCTGTGCATGAAGAGACCCATTGGTACGACAGTAGGAGGAGATGGGGAGTGGCATAAGGACATGCAATGCGTGACAGCCATAGACTGTATATTTGGAACAACAGATTTTATCCAGCATAATTCAAAAATGGTGAATGATTGGGGCCAAGGCAGGCAGCTGACACCTAGGAAGACAACTTGGGACATGTGAAATTGGTCACACCCTTAATTATGCACAACTGTGTTCCTTGAAACAGTTCTAAAGTTAATAGAAAAATCTACCACACATATAGTTATTCTGTAACTAGCTGTGGAGAACAAACCCATTTTGTGCCAGTTTGTAAACATGTTTATTAGTGCAGCGAAGTTTCATCGTTGGAGTCTCTGGGGATACGAGGGGACTGCCTCACATTTGAAGTGGTCATTCCAGGAACTGCAGTTTTTTCATTTCATTTTCTAGCCCCAGAGATTGCCACCTGAGGGCAACAAAGAGTCAAGACCCAGTGCACATGTGCAGTCTGTGTGTTGCGCAGGAGAGTTAACAAAGCCAAAAATTTTATTTGCCAAATAGCAGCAAAACCAATGACAATTTGATCTCACAAGCACTGCTGTCATAAAACGCAGCTCCAGAGAGTCTCTTGCATCACCTTGTAGAGGATTTGTTACCTTTCCAATTAACTTCTACCAGAGGTATTTGATTTGTTGTATGTGGTTACTTGTAAATCTCATCTCATCTTCTACTGCCACTTATCCTCACTCTGGTCGCGGTTGCTGGAGTCTATCCCAGCTGTCATCGGGCAAGAGGCGGGGTACACCCAAGACAGGTCGCCAGGGCTAACACAGAAGGCTAACACAGACACAAACAAAAATTCGCACTCACACTCATACCCAGGGTCAATTTAAGAATCAACCTAACGAGCCTTTGGAGGGTCGGAGGAAACCAGAGTACCCGGAGAGTACCCGGCACAGGGAGAACATGCAAACTCAACCCAGAAAGGCCCGAGTAAATATAAGACTTAAAAAAACTTCTGCATGAAACAACAAATTCTTCTGGTCGCACCTCTAAGTCATCGTCTCATTTTGCTGTATCACAGACAGTGTCAACGCTGTGTTGTGAAGTTCAGTTCACACCCACTTTGAAAAAGGATTTTTCATGACACCTTCTATAGCGATCTTTGTCAAAGCTACAGTGATTCTTCTCATGGTGCAGCCTTAAGTAAAATGCTTGGAAGCTTTAAGAATCAAAACAGTCACTTCATCCTCCACAAATTGTTTTATGGCCCATAATACACTTAAGACAGCTACGCTAAATTATTAATGTTACATCAGACCAGCAATGCTTAAGCTGGATTTATGGTCAATTCGACGGCGTACTTGCGGCGTAGCTCCAGACCCCGCGTCGTAGCCTAGAGTGTAACCACACATCTCGGTGATTCTCACAGCTGTGGTGCAAAATGCATTTCCTCGTCCACGTTCCTCAAGCCGGACACGCGCAGAATACTCTCCCTTCCTTCGCCTCCAATACACCGTATACTCTGCCGTCTTTAATCATCTCTGTCTCGCAGTGATTTTTTATGAATTTCACCTCCAACATGAGGTGTTTGGTGTTTGAAATACAAGGAAGAACTCAACACTGCTGAATAGTCACCAACTACTGTTTAGGCTGCATAATTACAAAGAGCGCCTCCACACCAGTACACCAGTATAAATGCTTTCAGCTAGCTAGCTAGCTAGCTAGGTTGTCATCACAGCACAGCGCTGTTGCGAGCTGAGATTTTGAGAGGTTGCAGGAAATAGCGTCAAGATTTTATTAAGATTTTAACTTTTTAAACTGAACTCTGTTTATATTAAGAGTAAAGCATAATCACAGGAGTGGCCATTTAGAGTGACAGGTGGCTGATGTCACATATTGCTAGCTGTCCTCCTAGGTGTCAGCTGCCTACCTCACCTGCACCCAACACTTCACTTCTTTGCCAGATTTTGAATTAGGTAGAGTCTGGCGGTGCCAAGATGGTGACAGCCGGTGACACCACACTGGGCCTAAAGGAACAACTCTTCAGGACTCCTATGGGTGACTTCACAGAGTTCATCTTCATACAGTCCACGTTGTAAACACAGAGTAGATGCCTTTTTTCACCCACTTGCCCACCGTGATACAAGTGACACAAAACAAAAATACATCAATTCTACAATTAATTTAATTTATTAAATAATTTGTGAATAATTATAATGCATTGCGGACCTGATACCACCTGATTAATCTCTGCATTAAAATCCAATTTTTAAAAAATCCAGTTATTATTGGTGTTTGTAATATGTTGATATGGTATAATGTAATGTTGTAGATATTAATTACAAAGTATGTCAGATTTGTTGGCTTAAGAAAACGCAGACAAGTCTATTAAATTATAAAGTAAACACAGAAATAAAAATAAAATACAGGCCCTTCCTGAATAACAAAACTTGGTGGTTTGGGGTAGTGCTCCACTTCAGCCTCTACTCATGCAACTTTAATCACCTCTGGATGCTTTGGTGATTCAATTTGATAAAAATTGGTATTTTTAAAGAACAGTATATAAATAAAAAATGCTTTCAGCGCAGAGGCAAAAAAAAAAAAAAACATGCTTAAATATTAGAACGTAAGTCAGGGCTGATGTTTTGATATTGTGTAATTGGCGTATCTGCAACACAAGTGCAGAATATAATCCATAACGTGTGCACGCCCTCTGTAACCGAGCGGCTCATTTGCAGCAGGAGAATTGCATGCAGGTTCCCATAAAGAGTGGGTGAGCAGTATTCCGAATCAGTCAGCTGCACCATGGACCATGTGTGCATGCATCCTCCTTCCCTCTCATTCAGCTGTTTTAAAACGACACCCCCCACCCCCTTCCCAAATCCTGCTCCCGCTCCGAGTGCAGTCATTTCTAGTGCAGAGAAATGTCCCTGGTGACACTGAGGGATGACGCAGACTCTCTCTTCCTTTCTGTTTCCCTAGCACCCCCCCCAACACCATCTTTTCCCTCTTTTGACTTGCTTCTTTTTTTTTTCTTTTTTTTTTTTTTTGCCTCTTGCACTCCCCCCTTTCTCCATTTCCTCTCCCCGTCTCCCTCTTCCCCCTCCACATACTGCCTCCCCCCCTCTCTCCCCTCCTTCTCGCTCTCTCTTTCTCTCTGCTCCAGCACTGCAGTGCTGATTGTGATTGCACACACACTCAATAACACACGCACACACACAGAGGGAGCGTAGCTGAGAGGCAAGGACTGCAGCAGCATGCACCAACCGCGGCTGAGCTGTTCAGGGACTCGAGGAAGGGGGAACTGAGGAGAGAAAATAGTGTGCTGTCTCACACCAGCCTGCGTGTGCACATTTGCAGCGGTGGGAATGATGCATTTCGAGAGCAGATAGCTTATGTTATCCGGCCTCCTCTGCACTGCCTCTGCATCCCATTCACCCTGCTCCTCCCACTCCAACTCTTCCTCCTCCTCCTGTCTACAGCATCATTAGACTACAGATTGACCGGGGGCTGGCGAGTGGTGGACGGTCAGGCTTTTGCCCCGGCTGAAGGATCCTTCCGTGGCTATGCTACATCTACAGCTTCCCTGACGGCTGGATTGTAACCGATTCTTCGAGCCAGAAGATAACCGACGGCCCGCGAGGAATCTTGGATGTGTGTGTCATTCTTTACTAGTGTTGTCATTGGCGCATTTCCTCTTTTTCGCTGGTTGTTTTCGCTTTCTCTGAGACTGGCTAGCAGGCACTGCAGCATCAGGACCGCAAGACCCGTGAAGTGGTAGGGCATGAGGACCCAGGGGCGACCCAAAGGAAGGGCTTGAGTGCTTCCATTGCTACCACTGCTGCTGAGGTGCTTATCTTGATTTTTTTTCCCCCAGAAAAGGGTGTCTGGTGGGGGTTGGGGTGGGTGGTGACAGCACAGGTACCTAGGCCCCTGCAGAGCAGAAACGGGCGGCTCTTGCGTAGAGGAGGCAGGCAGGACGTCCTGTGAGAAAGGGGGGGGGGAAGAAGGGCTGGCTGGAGCGTTGGGCTCCTGATGGTGGCTATTTTTGTCTCCCCTAGCTGAGTGATTGGGACAGCGGGTGGAAGAGAAGATGCTTATGGCCCGAGACACGGCGCGGGATGAGGCTCAAAAGCTACACAGGAAGTGGCTGAAGCACCAGGCCTTTATGGCAGAACTGGCCCGCAATAAGGAATGGCTGGCAAAGATAGAACAGGTGAGTGGAGATGAACATGTTCACGGAGATGGGGAGGGAGGGTGGGGGGGGGGCCCGGATGAAGAGGTCAGAGAGGAAGAGCAGGTATGTGCGTGCGTGCGTGTTGCGATGGGGGCACATGACCGAGGATCGGTGTTGATGGTGGGTGTGGTGGCTGTAAAATCGAAAAGGAGAAAGTGGGTGAGATGTCATCACTCAGCTTTCATTTCATCACTTGGCTCGGGTGCATCCAGAGTTACAGTACGTTCTCAAGGTTATATTTCCATTGTGCCGGTGTTGTTTCAGGTTCACAAGTGGTGTGATCCCTGTGGTACTTTGATCTTGTCTGTGCAGAGGTTTGGCCAGTCTGAATTTCATCGCTCATTTATGGAGGTTACAGTGAATTATACAGAGGACATGCAAACCTTTGCAGCAGCGAAGGCCAGACACACGGGGATTGCACACTTTCCAGTTTTCCTCTATTTACAAATTGGGTCTGATACAGCTGATATAGCATCCTCAGATTTTCTTTTTTTTTTTTTTTTTTTGCTTGGCATTCCCATCATGCTTTGCTGCCCTCACAGAGCAAAATCCTGGCTACACAGGCTGTTCTTCATGCCCTCTGTCACAGTGAAGCTCAGCTTGACTCTTTACATGTGAATTTGTCAATGAGGCTTCATTTCTGCCCATATGGCCCGTAACCAGGGAGTCACAAATACGTTGCTGCTTTTTCTCAGGCAAATGTGACATCTAGTAGCTGACATCTCACATATGTAGCTAAGTACAAGTTAAAATTATCTAAGTGAATTGCTGACTGTAGTTATGTAGCATATAAGTATGTATTGGTGTACTGTATACGAATACGTATAGAATGATAAAAATAACATAAAAATCGGTGATCTGATTCCCAGGAAGTGCTCTTTCGCTTTCAGCCCCCCGAGCGTCTTATGGACTTGAGTAAAATGTCAGACACAAACCATATTTGCAGATGCAGTTTTAAGAATCCACCATTTAAGAAATATCTTGATCATTGTTTTCTCGTTTGAAATGCAAGGCAGGTGAATGAGAAGACGCCTCATTTCCTCTCGTGCATTTCTGTGGTTAAAATCTCCTTTCGGGGCAAAATCTATATGTGGATTAGTTATGTGTGAAATGTGCCTCGTCTGCAATGTTTTTTGATTATTTGATCCATCTGTGTAGAGGTATCGGTCCTCTCTATCACAGCGTGTCAAGAAGTGTGGCTGTACTTGCCAGACATTTTCATAAATAACAAATTGTTGGTAAAGTCTATTAGACTTTGACCTTGCTTAAACGTACATACATTTGTTTACACGTTTTAATGTCTTAATTCAGATTTTTTTATTAAATGCTCTAAGAAATGAATTATAATATAGATTTCTACATACTATTTTTGTACCATATGCTGTATTATTAAATATTCATAAGATAGCCGTGTAACTAATTATAACCACAGCCCTTGAAGACAAGCCCTACTACGGTATACTACATTACTTAATGAGGAAATACTCATTAGCCACCTTTGTTGGCCATGTGTGAAATGTGTTTTAAGGTTTATCATTGTTGTCTAGACCCTCCCACCGAGCCAGACGCCTTGACTGAGTTCAGTCACGATGCAAAAGAGCTTAAAGATGGGACTTTATTTTTTCTATATAGTGACTTTTTTAGTTCCCAGTTTGAGACGGAATCGATGCTGCTGTTTATTATGATGCATCCTGTGACGTGGAGGCCCATGATATTACATTACTTCAATCACTGCCAGTTGAGACTCATGCAGTGATACAGTGATAAGTCATTTATCAGTCATATTTAAGTCTGAGATGTTATTTCAACAATGTCCAAAAGAGCGTGGAGTTCATTGTGAACGCCTTTTAGTGGTTACTGTGACACTGGTGTCATATCAAAATACATGTAAGTTTGAAGCAATGTCTCCTCCTGACTGATTGTATTTTAATTACGTTGGTATAAACTAGTACAGAAACAATTGCTCATAATTATAAAGTTATTTTTCTTTCAAATATTGTCATTTTCCAGCCACGGTTGGGCTGTGTGCCTAAATTTATCCAGCAGCCACTATCAGTCACACACTGGCGATGCCATTTAATGCCACACACACAAATGCAAATGTCAGATGCAAAACATCATAATTATTGTTTCTTCGTAGTTTATTTAAGTGGTTAAGCGGTATGTAACAGCCGCCCATAACCTTGTGATTATTGGGTGATTTTGGGAGACTATGTATTTTGTTTAATACATTTTCCTTCACCTCATCCTCTAATGTCTGTTGTCATAGTGAATGTTACAGTCTAACTTCTGCTAAACATTACAGCTCATAGGCTATATGTGCTTTTTCAATAATGTATTATAGATTACCTTGATATGGTTAATAAGCAGTAAGTCATAAAGGCTGAACAGCTGCTTCATACCAGAGGAATCAAAGAAGATATGGCATCAAATGAAGGCCTCCGCTCGCCGCCTCTAAATAAACGAAAAGGCGGGGACGATATATGCAGAATACCACCTAAAATACGCACACTTTTGAATCGGCTAAATGCTGGAGGATGTTTTGGTTTTCAGGGAGGTAGACCATTTATTTATTCAATCGTACGGCCCTAGTCTCAGCTAGTGAAAGACTAGAAAAGACTAATATCCTGAATATTGTTTGGATTTGGACATTTGTTAGTGTGTCACCCTGAGCTTCATGAGGTGATGGCTATTTATAATTATATAATTTATCATTTTAACGTAACATATTTTACCATATACCTCAACTCAGTCTCTGGATGAAATGGAGAATGAAGAAGAACAATATCCTAAAGGGGATAACCTACTAATAGACCCTCTCAGTTTCTCCTCTTTATGTATCAACTATTTTAATGTGTAATTATTCAATACGTGCTGGACACATACTGTACTAAAAACATATTGGAGGATACTTGGTGCACTACTTGGTGAGTTTCTGCTCTGTGTGACCGTAATGTCAATTGGCAGCTACATCGTAGGTCCTCCTGTAATCAGAAAACATGGTCTAACGTGTCCAGGATGTTCAGTGGTGAGGTAGTAACACAGATCTGCCCGGACACGTCTGTGGGCCTGCCACTTTAATGTGCCTTTTTCTTTTTTAACAGCACTCAGTCAGCTCGTTTTCTGTTGAAACGCAAACTGAAAGTATGCAAAGTGAGAAAGTGGTCCAGCATGCAGCAACGGTCCTGGACCCGAATCAAACCACTGACACTTAAATCATGAGCCTCCTCAAATTCAAGAAAGTATTTCTCGAGTTTAGAGCAGAACACCAAATGTTCTTCTTATCATTGTGACTCTACTTGATCCCTGAACAACACCTCAGTCTGAAATGAAACAGGACACCGCTTCATTTCCAAATCATCGTCTCACTATAGCCTTTCACGTTAAATAAACCAAAAGGATTGTCAGTGAGCACAGAAGATGGCTGCTTCATTAAGATGTTCTCTCCTGGGTTGACTGGTTCCCTACAGGTGTCTGTGTATATGTATCAACACACAGGAACTTTAAAGAGACCGTCACGTCACCATCGCCCAGCGAATATCACTTAAACCCCATCGCTGTGTCTGTCGTTACCTGAGCGTCAGAAAGAAAAGATGACGCTGCGTCCTGTTGTGATCGGAGAACTCGGCGTCCTTTTGGAAGGGTTCCCACCTCAGCCCCTTACCTCTGTTCTCTCACAGTACTTACTCAGCACATGAAGCGAGCTGCACGCAGCTCCAGTCCGACTCGTGCATGTGGAGGTTCTGTGGGTGCTTCTCTGTTACAGTGAGAGCGCTAACAGCTGACCTTGTGCCAAGCCTCACCACAGGCTCAGGGGTCAATGGTTTGTAAACAGCATTATTAACAGCATTGCATTATTCTATATGTATTTTTTAATACTTTCGTTAACTATTATTAAATCTCAGTGCTCCAAACTAAAAAGCCATTACTCTACATCTCAGTAGCCATTTTTTTTTTTTTAGATGTTTTGACATGTCACAGAAGGAAAAGCTCAGCCTTAATGCAAACAATGAGTAATCGTTCATTTCTATTTACCTGTTTCTGGGTCCTTGAATTGTTCACGCTGTCTCGCTCTGTGTCATAGCTTTACTCTGACACTGCTCTTAATGTTAGCCACATCTTTTTTTTCCTAGTCTGGTCAAAATGTCTGCTGCACTATTTTCTATACCCAGTCTGTAGCACTCAGTCCCAAGACACAGACCATTAAAATATGTAAAATAATAATAACGTATGGCTGGATTTCATTTTACCTCCATGTAATTGTCATTATATATTTGTAGAGGACTATTTTTCATGGGTGGATTACAATAGGTGCTGTAGTGCTTCCCAACCTGGGGTCCACCAAGGGGGGTGCTCCAAAACTTGTCTGATCAGTTTTCACCTGTTTCACCAGTTTTTAAGCTGTATTGGTTGTGTCTCCCCACTTGTAAGATGCGGATCTTAAGGTATTCCGGCACCGCGTTGCATCGGATCTCCGGCGTGTGGCGTTCGATCGCGATTAAAAAAAAAAAATGACTATTTAGAGGAGGGGGGTCAACTTTGTTACATACAAGTAGTTGGGAACCACTGCTCTAGTGAATATTGAGCATAACCAGCTTTAGGGTGAATCTGCATTATTGCTGTGTGGCTGATTCATGTTAAATTCATTTTAACAAAAAAAAAATAAAATAAAAATGGTAAGTGTGTTTTAACCTCACTACTCAGAAATCCAAACAGTGTGAGTTGTGTGACAGTGTCAGTCAGTTGAAAGTTCAAACATTAGCTTCACCACCTGCTGGATGATGTAATATGAACAAACCGTGCACAGCTTGTGATTTTGTGCCATCATGCTAGTACCGTAAATGCAAGGTCACCAGTATAATTTCACCAACGGCTCATGAAAGACATGTCTTTTAGTAAAAAGATTGTCACAATTTGAGCTTGTCATGTTGTTTGATATGTGGCAAATTACAGTTTCCCACAGTGTGAACAATACTATTCATTGCTGACTGTGGCTCAGTGAAGTAAACTGCTCTATAGCATCCTTTGAACGTTGGTGGATCCGTTTGATGCAGGGTTTATTTTACAACATCCAACATGCAACTTCAAGTATATTAAATAACTTAAAACAGTCACATGATTTCAGAGTAAATTAAAGGATTATCTTAACTTTGTTAAGTTGTTTTAACCTGAGTGTCATTGACTTAGAATTACTGATATATTAGCTGTTTAGGGTCCATATAGTTTGTATGAGATTTGATGGATGTGTCCAAGAATTTTAGTGATTTTTGTTGTCTTTTCTTATTGTTCTTGACTACATATTTTCATTTTTTGTCATATTATAGGTAAATATTGTTTATAATATGAATGGTGACCTTCGTTTGAGTTTTTTGCCACATTTTTGTTTTAACATCCAATGGACGTACGCATGTTGTTATTCGGTCATCAGTACAAACCGTAGTTTGGGATATCAAGAGGCACGGAAAGCAAAGTATCCTAGCAAATATTTTTATCCTACAGCGGGCAGCAATAGGCCGTGTAGCGTCAAAACTGCCACATATCCTTAAAGTAGAAGAAAAAAAAGCAGAAACATACAAACAAAAATGGATAAAGAAACGTGTCGAGCTTCCAAACCCGACCAGATGGTTCTCCTGACAAGACCACAGTTATCTGCATTAGCTGTCGATTTGAACTGCGTTACCATCCAATCAAGCACAGCTGAGAGCTTTCTGAGCAGCTGAGATGTTGATAAGAGTAAAAAAAAAAAAAGGAAAGAGTGTGGAAGGAAAAAGCGCCATTAATATTTGTTAATGGTGTGTTAACAATGGAAATCATGCGATTAATCAGGATTAGATATTTGAATCAGTTGCAGCCCTAGTTCACATCCTCCTGGTTTGGTTGATGAACTGTAATGTGATTCAAGGTAAATGAACCTGAAGTGAAATAACAGACAAAGGACCAATTCACCTCGGGTTTCTTTGCTGTTACCTGCAGTTGCCTTTAATTCGGCCATGCTACAACACATATACAGCACTATGATTGCTTGTTAATATTAGATTGTACCTGTGAAATCTTGTCATCTTTTTTTCCAAACCCAGCTGAGTCATGACATGCTTCTGCAATAAAACAGCATTGGGCAATCCCTGCTGCTAGCAGTGTATTTATTATGCAGTAGACCTCACAGCTGCAGGTGACTTTTATTGACTTGGTGACATTCAAGTGTTACATTGGGATTTGATATATTATTATTTGTAATGCATATTTTAAGGACTACATTGCGTCGTGTGAATAGTTAGGATACGCTATACATTTGTACCATCCTAAAGTCACTTTCTGTCTCCAATTAAGTAACTGTGCCTCACGTCTTTAATACAATATAGATGAACTTACACATTTCTCTTATTAAACCCACTTACACTGCTTCTGGCTCTGTTTTAAAACACTCTCGTACGTCACCCAATTCATTGCAACGCCACATGTTTTCAGATTACATGTATCTAATTCTACACATGATTATTTGTTGGGCTTGTGTTTCCGCAGCCCTGTAATGTAGAAGAAACTCATATCCCTTCTGCTGCTCCGGGAGCCTGAGTTGGGACTATTAGAGGAATGTAGGTGACAGCAGCACGTTACTACGGTGGCCGAGAGGGCTCAACGCACTGCAGCTTCCAGACAACGGACACCAGAGCACAAGGAAATGAAGAAAATAAGAGCATTGCTAACACTCAGTTATGTTAATAAATAGTATTAATGGTGTAAATCTGCAAATGAAGCGTGTATTTTGTCAGATTATTTGCTTATAAGCAAAAGGCTTATAAGAAATCATGCAATCAGCATAGAGTATAAAATAAACTTTAATTTCCAACATCACTGATTTGCAGCAAACATCAGTAACCCCCAAACATCTAACAACAAGCGCATCCCAGCTAAGTTCAGCACTATTTATGGTCTCCTGGGCTCGCAGCACAATATTTGTCAGTTAAAGATTTTCCTAATCCAGAAGAATCAAGAGTCTTTATTGTCATTATGAGAACAGAGACCCCCGGCTTTAAGGCACACATGTATACACAGACATGTAAATAGCACTTATGACCAAAACAGACAAAAAGAAGAGAAAATATCTACAGAGAAGATGTAAATAATGTAATAATAATGTACATAAAGTGCAACTAAATGCAAGTGCCGTCTATGAAATGTTGTCAGTGTGTGTTAATGTGCTCGTGTTTTACCTACATGTGTTTTCTAAAGTTGCAGTTCTCTGAGTTCTCTTGGAAACCGTGTGTCACAGTATTCAAACGCCTGCTGATTGGTGGCGCTGATATGTTTCTGTCTTGTGGGAAGTGGCACATTAGCAAAAAAAAAAAAAAAAATCACACTGCATGCCGATCATTTATACATGCGACGCGAATCACATTCACTCTGATGTGTGCTGCGCATCGGTGTAGAAAAATGTGGCGGCTGGAAGATCCCACCACAGACTCATTCACCAGGTGCATACGGGAAGTATGGTGCAGATTAAAAGCGTGAGTTGCCCGGTGTTACTTTTATCTGTACAGTAGTAGGTGTGAATACATCGTGCAAGTAGTAGCTCCGTAATCCCGCCCACTGTTTCACTGTGCTGCATCAGCGTTGCATGCGAGGCTGTAGAATTTGGCGACGCCGCGCTGCCGTAATAGCGTGATTCATTCGGTTAGCCGTTAAACCATCGCGCCGTCACCCATGACTGCCTTGAAAATTCACTTCACAGATGCCCTTTGGATCCAACTGTGCCCGGGCCGTGGCAAAGCCCAGCACACCCGCAGCCTCGCTCCTGTTCCACAAACCTTTGATTCTCTCCCCCTTTTTTTTTTGCTTCCTCTTTTCCTTTAGTCTGTCTTTCTCCTCTCCTCTCTCCACCCCCTCTCTGATTTCTTCTCCCTCTGCCTCACTCTGTGTGTCAGTAAAGCCAAGAGAGAGAGAGACCTGCTTTCTGCTGGCTCTGCATTATGAGAGGGAGAGCGAGGCTGAGGAAAGATAGGAATGAGAGAGTGAGCACTAGCAGCAGTTAAGCAGAGAGCCTGTGCCAAGAGAAGGAATGCAGCACTGCATTATGAAAGCCATAGGATATACAGTAGGTCCGGCTCTCTCGCAGATAAAGGCGAGGGGCAGGTTTTAGGAGATAAAACCTGTCATGTGCGCGCTTTTTTATTGTGTCACGGGCTAAATAAATAATGAATGTGTCACCGTTAAAATGTAAAAGAAAAACTGCAACGTTTTCCTCGGGCTCTTGAACGTGACGGCTGTGACGCCGCGGCCCGATGCGGAGACGTTCAGAACCCTGTCACAGATGGAGAACACCTCCTGCCACCCCGAGTCTCGGCATAGGAGGAGGCTGGTGAGAATCTATTCCGGGGGACGAGCTCCGTTGACACAAAGAAAAACGCCACGAGCTTTGATCTCGCCGCATCTCCTCATCCACGTCACGTCACGAGCAAAGCTCGAGACTTAGAGATGGGAAGAGGAGCAGAAGAGCCCAGGCAAAGGACAGAACGAGGCTTTATTAGACTTACCATGCATGATTTTTAGGTCAGCCCGGGGCCAAACTTTGCTCTATACACCTGCCTCTCCACAAGCAGGGGGGCTCCAGCCTTGGCATGAGCTGTGTTGTGCCAATCTATTTTGGGGACAACACTGAATTTAGCCACTCACGGTTTTATTAGAAGCGCTGTTGTTCCCTCAGTTCCCTTCCTGAAATGCCTAAATATATACACGCGTTAAAACAAGATTGGCAGATTCGTGGTTTAGTATAGCATAATAAAGAAACCGGGAGAAAAAAAAAAAGGTTTTCAATTATCCACAACCCATTGCCATGGAAATCTGAATTAGAATAAATGTCGACTTAGAAATCCATTTTCTTTGTGAGTGAAATCTAAAATGGTGGACGGCTCTCTGCAATGCACTGATTTCTGGTACCAACTGAGGCAACAATCATCGCAGCCCATAAGAAGCTTCCTTGAAGCAAAACCTGACATTAAAGGAGTGTACGAGTCGGACGTACGAAAAGCACTCAGCCAAGAAATGACAGTCCCACACATAATATAATTTTAAAGTAGGATAGGATTAGCACCGCTAAACGCATAGCGGCTTCCAGTAACTGATTAAGTTCAGTCGGTTTTGCTCGGTGTCTAACCCAGTGGTCCTTAACGCTGTCTTTCTCCAGGAGGGTCAGGAGCTGATACAGGAGAAGCCGGAGCTGCGTTCGGTCGTGCAGCAGAAGCTGGAGGAGATCAGGGAGTGCTGGTCCGACCTGGAGACCACAACCAAGGCCAAGGCCCGAGCGCTCTTCGAAAACAACAAGCCCGAGCCGGCCGTGAAGAGCTACTCCGACATCGACAACCAGCTCTCCCACCTGGAGCAGCAGCCCCCCCAGCTGGAACAGGCGCACCACCTGCCCACCTTCAATGAGCAGCTCCAGAAATTCCAGGCAAGACTCTCCTTAGTCACCCTGGAAAACTGTTGCCTGCAAAAAAAACTCTTTTACGTGTTAAACAGCCACCAATGAGGAACGATTAAATTTAATTCAATTGAACTTAAGTTACTGTCAACTGACCCATCTTCATCCTTCACCATGGATGCCATATTGTTCAGCACAGTGGCATGAAATCTTTTTCTATGCTTTTGCTTAAACCGTGACACACACCATAGGTCTTCAACAGGGGGTCCGCGACCCCTAGGGGGTCCACAGGGATGCTGCAGGAGGGGTCGCAAAATCTTTTTCATGTATTTTTTTAATTTTCCCCAAAAGTTTTTAATTTGTTTAAACGCTCATAAACATGAATCCAACATATTTTAGAGAGGAGATAAATCAACTTTATCTTTCAGTCAGCACTTCACTCATTCAGCGATAGAGGAGCTGTCTCAACAGACACCGTTTCACATAGAGCGTCACGCTACCTGAGACCCGTCAATCTGAGCCTCCTGTACGCAATAGGCCCCGCCCCTGTCGCCGCTGAGTCAATCACGAGGCCACGTATTACACACTGACTCTGTCAGGTTCCCCGCAGTTGGCCGAGAGCCTGTTCGGTCCCCAGGTGATATTCACGCTGCAACATTAGCCGAAGAGAAGCTAACAGTGCAGCTCACTCCCATCAGTCAACTACTGAGACCAAAATGTTTTGGTGCTTCTCTGTCCCTACTACATTTAGCCATGTTTAAATGTAAGGTACAACCCTACTGTTGCACATGTTTGATATTTTAACCTGTATTATTTGGATAGCTTAATATTGAATGCAAAATGATAACAATGTATATTTATAAGTAGCACTAGGCCGAGTTTAATATAGAACACATATAGTAGGTAGGGGGTCTCTTCCTAATCTCTCCATCAGTTTGGGGTCCTTGGCCTGAAAAACGTTGAAGACCCCTGACATATAGTATGAGCGTACTTTTATGTAGTGTAAAATTTTATAGTCCACCTACACATCAAGCCGCTCACATGCTTTAACTGCGGACGCCTTTTTGAATCAAGGTTAGCAAACTCAAACAGCACATCCATCGTGGAGGAATGAACTTAGATTTAGACTTTAGACACATTTTCATGATCCACAAGGGAAATTACTTCGTCACCGTAGCTTTGTTGCACATAAAAGTAAACACTCATAAAAACCACAAGATGGTTACCCCAAAATTAAACCCTTCAGTAAATCTTTGCTTCAGCATTTGGCAAATTTGGGAAATAAAAATACTTCTGCCTATGTGACTCCACCCCAAATTTCTTTGAGAAAGCTTTGTCCGTCTCTCCCACTATGATCTGTCGTGACATATCTATTAGTTTTGACAGACTGTAGAGTTCAGCTCATTGTAGTTTATGTAATTTTCCCCCCGCTCCGACATGTGTCCACCCCAGCCTCTGTAGTGGCGTGTTCTCATACGCGAGGTACCGCGGCATTAAAAAATGCACCATGTGCCTTTTTTTTCCTTAAAGCGAGACGACCAATTACATAACCCGGAAATGTTCTGATAGGAAAACAGCTGATGTGCCGCGTTTGTCCACCGCTCATGTGTCTGTAACGCGACCTTCCCCCCCCGATGCAGGCCATGGAGTCTCAGATAGGAGACTTCTACAAGGATGTGGGAGAGCTGGGAAGCTTGCAGGGGCTCTGCCTGCCCCAGCGAGGGCTGATGGCGGGTGACAAGGAAGGCGGGGAGCAGTCAGGCGTGGTGGAGACCCGCATTGTCCGCCTCATTGAGCCCCTGAAGGAGAGGCGCCGCATCCTACTGGCTTCCAAAGAGATGCACCAGGTCGCCCAGGACCTGGAGGATGAGATAGTGAGTAGAGTTCTCCATTGACTCGTTTTCATTCACAGTTAGACAGGTGTTAAAGCATTATGAAATGTAATTGGGCCTGCATATAGATTACATACACAGTATGGTCTGAAAAATGTACTCACCTAACTGTGGTTGTGTGTTAGCTGTGGATTCAGGAGAGGCTTCCCTTGGCCTCCTGTAAGGACTATGGGAATAACCTCCAGAGTGTGCAGCAGCATGTAAAAAAGAATCAGGTAAGTGTCGAGGATGACGTGCAGCCATTATCGCTCGAAATGTGATCAAACCACGCCTGCAAAATTCCCTCCGGTTGGTCCCGTAGGCACTCCAAAGGGAGCTGACGGGGCGGCGGGCTCGTGTTGAGGAGGTTCTAGACCGGGCGGGAATCATCGCTTCGCTGAGGACTCCTGAGGTGGAGTTCGTGCGCGAGGGGGCGGGGCACGTACGCCAGCTGTGGGAGGTTTTGCAGCTGGAGACGGAGAGGAGGGCTGTGATGCTGGACGCTGTGCTACAGGCTCAGCAGTACTACAGCGAGGCAGCTAAAGTGGAGTCCTGGCTGTCGGGGCAGAAGCTCCAACTGCTCAATGAAGAAAAAGGCACAGTATGTCCGTTCTTACATACGATCGCTGAGATAAATCCACATCAAAGTGAACATGCTGAACCTGTATCCTGAGATTCTCGTGACACGTTTCAGGACGAGGCGAGCACCCTGCAGCTGCTGAAGACTCACCTGGCTCTGGAGCAAACGGTGGAGACATATGCAGAAACAGTAGGGATGCTGTCTCAGCAATGCCAGCGTCTTCTGGAGCTGGGACACCCAGAGAGGTGCGGCATGACCCCCAAAGATAGTCGTAGAAACAACGTGAAAGGAGATAGATTTGATATTTACACAGTTTAAGCGCTGTGGCGGATTATTCATTTATTTTTTTTCCATTTTCAACAGTGAGCAGATCACCAAGCAGCAGTCGCACATAGACCGGCTGTACGTGTCTCTGAAGGACATGGTGGAGCACAGGAAGACCAAGCTGGAGCAGCAGTACTGGCTCTATCAGCTTAACAAGGAGGTGGAAGAGTTAGAGAAGTGGATCACGGAGCGGGAGGCGGTTGCCAGTTCCACCGAGCTGGGCCAGGACCTTGAGGATGTCACGGTTAGTACATGAACATAGTGTCTTTTCTACCCTAACCACTGGAAATACTAAATTTTAAATTCTTAGTCACATGTGAGCCATAATCATATACTGTAACAACAACCATTATTCACATCATGTCAAATACTACAATTATTTTTACCTTTGATCATTGGAATCAAATCATTTTGATTTGATGTGAGATTTCAAAGGTTCGTCATTTTAGAGGTGGGCCTCAACTAATGAATTCAAAGTGTGGCCTGTATTGTGTTACAAATAATGTAATTATTAATTAATATTGAATCACCTGCTTGTTTCTTTATTTATTTTTTTGTCAATTATCTACTTATTTTGTCTGTCAAATTGGCCGTTGTGTATTCACAATCATTCATCATTTCAGCTCTAGGATATACATGAGTAATCGTGTGGTTGGAGCTTCATGTTTCTACAGGTAGTTTGTTCAATCAAGCAAAAATATTGACACCACAGCTGACGCCTTCAAAGTTCCCTCTTCTCTCCCATTAGATCAGCTGACCAATCATTAAAGACATAAAAATTGATCCTTTAAACAAAAACAAACTCAGGTATAGGATATACTCCTCACTCCTCACCACCAGTGGGACGTATTTAAGGAACTGGAACATCCTTGATGATGGAGACCTCGGTTGATTTCTGGGTCACTGGTGAGAACAGAGGAGAGTCAGGATGGGATAGAGCGTGCTGTAATGAGCAGAAAGGAAAGCCCCCACTGTGTCGAAAACACGTAAAGGGCCTTAAAATGGAATTTTTATTAATACCGTGGTATCAGAATGAGTCAATTTATCTTCATATGTGCACACACTGTAGGGCGTTTGCTTTTTGTGTGTGTTCAGGTGCTTCAGGAGAAGTTCACCAAGTTTGCCTCAGAAACCAACAGCGTTGGCCAGCAGCGCATGGAGCAGGTGAACAAGATGGTGAACGAGATGATCGACTGCGGCCACTCGGACGCTGCCACCATTGCTGAGTGGAAGGACGGACTGAACGAGTCGTGGGCCGACCTCCTGGAGCTGATGGAGACGCGCAGGCAGATGCTGGCGGCGTCCCACCAGCTGCACAAGTTCTTCACCGACTGCAAAGAGGTACGGTCGAAAACAGAAATGCGCCCTGTGTCTCAGGTGACCTGCGCTCTCCGTCACCGTTTCAGGTAGACAGTCTGGCCGCGATGTGCGGCCGCTATTTTTAAAGCGCTCGTGATGACATCGCTTTCCTGTGTTGTAGGTCTTGGCTCAGATCGCGGGGAAGATGAAGCAGCTGCCAGAGGTGAGGGCGTGCCAAGCCAACATCACCAATCCAGCCACCCTGCAGAGACTCATGCACTCCTTTGAGCATGCCCTTCAACTGCTAGTTGCCCAGGCACGTGGTATAACTTCTCTCTGTGATTCAGTTGAACAGTGTACTTGATGTTAATGAGGGACGGGCAAGACAGGACTAGTGAATATCGGTTTCACCAAGCTTATTTTTTTTGGCATAAAGCTGTATCATAGGCCCAATCCTTAAACTAAGCTAGCCCTTAGGCCGAATAAGTGTATTTAAATCAGGGCTTGTTTGTTCAAGCAACTGCCACAATCCCAAAATAAATCAGGTCAGTTCAGTCTACTTTCAACAACCGTTCTTCTAAACTGCCTGTCCCGATGCTCATCGGTCACTGTGGGCTGAAGACGCTAATCGTTCCATCTTCGTGTAGGTGAGGCAGCTACAGGAGAACGCCGCCCAGCTGAGGACCATCTACGCTGGAGAGAAGGCCGAGGCCATCATGGTCAAGGAGCAGGAAGTGATGGGGGCGTGGAAGGAGCTGCTGAGCTCCTGCGAGGCCAGTCGCGTCCAGGTGACTTCAGTAACCGACAAGGTGCAGTTCTTCTCTGTGGTGCGTGAAAACCTAATGTGGATGGAAGGCATCATGGGCCAGATAGGCTGGGATGAGCCAAGGTAAGAAGTTGTATCCTTGTGCGTCTTTTCTCAGCGCTGTTTCTTTCTGTTGTGCATGCCGTTTATTTCAGGTCCAGAAGCAGCATTTTGTTCAGTGTTCAGTTAAACTAAAAATCTCTGTGACCCCGCGTGGTCCCTGCAGACAGAATTCATTATGTGTAGCATGGAATTAGGCTGCTGTGCCACCTTGACCTAATTTTATATGACATTTTATATGTGATGTAATAGGAGGCTATAATTCTACTCGTTAATTACTGCCATTATTTGTCATTTTTCCCAGACAGCATTAAATCTTTTAGTAGATGTCAGTACATCAACATGCATGAACATACTGCACTGTGGAACTGGCAAAGAGAAAAATGTATGTATGTAGTGTAAAGGGCTGCAGCTGCAGTAACTATTTCCCTTTTAGAGCTGAAATGTTTACGATGGTTGTCATAAATGTCTGATAATGTTAATACTGTTTATTAAAAGACAATGTATTTGATTAATCATCATTAATCACGATCATCAAATAATTATGAGATGCAGCCATAGTTGATATGTCATGTTGGATGGGATTCCCCAATAGTGTTTGCTGCTTAATCTAATCGTTAACATCTGATCCTCAGGGATTTGACAGCTCTGGAGGTGATGATGAAACAACACCAGGAGCTGAAAGTCAAAATAGATGGCCGCAGCAAGACCATACAGCAATGTGCCGATCTCGGCAAGATCCTGATAGCTGCAGGAAACCCTGCATCAGAGGAGGTGTGGCACGCTGCACAAACATGTAGCAGCAGAATGCATAAAACTCGCACAATTACCTGATTAAGTTCTCGCACTGTGTCGTTGACTACAACCTGTCTGACCGCAGATAAAAGAGAAGTTGGACAGTCTTCTGAATAAGCAGAAGGATCTTGTTGAGAAATGGGACAAACATCAGGAGAGGTTACAGCGCAGTAAGTAACTAAAGTTAACTACGTGACTACTGCACGCCCGAAAGCAGCTTTTAACACAACACTTTGGTGTCAAATGGACTCTGACTATAAATGCTTTTTTCCCCTTTGTCCTGTTATGTGCAGTTGATGTATCATGCATCATGTATGAATCTTGCTGTTCTTGTTTGAGCTAACATTACACATCCACTCTGAACAGGCTATAAAACGTCGCATATGAAGCACGCGCGAGCATGTAAATAACCGATTTTAACTGGAGCATACACAAAGCTTGAAACGGGCTGAGGTGGCAATCATGCTGTTGGTGTGCTGTCACCTCCAGAGCAGGAAAACTTCCAGTTTGCCCAAGAGACGGTAAAGGCGGAAGCCTGGCTGAAGGCCAAGGAGCCGCTGATTGCCTCCAAGCAGCAAGAGGGAGGAGAGGCCCGAACCCAAACCGACGAGGTCGAACAGCTCATCCTTCGCCACGAGGCGTTCCGGAAGGCTGCTGTAACCTGGAAAGAACGCTTCAGCTCCCTTCGCCAGCTCTCCGCAGTAAGCTTCGCTGTAAATGTTTAATCAGTTTTGTTAGAGTTACAAATTAATGCTGCTACAGGAAGAAAAAAAAAAAACTTGGGATGCAGCGATTGTTTATGGGCTCATGCCTTGGGTTTGTGTCCTTATGGCATGATATTTACTAGTAAAAGAGTTATGATGAGTACATATTTTCATATTATTTGTATTGATGATCATTTCATTTGGGGTTTTATATAGTACTAGAAGTTATTTAGCTATCTCTCTCTTTAGGCCGAGAAGAAAAAAGAGGAGGAGAAAAAGTCAACCCCGCTCTCCAGTCGAAGGATGTTCCCATTATCTTGCCTGACTCCCTGTGTTCCATCAACCAGCGCTACCTCTCCCTTCTTGAGGCAAACCTTACAGGCTCATGTAGAGCCCAAACCCTTACAGAGCAGTTTGGATCTGGGTGCCACCTCTACAGCCCAGCGATTGTCTTCGACGCTAGCCAGCTACAACCCAGTCATCAATGGATCAGGCTACCACGGACTGGAGCAACAGTGCAGTGGGAAGTTAGCAAGCACCTCGTACCTTGGGATGAACCACCAGGCAGCTGGAGGTGGAAGTGACTCTCTTTTCTCAGCGATAACCTCCCAGAGCGGCGGAGCAGACACCTCTCCTTACCTTGGAATAAACCATCAAACTGCTGGTAGCGCAGAGAGCTCCGGGTACTTTGGACTCAGCACTGGGTGTGTGGGTGGTATGCAGAACCAGTTAGGCACTGGCAGGTTAGGAAGTTCAGGAAACCTAGCTCAGCAGCCAAACAGCGGAGGTTTGGGAGGCACTGCCTTTCAGCCTCAACAGAATATGGGAAGTTCTGGATATTTGGCACAGTCACAGAATATGGGAAGCTCTGGATATTTGGGACAGCAGACTAATTTAGGGAGTTCAGGATATTTGGCCCAACAGCCTAATATGGGGAGTTCTGGGTATTTGGCACAACAGCTCAATATGGGGAGTTCTGGGTATTTGGCACAACAGCCTAATATGGGGAGTTCTGGGTATTTGGCACAACAGCCTAATATGGGGAGCTCTGGGTATTTGGCGCAACAGCCTAATATGGGGAGCTCTGGGTATTTGGCACAACAGCCTAATATGGGGAGCTCTGGATACCTGGCTCAGAACTATCAGGGCGGCAGCGGCGGAATGGGTAGCTCGAGCTATCTGGCACAAAATCATTACAGCAGCGGAAGTCTGGGCAGTTCTGGTTTTCTGGCACAGAGCGGCGGCATCATGGACCCCAAAATGGCGTACGCATGGCAGCACCTGAAAGCTGACTTCATGCAGCCCAGGATCAACCACATCCACAAGGCTGTGAACCCCCTCCTCGAAGCCAGCAGAGTGCAGCGGGAGCAATTTGGAGACATCCCAATGGCGGACACGGTGGGGCCCGAGTCGGGGCTGGAGCTCCTCCACGGCCGCCTCCAGAGGGACCCGCGCGGCAGCCGCTCGGACCCTCAGATGGACCATCTGAGGCGAGAGAGGGAGTACAAGCTGGGTAGGCAGACCTCCAGTGAACAGGAAATCCAAGCCAGGCTCAACGAGCTGCCGCTGATCGTGCGGCAGGAGCGCTACCGGAGGCGCCTGGAGAGGCAGTCGTCTAGCGAGCAGGAGGGGAACGGCAAGCCCAGGATCCAGAGGCAGGACTCGAGTGACCTGGAGGGCTCCGTGAAGGAGGGCTCTGACAAACGCTCAGGGTATGTCAACGCATTCAGAATCTAAACGCTTTAAGGTGCGCATAAATAGGAATGTCCATCAAGGTTTTGTTTGCTGTTTGTTTGACTCGTGTGTGTCGCCCGTGCAGGGAGAAGAGATCAACCATGGCAGAGATTGTAGAACAGGTCCAGGAGAGAGAGGCAGCAACTGTGAGTTAGCTTACACGCGGCCCATCACAGCGGTGTCTTTTTTTTTTATCACGCCTTGATGTCACACTTGTCTTTTTTCACCGGCTCTCTCAGGCACGGGGAGAGCCTTATCGCCCTCCCAGCAGCCTCTCGGCGCCCGTGACCCGCTTCGACGGCCGTCCTCGGGCACGAGACCGCCCCAAGCCGAGGAGGAGGCCTCGTCCAAAAGAGCCCGAAGAAACCCGCCGCTCCCGGTCAGCCCCAGCAACCGGGGCCCCGACGACACCCCAGCCGCCTTCACACACTGCCCATAACGAAGGCTTCCTCTACCGCAAAAAGGCCACCAGCTCTGACCTTGAAGCTCAGCAGAGGAGCCCAAACAGGTGGGAACATACAACAGACACACGGTTTGATAACAGCATGTGTAATTGGCTGGTCGACAACCACGATAACCATGCACACAGGCCAAGGAGCACATCATGACTAACCCAGTGATACATAGTGTTGCCAGCATTTAGGCTAATGTTAGCAGCTCTGTCACAGAGGAAGTTACAGGAAGCGTCCTCTCTGCTCATGTTAAAAGTGAAATAAAACGTGACGTTAGTCCTTAAATCTCCTACTTCTACACTACAATACACAAACATTTCTATGTGGATCATAAACCTATAAGGGTGCTGGGTTTTCAGTCATCCAATGAGGTCTTAGGCTGACATCATGTTGGGTACATGATGTCAGCCTAAAGATGACGTACTGAAAGCCTGGAAGGCAGCCCATCCCTAAATGAGAGAGTTTAAAGTTATCAGGTTATGGTCAGTCAAATCTAAATGTAATAATTTTGTAGTTAATAAATAAACCGATAGATGCCAGGAAAGTAAATTTGAGAAGAGGTACCAGGGCTAAGCATTATTCTTAAACCAGTTGAAGAAACTGTTTATTTATTGTGTTTATGTTTTTGCAGCTGTTCATTTAAACAGCTATTTTCAATAATGCTACTGTATCATATTTGGCTTTGAATTTGAATGAACATTTTGCTCAAAAAATATCGGGATATATATCATATATCGATACTAAACCTAAATATATCGAGATATGAGTTTTGGTCCATATCGCCCAGCACTAGAAAGTACATTAAAGTGGCCCATGCTACCTGCATAGATGGTATATATATATATATATATATATATTCCATTTTCAGTCTGTTAACATTTACGTGATGTGTCTTTTTTATTTTACAGCAAGTCCTGGGTGAACGTATATTGTGTCCTGAAAGAGGGAATGTTGACCTTCTATAAAGATGCTAGGAACCTGAGCACAACGTACAATGGAGAGCCTTCGGTTGACCTTAGTAACTGCTCATTTGACCCTTCACTGGGATACAAGAAGAAGAAAAATGTCTTCATTCTGAAGTAAGACCCCTTTTATGTGTCAAATTTTTATGACAAGTATTATCATTCTAAACTGTGAGGTTACAGAGTAGGTTTCTGCATGTGACGTGTCATAGCTCATAGGTTATTTTTCAGGTTTACGAGACACATTTGAGCACGGACCATTAAACAAGTGCAGTATTATTACTCATCAGATGATAAAATACACAGAGCATACGAAAAAGTGATAACCCCAAATGATTTCCTCTGCACCAGATTCAGCGATGGGAACAACTTCGTATTCCATGCAAAAGATGAGGTAAGATGATTCAGTGAGCTCTATGCATATTTGTGTACATGTGCATGTATGTGTTGTGTATGTTTAAGAGGAGCAGAAAGTGGGACAGAAGCTAATGTCTCTGAGAACTAATAGTCACTATCTTACATATTAAGCCATTTATCTAAAATGTCGATGTGCCTGAGGAACATGTGTTGAGAGATGGAGACGTCTGGGGAGAGACGCTACTTTACCACATATATCTCCTCCTTCTGTGCCATAGAGCTGACAGTGAGTCACTGTGCACATTGCAGTTTATCTTGACCCAATCCTGCATACAAAGCTCAGTTTCCAGAAATACTTACTAATTAATGTGTCTATTTTTCAATTTTTTTTTGTAATCCCCCTTTGATTACTCAAATAACACAACACAGCAGAGAATATATCACTATAACCTTAACACTAACCCTTTATTTGTTCTATTTTTTTATGCAGACCAGAAACTGGTCTACACCTTTTTTACTGTTTTTGACTACGGATATCTGCTGTATACGAACGCATCTGTTCATTGTCTTCACATGTTGGTTAGTGTGTATCATGCTGCACTGCGATTTATTACAAACTGTGGTTCTCTCACCCATCGATGTCTTCTCTACACAAAAGTAAATTGGCCTTCATTACATGCTGGGTAAAACTCCTTTTTATTTATCTTCTCTCTTGGATGGAAACAAGGAGGTTACATTCATGTTGCCCTTGGTTGTTTCAAAAATAAGAACAGACTTGGGAAAGAAAACTTTTAGGTCTTCAGCACCAGATACTTGGAATAAACTTCAATCTGAACTCCATCTACGAATCCTCATACCTGTGACTGAATTTAAAGCTGTGATGAAAACAGTCCAGGTTTTCTCTATGAGTTTTACTTAACTGTGTTTTTATGTAACTAATTTATTTAATTCTGTAAGTGTGTTGCCGCCATCTTGGCCAGGTCTCCCTTGTAAAAGAGATCCCTGATCTCAATGGGACTAACCTGGTTAAATAAAGGCTAAATAAAAATAAACCCTTTACCCCTGGGGACTAAAGGTCAGTCCATACATGGACTCATCTCATAGTGTTGAGACATTAAAGAGGCTAAAAGCCTTAATTGGTAGTGACCTTGTGTGTTTTCCAAGGATGCAACTGGCCACTTCATATTTTTACATTTTTAATTTCAATCACTAGCAAAAAAAAATCAAGATAATATTCCAAGAAACAGAGGGTCTGTATCTTTTTATTGAAGCTAAATGTATTTGACATACTGTATATAGTTCATAAAGTTATGTTGAGCAGGTCACACAGGACAAAGCATTAATGTGTGGTGGTAATTAATATGAGCCCCTCTCTGGTGCCTCTGGTTCACACTTGTGGATAAATATAATTCTTCTAAAAAAAAATCGAATGCAGATTTGTTTATATTAATCTTTAGAGGCTTCTTAGTTCCTGTTACATCATCATTTATCATCTAGAGAGCTTCAGTATTCACAATCAAATGTAACATATAATGAAAAAAGTTTCCATGCAGTGCAGTATTTTTAGATGATGCACAGGGAACTATTTCCAGACATGTGGTAGAGGTGCGGCCTCATGTAATGAAGGTAATAGACGTACAATTCAAATTCAGTTAAATTATTGCGTTGTGCGGCCTGTAAATACTTTTCAGTCCACCCACCACTTAGTCCTGACACCAGAAGTGAGTTCCTCCAAAACCACAAAATGAAACACATTCAAAAAAAAAAAAGGAGCCTCCTTCTTAAAGCTGCCTGTCTTGTGCTGGTCTCTGCAGGAGGACCTGAAGGCTTGGACTTCAAATATCACCACCTGTCTAGAGGAGCACGAGGCCATGGCCAAGTGGGACAAACCGGGCACCTCGTCCATGGACCCCGACCGCTCGGAGCGGAAGGAGAAGTCGGAGGGGGACGCGGACGCCAGGTCAGAGAGGTCCGAGCTGGCGGAGGGGGAGGAGAGGTCCGAGAAGGAGAGGTCAGAGAAAGGCGACGGCTCCGAGAAGCTAGACACGTCTGAAATCGCTGACAAGTTGGAGGGCGGGGCGGGGGGCTCCAGCACGTCTGGAAAAAGCAAATGAGGAGCCCTTTTTGTGTTTTAATTTACTCACTGACAAAAAAAAATCCCAAAAAAAAAAAAATCATTGGAGGCAGTGGGTGGGAGGGATGGATGGAGAGCATGTGCAGTTAAGTTTGCAGATCCTCAGTCACAGAGCTGGGACACGCTGAGGCCACAGTCCTTGGACTGATTATTGTAACTGTGACAGACTAATCTCTCAGCCCCTCCCCTTCACCCAGGCAATACATCAGTGCTTGCATTGTGCCACCTGCTGGTAGATCGGAGGTCGGCCGAGACAGACAGACAAGACAGACAGACGGACTCCAACAAATGGTCCCAGGAATTAGTCACTGTCACGTCCCATCGTTGATCGTTTAATCTCTTGGATTCACAGCATCTTTCTGTATGTATCTTTGACTGATAATGTAATGCTCTGTCTCTCTAGACAAACCAGAGAAGTGGTGAATGAAATGTTTCACAATATTAAAAAAAAAACAAAAAAACAAAACAAACAAACAAAAAAAAAACAACAAAACAGTTTTTTGAAGCAATATACTTTTTTATTTTTTTCTCTTTGTTAGAGAGAGAACTGGGGGCAAGGAAACAAGAAATAATGTAAGAAACAAATGTAAACTCTATGATTTGTCACATCCACGTAAGCTTACTCCAGGCAGTTGTGCACCTTAGACACTTGACACATCTGTATACTAACCATACTGACATTTAATCCAATCACATGGCTAGCTTTGAATCATGTTAATATATGGAATGCTGGTGTTTCCACCTGACCTCATTCTCGTCAACAAACACACATTTCTACGGTTTATTTTCAGTTTTATTATTATCATTATTATTATTATTATTATTTGTCCACAATGATCCATGTCAAGAGAAAATCTAATCCATTAACCCAAGGTGTGTTCAAAGTGGCAATGCTCAGAGTAACACTGAACCTATGTGACACAATGCCTTTGTATACATGACAAAAATCAGAACATTGCATGAAATAGTCTATTAGTGCACCTGTTAAACTTGCCTTTATTTTTATGTTCTTGACATAGGTTGGGCAGTATTGAAAATGCAATAATTTAATGTGTGAGTGCGTGTGTGGTGGTGGTGGTGGTGGTGGTGTTCTCATGGTCCACTTCTGAAAATGCAGAGGTAAGTTTGACAAAGGGAGGTCGTCCCACAGTAAGCATGAGAAGAAGGGAGGGTTCGTACCAGATAAATGACTACTCCTTCATCTGTAACATGAGTTAAGAAGCCAAGTGCCCCCCCCCTGCTGTCCGTACTGTGTTACTGCAACTCACTCACTTTCCACAGAATGTACTGATTTCAGCTGTGAAATGTTCAAACGCCCCAAATTGTAAAACCTCGGAGCAGTTCTCTGAGAGTCAGACCTCTCCGTCCAAACTCTTTGTCTTTCATTTGAAGCTCAAGCCAATTAAAATCTCTCTATCGGAGGCGAGTTAAATGCAAAACTGTCATGACTCAGATCATGCGTTGTAAATACCTATCTTTGTATGTATACCAATAAACGACGTGCTCTAATAAAACAGTGCTGAAAATGGGTAAAATTAAAACATTTGTATTAATCCAAAAATAATAAAAAAAAAACAATCATCACTCAGATATATTAACGTCTATCACATTTAAATGACAAAATATGCAAATTAGGAATCACTATCAATTATCATAGTGTATATATAAGTACACGGTATCTAGTTGTATTAAACACCTTTTACCAGGGAAGAGCAGCAGGACATACTGTAGGTATGCTTGCTGTATTTTTATATGCCTATATTTATTCATATAAGATCCCGGAGTTGCCCCGCAGCCCCATAACAACTTGTAATAATAGCTGATTGAGTAGTCAGTGTGTCTGTGGGAGGCGTGCTAAATTTATGTATTACACACATAACAAACTAAACTAGCCTGGGCAGTTCAGTACATACTGCAGTGGATAATCAAATTATTGGTGACTAAAGTAAAGTTCATTAAGCTGAGATCACAACGTTGAACAGGCACTGGTCCACTTACTGTTTCTTTTTTTTTTTCTTTTCTCCTGTATGTCAATTATTTTCCCATGTGTCAGAGTAACTAAAATATCTGCAACGTCACGAAAGCGGAGGAGGTAACAGCGAATCACGCGCAGCGGCCGAGGCTTTCTTTAAATTTGGGTGTCACAGTGTATTTTTCCATTTTCAATCCTGTTGAATCGCACCTCAAATGTGTACAAATTACTTCTTTACAGTCTTCCTTTCTAAAAAAAAAAAATAACAAAAAACAAAACTAACGCCAAAAGTCTCTCTCGGATGCAGCCGCGCCATTTGACCACTTACTGACTCGAGGATTGTAGTGACAGCGCGTTGTATCTGTCTGCATCGCTCCAGCCTTCGGATTAGTGTGGCCGGGACAGATGAGCTGTGTTATGATGTGAATGTTTTCATTTCTTTCTTTCTTTTGTTCGTCAGTTTCTTTGTTTTTGTTTTTTACATAAGTGCCATGTCACGCGGTTTGCTGGAACAGTTGCTCAGAACGCGGTTGGTTCTTTGAACGGGAACGGCGGCTCGTTTGACCCGTCCGACAGTGCTGCCTGTCGTTGCAATACATGTTTTTATCATTGAAAAATAGGAGCTATAGTATTTTCATGTGGCTGTAATTGTTCTGATTCATGGCAGATATTTAGCCCGCACCACCATGTGCATTTTAAGTGTTTGCTTCCCATCACTTTTATGAAACACACAGGGGATATTTTCCACTATGTTATAACAGTAACAGTCGAAAATTAAAATAGGCAGCATAAACCGTGACTGAAGACAAAAATATTGTGCAAAACTTTGTTTCCTTGGTCTTACAAGTGTGTATGTCTTTGTTACTTTACATTACAACTTGCTGCTATGACATTAAATAAACCTCCAAACTTGCTGACGCAAACTTGACTTGGAGTGGATGTGGACGCGCACGCTGGTCACACACACGCACACACACACACACACACACAAGAGTTAGTTTCTCACATTGATTTCCGCTACAAGATAAATGGTTTTTCTGTTCAGCTCCACATTCTTGAACCCAGCAGTCAGCTCTGACTACAGCATCTGATCATGACTGTTCACGATCAGATGAAGCCTTCCAACCCTCAAGGAAGCAAATTTGGGAATATTACAATTAGACATAATAGAAACTAACATTAAAGGATGTATGGTGTTGATGTGCAGACGTACTAAGATGTTAAGGTGTATTTCCTAGAACAATCAGAGTGTGTGCATGTGCGCCCCCTGGAGAAAGGGCTGAAGTAGCCGCGACGTTGCTGCAGGACTGAATCATTGCTGGAGCTCCACTTGAAGGGCTGATGTTCTCCAAACTGTGTCCGAGTCGGAGGGTTGTCAAAACGCTTCAGATCTGTTCCCATTCGCTTCTGTGCATACGATAGTACGGTGGTGAAACACAAACATTTTTTTGGTGTATTTGTGGCTTTTTTTGCCTCGCAAACCAATGAAAATGCTCTCATCCAGGCTATGTACGTGCAGTTTAAAGAGAAAAAAAAATAATACTAATGCAAAGCACATGTGAATAATTTATATGAAAAAAAAGAGAAAAGAAATAAAGGTTCATGAAACTTTTGTTTTGCACTAGCACAGCCCCATGCACAGTGTGAAAGAGTAGCGGTGATGCTGGGTCTGTTCTGAACGTAATCATGTATACAGCATTGCACAAATAAATTCTGCACAACTTGATGTATGTTTTGAGAATGTACATTTAAATTATGACTTGTTTCTTTTTTTTTCTTTTTTTGAATTAAACAACATCTTCCAACGTCTGTCCGTGGAAATATGAAACACAGAATTGTCTCATAAAATCTGTCCATCATTATTGTTTGCCATTGTCTTTTTTCCCCCCTCTAGTCCCTCTCTACTCGTCTCCTTTTTTTAGCAGAACTCCCACAGATACACAGTCTGTTCTGTAAATGCGGTAGCATCCTGATCTTTTCACTTTGCCCTCCACCAGATACTGCAAATATCTGTCAGGTCAGAACACGACCACCTTGACCTGTGCTGCTCTCCTTCACGGCCTGTCTGCAGGAGAGCCTGCAGGTCCTGTGTGACATTCACTTTGTTGCAGGAGGAGTTGAGTTCACGGAGATCAGCCTGCATCTGGCGGCCCTCGGCCCTCGGACAGCACACCAATGAAGTTGGTGTGATATATGAGAGAATGGGGTGACGCAGGAAGAAAGGAGTCGATGGATGGTGCCTGAGGAAGAAGGGAAAACTTGATGTATGATATAGGAGCAGCTTCTTTGAGCCTACCGTGTATCATTTTTACCTTTTAATGTCGCCATTTGTGCACAGACTAGGCTCACTGCACATAGTGTATCATTTCTCTGCCCTCAACACCTCTCCCCTACTTTTTGACATATTTTTTGACTTGGAAAGTTGTGTTTGATGAGGCCCACTAGCTAATTAGACTTGCCTGAGCTAAGGATGTAAAATGTATGTTCAGCTGACTGCTCTTGCTTCATCTCTTACCTTTGCTGTAAAGAATGATGTATTTTACAAATTCATCTGTTAAAGTCATGGTCCAATATGTAGTTTATACAAGTGGGATGAGAATTTTTGAACTTGAAAGGGAGCAGTTTAAGTTTTGAACTAGCTAATTTAAATAATTTTGTAATGACATTATTACATACAATAAAAATGGGAGTTTTGTGTGAGAACAGAAAGAAAAATATTTTACAATTCTGTTTCAAATTGGTTTTTATGGACACGGACACCGAATTCTCCGGGTGAATGCGTCACGTGACCTGTAGTCCGGATTTGTTTTTGTAGGCGTGAGCCGTTGCGTGCAAGTGCGGAAACTACGGAAGCCGTGCGGGCATCGCACAGCAGCAACTGGCAAGGCAAGGTAGTAGCTTCCTGAAAATGGCCAGCTGGGGAAGGGTCGCCGCTGTCCTGAGGACTGTTTTAAGGAGCCCTCGGTCCCTGCAGAGTCTCGCACTGCGTCGTGCGGTCGGCCCCGGTGTTTTGGGCTCTGTAATTGGAACCGGGCTTATTTGTTACTACCAATATCATGCACACAACAGGACTCTGCCCTTTGCCGTTCATGCCGAGGAAGAAAAAGTAAGTACGCAAAGTTTCTGTCGACGAAATTGACAGCAAACGGACTCGACTACAGTAAACGTATTTGCCTCTGTCGGTTTCCATTTGTATTACTATGTTGCTAAATGCAGGAACCAGCGACACTGTAGTTATTTTAAAAAAATGTTTTCCAAAACGGGCGTAGTAGTTACTCAACCAGGTGTTTATATCAACTAACGCCCCCTAGCTGTCACTGACAGCACCAAAACGTTTTATCTCTTAGTGTCCAGAGGTGCATACTGGTTGATTTTCCTCAGGCCGACAATAAGTATTGACGTGGTTCCTTAGCTGACAGTGGTGATTATCCTGATGTTGCAGGAAGTTGCAGCTCCTCGGTCTGCCAGAAAGAACCGTTTCATCCAGTTCGCCTCAGTGATCTATGATGAGGAACCCTACATGACCCCGAGAGACTTCCTCTTCTCTGTGATGCTGGAGAACGTAGATCGTAAGCTGCACCAATGTGCCTGACACCTTTCATTCCCTTGAGTTCACTCTATGCAGCCATAGCTTCCTAGACATGTACCATCTGTGTCAAACAACAATAATCATGCAAAGGTCCAACACCAGCCAGGCCACTTTAATCCGTCACCCTTATGTACATACACAGGACAGGACACACCTCTTCTAGGCATTTGAGATAAGTGACAACACCCAAGAAACGCAGCAACAAGATAAAGAGAGATGCATGAGCAAGACTGGGTATTGTGTACAGTGTTTTAACCTGGACTGGATAAATATGAAATAAACATCCACTCTTACTAAGTCTTCATACTGGGAAACAGAATAGCAGATAGTCTTTGGATTCCAGTGAAGCTGGAGCTGTGTGTGTGTAGCTGCCATACGAACAGAAGGAGAGAGTAATTCATTATAGGACACAAGCATGAGCTGTGGGAACCTTTACTTTTTTAAGGACTGCAAGTATTACACAAAAATAATAATGAGCACACACTGCAAAAAAGGAATTTCAAGAAAGCATCAGTGCTCTTGTTTAGTTCATTTAGCTTTTCCTGTTTTAAATACATATGCTTTAACATATGTTGTCTCTTTCCTCTCATGTAGGAAAGCTGCAGAAGAGGATTTTGACGCCACAGGTGTGTAACCGGTCCCTTGTATGTTTTGGTCACGTTCAGAAAAGGACGTTAAGAAACAAAAAATGATTTGATTTTCATTTAAAAATTCAAACATGAAATGAAATTCAAGGCATTTTTCTTTATCCGAGTCTAGAATGGATGAACAAAACTGTAAAAAAAAACGTTCTGTGTGGCCGGAAGTTCTCATTTTCAAAGTAAGAGCACTTATGAGGACGGCGCTGTGTAACAGAAGTTGACGGATATGCACCAGTACGTTGTTTTTCAAAACAATAACAGAGTCTCAGTGAAGAGGACAAACTAAAAATAATTATATATAATTAGGGAATAGTTACTAGCTAACATTACTCTTATATGCTTGCAGAGATTTCTACAGATCCTGAGTCTTTTTTGCCAAAAATCATGTCAGTGAGGTCCCAAAGAGCCTGGGCTAGCGAGGGAAACCACATAGAAGTCATATATTTGGACAGAAACACAGTACTGTCCTCATATGTGCTCTTACTTTGAAAACGGCAACTTCTGGTTGCATAATATGAATAAATGGCCGCTTTTGTTGTTTCTGTCTTCTAACGAATAAAAATAAAATAATAAAATAAAAATGGACTGATTTTAAAGTTCTGTTCATCCCTTCTGTTACTGGTGAAGTGTGAACTGCACACACAGGTCACAGTTTGAGCTAATGAGCCTTTTTCTTTATACTGACAGGAAGTGAACAGCATGTTGACGGCCGCCTCTAAAGCTCGGCCTGGTAATTCTCTGTTCAGAAACCTGGGAGACAACGGTGAGTCCTCATGTCTCAGTTCACAAACAGGACCTTCAGATTGTATCTCCAGATCCAGTTGTGTGACATGAACGTCCTCCTTTGTGTGCTGCAGGGTTGATTTCCTACACAGAGTACCTGTTCCTTCTGACCATCCTGACCAGTAAGTCGCTGGGATGTTTCTAACATTGATGAGCCGCCTGCTGAGGTCTGACTGAACGTGATCAGTTTGATTCTGTATCTATTGCAGAGCCGCGCACAGGATTTCACATTGCCTTCAAAATGCTCGACATTGACGGGAACGAACACGTCGACCAAAAGGAGTTCCTCAAGGTGAGACCGGCATAGCCAAACACAAACAACAGATCGTCATAAGACAGATGGTTTCTCATGTGGGCACTCATATTACGGGATGACACCTCACAGATTCATTGTGTTTGTTCAAATACCTTGTGTGCACTTAATTTGAAAATGTCGCCACCTTTTAATGCTGCCTCAAGCGCTGATGCGGCCGCCGCTGTAAGTATGAACACAGGCGCCACGTGAAGGTGAGGAAGAGCTGCACCGTAGCCGCTCGAGTCTGCTTTTCATCTGTCCTTTGTTTTGCTGCCTGAGTAAGCCCTTGACTTAGGTCGGTTTGACATTTTTGTGTCCGTTCCAGCTTAGGCTTGTGCTCTCTGAGGACAAGACCAGACTCCTGTGTGCTCAGCCGGGCTCAAGCAGAGGCTAGTTTTTCTTTCCGGTAGACTGCATGTTGGCATGTTCTGCACCTTGTGTCAGATTTTCATGTTGGGACTTGGAGGCGCGAACCGAAGGCGTACAGTAAAAAAGAGAAGGTGCATGGATTCTCATCTGCTCTCGTTTGAGTCGCGTCTGATTTTAACATGAAGGTCACGTCTCTGGTGTGATCAGGGACTGTTACAGTCCCACATAGAAGAAGACAGATGTTTTTTTTTTTATTATTTAAAGTAAATATGGCCTATTTGTTCCTTTTTTTCTTTTCTTTTTTTTACAATTGAGGCATAAAAAGTCATGAATTGTAAGTGTCTTGTTGCTGCAGGGGTTGCTGTTTACATTTCGCTCTTTCACCATTAATATTTCTTTTATTTTTTTGCTGCTAAAGCTCAAGAAGATCATTGGAAAAAGTAGTAAAATGAAAATTCCCAAGGACAATGCAGAGGTGGGTGTTTCTAGTGTAATGTCAGCACCTTCAGTTTGAATGGTAAACGTACCTGACAGTGTTGTACGTTCCCCAGAAACCGGTGGAGGAGGCCGAGGGCGTGAACACCACGCTGCAGGCCTACTTCTTCGGCAAGAAAGGAGGAAACAAGTTGCAGTATAAGGAGTTCCTCAGGTAAGGACACGTCCTCACCATAGTTCAGCTGTCATTGTGATTACTTCAAGGGGAAAATATTTATGTGATCGAGATGAAGTCTGCTTAGAGGTCAGATGTTTTCACTGCGGTTTAAACCAGTGATGAAGTTTTATTATAAACTGCTGCCTTTGGTTTTAAATATTTTAAACACGACTTCCTGCTTTAGACTACACCTACTACACTAGTTACTACAACTGATTAAAGCTAAATTCTTGCTCTTGAATGTAGAATTCTGTCCAGATTCAAAGCACATCATTATTACTTCAGATGCTCAGACCTACACCGACCAGGCATAACATTATGACCACCTTCATAATACTGTGTAGGTCTCCCTTGTGCCTCCAAAACAGTTGAGACTCATAAGAGAATGGACATGGGTCTTCTGAGGGTCCCTCCATAGTTTACTTCTTCTTAACTACTCTTCCTTTACTATGACTTTCTTATTTTGGATCATTGCTGTTTGTCGTCGCCGTTCCAATAAACTGATCTCGTTGTTGTTCAGGTTCATGGAGGACTTGCAGGCTGAGGTCCAGGAGATGGAGTTCATGCAGTTCTCCAGAGGCATGGACACCATGCGGAGAGAAGACTTCGCAGAGTGGCTGCTACATTACACCAACGAAGAAGACAACGAAATGTACTGGGAAAACATGAGGAAGAAGATCCCTGCCGGACAGGTACAAGCTCTCTCCTCCACGTCCACTCCTGTGTCAGAGTCACATTTAATGTGGCCTAAAAGTGAACTGGCTGGTTTTTGTTTTGTAGAGCATCACCTTTGATGAGTTCAAAGTCTTCTGCCTGTTCACCAACAACCTGGAGGATTTTGCCGTTTCAATGAAAATGGTCACTGAGGCAAACCGTCCTGTGGGAATGGGTAACACCACTCACCTTGACTGTTTTTCTATGATCACTACAGACATTACATGACTGTAGTTTATTCCTTTTTTTTTTAAATGCAGCCCAGTTCAAGCGAGCCGTGAAGATCGCTACGGGCCACGATCTGTCTGAGAACGTGCTGGACACTGTGTTTAAACTCTTCGACATGGACGGAGACAACTGCCTGAGTCATAAAGAATTCATTGGCGTGATGAAAGACAGAGTCCTGCGGGGTCTGAAGGTGAGTTCAGCCATCTTCACCATATATATATATATATATATGCATATATATATACATATATATATGCATATATATATACATATATACACACACACACACACATTTCAGTAGCTACAGATATAACTGACAGTTTACTGCTTCCTTAAGACAAATACCTACACTTGTCCCTGTAGCAGACACTAACAGCTTGGTCTCTTCATCTTCTTTCTGCTATTTATCTGCATTGTTTTGGTTTTGCATTGTTCTGGTTTGTGCGTTTCCCCTCTTAATGTCACAGTGGTCATATATTCTGTGTAATTTCTAGTCCGATTGGCAAATGACATGAACACTGTCACACAGAAAACCTGGGTGGTTGAATCATCTGCCTGGCCCTCCACACCAAAATAAGTGGAAAAGTAATTGATATGTGGCAGTGGCTGCGTTACATAAAGTGCAAAGCTTCTTTCTGACTCACATTTGAGGACCTTAATACCACATCTCCATCACTGGCATCTGTGCTGCAGATGACGTCACCAGCCATAGATGGTGACTCTTCAGCCTCTTCTCTGAGACATTTATAGTTGTACCTCTTCAGTCTGTCTCACTCCGCAACAACGTTGTCTTTTTTGCCGGTCAGGTCAATTTTTGTTAAAACTTACTGCTTCACTTTCACTAATCTTCGATGTGTTCCATCTTTATTAATCCAAAACAATCAATTGTGGAGATGAAGAAGCAGCTGGAAACGCTAAAGCAGAAACATGCCACGACCAAGCAGACCAATCACAGCTCTTGAGCTCTGCGTCACATTGTTACATTTGTGGGGGGGGTGCATGTCAGGCTACAGCGTTAGCGTCTGTGTGGGGCACTTTTAACTGCTCTGCTACAGCGTCAAATTGATGCAGAGGTCTAAACCGCATATTATTTGCACAATGTCTGACTGTCATCCATCCAATATTAACCCAGTCGTTTCCCAAATTTGTGCTAAGTAATGCTAACCTGCTAATAGCTTAAGTTTTATATTTGGCACATAGTGTTTTCTAGAATAATTACTTAACTCTGATAGAAACTGGAGGAAAAATGGTGGACATGCTGCTCAGATACAGGGGTTTGTCTTATATTTTGATTCATGTCATTGTAAATGCTCACACTAAGATTAGATTTTTTTTTTCGTCCACACAAATCCAGCCGTCAGCATTTCTGGCTTTCATTTGAGCGCTGCAGAAATAACATCTAAAATGCTCCCACTGTTAGAGGCAGTAGATATATTACATATCACACACACACACAGGTTCCACCCTGAACGTTACCTCCACTGTTGTCATGACGAACACTGTCCTGCCCTCAGGTCCAGCCTCAGTTCGGCATCTCCGGCTACTGGAAGTGTGTGAAGCGAGAGACCCTGAAAGGAGCCAAGGAGGCCTTGGGAGATAACGGGTGCCCCATCTGAACCACGGCACGTCTGATGGAAGACACGCCGGTGTCTTCTAGTCAATTAAGTGGTGTGAACAGCACTATACAGGAAACCACATGTAAAGAAATACACTGCTGCACTATCCTGATATAAATACTGTATGTTGTTTACAGGTCTATTTGTTTGACGTTGGCTAAAGTTTTGATTTAAAGAGATCGTGTTGGGGTGTTTACACTATTGCTTTCTCACTGTTTGCTCATTTTAATATTCAATTATTTTTGTAATCTATGCAAAGTCACATGCACTTAAGTGACCAGGTTGTAGGATTAGAAAACCTCGGTTATCACAAATTTAGTTCCTCCACTCAAACTGACATTTTGTGATCAGCTGTTCACAAACAGAGGCTCATGAGGGCAAAGCCGTCTGGTTCTGGCTTGTTTACTGTGATTCAACGGCAGCTGATGGGGTTGTTTGCAGGACAATCGCAAAAAAACAACAACACGGTCCATCTTATCCAGCAAAGAGGAATCAGACTAATGACGAGTTCATATAAACTCACACGTCTAAATAAACACGATACCGTCCCAGTAGTCAGGTCACTTAAGTGCATGTAAACCCTGTTGTTGTCAGTCAGTGTGTCTGCAGAACTGGTTAACTGTGGTTTAAGGGAGAGATGCCAATTCTGCGCAGGATGACAAGTAATGACTTGGTGTGAGGTTTTTCCACGTTCTTGTCAAAAATATTTATCAAATAAAGTTCTTATGAAAAATGCTGAGCTGAGATTGTGATCTGTAGCAAAAGAGCCAAACAGCTACAACTAATAACTATTTTGGAATTTATTGTAGAATTGACCTGTTTAGGACACATGAGTATGTGGGTTAACCATTGACGATTGTGGCGCTAATAATTATCATACATAGAAGTCCAAAAAAGTAAATAGACAAAACAAGCTTACGTCTGTGATAAATGAACTAATTAGTGACTGATGCCAAGGTTATCAGTGAATACAGCATACACAGCTACAATACAATAAAATTACATTGAGCATGAAGCCATCTTTGGTCTTCTTATCACTATAAACAAGTACATAGAAATTTGTATTGTATCAAAAATAGAAATTACATAGCCATATTGAAAGTAAATTCACATTTTTGACATAATATAAGGAGAATACCTAAGAGACATGGTGGGATTACATTTTTTCACTCCTTGGCTTTAAGGATCCAATTTTTTTTGTTTGTTTTTCAATTTTTGAACATTCTGTTGTTGTTGTTTTTTTTTGAAGAAATGTATGATTCTCTCAAAACCATCTATCAGTATCGCCGTCCTGAATAGTTATAGGACAGGACGCAACGTTTATAACAAAAAAAAAAAAAAAAACAAACACAAAAAACCAAATGAAGATTGTCATTCTTAGAAACAAGCATGTGCTTTCAATCCTGGGATTTTTGAATTGCGGCCTCTGCCGTGCGGGACAAAAGAGGAGGGAGGGAGCGAGGGAGGGACGGGGGCTGAGGCTCAACATTCGGTGGAGGTGTAGCGGCTGAGCCGAGCCCCGACACTCAGGCGTGTCCCTCTTCTCATGAGTCCTGTTGTGTCTTTAGTTACCAGTCTTTGTGTAGTTGTCCTCCTGGTGGTCCAGAGTTATTCTGCCCTCGGAGGCTCACGTGATGAACTGCAGCCAAGGTGGACCTCTGCTTGAGATAATAGGGAAGTGCTTTCAAAGTGTTTGATCCACTGTGGAAAGAAGGAAAACATAAAACAGTTCAGAAACAATAGGCTGCATTCCTGTTAGTCACAAAATGGTTTTCGGGGCTTTTAGTTTCAATTCTTATCGGCCTCATTAGACATCAGATTTCTCCGAATTCTTTTTGTAGCCGGACAATGAGACGAAACTCACAGCCAGAGTCCTAAAGAATGAACTTTAGCCACAGGAAGAGACTCGAGGAGTCCGGCAACAGATGGTGTGGACACTAGAAACAGGCAACCTGAAACATACTTGTCATGATCTACCTGACCAAACTATCACTAATAATAATGCTTTATCATTTATCAGAGGATTATTTGCTTGTTTCAAGGATTAGACCGGTTGATGTTGTCAGATCAGTCATAATTCTCTTTATTGTCCCGTGTTGTTTTATACGGTTTTGTCCACGCAGCTCAAAGATATTTAGTTTAATTGAAAAAGGTCTCCGGAGTTCTTTAGTTTTTCCGCACCATGTATCGGCGTCACAGTCAATTAGAAGCAGAGTTGGAAATGACCGCTACACAAAGACAAACCGTGCAATCATTCCCATATGTTATCAAAAACCACTGATAAATCAGTTGTTTCCATTGTTATCGACTGCGTGTTTACACTAAAGTGAAAGCAACCGAGTTATTTATGAATAAATGTACCAATAACGTATGAATAGATAACCTTAAATTTTATTAATGAGGACTGACATATTAAATAAGGTTTTATATTTTCTACATTTTCATGGCGATGTCTTGAAAACAAAAATCCTCTAATTTAAACACCTGGAACCTGGTACAGTCTAGTTTGAAACATGAATATGTGTCTTATCATTTTTATAAAGTAAATAAATAATTCAGTTTTCTGTTGTTTTAAATGTGTGATGTCCAGTGTAGCCCGGGTTCACTCTGCACACAAAGGGCTCAAGTTAAAATATAATTTTTTCAATTTCAATATTTATCCAAAATTAAATTTATACCAAGCATCAAGTCTGTAATGTTGTGTGTTCTGTAGTGTGTGTAGCTCAGGGTGTATTTGAGTTAACACTAGACACTGTGACAAGACCCTCTCATATTGTATATTGTGATATGAAGTTGATTCTTATGAAAACTATGATTGCTTTACTAATGAGTTACACTCCTGCGTAACTAGAAAAAGAAGACGATCGTTAGGTTTTACACTTCATTCATTCCGGCTGTTGTGCGAGTGTCGGTCTGGAACACAGAAAGACGTGTTTCATCACGGTCTCACCATTCACAACAGGATGGAGACGTCAAGGGTCGTTCTCCTTCTTCACCGTCACGTCTCCGTCTCCGGCCAGGATGGTCGAGATCTCTCCCTGCATGAAGGCCCAAGGCACGGTGGATCCAGCCAGGGGGCAGCGCTCTCCGCTGGGGCAGTACACCTCTCCTCCTTGACCTTGGCTGCGGATGAACCCTCTGGTGCAGGGGAAGCAGAACTTGTGTTGGGGGACAGAGGGACACTGGACGAAGTGAGTGTCCTCCAGGCGCTCTCTGCACAGCGTGCAGCAGAGCAGGGTGCCCTGGGCGCTGCTCGTAGACTCCCCGGCGTTGGCGTTGCTGCTCGGCCCCACCGCGCTCATGCCCTGCCCGACGGCTGCCTGGGAGACTGAGGTGGAGGCGGTGGAGGGGCTGCTGCTGGTGGGACGTCCGGCTGAAGACGAGTGGGCTGTGGACATGCTGGGGCTGTCTCTCGCCATCTGACTGGAGCTCAGGCTGTCTGCGACCCCCATGAGAGCCGAGATCGGCGAAGGCTGGCTGTGCAGACGGGGTGGGCCTTCCTGAGGGGCGGCCATGCCAGGAAGGGGCTCCATGCCGGCGTAGGCGCCTCGGGGCCAGGGCTCCCTCCCCGAGTGTTCGGGCCTCCCTTCGCTCTCTCCGTTCTCGGAGCCCGGAGAAGCCTTGCGGCGCCTGGTCGTGCCCTTCGCCGGCCCGGGGCGTCCAGCGGCTGACAAAGGCAACACTGGATCCGGCTGCGGCAGGACCTCTGGAATAGGGGGCTCTTTGAACATGCGCACGCCGTCATTCAGCAGCTCGGACAGCCCGCGCCAGTCCCCCGTCCCCTGGCGCTTCTCATATTCCACATAGCGGAGGCCGGAGTTCACCGCTTTACCTGCGTCTTTGGCCGAGTCGCGGAACATCTGCCTGACCAAGTCTGGAACGCCCGAGAAGATCATCCCAGAGCCCGCGGGATATTCCACAAACACCTTCAGCTCGAACTCTGGCGTCGTGTTGGCGTCGAAGGCCAGAACGCGACCCATCAGGTTGTGGTCTTTCCTGAAGCGCACGTTGAAGGGCACGCAGCTGCTGAGGGCGAGGAGCACGTCCCGGACCACCTTGGGACGGTTCGGCCAGCCTTCCACCCTGCTGCGAGCCACCTCGTTCAGTTCAGCCATGACTTCATTGTTCCTCCACACCGCCGGGTCTATGCCCACCAGAGGAGAGGTGCCCGCTCCCACGCCCAGGGACACGGCCTGTCTTCTGCCCCCGTCACCCATCAAGGGTCCAGCTGAGACCGCGATAGGTGTGGCTCCAGCTCTGGAGGCTGATAGTGAGGTTAAAAGCCCATGGGGGCCCGCTACTAGCCCCTGAGCTATCAAGGTGTGGGGTATGGTGCCATGCAGGCTGGGGACTGCCCCAGCCACAGCCCGGCGGGTGTTGGGGCTCTGTCTGCTGCCCTCCGACAAGGCCACGTCTTCTGCCCTGTGCAAACCATTGGGGAGGCGAGAAGACACCCCGTACTCCCCCCTCCCTCTGTCTACACGCTCCCCATGCTGCCGCCCCATTTCAATGGGCCCAGCCGAGCCGGGTTTGCTCTGCTGAGGACCGGGAGACCTGCCGTCCAAAACTCCGTGCGTGCTCTTCAGCTGCCTGGCAGTTTCTATGAGGAGCTCTATTCGGTCCGCCCCGTCGTAGTTGACACAGCCCCGGCACACAGCTTCACTGAACTCCCACAGCATGGCCCAGGGCATCTTGGGCAGATCGCAGAGGTAGCACCATTGCCGTCTGGAGGAAGACTGCGAGGCGGAGGACATGTTGTTTACAGGCCCTCGACCAAACTTTCTTCGGAGGCCTACACGTTACGGTCCGCGGTTTCCAACAATACTTCAGTCCTCAGACACCACTGGCCACATGCCGCGGATTCTACGATAAAAAAAATAGTTAAAAACCAACCTCAAAACGCGACAGTTGGCGGCAACATTTAAAACTTAACGACGTCTTCTTTCTCGGTTTGTTCGCGTCGGTCTGTGTGGAAGGAAGTAAAATGTTATAAGACACCGGAAACACCTACGCGGCTCGCGCGCGCGGCTTCACGGGAGTTGTAGTTTTGTGACCCCCGCCGCCGTTTATCGCCTCTCTCTCGAATAATCGAAGAACGATTAGGACAGCTACACAAAACAAATGATGCAAGACACGGCGATTGAATATCACACACACACACACACACACACACACACACACACACACACACACACACACACACATATACATATATATATATATCACTAGTCAAACATTTGAGCACACATTCGCATTCAACAGATTTTTTTTTTCTTCATTTCATTTCATTTTCAACATATAGCACAAAAATGCAATTACAGTACCAGTTGCAGTACTTTCTACATTTTCGCATAAAAATTTATTAAAGCATCAGTGGATTTTTACACAAGGCCAATTAAACATGAGACACAAATATATTTATTCCCAGTATTGGATGTGACTTGGTTGTAACTACATGTTTACTGGTGATCATCCACAGCAGCTCATTCCTCAGTACAGAATCACTTCAGGCCCTTTCTATTGGATTAAGGTCGGGACTTTGACTTGGCCATTGCAACACATTAAATTTGTTCTTCTTTTAAATAGACATTTAAAAGAATATAAATAGACAACAAAGCAGATTTTTTTATATTTGAGGTTCTTCTTGTAGCACCATCTTTAGCTTTGATAACAGCTTTCATGAGGTCGTCACCTGAAAAAGTTTTCCTGCGTCTTAAAGCAGTATTTTTTTTTATTATTATTATTATTATTTTTTTCACTCTGTGGTCAAACTCATCCCATGAGTGGTTGTGGAGGACAGGTCATCAGACATAACATTTCACCAAATAGCCTGGGGGTGTGTTTGGGGTCAATGTCCTGTAGAAAAACAAATATTGTTCCCACTAAGTGCAAAAACTAGATGGGATGGGATGTCGCTGCACAATGCAGTGGTAGCCTCGCTGGTTAAGTCTTGGCTTGAGTTTTGAATAAATCACAAGTGTTACTTGTGTCACACCTCCTCCCGGATGCTTCATGGAGAGAACCACCCAAACAGAAACCTGTGCACCTCTGATGCGTCTTGCAAAGATATGGTGAGTGGACCAAAGATCTCATCAGACCAAATTGCACATTTCCACTGGTCTAATGTCTATTCCTTGTGTTTCTTGGACAAAGTAAACATTTCTTTTTCCTCAGTAATGGCTTATTTGCAGTGGTTGGACCGTGACTGCTTTATTCTCCTTTGAACAGTTGATGTTGACATGTGTTTGCCACTGGATCATAGTGGCTCCAGTCTGAGGTGCTGTTAATTCACCATTTTCTGAGGATGGCACTTCTTCTTTGAATTTCCCCAATAGGGATCTATGAAGTATTATTATCTTCTACTGAACCTCTGCAGCACTGGTAACTCTTAGTCCTTCTTTCCTGGGGCGGTCCTCATGAGAGCCAGTCTGTCGGGTTTCACAACTGCACTTAAGGGTACAGCTGAAGTTTTTGAATTTTTCCACATTGACTGAACTTTGTGTGTTAAAGTATTGACAGACTGTTGTTTTTCTTTCCTTAACCAAGTGGTTCTTAAGATAATCCTTCCTTTATCCCCCCTGTGGTCACTATCTAATTCCATCTGTTTCATCATGTTTGATGTCTTCAGTATTAGAGGACAGGTAAAAAAAAAAAAAGTTGACTTCACTTGCATAAAAACAGCTTGTGTTGTGATAAAGGTCTGTTCATCAGGCGATGAAAGGCCATGAGATGCAGCTGAAAGTGCCATTATAAATCTAATCCTTGGAGATATTGTTGAAAACTATAATAACAATTAATTATGTAGGCTTCAGGGTCACATCTGCGCTCTGCCAGTCCAGCCTGGGGTCTTATTTGAACTTCTAATTCCACCAAAGTGATAATTATAACACACTGATTAAAGAGAACTAATCCTTGAACACCACGGCAGTGGACGCACAAAATCCATCGTGATTTTGTTCTTCTTTAAATAATATTTTATTTCCATGAATTGACCTTTTCTCTGAACAAGAGAGTAGAAGCGATAACCCTTAGTATGTGAACGCTGGTTAAAAGAGTACTCGCATTATTGTTACGGTTTAGTTTATTTAAAAACTGAAAAGGAGGAGGGGTCATATTTAGTGTTGTGAACATACAAAATAAACAACTGATTAAAAAAATCAGAATGAAAGAAAAACAAATCATTGAAAACAAAAGTATAATTTATGTAACATTTTCCTAATGCACATTAAACCTAATTTTTGTTAGTCAATACTGTTTTTCCTTATACTGTGACAACAGAACTGCAGCATACTCAATGCAAAGACAAAACATTACAAATAGTTTGACAGGAGAGTATTTAGTTGGCATGGTGTGTGGTTGAAAAACACAGCTTCAGTGTGTACGGGTAAGGCCCACCTGGAAAGAATGAGAAGGAAAAAAATTAACATTTAGAAAGATAAATGACCTTTCAATTCTTTTCTTTGTAATAGCTACAGTGCATGGGAGGACTTTTCAGTTGGAAGTCCCTAAAGACTAGACAATGTACCACACATTAAAAGCTTTTAAAACCAGGCTGATGTTAACAAGATAAAAACTTACTGGGGTTTTTCATTTGATAATGGTTCATAAGAGCCAGAGCTTCCATGGCATCATTGATGGATTCCCACTCGAGCAGTCCGGATGAACTTCGCTCACCTGTTGTGCCATAAAAAAATATAGATTACTTTACTACACAATACATAAAGTGATGGGCTGATGTAGTGGCAGCAGTTAGCAGACATCGTCTTACAACTAGAAGAGGAGCTTGTATTTACATTTATATGTAACTGTTTTACTACAGTGTGTCGCACATAAAGGTTTAAATCCTGTAAAGTGTACAGACAAACCATGACTCTATGTAGTTTATGTGTATGGAAATGTTTATCTTGACTATTTTGTACTTTGACACAAGTATCAGTATCCACTCATTACCTGACTGTAAAAATCTAAATGTCACAAAACTCCCTTTCATGGGTGAATTAATTCACATCTGAACATAACCAGTTATAGTAGTAGACAGGATGTGACATTTTACTCACTCTTTCCAGTGAAAAGCTTCACACTAGTGGGGCTCTTAATTCCCAGCTCGTCACAGACCTGGAAGGAGAGGCCGGTTAAAATATATAAATAAATAAATGAGGTTTGTTGAAAATGTTTCGGTCACAGACAGAACCAGGCTCTTCTTACCTGGTTGAAGATCTCTACAGAGATGTCGGGCTGTGCGTTAAAGAAGTGCAGGACGTTGCTCGGGTGCTGGATTCGGTTTTTCGCCGCCTGCTCTGGGGAGGTGAAACGGTTGTTGCGGGATCCGTGGAAATCTTTGAAGCTGCTGGTGTTGTCCTCTAGCTGATAACACTGTCCTGGCACGATGGCCTGCTGCTTGGAAACACTGCAGGAAAAGAAGTCCGATCAAGCATCGCGTCTGTATCTGCAACGCTTTAAATCTTTCTTTAAGGATCTGTGCTAATGTTTTTAGAAACATCTGCAGAGTCACTCCTACCAAACATTGAGTTTCTGTCCAAACAGGAAGTTGTTGTTGAGGTGAGTGATGGCTCTGTCCACAGAGTAACAGTCTCCCATTTCTACCATTGCTGCTCCAGGCTTACTCTTCATGAACTTGACCTGGAGATGAAAACAAATTAGCTGCGCAAATATGTTCATGCATAATCGTAGGTAAACTACTGTGAGCATCTTTCAGTTTACACTGTGTAGAGCACTTAAGAAATCATTATCAGACAAATGAATGCATTAAATCTGACTTCATGGAGGTAAGGGGGTTGCTTAATGCTCCACAGCATCATTAGACTCACCCTCTCTACGTTTCCATAGAGGCAGAAGATGTTGAAAACCTTGTCAGCGTTAATCTTAGAGGGCTCCAGTCCGTACACCATCAGAACCGGGGAGTCAGCGTGAGGCCCGTACTCAGGAGGCGGAGGTCCGTACCCTGGGCCGTACCGCTGACTACCGCGACCACGCCCACCCATGCCCGGCCCCATGCGGTGGGGAGGGGGTGGGCCGTAGCTGTCATCATTGTAACCATGGTAACCTCCTTGCGGGCCACCTGAATTCAAGAGAGAGAGAAACACATTTAGGTTGCAGATACAGTTCTGGAATGAGATTCACTGTCCCACACGTGTAAAGACACAAATGTCCTTATGGGATGTTTACCGTAATCAGGTGGGTGGTCTCCGAGAAGAGCTGGCTGTCTCTGCCGTTTGTTGGGATTTGCATTGGGATCTAAAAGCGGTGAAATGAAAGTTATCCGTCAAACAGACACGTCACACAGTCCGCTTCGTGCTAAGGGACAGGCTTGTGGTTGGCATGCAACAGAGGGGCCTGACAACTTGTTAAAGTGTTTCAAAAATCTGCAGGCTTTTAAGATAATCTAACGGGGACATAATGGAGATTTTTAAAACAGTAATTTTTTTTTTTTTTTTTTTTTTTTTTTAAAGATAGCTTTCAAACATTTTTTTTTTTTAAAGTCCTCCTCCCATCCTAGTATAAACACACACACGCACACACCTTGTGAATTGTTCCAATTGCCTTCACCATCAGCATCTGTGCAGGTACACACATACACATGTCAAGTCCAAATTAACATGAACCAATATGCAACACTGTATAAACACATTTGTGAGCACCCATGGCAAATATCTGGAACAGACATTGAGGCAGAGCATGAAAAAAAAAAAAAATGCATTGATGCCGTGAACCTGCTGCAGCACCTGCTGCTTTATTTACTTCATAGTTGTCACATGCCAGGATAAGACAGAGGTATAACACCAGGAGCGAAAAGATGAAGCACCGGAAACAATTACATTGTGTATGACAAAAATCAAATCAAAATTATAGAGTGGTGTAAGTTTGTCAACATAACAGCATGTTAGTAGGTAACTCTGTTGTAGAGAAATGTTCCTGCCATCTCCAACCACATCAACATCACAGCAGCCTAACAGGTCGACAACACACTCTTAGAAATTAATTATTAAAGCTACATGTATTGTTCTCATTGTGGACACTGTGACCATAGTTGACAGTTACAATAAAGCTACATGTCAATGAATGTGCCCATAAGGCACTGAGGACTTTCTACTTCATGGGCATCAGATCTTGATGTTCCCAAAATTCAAAACCGTTATCTAGAGTGATTATTCAAGACAGGTTATATATCAAATTATTAACCAATGTAGTTTCAAGAACACATTCATACAACTACTCTATTTGCAGACGTAACTTTACCCAACATCCAACGTTAACTCCACATCCGTTGAGTGAAACCAATTTATGACATTTGTTGAGGCTAATCACATTTTATATCTGTTATATAAAATACATAAACTGAGATGCATTCTTACTGTGACCAAAATGATATAAATGGATGTATGAACGCTGTGAACTCGTACTCAATGTGATGACAAGTGCAATGCATCACACTAAGGCAGGTATGACGTTCATGAAATACACCATTGGCTATTTACAACGACTGCAAATTAAATATGTCACTAGAGACATAGAGACACAGTAATCGGTTTTACAAGTGGACACGACTGGGACTAGATACCAGATGGGGTTTGCTAGTACGACCTGTACAATCCGTTTTACAGGCGCTTATAAAGCACATACAGTCTGAATATAATAAACTCTCCAATGTCAGTTCAACACAAAGTGGACATGATAACAATTTTGAATCTAACTTATATCCAAGCTGCTGACTGCTCCGTGGATTCCTTCAACATTAATGTGTTTGGTAAATCAACACAAACCAGGTGCCACAAATGCGGCACAAAAAAACTATTTCACAAAAAGAAAGTTGCGATCGTCAAACTCCATTAGACTACTGAAGTGTCATGAATATATATATATATATATATAAAAAAACAACAACAACAGCTGTCATGCTGTTGTAGTTTCACAATAACTTTGAATTATAACCATCAAGTCAGATTATTCATTCAGTTCAGTACTTACAGCACCACACATGGAGCATGGGACACAGTGGGCAGCTAGGGGGCAGTCTTCAGCAAGGGTGCTACCCGTCAACCTCCTGACTCCAGCCTCAACTCACTCTCCCTCTTCAGCCTTGTCTTTCTTCTTTCCTTCCTTGCATCCCCACCACCAGAGAGAAAAGTACATCCACACGTCCGTACTTGGTTTTGACTTGCTGTCGGCTCTGTTTTGAAAGTCGCTATTAGAGGCTCATTTCCAGCTTACCGTGCTCTGACCACAAAGCGGGATATTTGCACCGTTTGAGAGTGGGCTGTCAGTCCACAGACACACTGAGCCAAACCTGCATCACACGGGAGGCGTTAAAGGCATCACTATGGGCCAGTGCAAAAAAGGGAAAATGAAACAACGCAGAAACAACACAAGAACAGCAGAGAGAGGGAGGGAAATGGGAAAGGTACAGAGAACAACAGAGTCCATAAATGTAGAAAGCTTTGGGAAAGGATTTGTAATCTGTTTGCCTCTGTGCTTGTTGTATGCTTGATAGGTGTCTGATACTTGTGTCTTCATAGGCCCCCCCGTGGATATTTCTTCTCGTGTAAAAATGGGCACTCGCGTGACGCTCGTTTGTTTGCTTTTAATAGCTGTCAGTCACTTGCAAAGTGAAAAGGCGTCTAGTGCTTGACAATAAGTCATCTGGAATATCTGCATGACGATGTGCTTGTCATGGCGGTGTTGCCTTGGATGTTCAGTTCGTTGTATGGTCGTGTTGTGTTCGGCGCAGGAAGGTGGAGACGAGGAGTATTTGCGTCTGAGCGAGCGAGAGAGTGGCCTCTTTGTCTGTTTACTGCCCCAGTATGTGGTGTCGTCTGTCCCCTGGTCGGGCTGAGTGTGTCTGAAAAGTCCTCTGTTGCTCCCTGTGGTTGTGTTATGGCAGGCACATCCCAAGAGCTAGGAGGTGGTGTGGCCGCTATGGCCACACACCTGACTCCCGCCCTCATCAATGTGTTGTGTCAAAGAGGGTGCGTCCTCGGGGCTCTGCAGATGAGATGTGCTGTACTGGTAAAGAGGTGGCGGTTGGACGCTTAGCAATCTAGCAAGGTCAGTCTGTGGTGGGATATGCGAGGTGTCTGTTCACGCGGCCTTGGAGTATTTCTGTCCCTCAAACTGAAATGATGGCTACTGTCCATCACCAGAAATAAAAATGGGTTCCCGTGTCAGGTGGTAGAGATAGGGGGTGATGATGAGCTTGGAATAAGGAAGTACTGAGTTGAGGTTGTGTTCCAGTATTTGATGCCCCACTGTGTCCGATGTATGCCACGGAGCGGATTTACGTTAGCTGTGGCTGTGGTTGCTGTTATACTGTAGCTGTAGAAGACGCTGTGTCTGCTTAGAAGTTGAGGTGAGCCTGTATGAGTTTGCACAGTGAGGACACAAGGAGTACCTCTGGGTCGTAAGGCAGCACGAGCTACGGAGTATCAAGAAACCTCTCGAAGGAACATGACGGCAAACAACTGTATGAAACTTGTCATGTACATGTTGTGGTCCTGGTTGTATTGAGGGTAAAGTGGTAGAAACATCCTGTATTTTGGTCAAGGAAGTTGTGGAAGAATCTCAACACCACATGTAAAATGGCTGAAGTTATTATACAGGCAATGCCCTGTTAAAATATTATGTTTTATATATATATATATATTATATTTCTAAATATAATATTGAATTTATTTGCGTAGATTGAGCAGTAAGTCTGAAAACATACATTGTTTTAAAGCTAAAAATACATATAAGAAAGCAGATACTGTCAAGTGTATGTAAACTGCATTTTAAACTAAAGGTCCCATGAAATGCAGAACCTCCTAGGTCTCCTAAGTCACACCTCTCTCCTATGTGTCCTATTTTTAATAAATTCAACTAATCATATCTTTTAGATTAAGGTAAACCAACCAGGTGTGAAATCAAAAAATCAAAAACGTCAGTCACTGGGTTTGGTCACAACTACAGTTTATACAGTTACCTACCTACCTACCTATATACAGAAATATACGGACTGCACAGTTCTCCAAAGCCTGACGAGTCATTTCATGGGACCTTTAACCTGAGGTGCATTTAGTGGTTTCATAAAGCCACTCAGCTGAGTAGTGTGACGTCCAATTTAGGCTGCGATAAAATCTCCACTATGTGTGAAAAAAAGGCCTAGAGGTGTGCTCCGTCGTGTCTACTGGATTGGTGTCGGCAGGGACGTGACATTGTGCAGCTGTGGCATGCTCTATGGGAAGTGTGAACCTACGTGAAGAATGGTGCGCTACGCTAGTGAGATTGGTGCATTTGAATGTTCGCATGCATGAGCCTGTAATTGAGGTTGGCTGCCCTCCAGGTTGCTCCTCGTGCCCTTACTTTGTGCTTGCTATGTGGCAAGAAAAATGCATGACTGTGAAGGCATCGCAGGGATACTGCCTCTTAGCACTGGGTTGAAGTGCACGGTGAAAGGAACCATGCACGTGTGATCGAAGGCAATACCCCCGGAGGCAGAGAACCCTAATCATCCCATACAGTGGCATGAGAGGAAAAGAGGAAGAAAAACGGGGAGGGGAGGGTTGGGGACTGCGTGTTACCTTGGCCACTCAGATTGGGGTTTGTGTAGTCCCACGTGTCCTGGTCGTTCTTAAAGACATTAAGGCGCGCTGGCTGTGGAAAGGGTGACGTTACAAAAAATGACAATCAGCTTCTTCTCACTCATCATCTCGTGTTAATTCTCCAGGTACAAAGGTTGACCACGCACTGCCATATACTCACCTTGGCATATTCAATCTTCAGAGTGCAACAGCCTGAATAGATGTCTGCCCCATTCAGAGATGCTTTAGCCCTCTGGGCACTTTGGACTGAATCAAATGTGGACACGATGAGTTAAGGGGAGGTCTGATTATCCAACGTTTTTTTTTTTTTTTTTTTTTTTTTTGTAAGGGATCAAGTATAATTAAACACCAATATTTTACACAATCGTAGCAGGTCCAAGCAGAAAACATTGTGACCCATTATAAAGGCCATTACTGAAAAGGATATTCAACCATGGCCTGTACACCATTCTTTCTGAAGATGACAATCCTCTGCACAGGACCACAGTTGTTACAAATGGTGTAGAGGACATCCTGTGGAGGCACACATGTAAGTTTTTACTTAAGGTGTGTTGATACACAACACTATAATACAGGTAGCGCACATACTGCACATGATCGCACATGATCACACATGACCAAACAGAAAAACATTCTGCTTTGCTGATTTAAGACAAAATGTTTTTTTATTTCCCTGTTAACATAAAACAGCTGCTGTTTAAAGTCTGAGTAAAGAAAGACAGCGAGTATTTGCTTTTTTTAAACCCATATGAATCCAGATGTTCCAACACAATTTCCTTCAACAGTTGTTTCAAACTGAAGACCTAATAAAAAACATGCAGTGAAAAAATGTTTGATGGCTTTATTGGCCAAAATACCTGGAGAAAATTTAAATTTTCAGTATTTTGTGAAAATGGAAACAAATTATTCCCATTATATAACTTGAAGAAAGCTTTGATCATCACTTATACCCAACACTGAAAATAAGTGATGAATGTGCAGTGATCAAATGAATGATTCAGCCTTAATACATAACCATACAGTAATGCAGACAGCTGGATATCGATGAAGTATGACAAGACGTTACCGTGGTGATAGGATAGATGGGGTTGATGATCGTGAGCAGCAGCACATTGTTGACGCTCCGGGTGTCATCCGAGTCTCCTGGTCGGGAGATCTTTTGACTAGTGGAATAATTGATGAAGGCAGGGTGACCGCCAATGTAAACCTGGTTCTCTGCTGCATATGTAACAGCATTGCAGGACCCATTCATGTCTTCATATTCAACCAATGCCTGACGCTTCTTAGGCATCATAACCACAAAGCTGTAAAGAAAATAAGAAAAATTAAAAAGACCCATAACCAGGATTACTGAACCACATTTCATTAAGGCAAACAGAAGTCTACTTGGTTGAGCTTGCAAGTATGCTGACTTTAATCACATTTAAGTCAGTATTATGAGACAGTTTCCATATTCACAATAAAACACAGGATTCCTCGTAATGTGACAGCATCAAAACGTATTATCTTCCAAATCTGCGACTCCATCTCCCCATGAACAAGCAGCAGACAAGATCAGATAAATCCTGTGTACGCTCTGTGCCCACGAGGAAACAAGACACATAAGAAGTCCACTAATAGCCAGTGAAAGGCCAATCTTCTAAAAAATTAATGATCAAAACTGTACCAAAGAACTTGTAAACGGGACCTCGAGCCAACATGCAAGTGAATACTGTACGTGTTAAGATATGTGGACTATTTTAAACGCTGTGACCACTGATAATACAACAGTGGGTGGGACGGTGCTGTGTGGGCATTTATGAGGTTATTGCAAATGTTGACATTAACCTGAACAATGAGAATCACACAAATGAAAACGCAGGGACTACGGTCAACATACTACAGATACGCCAATCAGCCACAACATTAAAACCAATGACAGGAGAAGTAAATAACGTCAACCACCTTGAGACAATTCAAAGTTCTGCTGGGAAACTATTGGACTTGACATTCATTCATATGGACCCACACAGACCAGATCAGGCACCCCCGCCTTATAGCAATGGCGGCAGCCATTCTCATCAGGATGCAGGTGTTGACCTGACCTCCAAATTCACTACATCCCAAACTGATCAAGCACCTGTGGGATGATCCACAGAGGCCCCCATTAACAACATTGTGTTGCCAGACACCACAGGACACCCTCAGAAGACTCATGCCCATTCTCTGATGAGTCACAAGTGTTTTGGAGGCACAACCTACACATTATTAGGAATGTGGTCATAATGTTGCGCCTGATCGATGTGCAGTACATTAAAAGCTCTATTATTACCTAATGGCACCAAACTCCTGCAGGGCCTCCACCAGGTCAGCCTCCATGACACCGTCCACCAAGCCCCTGATGTGCACCACCGGGGACGGTAGCGGTTTATGAGGATCATCGTAGTTCTCCTGAAAACGAGACAAGATTATGAAGAGGAAAAAGAAAAGAAAGCATGACCAGACTGACAAGAGAGGAGTTAGTAGCAGCGTTAGTGACTGATGTCATCGTGAATCTTCCTTCAACGCCTCCCTGAGCAAACAGCCTCTTCTTTGTGTCATTTTGCACATTTGCTAGTCAACTAAAACGTGTCTCCTACCCAAACACAAAACTGTATTATGTGTCAGCGTCTGTCTATTTATTAAATGATCACAAAAGTCACACTAGCGTCATTAAAGCTAGACCTCACCAACCCATCGGTTTGCCTGGGTTAGCTAGCGCTGGTTAGCTTCTTCATTTTGACCAGCTGCGAAAAACTGCACCGTCTTTATTTAAACTGAATTCCTGCCTTGGACGAACGTAAACGAGTGCACATTCACACAATAAACACCAGCAACAAGGACACTTAGATACCACTCACCGTTGTCATTCCTCCGTCTTCAGTTTTCTGTCTTTTGGTTGCTCGGCCGCCTTCTCCGTAGTATCGGCCCGCAGCAGCAGCCATGTTGTCCGGCCGGGCTACTGCTGCATTCCAGGCGCATGGGAAAAACGGAACACTTGCGATGTTTTACAGCAAGATATGCCTCAAGTTAAACACCTTTCCACCCGTAAAATCACATTTTATTCTGCGCACGGGGCGAACATTCAAAAATATTCTACATGTGACTGTCACTCTAGCTGTAAAGAAACGCTGTCGGCGTTTTTATTTACATCATTTTTTATTGTTATTGTTCCTGAAATCGTAAACCTTAACCACCATTTAGACCGGGGTACTCGAATGGTTTATTCCCTATGATGGACGCTGAATGCAGCGTCACATGCTACATGTTAGTATTGGTCACCATGCAGAATCAGTCACTAATATAATCCTAACTATTATACAGTCTATGATTAAACCTCGGGGTAATCAACGTGAATCAGTTTGAGCAGCATACGGGGAGATAAACACAGAACATCTCTAAATTTGAGATGAACCTAATTGCCAAACTATGGAAACATAACCCTACAGAAAAGCTTCCACATGATGCAGTATTTGAATGGCAAGGACATTTCTAAACCATGTGCAGTTCAAGTACAATCTATACTAAGATAATGCTCAACGTATTTTACCTTTCTTTTTACCATTTGTCCAGCTGACTCGTGCATTACACTAAAACACATATTCTGAAATCAGTTTCTTTTAATAGCATTTTAGAGCCCTCAAGCCAATTTCCACATTATTGTTTCGGGTGCAATATATCTTGTACTTAACATGGAATACATCATATAATATGTGACATTACCTACTGAACAAATGTGAATATAGGTCTGACACAACCAGCATGGGGAATGGATCCAACGGGTACACACTGAGTCAAAATTTCACTGTAATTATGACAACTTACAATAAAGGACAATATGCTTCCGTCGATATCAGCTGAAATACAACAAATTAGAAATACATTTAATTACACCATTGATAAATAAACAGATAAGACTTCGGGGGTGAATGAGTCATCACTTTTAAACAGTCGCACTAAATGGCCATGTGCTTATCAAAAATCCATCGCCTGTGTAAATCTTCATCAGTTTCACATTTCAATCTTGGGTCCATGTAGTGCATTTACAATCATTACTACTATTATTTTCATAACACTTAAAGCAAGTTCAAATTCAGTAGGTGCAGTGCATGACAAGCAATACTTTGTGTCACAACACAGAAATACAGTTTAGCAGTGCAAGATATTTCACAACTGTAGCTCATCCGTCAAACTGCAAATAGTAACCAAACTGTGCTCAACTGTGATATACTGTACAATGGCCACAGAAAACACTTACATCTGATTGGCTGGCAGGGTTCCATTCAAAATTGACATGCTTTTACGGACAGCAAACCAATTATAACACAATGGGTGATTTAAAGCTTCTATATTTGCTTTGGATAAGTGGCCATGATATAAGCTTGATGACACACTGAGAGGTGTCCCGATATAAAATACAACCGACTCCACCGTTATAGAGAAGAGCAAAGTGGTGTTCTCCAGTTGTTATTTTTATACAGAATAGCTTATTGTGTGTTATCACTTACTCATATTGGGGAAAGTAGGTGTCACTGATTTTCTAAATCATTCATTAGGTTAGGTAATCTATTCCGGATGCGTCTCTATAAGCGGAAGGAGAAAAATACCAAACTTAAAATCCAGGTTTCAAGCAAAATCCAGGGACATCATCAATTACATGCTGACCATTTGCTCTTCATCAAAACAGTCTCTGCATTTTATTCATGTGTAAATAAATCCCTATCGTCACAATGGATTCTATTGACCGGAAATGTCCTGCAGTTTATGTGACATACAGATTTGTATGTGTGTATACATTTCTTTATGAACCATGGCAGCAGCTGTCAAGTGGTGACATTGGTTGATTCTGGTGTTTAGTGTAACAGTACTTTCCAGGTTAATGCCCTGGTAATGTGTGTGTGTGTTAGCATGCGGTCATGACTTTCCCCAGCTGTGGTCTCTCAGAAGCCTTTTATATGGCAATAGGCCTCCAAGCTGGAGAAGAGGATGTAGAGGAACCAGAGTCCAAAGAAAAGTAGGGAAGTGCAGACCTTAGTGATCCGTGGCCCTCCCAGTTCTCCACCGACGGACGGCCTTCGGCGAAGCATCAACACTCCCATGCTGAAGAAGGCAAAAATGGTAAAGAGCGTGACGGAGAAGGCCAGTGAACCGGGGTCCACACGGAAGACCTTCCCTTTCACTTCCCAGTATATGGCAGCCGCAGACCAGGCCACTCCGATGCCTAAGAACACATTAACTGCGTTGCTTCCTGTTACATTTCCAATAGATGCGTCTGCATACTGGTCCTGCGTGGCAGCCACTTTACTAGCAAAGGTGTCTGGGAAGAAATAATAGTTTGAAAATTAGTTCAGTAGTTTAATTAACTCTGGCGATCATTTATCTGCTTAAACTTTTTGGAAATTTAATGTGCGTTTAGTGCAGTTGTCTGAATTGTTTTAAAATAAATTTAAAAAATCCACACTAACCTGGAACTGATGTCCCCAGCGCTACAAAGACCACAGCAGTAACGCTGTCTCTCAGGCCTACAGTGCAGCCAAAATGGGAAGCTATGTCTCCAATAACGGCTGTTAAAAGACCGATGACACAGATTGACACTATGAAGCAAGCCCAGCCATTCCAGTACTCGGTGGGCGGGACGCAAGCGAACAGAATCTTCCAGAAAATGCACAATATGTGCATGAAATAGTCGAAGCAGTTCGGCATCCGTTGCTCCTGTCCCTCCTCCTCATCTCCGTCACCTGAGGACAGACACACGGAATAACTAAGAGAGAGCCACAGAAAAGTAAACCAAACACCATCTACAACATAGGTCTTCAACAGGGGGTCCGCGACCCCTAGGGGGTCTACGGAGTTACTGCAGAGGGATCGCAAAATCTTTGGTTGATTAGACATTTTTTATATATTTGTTTTTATTTTATTTGTTTGTTTTTATTCCCCCACAAATTTAAATTTCTTTAAATGCACGTTAACAAAAATCCAACATATTTTAGTATGTTAGTATTTAGCTATGTTTAAAATGAAAACTGTTTTTACTTTAAACATAAGGCTTCAATTGAAATAAAAAAATATATTTGAACTTGTGTATTATTTGAATAGCTTACTATTGAATGCAAAATGATAATAATAATGTATATTTATAAACAGCACTAGTTTAATATAGAATACATGTAGTAGGTAGGGCGTCTAATGCAGTGTTTATATGTCCCTTTACATCTCACCGTCAGGTCCAGTGTTCTCACTGTACATGTCCAACTTGTTTTAAAATAAATGCTGGTGTTTGTTCTCATAGCTCTGAGAAAAAGCTAATGATGATGCTGATACACCTCACCTGCATTAACTACGCACATACTCAGAGTAAGTTCAAGTTTCAACACATGGCTTCCCTAAGCTCCTTATAAATACTAGTTAGATACCAACTACTGATTTACTAAATGAGGTTGTACAATTGAAACGTTTTAGTTGGCGTGTCGGTGAAACCAGCTCTCAACTTAATTCTATTCAGGCAAATCATGGAGAACAATTGGCAGCTATCATTACAGCATTGTGCCCGTGTGCGTTTTCTCCAGGTGCTGTTGCTTCCTCCCACAGTCCAGAGACATGTTGGTTAGATCAATGGTGAACCCAGACACTTACCTGCACTGACTGTCACCGCTTCAATAAACTGCTCCCTCCATGAGTGTGTGCCAACCACTACAGCCAGGTTTGTGTCTTTGAGGAGTTTGTCCACAGTGCTCTGTTAAGAGATATTAAACAAGTCAGTTAGAAGCAGAAAGATTATTTCTCACATGAGTGTGTACACAACAGACAGCTTCACATTTCATCCTTTCCAGGGTTTTTTTTTCTTTCACAAAACCTCACAAGGTCTGTTGTTTTAATTTGTTTCACGTGTTTCAGGTGAAACAAACCAGGCCAGTGCAATAAAACAAATGGAACAAAAAGTTCCTATTTATTATTAATTAAAAATGAATTATACATGTTCACAAGAAACCCACAAACCCACTGGCTGCTGCAGAAGAAACCAGTGAAATTTAGAATGAACTGACCCAAACGTTTCTCACTCAACACACACTGATACACACATTGCTTCTGAGTGTATCTCATGTAATTCACAAGGAAAGCTTTAAAAATGTTGTTTTGAGCGTAAGAAATAAGAAAAAAAAAGATGAAAAAACTATAGTATATTATATAACTATATTATAGTTCTTATCAGACTTAGCATGCTAGTAGAGACTGTACCTGATCTAGGACTCCATTGGGAATCTGATGCGTGAGTGACACGGTGCAATGAATGAAATAAAACACATACTTACTAAACACTTGTCACGTGTGCGACAAACCAAACCTTTATGAGGTTTTCATTTGTTCAAACTTATCAAGAAAATATAACTCATATTCAGAGTCTACAACGATGTATTAACTCTTTTAAAGCATCAAATGTCACTTTCACAATTATGGCTAACATAGCTTAATATACTTGTCTGCCCATTGCAATAATAATATCTATTCATACTACTTAGACTGCAGGTTTACTGCTAGCATAACGCCTTCCATCACTCACACACACACCTTGAACTCACAGGACTCCTCTATGATGACCTCTAGCCTGCTGTGCTCTCCTAAAATAGGTTTGCCCATCTCTGAGATCCTCCTGGCCTCTTCCTCCTCGGGGGTGGGATTGCCTGTTGAGGAGCACATTTTATTGTTATGTCTGCAATTGTTAATGTCATTTAGAAAAGGCACACACTCCACCCCTAAACGTCAATCAAGGCTAAGGGCCCACACTTCAGCAGGAAAAAAAAAATAAATTACACACTAGCAGAGTGTAGCATCTTTTAATCCTGTTGTGTTAAAGAGATAATACACAGATTTGTACTACCGCCGTAGCCAAATAAAGGCAAATTTGGAGCAAAGTTCTAACAATGGCAAGGAGTGGAACTGATGACAGACGCTGGTGGTTTACTCAAACATCGCTGCTGACGGTATGAGAACACGATTTCAAAATGTTTTTTTGAAAATTTGCAGCTTTGGTTTTGTTACTTCACAATAAAAGTTCAAATGCTACACAGTGCACCAACACCCAAAGCTACACCCAAACAATCTTACCCTGGTTTAAAAGCAGCGCTGTGAAGAAAAACAGATAATGATTCAATATGATTATTCACAACCTCATATATTAAGGACATAGGGAGACAGACGATGTACACTTTGTCCAGAAGCTCAGTACGTACAGTGTGACTTCAGTCTCACAGAAAATAAATTGCTGCTCATTACAAACTTGTTTAACGGTCTTCCAACCTGCAATAACAAGCTCATATCCAATTCCCACTTTGTCCTTTTGACACATTGAGGTTTCGGAAGCATCTCAAGAATATTCCATTTACTACCGGCTGTGGCGCCTGTGTCATAGTGAAACAGATACAAGTAAGTGAGTGTAATCCTCACTCCCTCTGATGCATGTGTGCAGCAGTCAACTGTCTGTGTTGCTGTTGCTTGTTTGGAAATTTGATCTTGGATATTGCTACAGTGCACTTTGCGCGTACTGTTTTCCTTCTCCCACAACGATCGTCTCAAACTACTTTCTTCATTTCCTTAACCACAAAACAAGAATTATTGATGAAATTTAAAATGCTTCCACCCTTACCAGAGATTCCACGCTTCAGCCATTTGGGGTCCTCGAGCACGATGAAGAAGTTCTCCTGCTTCTCGTACTCCTCCACGTTTATAATGCGCACTTGTAACGTCTGACTGGAGATATGGAAGAATGCACACGCACACACGCATATTTTTATTTCTACGAGTGAAAAATCCTATTCTTTTAAACGTGACGAGGGATAAGTTTCAACAGTACAGGAAACCCTCGCATCTCGACCATTTTAACCATCCACATAAATCACATCACATATTGAAGTGACTTAAATAATTAATGACAATGGACCGTTAAATAATTCAGGACTAAACATAGTGTTCTTGCTCCCCAGTGTGTCACAGAGAGAGAGACAGAGAGAGAGAGAGAGAGAGAGAGAGAGAGAGAGAGAGAGAGAGAGAGAGAGAGAGGTAAACTAAATGATATAATATCCTGGTTAACTATTGTCTGCACAGTGTTTATTTGTGGAATCCTCTGAAGACTGACTGACAGCTTAGAGGTAACGCACACAGATAGACGCCGCATAACTTTCACAGCAGGAGAAAAAATAGGGCTCCCCGCTCCAGATTTCCCAATTAACTATGATCTTGAAATGGTGGTGCCCTTTACTTTGAAGCATCTTTTGATGGGCCACGTTACATAAGAGTCTTTCACTCTCAAGTGCACAATTAGCCCACGAACAAACGCAGGTTATACAACCTGAAAATTTAATGGGAAAAGGATCTGTCACTTTACATGGGGTGACTGGAGGTTCCCACACCTGACCAGGGATGGGATTATCTTTGGGTGTCAAATCCTTTTGTAATTCTGTAAGACCTCCTCCACCTAGAGTGGGTGATGGACGACGCAGTAGTCTTTCTGTGAGGCTCTGTGGTCCTTTCCAAGGAGCAGTGACCAAACGTACGGGCCATTAAGGGGGCGTGTATTTGATGCACAAGTGCTTATTTGATACAAGTGCTTATTTGAGGGCTGCATGTAAACTCTACCTAAAATGAACTACACTGTCTATAACAGTGAACACGCAGAGGGACCTGTTTAAGTATTTTTGGCCTACAAAACTTTGTTTTATGGTCCAGTGATCAAGTACAACAACAAGGAGAACAGAAGTGTTCCTGGTCACTGGACCATGAAAAAGTCCTGAATAAATGCACTATTTATCTTTGTTTTATGAACATTTGTTACTTTCAAAATTTTTTGAAATGATTTAGTGTATGGGTCTTCAACAGGGGGTCCGTAACCCCTAGGGGGTCCGCGGAGGCACTGCATGGGGGTTGCAAAATCTTTGGTTGATTAGACATTTTATATATATATATATATATTTAGTTTTTTTGTTTTGTTTTTTTCATTTTTCCCCACAAATTTAAATTTCTTTAAATACACATTAACATGAATCCAACATATTTAAGGGATACGGGACAGTTTAACCCTCTGGAGTCAACGGTCGCAACAGAGCGTCCAAATCACATGACCAATTTAAGACGATGTAGCAGCAAGACGCAGCATCACTGAATTTCCGTTTTAACTTTTGTAGAAAGTGCTAACTTCAATTGTGTTGGTGATTGAAAGCAAAAAACAACAACAACAACAAAAAAAAAACAACACAAAATGGAACATGTAAATTGTTGTAAACGGCTGTACAAAAATGCGTGACGCTTTACCTTCATTTTAACGGGAATAGTTATAAATACTTTTGTTGTTTGTTGTCGTTTACTGAAATTTGTAAGTTCTAAAAATGCTTTGTTAAGTATGTTTGTGGTTTTCACAGTGAAAAATCTAACTTTTTCCCACTCAGTTTTAGTGCAGTTTTAGGTCCAATGTGTTAATACAGTTTGTCAAAATGAAAAAATAATAATAATTGTGTCTAAAACAACGATGCCAAACAAGTGAATGTAACCCCCTTTTTTTTTTTTAGATGAAATATAAAGGTAAAATCAAAAGTAGTCAAAAACAGCCAATTACACCCTGGACTCCAGAGGGTTAATATTGAATGCAAAACGATAATAATAATGTATATTTATAAATAGCACTAGGCCGAGTTAAATATAGAACACATATAGTAGGTAGGGGGTCCCTAATTAATCTCTCCATCAGTTTGGGGTCCTTGGGCAGAAAAATGTTGAATAAACCTGATTTAGTGCCTTGTTATTTATTTTTAAAACAAAAGTATGTTTTCATTCTTATATGAAATACTCTTCTAAAAATGTGTGTCCATCAGACTTGTACACTGTCCTAACACAGCATTTCCCTCTTCCTCACCTGGTCTGTTCATTGGTGAATTCCAGCTCCCCTCTGGTATCCTCGTAATCCACTCCAGCCTTGCCACTGCCATCCTCCGTACGGTAAGGGACAGCAACGGTGCCCCTGGAGCCTGAGTTCCTCACCACAGTCACTGTGAGTAGGCCTGTGCTCTCACTCACCCGCAGCACCCGCTGCCCAAAGGTGAATATGCCAGCATGGTCATCATCCAAGATAGTGACAGTGGCAACCAGCGGCTCCACTAGTTTACCCTTGGGTGGAGTTCCTGTCCCTTCATTTCCACCTTCCTCTAACCTCAGGTTCTGAAGACGCACAAAGAAATGCTCATCCTCCTCAAAGACGTCGTCATCTAAGATTCCCACCTGGAGAGTAAAGAGCATTGTACAGTCAATCTCCTCTTGTATAAGGTTATAATAGTTTTCATGCACTCATTACAACACAGCTTTGACTCAATGTTAACTCTGATATCATTTTTCCTTTCTCACCTTGATTTCTTTGCGGACCTCTCCCGGTTCAAAGACTAGGGTTCCCTTAGCGAACTCATAGTCTGCTCCAGCATTAGCAGAGCCATTTTCTGTACAGTAGTCCACATAGAAAGTGTTCTGACCCGTGCCGCCATCAAGGATCACCCCCATGGACAAAAAACCACAGTTCTCGGTACACTGGTACTGAGCATTTTCAAAGCAAATATGTGAGCACGTGGCCTTGTCAGCGTCTTGTCGTTCTGGGCGGCGTGCGCGCTCGGCAGCGTGTTTCTTTAATATGTTGCCCGCACCGATCATCATACGGGTTGCCTGTACGCGGTAGAAGGCGCGGCTCTTCTTCTGTTGAACCAGGGCAGAGTAGTTGGCCATCTCGATTAGCTGATCCAGGTCTTTGTCTGGGTGTTTCTCCTTCAGGTCTTTCAAGATGCGGACCACCTACCCAAGAAAATAATTTACTGTAGTTGTAAGGTATCACGCCGTATAGTGTTAAAGAGATGGGCTAGTTACTAAGACTGATTGCTCAGTAGCTTCTTTAAAAACATGGTTTAGTTGTGACTACACAAACTGGGTATAGTGTTTGGTGAAGAAATATCTTCATGACAAAACTTTCTTTCGGTTGCTAAGTTCCCTGCTGTTCAGATTCCTGCTGTCTACAGTTCTGCCATTAAACTTTGTAAAAATGCTACGTTAGCATTCTCTTTAAAATTCAACAGCACAAAGGAGAGTTCAGTCTACAAATCTCACCTCTTCCTTGTTCTGGTCAAGTTCATTTCCCGTCTGGACAGAGACCGTCACACTGGAGGAGTTTCCAGGGCACGAAGCGCCGTCTGACAACTTGCCATCCATAATAACATCGACGCCTTTGGGTTCAAGGTCCCCTTCCATTTCTACCACAATGCCATGCCTCTTGTCAGCTCGGTAACGTTTGTGCATGTATTTGTAGAAGAGCAGGCGACGGTCAGCGATCCAAGCCAAGATCACACAAACCGGGAAATAAAGCAGTGTCACTATGGCCTCCCACACCTGCAATACGACAATTATATGGTTTAAACACTATATTAGAAGTACAGTCAAATTAAGTTTCTTGACTTTGGACAATTTACATGCATTTTACAAAACATACAAACAGCAGTGCAACATACAGCAGAGTTACATATTCTAGGGAAGACATGTGAACGTGTCCATGATCGTCCACGTTTTGCATCAGCAACGCACCTCTACAATCCCAGGTGAGATGACAGCCAGTATGAGGTAGAGCCAAATGTAGGCAAAAATACTCCAGAAAGCCGTGATGAAAAACACTCGCAGGTGTTTGATCTTGCGAGTCTCTCCATCGGGGATCACCCACACACACAGACCAATTATCACAAACATATTGAAGGCAGCGCTGCCCACTATGGTGCCTGGGCCAAGTTCCCCTGCATCGAAGTTGTGCCCACACACCTGTCAAAATAAAACAGTTCAGCAACAAAACGTCAAGCAAAGAACCTAGTTTGAAAGTTAAGGGGTTTTCAAATGATAAATTGTACTCTATGACTTGACTTTATACCACAACATAACAAGCGAAAGAAACACAGATAAAACAGATTAGTTATACAAGACGTCTTCAACGTTTTTTCCGGCCAAGAACCACTGAACAGGATCGCGGCCAATTGTGGCCTTTTGATTGGTTCAGCAGCAATAGAGGCGGGGCCTACTGTGTACAGGAGACAGCTACATATATATAAAAATGTCTAATCAACCAACTCTGTTGAAGACCCATAATTTATGCTATATCTGCCTTTCAGTTCACATTTTTAAAATTATCTGATGATTGAGAGTCTTACGTATAAAGATAAGATAAAAGGCAAGAGTTTCTGCATGTAGGCATAAGTCGAAACCAAATGAACTACCTCAATAACAGAAAGCAGGATCTCAGGTGCAGAGGAGCCCAGGGCCATGAGCGTGAGATTGGACACTGTCTCGTTCCAGATTCGTACTGTTGTCACTGTAGTTTCACCGTTGGGTTTGGTGATGGTCACTTCTTTCTCCTGCGGGGACAGAAGTTTGGGAAAATGTCAATAACTTCTAATTACAGTTAGAATTTCTCCAAGACTTAAATAAACAATGACCAAAAGTGTATCAAACACAGGCGAATGAAGCATGATACTGGAATTACGTGGGTCACGGTGATACGATACAAGTGATGTACTTTTAAACCAGTATTTATGAGGATCCATTATAACACCCTGGTAATGTTCTTCCACAGAATTACAGTGCATCATATACGAGCCAATGAAAGTCGCCGCCTGGATTTAACTAAGCAAACTTAACTAAGCAAACAGGTACAAGCCTCCTTTTGGATAATTACTACATGGGCAATTATCTTTTAGCTAGCAACGAGTTATTCAACCCCAACTGATGCAGTGAGTCGCTTCTTGTTTCTTAAACAACCACGTGGTCTGTTTGAGAAGGGTCCAATCACTGGCACACACCAAGCAGAGAACACATCTAAGGAAGTTGAAGCAGAAACTACTAAATTTGGGTTAAGAACTGTCCAACGCATTATTAAAAACTGGAAGGATAGTGGGGAACCGTCATCTTTGAGGAAGAAATGTGATCCAAAAAAAGTCCTTATTGATTGTAATCAGTGATCACTTAAATGTACTAACTGAATAAAAACAACAGTAGAACTACACACTGTGTTTAATAGTGAAAGTAAGAGCATTTCCACATGTACAATGAGAAGTGAACTCAAGGGATTGGGAATGAACAGCTGTGTAGCCTTAAGAAAACCACTAACCGGTGAGGCTAACCGGGATAAAAAAGGTTTCAATCAGCTAAGGAGCATAAAGATTGGACTCTGGAGTCAATGGAAGAAGGTCATGTGGTCTGATTAGTCCAGATTGACCCAGAGTGATGGGGCATCACGGTAAGAAGAGAGGCAGATGAAGCGATACGTACATCATGTCTAGTGTCCAAGCCTGTGGGGGCAGTGCTATGATCTGGGGTTGCTGTCATTCTTAAAGCAAGCCCACATAATTATCACAAATCCCTACGTAAACTTAGTCGTTACTTAACTACTTGCTTCTCCTTTCATCTTATTTTCTCTAACAATGTTCCCAATGTTAACGTTATGGAGCAAACACAAGAAAAAATTCTTTTATGTGTAACTGGCAATACAGTTGATCCTTATTCAGTCATTTTTTAGGGGGAATATAAATTTCACGCTGACATCTACAATGTGAGAGTAGAACATGACCATAAAAATGTCAGTTTACATTAACAACCTTTGAATATTAAGCTCAATAATACCTGAGAGGTAATGACTTCTATAGATGCCATGAAGCGGTCTGCAATGATGGACACACCCAGGAACAAGTAGATAAGACACAGGAAGTAGATGACTGCCCTCCCCGACTGCTCGCCAACTGGAGGGTTGAGTGGTAGCCACACTGGCAGCAGGATGCCAGGTCTACACACCACTTCTCCTGCACACGATCGCGTTCCTGATGCCGACGTGTTACCGGAAGGCTGAGGCGGCTCGGCGGCGGACGCTCGCTCCACAACCTGAGGCTTGAAGGTGGTGCAGGGATGGCACAGGACGAGGAGGAGGAGGAGGGGGGAGAGGAAGAGGAGCGGGGAATGATGACAGGGGAGGGGTCCCATGGTGTCCCTGAGTCAGGGGGTTGAGGTTCACTGGTCAGAAGACTCTCCTGAAAAAGCAGAGACGGGCACATTATGCTAAGAAACAGCAGTTATGAGAGCATACGGGATATTGTTTAATATTCGGCATGTGGCACTGATTAATTGATCGTCCCGACAGACCTTTACCAAAGCGCAACCAGTTCCCAACAGAACAAGTCCCGACGAACTGTCTGCCACAAAAATATTGTTGCCGTATTTTTGTAATCTTCTGGTCATGTTTAATTAATCTTTGTCATTTAATACCTAAGAATGGTTTTATATGATCAAAACCAAGTATGATGTAAAATGTAACATGAAGTGCATGCAAAAAGTTTCATCAATTTTTAATCTTTAATGCTTTTTTTAAAAAAACTGCACAGTTTCTCAGTTACCTCTGTCATTAATGTAACTTGTCTATTATTAAATATAAAACCAACACTAAGGCTTGTAATTGGCTGTTAAATGTAAACTGACCCACCTGAGTCATCTTGACAGCATATTGAAATATAGCCTCTGAGAAACTAAAACCTTGCTGCTAAGCCATCTTATCATCCTCTGGGACTATTCACTGGGGGGTAAGAATGACTGAGCTCTAAATTACAGCTCTGTCAGTGTTTCTTTGCGTGCAGCACCACGTCAACACGTGAGCACTACTTCAAAGTGAAATTTCAAGTACATTTCAGGTGTATTTGAAACTTCTGCAAAGTCGTAAAAGAGACAGGTTTGGGGGAATCATTCATTCTTAGACATTTTCCGTATGTCAGCTAATGGTGACTTTAATTCAGCCATTCTAATGTGTGATATAATGCCCATACAAAGACTGAAACCCTGAGATCCTAATCAAATTAACTCATTTATTTTTTGCTATTAATCATCTACTTTATTTATGATCGAAATCATTACCACTTTGGCCAACCTTAATCTGACACTCGCCCGTGTCACGCATCAAAGATGAGCTGCATGAGTAACTCTCCTCTGTGTTACCATGACTTATTGATTGGCCATTAAAGGTCTTATAGCTGATCATGGAGTCATGATATGTTATTGAGCACCCTGTAGTTTTTTCTATTTTTTTTTTTTTTTATCTGCTGCCCAGATAAAAATCACATTTTAGACAGTATTAACTTAGCAAAACATGGGTTGATGTGTGTGCTACCTTTTTAAATGAATGAATGTGTCTGAACATCTCTAGCGCGTAGGCAGATTCAGGTAAATCGTGCCTGAGGATGTATGGGTGTGAGTACAGCGCGGTGATAAAAAAGCTTTCTGCCTGTGAGCCCACCGCCTCCACTCCCCTCGCACAGGTGACACTGTGCGATTGTGCACCGTGAGCTGAAACAGATACCGGGGTGCTGCATCTTTGATGCAGCCAGAGCTCTGCCAGCTCATTATGGAGTTGTGATTCAGAAACACAGCCCAGAGGTCCCGCCGCATCGCATTTCACTTTCCAAGGCCTGCTATGGTTACCACGACCTCAGACAGAGGGCCACCTTACACCCAACTCCTGCGGCAGGTGGGTGACTGTCACCAAAAATAACTTCCTCAACATTCATATTTAGACAACAATGGCACACCGAACAAAGTCATATGGCAAAGGCTGGGAATGAGGATATGGCCTGCTTTAGGCTCATTTGTACATGTTTACTATATGTTACTTTGTCTTTGCAGATGATGAGTGGTATGCAACAGAGTGTCAAAGGGTAAAGAGTTCTAGCTGATCAAGAAGCTGGTACTGGAAGAGCTGGATGCATTATTGATTAAGGCATTCACCTAAATATAGCAGGCTATCTCTTCCTTTCATGTCACCTACAAGCAGCAATGTAAACATCATTTAGATGAAGAGCGTGGTAGATTTATCAGCCAGACATGAAGAAGGGAGTGCTTCTTGGTCTTTCCACTCGAGAGACTACTGCTCCTTCCCTCTCACCTACGCAGACCAGAGCCGTTCTCAACAGTGGCACTGACAGAAGGGAACTCTTTCTGATTTGATCTGACATTCACTCAGACCTTTAATGCCTGACTTGAAAAAAAAAATTATAAAATGCCAAAAAAAATCTCACACTATTCTCACAAGCTCTTCTCACGCCTGAGGGGACGGGGTTCGCGAGGCCGTTGACGGGTCCGTGGTCTCCTTCTCCTTGTTGCGAACAGGAACATTGAGCTGGGTGATAGTTCATCTCCCCTTACTGCTGCTATCTGTCAGCACCACTGATAAGTGATTGCTAAGGGTTATATTACACTGATAGGAGTGCCATCAGAAAAGGGAGTTAGCACCTTTAACAGTTTAATATTCCCTACCTGTGACCCGGTGGTGAGTCGGTGTCAGATAAGAGATGCTCCCTCCGGCATGCAGAGCACTCAGGTGTGAAAACGAGGCAAAGATGAATAATTCAAGCATCAATAATAGGAAATCAATGCAATCTGACTTACGATAACAAGTCCTTGGGTCTCTGAAGCCGCTAGTAATTCCCCTTTAGAGCCAACAGGCCAATGGATGACATCCCTTTCTGATGCAGCTTTGAGCCTAACTGTCAGAGAAGCACTGAGGTGGTACAGAGACGCTTCAAACAGTTGCAGCTCTTCTTCACCAATGGATGAGCCATTACTCTCAAGTAACTAACAGACACCGTGCAGTGAATATTCACACCAAAAATGAAACCAGTGTTACTTTAACCTAGTTTAAGCTTTGGCCCAGTTTTGGTTGTATTTGTAATAGTACATCGAACAATAACCACTGCATTTTTTTCCCATCTAAATTAGAATAGTCCAAATACACTTCATGAAGTTGGTCCAATCTGACACTGACCTGAAACATGCACCTTTTGACACATACCCACCCTCAATTACCAATCCATCACTGACGGGAAACAACACTGCATTGCCTGAGCAGCTTGAACATTAACCTGTATGTAGATTGACAAAGATCACCTTTCCAGGATGTAAGCTCTGTGCACAGGTAAACCAATAACACACCACGTATCGGTTTCAAGGGCAGCCAATCAAAGCCCGGGTCTTCACAAAGAGCACATGGTCGCGCTCATTATGCAGCATGACTGCAGCTTTCACGCGACCTATACAAATAAATCACACAACTGACACATCCGCCATTGAAGAAGTTACCACCTCATTAACCACTCTAACAGCAGTAATCACATATGACACCTCTGATTAAATCGTCATCAACAGTGAGTTTGTGAGGACAGTTTGGTCCAGATGGTTAGAGCAGAAACCGTTCGGACTAATCTCTCTCCTCACCCTTCCTGTCCATCTCTACTGCGCTGGCCAAAATGTTGACTCTGAAGACGATCAGTTGAATAAATTCTGAGCAGAAGATGAGCGTAGTTGGCAGCTACTAGTATAGCCTAACCACAAATACGAAAGAGAGTGAAACCAAACAGCTCAGAATCTAAATTCTTTTTAGTCGTGGAGTTATAACTTCACTGGGGCAATTTATTTCTCTTTATAATGACTTTAATGATCCACAAATTAATTGGTCAAAGTAGCTCAACTGTTACAAATAGATGAGCTGTTATACAGTCAATAAAGCTAATAGTACAAGCATAAGATTTGGTATTATATTATAAGATAATAGTAGTTACTATTAGCTAATAAAGCTAATAGTAATAATGTTAGACTCATTCTATATACTGATGATGATCAGATGTTAAGACTAAAACTACCCTGTGTTTAGAGGTGCTAGTTGTTCAGGTTCACCCAGAGACATTAAATAAAATCCAAATGCACGATCAACTAGATTAACAGGAAATGCTCCAAATCTTTTGACTGTAAAACCCTTAAAAAGTATTGTTGTGGCGATTAATGTAACTTCTGTTCTGCAGCGACTTTGAGGTAAATGCAATTATATGCAATAAAAATGCAGTTCAAGTGACAAAGGGCTTCAGTAGGAATGTGTGCTTGCTCATATTGGCTGGACACTGCACTGCCTTGTCGGATGATGTCACTCTGTGGTTCAGCAAACTTTTTTTGGATGCCTCTGTATACAGTATTCAGCCAGAGCCCCCTGCATTGTCACTCCTGCTGTCCCGGACGGTCTGTTTTTCATGTGATGGTGAAGTCAGTCTGAACAGGCTTTACTTTAATTCCCGGGAGTTTCCTAAGCGCTAAACCCTGCTGGAGTCGAGAACATATGTAGCCGAATGTATTAAGTTAAAAGCCAATAAGTTGAAAGTCTATTTTGCTACAACCACAGCTTCAGATCTTATAAAACATGTAAGTTTATAGGTTCTATGTCCCCATTAAAGGCTGGCACTATCTTTTAAAATGTGTAAGAGCCCAATCAGAATAAGTAGAAGAACCCATCTAAAAGTTTTTATTCTCATCTGAATCTCTAAGAAAGCCCCATCTTGCATATGATTCAGTCTCGGACTTGATCAGTATAACTACAGCATAATAACATCTGTTCGAGTTACATGCAAATTAAGACGGTTAGACAGTCTCAGCGTTTTATTGTCTCTGCGTTTGTCATTGAGGTAAAGGAAGGAAGGAAGGGGATATGTCCCTTTAATAAGTAACACAGGGCTTTGGCCCGCTGCTATGGGTCTGTCAATGGACCAGATGAATCAAAGTGTAAGATAATCCATCTGGCTAAAAAGCCACACAGACAGACAGACACACAGACAGACAGATAAAGACTGAGCCAAACCACTAAGGTGGCATTAAAAGTCTCTTCATTGTTTAGTTAGGCTTTAGATTGTGTTTTACATTTCACGCTTTTTACCAATTAAATTGGAGCCAGATCTTGATTTGAGTCCGTGGATTTGGTTAGAAAACGTTCAATATTTAATCAAATGGGAAAGTCTGACTCTTTTTGCATCGTAGAGGAAATTTTGGGACGACTTTTCAACATTTTGAATATGCATGTGCGCAATGTTATGCATGCGTAAACCGGATGGAGCAGCTTCTCAAATGTGGCTGTGTGACATTTTCCAGAGTTTTGTAGCTTCGCTCCTAAATATTGAGGCTATGCAAATGAGGTTTGTTAAAGAGTTATCGAGCTGAGCCGTTTCCATTGCATTCAATTTTCCACAGCCGCTTCTGCAAATGTTTAAACAAGTTTCAAACATGTCACACACCGGTTCAGTTATATTAGTCACTGAATGAAAGAATGCACCTACATTACCGTCAAAGCAAAGAAGCAGAGCCTTTCGGGAAAGCGTACCTATAAAAATACACAAGCGGCACCCACGCACCCACAAACAAAGTTCTTACGACTGTGTTGACATAAACAACAAAATGACATTAGAGTCGCTGCTTTATTCTTTCTTCTTCTGCAATACTGCCCTTTCTTTCCTCCATTCATACTGGCTTTAAAGTACAATATAACACTACAATGAAAACCGTGTGTTTACGACATTTAACAATATGGACAAAATTAAATTTCTATACCAACTAACTTCACCACATCTCTGCGATATGGGTAGTCAGTGAGTGCACAGGTTAACTACACGGGCTCAATCAGTACCCCAGAGGAATCAACTGGTTGTTGAGAAGTCCCAGTCCGTACGTAGCAGAGGAAAGATAAGACAAGCGGCGCACAGCCTCTTTTCCCTCCGTGTCCACCGGGTCAAAATTACCATCAATCTGGACCGCAGCAGTGCAAGCTCGGCTGAGCGCAAGGTTTAGTTTACAGCACGGCGGGCACGGTGCCACAAGCCGTTCAGTTTCTCAAGTATGGAGATCTGCTTTCAGCTGCCACCGTTGAGGTCACCTCCTCTGACCTGAATTTTTGAAAATAAACACACGGTCTTTAAACCACATTTAAGCAGTTTCTACTTCGGATGTATTTGCATTTTGTTTAAGTCACTCTGTTCTGTAATTTTAATCAGTGAAATAATATTTCTGGCTCATGTGCTTTCTGACTACTGATGTCCACTGAAGTCAAAACAACGCATAAATGTAGTAATTCTATCGTTAACATTTCTCATCCTTTGTGGCTTTCAACAACTCTTATTTAAATTCCCAGCTGAATGTCATTTGTGTCTTTAAATTCAACCCAGCACTGTTTAACCTTGACTTGAACATTTGCAAAATCTTAAGAATTCTTGAAAATTTAAAATGAATATTTTAGATTTTAGGTTAATTCAACCAATCACATTTCAGTCCCTGAAAATATTGGACTGATTATAAATGGTTGGAAGTTGTGGGGGGGCACTCTGCCAGCCCACATAAAGAGATGTAGTTCTCTCAGTAGCTTGCAAATGAAATTGAAAAAAATCTCAGGGCTCAAGGCTAAACATGAGTCATTTTGCTCCGCCAACAATAACTTAAAAAATAGCTGATAGGTATGTAGAAGGCAAACTAATGACTTTTGATCAGCTGGTTCATAGATATGCCATTTCTACAAGACAGTACTTTAAGTATCTACAGTTAAGCTTCATATCACCACAGACCCACAGCTTAGAGGAGGAAACAGTGAGGACAGTCGAGGACAAAGGTCATCACTGTATACTATGCTGACATGCAAATCAAAAGACAACTCACACGCAAGACTTAACGTCCGGAGAGACGAGCTGGGAGTAGATATCACTGAGGATGAGTGGGAAAACATTTGCTTAAAAATACAAATGCAGACTATTAACACAGCATTGAAACTGATACAGTACAAATGGCTGTTCAGAACATATGTCAGACCTGTCAAACTTAATCAGTTTAACCCTGACATTCCTTATAATTGTCCTAAATGCATTGATAATGGGGGCTCACTGTTGCATAGCTGCCATAGAGGTAAATCTTGAGGCGAAGTTCTGCATGTTAGATTTTGCACCAAGCCACAAAACAGCACCTTTGATCGACTTGTGTGTGCTTCAAGGCGGGAGAGTGATCTCATTGAGATGGTAAAGTATGCACAGTCTTACATCTGCAATGTGGTAATGGCTACTTGCATTGCTTTGGAGAAATTAACACAGTTGGTCAGAGCGAAAATCGGCAAATTCAAGGAAATATGGGACACCTTCATGCAATTTCTGGAAAGTGGAAACCAATTTGTGCAACTGAATAAAATGGTAGCAGCTAATAAGATTAATATTAATTGGTACGACTAATATTATTCATGAAGTGTTATATTACCTAGGCTTTTTGATTGTATCATTTTCTTTACCCTGAGTGTTTGACAGTGGGTTCAGGGAGTTTATACATGTTTATAAAGGCAAAAACTCAATAAATATATTGTTAAAAAAATGCTAGCATATATGTTTAATACTGAAGAAACTGAATAAATGATGAAGAAACAAACAAACGTAAATTGACCAAAAGATTCGTCTTGAACGGTGAGTTGCCTCTACTGCCTATGCTCTGTCATTTTGATTTTCATTATATGCCATCAATAAATATACATCTCGATTTTTAATTCATAGATTTGTAACATAGTCTGACATAGCCAACCCTCGTACCGTGACGATGGAGCCCCTTGAGACCCCATGGGTGGTCCAATGCTCCTCTGCGTTTCTAATCATTTAGACATTTAGATGGGCGAACAGCCCATTTGAGACGACATCCTCCTCTCCTTTGAGTCGCTCTCCCTCCGCCACAAACGCTTGTTTTCTGGAGACTTCTCAACGTGTAGGATGCCTCAGTGTAAAGGGAAGAGGCAGGTGGACAAAGAGAAGCCGCGTGGGGCCAGAGGTGAGGCGGACGGAAAGCAGTCGGTAGACAAGCAGCTGACAGCCAGCAGACAGCAGTTCTTGAGGTTTCCATTACCTGAGACACGGTGCCCAGTCACTGGCAGGCCCTGTCACCTTAGAAGGAGCAGCATTCTCAACTTCAGCATGAACCCAGACAGGGACACCTTGTTATGCAATATTCAGGATACTGTCAAAAACATAAGCAATACACGCAAAAACACACTTGCACTTAGCTGGAACGTAAGACGGCCGTTTCTTGACTCCTGTGAGTAAGCGCTAACCTTTCAAACAGAAGTTTTTGACTCGTTATTGAGGAAATCTTAACTTGTTACCCAGTTTTAGTGAAGTCGTCTAATGTTCATTAACTGGGTGACATCTTATGGACAAATATAAAGAGCCAAACAGCGGGAACGGACGACGAATGAGTAAAATAATTAATATCTGTGTTCGAACCGTGCCTTTTATCGTTCGCCGTGGCCCCGTCAATTCAGGCCAACAACCTAGTTTAGACCAAAACAAATGTTAACAAAATGTGCAGAGGCAGCCAGCAGCCTGGGACACACAATAGGCGAGGGAGTCAGTGGAAATAAAGCAAACCCCCACAAGCATTAATTCTCCTCTCCCAGTGGCTCACATGCACATGTACTGACAGAAAGGCTGGTAAATACTAGGAATTACGGCACAAACACTGCTGTAATCTATGGGAAGATTGTTACACAAGCTAAATTATTCAGAAGTTAAACATCTCTAACGGACGTCTCTTACACAGAGACATTATTTCTCTGATCTAAGTTTGTGTGACGGGGGCTTTTGGGTTTCATTATGACTGCATTAATAAATAAATGTAGTGGTTCAATCTAATTGGTCCACTGAAGGTAACGGCTACCTGTCCATAGGTCCTGATGCCCCTAAACCGAGGAGATGAAAAGGTTTCAGTGGGAGAGTGTGGTCATCTGTGCGGTTTTACTGATTGATCGGAGGGGACATGCGAGAGAAACGTGAGGTGTAGCATGGCCCTTTGTCCCCGTGGCACCTGCACATGGCGCGCGTATCGATGCCTGCGTACAATGCCGCAGCGTTGGTTTACTTGAGCTGTCACATACGTGTGGGGGGGAAGGGTTGCATTTCAGGATAAGTGTCGGCTTCAGTGGTGGACCGCTTGGATTTAGCTCCTGAACACCAACTTTCGTTCGAAGGGCTTCGATATCACAAAAAAAAACAAAACAAAAAAAAAACACAGGAAAACATCTGGCTTCTGTGAAATGAAATGTGAACAGGGTGGCAATAAATTATTTTTAATATCCTTCAATCCACCGATTATTTTAATTATGAAGTTAAATTTAAGATTTAAAAAAAGTGTAAAATTCTTTGTCACAGTTTCCTAAATAAATAAGTCGTAGCTGTCTAAGTTAGATATAAGTTAAATATAATATATCAAGTTGCAGAAATATACATGCTAGAACAAAACATAGGTGCAAGGGCCAAATGTTTGGTATTACTTCTTTAAAAATTAATCCGTTATCGACAGTTTAACTACAGCACAATCCGCCTAATAGCTCTATACCAGTAAAAAGCATATGGCAACATACTCTTTGGATTTGTTGTAATCACAGGCAATGGCTTTGCATTTATTATGTATAACATTCTCTATTACAGCCTAAGTGCAGCACCAACAGTATCATTCCTATGATCCCGAAAAGGCCCAACGTTCATTTAAACCATTTTCGAGCACTTCAAATGTATGACTTTACATAAGTTATATGAATATATATTGTCATATATGAAAAGAAGAGATCATAAAAGTATTCAGGAGTTTAAAAAAAAAAAAAAGAAGTAAGAAATAATCATAGTGCTTTTTTGGATGTCTCTCTGAAAAGTGATCTAAGCGATATCATCTGTAATAATATACATCGACCAGCCCTAGTGTGGCTGAGGAGGGGAGGAGAAGGGGGGGGGTGGATCTGCAATCAACACCCCTTGTCTCACACATCAGCAACTCTCAACACACCTGTGGGAAGCCAGTTATGTATCCTCAATCTGCTAAATGAACGACGCTTTTCTGTTAAGTTAAATGTCAGCCCTGAAGTTCAGCCCCTTAAAGGAAATGTCAGGGAGAAAACAAGGCGATAAAAATGAGATGGGAACCCGCTGAGTGTCCGGCAAAGACACACAAACTTTGGCACGGTCTCCAAAAGGCAACACGAACAGCAAAGCTGAGCACTCTTAAGTAGAAGTGAGTTAAGCTGATGTTCACGTACACATGTGGTACACCTGGTATATATAAACAACACGTGGCATGTTGAAAAAAAGAAAAATAATGTACACTGTATAGACTCTAAGGGGAAGTATTTCCCCCTTTTTCAATTTGCCTCTACATTTATTATGCTCTATATTATAGATTATCTATTGCTAACTGATCACCTCTATACCACCTATACATAACTTTTTGACTCACTGCATCTACTCTGAGACAGAGATGTCTAGAAGTTTTTGTTTTTTTTAACAATGTATTCACAGTGAAACTCAGAGTGTCAGTCAGACATAAGGTGGACAGTCTACCGTTTAATGTTCGCAATCAAAACTACAGATGGGTCACGAGGGCGTAGCCTTTCGCCGTTTTTCTGCCCCGACCATCCCTCTATCCTTACCTTATGTCCGTCTCCCACCTTCTGCTTTTATGGCACGGTCCCGCCAGCAGCTGTCATGTCTTCTTGAAAGTCTGAAAACGCCGGGCGAAGCCTCCTCCGTGCTGCCTCAGCACACAGCCACACTCAACGGAGCGGACTTTAGCGCGAACTCACATCGTGGTTTATCTGCGGTGATGCTGCTGGAGCAGGAGGCGGCTGGTGCTGCCTTCAGGGTCTCCTCCCCTCTACAGTTCCTGTTGTGGTCTTTGTCAAGTCGGATAGACTTGCGGTGGTCCGAAATAACAACCAACCAACAAGTGTTCCCGTGTACACTGAGTATAATTTGAGAGCTTAAGTCAAGGCGCGGTTTTATTTTCCAGCAGCAAGTGCATCTTGTAGTTTATGGGAGAGATGCTGAGAGCTCATGAAGGCAACACGGGCAGGGGAAAGTGCGCAACTGCAAAGCTTTGTTTCTTCTTCTTCTGTGGGTGGAATACACTATATCAGGGGTGTCAAACTCTTCGTAGCTTGGGGGCCACACAGAGCCCAATTACAAATCAAGTGGGCCGCACCAGTAACATAACAGAATAATAACCTATAAATAATGACAACTACAGATTTTTTTTTCATTATTATTATTATTTGTCATTAGTTTTAGCGCAGAGAAGAAGTAAAGTTGTACATTAGGAGAATGTTTATATTTAATAAACTATGAGAGATCCATCTGTCTTCTGTTTGGTGCTGGGTTGTTGTGTTCTGTCCATCTCTCTTTCTAAAACAGTGGATAAATTAGGGATAGCAGCTATTTTCATTGAAAGATTCCGTCCTCTATGTAATTGCGGGCCAGATTAGACCCAGAGGGCCGTACGTTTCACACCTGTGCACTATATGAAAGAGATTGAACAGGCTATTGACACAATTCACTGAGTTTATCACTGACCCTAACCTGCTGAGTATATAGTAGATCAGTATATTTACAGTATATTATGTCCAATTAGTAGTAATGCTCTCACTCTTTTAAAACTGTGTAAAGAATACACGTGGGTGAATGAATGCTCATTTATATACTTTTTGATAAGCAACTGAACTTGGCTATTAATGTTGATTTTTATGGGTTTATTGTAGTCATCAAGTCTGTAGCTGTTAAACAAAATGCAGTTAGTTTGCTTTAGATATCAGCTGAGGAACGGTCACACCAATCCAGGTTTCTTTTATTACCACAATGAATTGCTATAAATGGTTCTGGTAAGGATTAATAAAGTAATTTGTTACAAATTAAAGCATCTTTAACGGATGTTCTATGGGTGTGTTGTTGTGGTACGGGACCGGGTTTAGAGCATCAGAGAGAGGACATTTTGGTAAATATGTACATTTTGATCCGTTCTCTTTTTCAAATGCCGATTTGAGGATTAAGACTTGGATTTAGGGTAAATGTAATAATTTTGGTTAGGGTTAGGGATAGCTTTAGGTACTTAGTAGAGATGGTTAGGGAAATTATATCAATGAATGTTTTTGCAAAGATGACGTCCAAAATGTGTGTATTGTATATTCATGCCACATCAGTGTGTAATTTATTTAGAACAACAAACAGTCATTCATTCCCATCATTTATTTTAAAAAATAACTCCAAATTCATTCATAAAGATCGATGATTGCATCAGCTGTTATATCCTTCAACCTTCAACAACCAGTTTAATTTCTAATAATCACACTGGCATGATTGAGTGCAGTAGCAACTACTGAACACCTGCCCAACAATTTCCAGGATGATTTCAGACTATGGGCTGGTTTTGACGGCTTTAACAACCACTGAGCTGCCGGAGAACTTTGTGGGGAAGAAGCCGTTCAAGAAACTGTTCTTCACCCGGTGCTGAAAGTGAACGTATCTCACCCCAGGTCCGTAGCCAGAGAACACATGCGACACCTGCAGGCCAACCCAGACAAATACAGTTAACAGTTTGAATACAGGCAGGTCATTACAACTCTCAGGGGAGGGACACAATAACTCACCTCCTTCCATTTGTGTGAGTGAATGCTGCAGTCCTCTTTGGGGCTCACAGTGTGCTCTGCGATCACCTTGCTTTTGTCTGCACCTAGTAACTTTACATGCAGCTGGTAGATGGACTCGTGCAGCTGAGACTCCTCATACCTGGCAAAATGACATGACATTTGTTGTTGCCTTAGTATTATTATAAAATTACAGCCAATTCAGAGCTATATTTGTGCTGATTTACGCTGACCTACAAAAGCAGACAAACAAAATCTAGACTGTAATTTTGTATGTTTGTCTGTGGTGTTATTTCTTCTGAAATCCAAACAAATAACAATTTTGGTAACATACCTGATTTTGGAATTTTAAAGTTTTACATTAGAGTAAATGTCTGAGATTTTATACTGCGCAGCTAGTTCCACTGAAGTTGTTCATCCAAGATTTGGATGAACAATTTACTTTACCAATAAATAACAAAGAAAGTTAGAATATTATATCTAATATTATATCTAATCTAATAATATCTATTATTATTATGTCCTATTTTCTTAGTACTTAGTTTTATGGTTAAAGAGGAAGCAAAAAGTCTTAACTTACTTTTACCAAATACACAATATACTGATTTGTAGGCCATGACGAAGTATCTCTGTGAATTATTTTCCTATTTGCTTATATATATTGGATCAAATAAACCCATTAATGTATGCTCTTAGATGAAGTGGTTAATGTCATTGTTGGAGCTTTTTCTTGTGTATTTTCCTCAACATGTGATATGCAAATCACCATGACACACGACTGTGAAACATGTACTGTACATTATGTCATCGATGCTTGTACCAATGGAGCTGATAAGGCCACTGTTACAGTGTAATCTGACTGTACGGTGGGAGGTGGGTTACATTGTATATAAACCTACCAGTCCTGGACGACTATTTCAGGCTGAAATTCATCCAGCAGCTTGTCCCACAGTCCCTCCGCAATCAGGTCCACCACCTGCTCCGTGGTGAACCAGCTGAGGAGAAGAGAGCAGGCAAGAGATGAATTTACCACATACTAAACCTGACCTCACTGTTGTTACACATTGTCGGTTTAAGTAATCTTAGGGGTCCCTTTTCACAAGTAATGGTTCTTTACTTTTTATGCAAATACCAGCTGTAAGGGGAATGTCTGACTGCATGCAACACTTACCTGTACTGGGGTAAAGCACACACAACAACACCTTCCGGGATGCCACTGGTATCATAGGGCAGCACTTCAATGTTTGTGGTCCAACTAGTGAAGTCACCTATTGATTAAATTAAACTTAATTTCTTTGTTGTTTGGGCTTACAATCATGCTGGTTGGTCATGTCTCACCATCGGGCTCAAAACGAGGAGGTCCATGTGAGGGAAACTCAGGCAGCTCAGGCTCAGGTGGGGGGTTATCCTTACTCAGTCCTGTGTAAAGAATGAGACACAATGCTGTTGGGGCCACTCTAATCTCACTGTCAATATGACAAAGCCAAAGAGTATATCTTTATGACAGTCCCTGGGTGTGCCCCTGTGTAAAAAACACAAACTATGGCAATTTTAGTCCACTTCACTCCTCACCGTGACTTAGTGCATTGTTCTAATGTCAAAGAGATTTATGTGCAGGTCTTCCAAGTGAAAATGTCCGCTCAAATGTTTGTGTTGCATTCAGCCAAGTGGGCTTCTATTAACTTTCTGGGTGGAGTTTGCACGTTCTCCCTGTGTCTGCGTAGGTTCTGTCCGACTTTCCCACCATGCAAAGGCATGCTCGATAGGTTCATTGGTGATTATGAACTGTCTGTAGGTGTGAGTGTGAATGGTCGTTTGTCTTTCTGTGTTATAGACTGGCCACCTGTCCAGGATGTACCTCTCCCCCAGCAGAGACAGGCTCCAGAGGAACAACACTAACCCTAACCCTACAGAAAATGAATAAATGAAGGAATGGATTTCTCTAAATTCCTTTGACACCACAACCATCAAAATGATCAGTAACGAAATGATTAATGTTGTATTTGATACTGTGGTTGCTACTTAAGTAGTGTTGAGTCATTTGAATTAAAAAGTAAACAAATTAAATGAAATAAAATCCAGCCCCGACACTAATAACATAAACTTCTCAAGGATGAGTATTGTACAACACTAGGATGTTGGTTTGTCTTACACATCTCTTCGTCGTATTGCACAAAACTGAACGTTGACGTTTTCAAACAAGTTGAAGAGGAAGTATGGTCCTCTTTTGGACACATTTTCCACACATTTAAGACTTTCAATGAGTCATACACATTAAAACGCAAACATAAGGATCAGTTTAGGAACATGAATGGGATTACCAGGGAAATAACAGCTTTCAAAACAAGTAGTAACTCTGGTACAAGTAAAGTGACCTGCAGACAATCACTGAACTCTAAACTCTCTTATGGTCCAGTTCCCGTGTCTAAATCTGTCCCTGGATCGTCTGTTTAAATAAAACTTAGTGTAGATCAGCCAAATGCTCTCTCTGGATCGGTCCAGTGAGTTAAAACTACTGACTGACAAGGCTACTTCTAATGGAGATAGTTTACCGTAAGGCATAGGGTTCTTCAGCAAATTTCTTCCCAGCGGCCTGGACTCATACACGGACTTCCAGTCCAAGCAGTCGGGCATCGGCGCGCCCTGCAGACCCCACTCAGACTCACACTTCTTCTTCCACTCGGCGGCAGACATGGTACTCGTGAACACTCCGTGGTCTAGTGCTCTGAATCGGCCAGGAAGTCTTAGCGATATTTATTGTAGCTTGTAGTCCATGCCACACCCCGCTGTCGGTGTAAGCGAGGAAACGCACGCTGCTCCCTCGCCTCTTAAAGTCACAGTAGTTAGACAGTGGCTCCAAAAGGAGAAGCAATGTCGGATTTAATAATAATAGCAGTCTTTTAGTTTTGGGGCCCCACGTCTTGGTGAAAGTGATCGTTGAAAGAAAAAATGTTTAAGCGGAAGGAAATTCTCCGTTGACCTGCCTACAATATAAGGTATAATAGGAAGGAAGGAGAGATTCAAATTTGAAAGACGTATAAAATCAGAAAAATAAATCGCATCATTTTACTACCTGGTGTAGTAGTAATAGGACTACTGGTCCCAGGATGCTTTGCTCCCACAATGCGGTCCACAGTAAACGTTTCGAAGCTATATCCTACACAGGTGTCTCGCGTTATCTTAAGCCCTTTGCCCTGTACGATATCTCCATGGTTACAGGGTTATTGCAGGGACACTGGCCTTTGCACTGCTAACATGTATGTGCACCGACTTGAATCAAAAGGCAAGGTCAGCATCTTAAATGTGAGACGTTTCAAATGGTTCCATGTGATATTTATGACTTTTGTTTGGCACATATGCATAATTACAACTCTATTTGAGATTTAGACCTAATCTCAAAGAATAGATCCTAATTCCCAGACTTGTCGCTAAAATAAATAACTAATAGCATTTGAGTAAATAGTTGTGTATGGTGTGAATAAATTATGGAATTAATCATTAGTTTTCATTAATCTGAATATATATTAATGTCATGTCACCAAATTATTTCCAGAAGATTAAAAGCTAAGTAATATCGACCACACCCAGATAAATTCATTCAAGCATGTTTTTTTATTTGTTTGTTTTGTTTTATTGTAGTTTATCATCCATCTGTGATCATCTATGTAGCCCACTGTGTGCTCTCACATAAACATTTTAGCTGTGATGCCAAACACCTGAAAAAAAAACAGGTCGATCCATTATTAATTTATTCATTCATTTTTATTTATTCATTTATTTATTTTAGATATTCATCATTTTATGTTTCAAAAAACTGAACAGTGACAACATTCTCGGAAACATGAACATTTTTCCATACACTAGTTTGCATTTTCCATACTTTACCAGACGTCCCATACTTACTTAGGAACCCTGTAGTATGCAGAATAGGTATGCATGCAAAGCTAAGGTACTGTACTGTTACTGATCTGTAGTAATGCTGGAATCCACAAGAACGCGACATTTGTAAACTCTTTCACAATCATCTCTGCTGCTCTACAGATTACTCAGTCACAATATGTGACTGGGAATTTTACTACTTCTGCTTATTATATTATCAGATGGCCTCAGTCTTTTGGACATTTGAAAACCATTATCTAAAATGAAGAAGACAAAAAGTTTGAGACCCTCCATTATTACTGAGTTGTCAATTAAATAGTAGCAGATTTGTGGCATTGACAAAAAATATAAACAAAATATACAAAAATATTGTCATTGAAAGCTGCCAAGAAGCGATGTCTGAACAAAAACCATATACAGTAACTGATTGCCCTAAGTTTGACCCGCTTGTTGACATTTAAGGGATTACCGAAGAAACCTATTACAAAAGCTTTTATACATGAGCTGTTGGTGTGTGACTCAACATTTACCGAAAATTTATATCCACCCCACCCTTCCCACGCTCCAACAAAGAAGGTTTGTCATTGTTCCAGCAGGTGCTTCATCGAGCAAAAGTTGGACTCATCTGTTATTACTGATTTCGAAATGTGTGGAAGAATAATACATGAGCATTTACAAGGAATAAACTTTATTCATTCTCTAATCTAATGTGGAAACACCCCATCATACCCAAATGTTTCTTTGACTAATTGTAGATCTCCTGCTCTCTCTAGATTCCCTGCTTCAAATCATCTGCATCTATAATTTTTTACATTCCTTCGTTCTGAGGTGTAAATTGCTAACCGTGTCCACATGTAATTAGCACTGCATCGTTTTTAGATCCATCATTTATTAAAAGTGTGGTTGACTACTAATGCTATTATAACTTTCCAAGTGTAACCATGCAGAGGCAAACACACAGTGTGATCACAAACAGCAGGTAGGGAAGAAGTTTACCAAAGCTACAAAAGTAACCAAACATGGCAAATGGAACCTTTACATCATGAACTTCTCTCACATATCCAGGTCTAAGAAAATATATCATAGATATTGATGATTGATGATTTATTAACACAAAACCTGTTTTTATTTTTTCCATGATGGTGGTTGTGGAGCAAATTGAGCCACATATCTTGCGATGAATGTACTACTTTACTACAAATTAATTTACATAAATTATTATTATTTTAATTGTATTAAAATAGGTTAGTTATGCATATTCTATTTTGTTTTGTTTGTTTTTTTTTTAGAAATGCTGCCATGCCAAGAAAGTACAGCAGAAAAATAGACTGAGGCTCAAAACCCCTTGAGGAGATAGACGGAAAAAACAACTTTTCTGTGTGACCCTGTCAAATGTGAATTCCCGTCATGTTTTATGACAGTAATTACAAATGACATTTTTCCTGTTTTTTTTTTTTAGAGAAAACTTCTTTCTCCTCCCTTATATTACATACAATTTCATGTAGCTTGTCATATATAGGTTTATGTCCTTACTTTATTATTTCAATAATTCAACGACTTATCTATTTTATATTAATATTTTTAGCCATAAATCATAACTATTATTACTTTTTCATGATAAACTAAGTCGTTTTCTCAGTAGCTTCCATGTCACGTAAACCACTGATTCCAAACATAATGCCACATGGTAATACCACACTGGACACCCAGACATTGAGGCCAGTGTTAGCATGCGTCACCTTTTGACTGGACAGTGTAACCACCAGTAGACAAAACATTCGCCAACAACAAACCCTGGTTCAACTCCATGATCAGAGCTCCGCTCATTGGCGGCAATGAGGCTCTGTACATTGAGGAAGTCCAACAACCACCGCAACCTCAATACCATGAAAACACTGATTTTAGGAGGTTCAGGACCACTCCACACACAGGTCTAAGCGTCAACAGAGAGGTGGTGGAGCGGGTGACAGACTTCAAGTTCCTCAGCCTGCACATGGGTAAAATAAGTATTGAACACATCACAATTTTTCATAGTGAACATATTTCTAAAGGTGCTATTCTCATGACATTTTCACCAGGCGTTGGTAGCAACCCAAGTAATCCATACATAGAAAGAAACCAAAACAAATAAGTGCAGAAATTAAGTTATGTGTCATGATGTAAAATAACAGAGGCGAGAAAGTATTGAACAAACACATAAAGGGAGGTGGACAAAAGCATGGAAAGCCAAGACTCCAGCTAAATCTATCAGTGATCAGAAAGCCGTCCTGCCACTTGTCAGTACTAATGAACATCAGCTGGTTCAGTCCAAACTGACAGCCTTTAAAAACATGTGTCATTACCAAAGTGTCACACAAGGAACATGTCATGATGGGTAAAAGCAAAGAACTCTCTCAAGACCTTCGCAACCTTATTGTTGCGAAACATTCTGGTGGCACTGGTTACAGAAGGATTTCTACACTTCTGAACGCTCCAGTGAGCACTGTTGGGGCCATAATCCAAAAGTGGAAAGAACATCATTCGAGCATAAACCGGCCACGACCAGGTGCTCCCCGCAAGATTTCTGACAGAGTGAAAAGAGTTATCAGAAGAGTTGTCCAAGAGCCAATGACCACTAGTGGAGAGCTTCAGAAAGACCTGGAATTAGCAGGTACAAGTGTTACAAAGAAAACAATAAACAAAAGAACTCAAGGGCCATTACCAGTATGCACCCCCACCACACACGACTCCATTTCTGAAGAAAAAGCATGATGAAGCTCGTTTAAAGTTTGAGACTGTTGCCAAAAAAAAATTAGTTGTGACTTGCAATGTGCATTGACAGTTCAAGTGTTTCTTCTGCTATTTGCCAGGTTTGCTTCATTTCAAAATTCCCATGTAACACTTTCTTTTTTTTCCTTCTCTCTTTGGTAAGCATTGCATTTTCCCATTGTTGCATTTATTCATGCTGTGAGTGAAAAGTCAACCAGACTTTTAATAAATGATTGATCTAAAAACAATGCAGTGCTAATGCTAAAAAGGTGATAGAGATATACAAATAGTTAAAGAAACATTTGTGTGTGGTGAAATAAGCCAACACACTAGATGAGTCTGGTTTGTGCTGGATGAAGCACCTGCTGGACCCCTGTGTAGAGTGGATATGAACTTCCAGTAAATGTTTAGTCCCACATGGACATGCTGATTTATAAATGTTTCTTCTATAAATAGTTCTTCAACTATCAATTGATTTCAAATGACTTTATTTTTCATGCAGTTCATATCTCTGGCCTTGATGTGCTTCCAAATCCCACAAGAAGCAGGTAATAAGAGCGTTCTCTGTTGACCCCTTTGACTGGTGGCTGGAGAGGGCAGAGGGGCAGAGGGTAGAGACACATTTGTCCTCACTGTAAGCGAGTACACTGCTCAGAACACCTGGGGCCTTTGAGCTGTAAGAAATTATGTGTATTTGAATGCACCACTTGATGTCACTATTGCTACTTATGTCTTTCTGAGAGGTTACTTACAGAGACCACTGATAAACTTGCGACTACTCCTTTCCAGGCGATCCTATGGTCCTCCATCTTCTAATCTTCTTTGTCGTCATGGAGACCGAGGTGATACTTTAGTTGACCAGTGGGGGGGCTCCAGCCTTCACGGCTGCACCTGTCAGAGCAAATATGTCCTTAATGGTCTGAAATCCTGTGACTGAGACGATGACTTCTAGAGTCTGGAGAACAGAGGACAAAATAGGAAGAAGTGATTCTTACTTCGGATGAGTGTGAGGCAGGGACCCTCAGTCTCAGGGTTTTCCGGTGGGTTTCATCCTCTGCATGTAGCTGGGCTGCCGTGATACTGATGATTTCCTGGATATTTTGGCTGGGCAGCTACCTGCACACAAACAAAGCATACAAAAAAGTGAGTATAATACATCTTAGTAATTTTTTTTTTTACCAATGCTGCCATTGCTTACCTTTGCGTGGCGCTGCCATGTCCATTGTTAAGAGCTCTGAAGACCTGAAAACATAGAGCAAGGAAAACAACATGTTAACATTAAATTAGTGTAGGTAATATTTGCTGAAGACTTTTCTTAATGGTGCTATTAATTGTTAACTTACCTCCGGTGTGCACTTCTACGTCCCATTTAAAATTTTAAAAAAAAAGCAACAACACAGCTTCGATTTACTAGGATAAGCAGGTGTCCCCACTTGCATCCAGGGGAGGACCCCTATTTTACTTTTATTTTGCTTCTCAATATCCTATATGTATGTACACTCGTGTGGTGACAGGCAACACCTGGTGAAATTGTATATAGACATGAGTTCTGCCGTAATCCAGTCATCTGAAATGAAACAGCCCCTGGGGAAAGATACTGCCTTGGACATTCAACGCCAACCAATCTGCTGCGTCAGATGGAATTCCAGCATATCAGTCCTAACCGGAGTTGCTGTCATCGTGCAATCTAGGATTGATCCAGTAATTCACATGCTGTATGTGCAGGAGCTGAGCCAGACAAAATGGATGGATAGACTCCTCCTTGCACTTGTATGAATTAGAGCTCACACCTGTCCTAGCCTTTTGCTACTTACCTGCTCTGCACAATGCTCTTCAACAACTGAAAGTGAGAGCTGAATTTGAACTTCAGACTTTCAGTTGCTCAGAGACAGACAACTATGAGCACAGCCCCATCATCTTTAGCAGGTACCGAGCGCCTTTGTGTTGTTCCAGTCCCTGTTTGGTAGAAGCAGCAGCAGGAACAGGAAGCTGCATTTGTTGTCAATCCTGCCAGAATCTGCTGGTGATGACAAATAGACGAAAAAAGAACCAGGTCTCACGTTGTCCTCTTAAAGAACATGTTAATCATCAGATTGAGAATCTGGCCTCTTTCCCTTCATCCTCGAAGTTCACCACTCTCTCTTTCTTGTCTTCCTCCTTCTCCTCTTCCTGCTTTACTCCCTCCATCTCCAACCTGCAAATGTTCCCAATCCTATTTGAATTGGAGCTGACTAAGGGCTTTCCTCCCATCATGGTCTTTCGATACTTACCTGTTCTGCGCAACTCTCTTCAACAATTCTCTCTCCATCTCCATCCACTGTTGAGGAGCAGCAGCGGGAACAGTAGGCTGCACTTGTCATCAGAGCCTTCAGTTCGGTGTTGTAGCCTGAATCCTCTCTGATCCAATCAGATATCCTCCTCCTCCACTTCCTCTCATCCATTCTTAGCATCCTCTTACCGTTCTTTTCCAAACTCTGCCTCCTCTCCTACTTACCTCTTCATCTTCCTCCTTAAAGTCCACCCTCTCCCCCATTCTACTTCCATCTCAACCAATTCCTCTTGAAAGTCTTCAAAGTTCTCCTCCACTTGTTCTTTCTCCTCCTCTCCTCCTCCTCCTCCTTTTCCTCCCCCTCCCCCTCCTCTTCCTCACTTAGTTCCTCCACATCCAACTTGCCCATGTTTCCAATCCTGCAGCATTCCAGCAGTCCTAGTCGGAGTCGCTGTCATCATACCAAACAGGAGCCATCCAGTATCTTGTGTTTGTAGAAGAGCTGAGGCCCGATGATGTTGATGGAGTAGGATCCTCTGGGCTGTACTCAAAATCCAACCTTGGCCTCTTGGTGCTCACCAGCTCTCCATGGCTTTCTTCCTGGCTCCTCTTGGTGGTGGAAATGCCGGCTGATGTTGAAGGGGCATCTTCTGCAACTGGTGTTAGGTCCCTCTTCGTCAGCTGTGGAGGAGCAGCAACAGCAACAGGAACAGGGGGCGGCACTTGGTTCCAACCTCGAAAGAAGTCGTCTGGTGGCAAACTCCAAGCGAGAGGTAAGCCGGGGCCCACACTGTCCTCATCATCTTCGTCATAGTCTTCGGAGTCTTCAGTCATGGTGTCGTAGCCAGAATCCCCACCGTCATCCTCCCACTCCTCTTCCACCTCCATGTCCAGTGCCTCATCTTCGTCCTGTATACGTACCTCTACCTCGCCGTCTTCCTCTTCATCAGAAGAGATGAGGGGGTAGTAGTTATCGAAGTCCACAATCCAGATGTCTTCCAGGAGGTCCTCTCCAGCAGGACGTCCCACGGCGTTCTCCAAGTGCGGAGCGGCGGCACCTGAGGAGAAAAAAGTTGAATAATGCGAAAACTTCTGTATCCGTCTCATAACATCAACACTGAGAACAAAAAAATAAAAGAAAGGACCAATGTTAAGTCTACATAGTTTACGGTCTCCAACTGTTAAAACAGATAAGGACGTGAGAATGATTTTAAACTGCACTCAGGTGAGATGTCATCATATGTTTGTATGTTTATATGTATATTTAATGGAAACCTTGACCTCAGAAACTTTAATACTCTAAATAATAATAAAAATCATACAATACAAAACACATTAATGATGAAAATGTGTTTACAGCTGGATGGGAGTGTAGTGAAAAAGATCATTACTTCTGGATAAAAACAGTTTCCACAGTTTTGAATGTTAATTCCCCACCCCCTTGTTCAAAGCTGCTTCAACTTCATCCAAGTAGCATCTGAGTGGATGAATAATCATCAGCCGGTTTCTAGTCACTCGTGTAAGGTTCACTGAATATTTAATAGCGCAGGACAATTGAATTATCAAACTGGAGAAACATGTCTGGTTTCCAAAAAGTGTAACAGAGATGCTGAAAGTAGCTAATCAGAGAACACATAACAAATAGTGACGACGATCAAATAGCAAACAATACTGCAATACTTTATGACCAAACTTGTGCTCACTTGTACTGAACAAATTACTCTCTTGTGCACCGACAATGAACAGTTCAGTTCAGCATTATCAGCGAAAAAAAATTATCATGTGTAAAAAGTTCCCAGATCTTAAGAGCTGTAAAATGGACTGTGGGTGTTGTTGTTGAGTATCACCACTAGAGGGCTCTCTTAGTGTGTTGTGTTTATGTTAAGCACTCTGATTATGGCAAGTGGATTAGGCCACAGATTACTTACTACGGGAGACGTCAAATTAAATTACGTGCTAAAAGTGTGACTTGACTCTCCACGCCCTGGAGAAGAACATTGCCAGCATAGTTTTGTAGAAAGAGGGTTAGTTATTTTTATTTGCCAGTTCATTAGGTACATTATGTACATTTTCACTTATGTTCTCTTATGTTTATGTGAATGTTCTTTTTATTTTCTTTCTCTACACAGCAGTGCTGGTAAAAACACATCAGTTGCTGTGGCACACAACATTCATGCTCAGAGATGTAAAGTGCATTTCAAGTGTAACATACCTGTTGTAAAACACAAAGCAAACACAGCAGATATACTGGAAATCTGTGTCAAATGTTGACCATGTTTTATTATAATAATAAAATCCCAGCTTTCTAAATAATAACCTTGCTAATTTACGTAAATTAATCAGCTACACAACTTTGTTGTAAAAGTTAAACATGTGTGCAGATACCTCAAATGCAAAGCAAGACAGACATTAAGCTTAAAAAAAAAATGAGATAGAGAAGCTATGCCTCAGAGTGTACAGTGATGCTGACTGGGACGCAAATACAGCAGACAGGTGCAGTACATCAGGATGTGGTGCTAGTCTAAGTGAAGGAAACTACTCAGAGGCTTGGACAAATATCATTATGTACCAACCAAGGTATATGAAGACAAACGAGGAACTATAGCTCTTGCCAAAAAAAAACGATAAACAAGCAAAGATGCAAACATATCCATATTAAGTTTTGCTTTGTGAGAAAAAATGTAGCCAATGGAAAGGTAATCTTGGACTGTCCTACTGACCAAATGATCACTGCTGTAATGACAAAGCAAGTTACTGAACTAACTACTAAATATATTACATTGTTACAACCATTCTGATAATTTACATTTTTTTAATCAAAATGCGAATCACCAAAGTAAAACCACATGATTAGTTTTTAAATCTGGTTGAAGCGAAGTGTACAATAGCAGAAAATAAAAATACTCGCAAAAAACATCTTCTAAGTCTAATGATCATGTTCTAAGTCTAAGTCTAAAAAACATCTTTTTAGATGCACTATCAACAGCCAGTACAGGCGTTATTAAATTTTTGACAGACACTAATGATCAAAATTTGGTTGCCAACTGCTTTTAATATAACTTTCCAGACCATGAACACACCATGAAAATGATGTATATACACAAATGCCAGGGCACGTTTAACACACATACCATTTATTATGGAAATACAACCTGTTAATTTAACAGATCAATGTACATGCACCAATACAAATGACAATAGCACACACATAAAACAAAGTCTGAGTAGGTTGAACTTAGCTGAAATAATTAAATGTAAGAATTATATTCACATTATTACACAGTTGTGATAAACTACTAATTTGTTTAAACAAGTGAACTGTGTTGCCCTGTATAGTTCCATCGTCTCCATGGTGAACAAGAGATCATATGTTGTTTTTTTCCAAAAACATGTGTACATATAGACATTTTGATGCACCCAATGTCATGATTTCTTCAAAATAAATTACTTTTGTTAATACATTATGCAAGTGCCGAATTAAAACATTCTATCAAACAATACTTTTCTCCATGAAATCATTTAGGGCAACTGGATCACATTGGACACTGTTTTGCCAACTACTTTTGTACATTTGTTTTTAATGCTAATTCTGTAATTTCATTACTCTGTTTATTTTACTTTACAAGATATTACTTTTTTATTTAATTTTAATCGATTCTTATTTTAATCTCTTATTTTACTTGTGGTTTTTAGAGTGTTTCTTTTATGTGCTAAATGACTGTGGCCAAGTCATTTCAATCGTGGATCATTAAAGTCCGTCTAAGCCTACTAGTAAGTTAGAATAATAATAATAGATTCAGTAATTCAATAACTGGAATAAAAAAGCAAAATCTTATTTTGGTCCTACCAGCAGGGCCGGCGACTCCACTCGCGAAATCCTCCATGAGAATCGTATCCAAGGTTTTCAGTTGTTCACTGCTCCACAAGTTTTGTTTTCCAACCAGATCCGATGTCCAGTAAGATATTTCCTAGTGCGTCTCTCAAAGTGTGAGCTGTCCCAAGAGTTAGCTCCCACAGTTTGATCAAGTGCAAAAGGGGACATTAAAATGGTCCGTTGGCCTTATATACCCTGGTCAACGTTCTGTTTCCATGACACCAGCTCCATTACAATCGAAGCTGTTTCACGACACTTCATGGAAAAGAGAAACCATTTAAAAATACTAAATTACTGCAGAAATACAGTGAACTGCATTAGCATGGCTGGGTAATTTAGTTACCTACATCTCATTTGTCACCATCGAAGTATCAGAGTAGTGGAGTAGTATATACAGTCAATGAATGGAACTAGCAACATGCTATTTTTTGAACAATTTAATGGGCTAATTTCCGATTAACCAATAATATACCAATACTTTTAAGAATTATTATTATTGTATTGCAGCGACAGATGTGGGAGATCCTACACAATAAGATATAATTTTGGACCGCGGTACAGTTAGTTTTAGATTGGATATTCACAGATATTCACTCCAGATCCAGCAATGTGTCGCTTAGGGACCATCAATCGGTCTTTGTCAGTCACATGAATGACACGCCCACCGTCGCCATTTTGGATGGTTACTGGAGGATAAACAAAACATGAGCAGATGATAGGGGAGGTTTAACTGAAGATGGAAAATGTAAAAAAAGAAGACAAACGAGCAGATACCGAGACAAACTCAGCAAAGATACCAGGGACATGTATTTAGCCAAGCTGTTCACTATAAATAATATCGATCCGTTTGACCTGAGGGCAAACAGCTGGAGCTCCAATGCAGAACTGCTGCCTCCAACTTCTTCCCTGAACATCACAAACTATCTGGCATATGGAATAAGTGCTTATACTTTCGAGGAGTTTTGAAATTATAACTCCCTTGAAAGGACATACATACATACATACACATTTAAACACAGCAGTGTTAAAACAGTCGCCTGCATTAATAAACAGAAGCATCATCAGTAAAAAAAAATTATTAGACGTCAAAAAGCAGTGTAATGGCCTCTGTGAGTAATGCACACTGAATATATTCAATTCTTAGATGATTCTGACCAATTCTTTTTTTTTTATCATGTACACTGTTTGTATTGTTTGTAAAATATGAATCAGCAAAGTTAATGTACAATATTTCCTTCTGATGTCTGATTCTGATGCAAATGCAAATACTCAAGAGTAAGTAGAATACCTGTGTAAAGGTATTTTGTTAACATCACCACTGAGCTGTAGGAGAGCCTCAGCTATGAGGTTTTAAGGTCAACACTGATGCACTTTCTGCTGGTCACCAGCAGAGGGGTGATGAATGTCACAGAAAAAGTGTCCAATCCAGTTTGAAAGGGGGTTTTCTAGGAGACATATCTGAAGAACAAGCAAGTGATTGGTCCCTGGTCCCTTAATTCATACAACATGACATAACAGTTTAATTTAACATGTTTTCATGTGTCATATATTTTAAGAAGGGAACTTGTTCAAAACCTCAAAACATAATCTTCCATCAAGTCTGAATCCGAATTCAAATATTTTTCAACTGCTTAGTGGGTTGCTGATCAGATGTTGTAACTGTACGGAGGGGGATCAGCTTTTTCAGCACCCTTATAATAAAGACTGATTATTAAGTCCCAGTCTACAGCATGGACTGTCATGGGACTGTGGAAACAACTTTCACACAGGAATTTGAGGCATCTCTAATGAAAAAGGACAATGAACTACCCAAATATAGTGTAATTTCCTGTAATAATGTGAAATGCATGGATAGTGTTTGTATTTATTTGTGACAAGTCAAGGGTTTGTTTTACTCAGTGCCACAGAACTAAAATACTCCCAGTGATTGTCTTATATTGTGCACCTATCAAGACAAAGAACTGAAACAGATTGAATGACAAATTAAACAATGATGAAGAGATAACAGTCACATTTTTTATTTGTTTGGGGTAAGTTAATACTAAATCCTATAGCTGCTGCATGTTATTTATTTCTTTATTTATTTTTTATTTATTTTCATTTTCAAAACTATTCAACCCTGTGTTCAGTTAGAGCCTTCAGAACTATTTCAGGACTTCAGCCCACCACCATCTCCTCCAGGGTTATGTGTCCCTGTTGTGCTTGTCACTGTGGGTCACAGGTTTTTCACCTAAATAATAAATAAGAACATCAGTCAGTACTTCCTTTCACACTACGGATGCATGCACAAGTAGGCAAAGACAAATGAAAAAGATGATGTCTACAAACCATCCTGCATCAGAGCTTGTTCCATTTTCTTCTCATGTCGTTTACATTTTACACAGATTACACTTGCTCTGTGGAAAAATGTTCATGTTAATTTGTCATCTAGAAGTTACTCGTGGTATAGCCGAGTTGAATAGACGACAACATTAGTTTCCACTGTTCTGTGGTTTAAACTTACGTTCTCTTCTGTCATAGGGATTAATTTATAGTCCAGTGCGATGACATGAGGAGGACCAGTCCCAGGAGAGTTTGTCGTTGACTGAGAGCCAGGGGAGATACATTAGGCAGCAGGGCTATGTCGACAAGAGTGAGTTGCTGCACAGCAACACTGCTGTAATATTTTTCCAAAGCAGATATTTACTCTGATAATTTCTCCCGTAGGTGCAGTTGTCAAGTGTTAGACGTGTCCTACTGCACGGACAGGTGCTTGGCGTGCTCAGAAATAAACAGTCATATTCAGCAACCTTGGGTAAGAAACGATCTGTAAATGCCAGTCATTAAAACGTGGTTAAAAACAGTAGTGCCATTGCTTAGAAACTGTCAGAAGTCTTTAGAGCAGAGACCGAGACGTGCAGGGTGTGACTACTTCCCCATCTGTCACCATGTCTGCATACAGCCGACACCTGTCATTTACCCTTGTGCCCCGGTGCATTGTGGGCTTACTGGCCACAGTGTGTTAGAGGTGAACTCTGGCCGCCTGATAATTCATGAGTTAATCCAGTGAAGTGACAAAACAGTTGAACAAACAATTTTGCTCTTGCACAGAGATGATAACACCCCAGTAAGTGAAGAAGAATCCTCTCTAATACTATAACTCCTTTAACCCTGGGTGACAGGGCATGCCCCTGATTTCACACATAAATAATCATCATAAATAGTGTTGTGGAAACAGTTGCATCTTCTTTGGCTGTAGTAAGACAACTGATGACATCATCAGGTTTGTCATGAGTAGAGCTTCAAGCCTGGGTCTTTCTGGTCTATGCAAATCAGTTGTTTTTATCTAGTGAAATGCTGCAAGAGATTCACTCTGGTGCACTGGTTGCACATGTGGAAAAACAAACAAAACAATAGTTCAACAACACTACCAAACAGCATGTACAAGGACAGGCAACATTTCAATCTGTGTGTGCAAAACTACTCCTCCATATGGAATAAACCTTCAATGTGATGATGATTGAATACACACGTGGAATATAAAGTATATTGTCAGTGATCTCAAACAGATACATTTCTGCATTATGTTATTTAAGGACCTTAAAGAACAAGTAAATCTGATTACAGGAAGTGTTCACAAAAAGGCAAGAAAAAGGAGAATACGTGATTCACTGGCTGCATATCTTCATAGGTTACACTAGTCCAGATTATTTATTTCAGAGGAAAATGTTAAACGCAATCCTGAGTTTAATATGGCAAAGCAAGTTTTGTTGTCAGATTGAGGAGCATTGTGATTTTAAATATGTTGTTTAACCCAAGGTAATAAATGTTGAACAAGAATGGGAAGAATAGACATTTGATGGTCACATTGTCACTCGCTCTGTAGGACTCTTCCATTTTGTTGCCTTATTTAAAAACCTAAAGGGCTCAAACAACTTTAACAGACACCCACAATTATGCTATGGCATAGTAAAGCAGGGTTCACAGGATACATAGTCACGAGTTGACTGTTGACTTCAAAAAATCTGATCCAAAGGCTAAATCTTTAGTTTTTCTGCTTTACACTTAAGGATAATGTAAAATTACACCTTCTAAATGATTGATGTGACACTCATTTGTAATCTACATATTTCTCTTGATGTTATGACACAGAGTGCAGCACCGCATGTTATTCAGCCCCAACATATGTGCAGTGATCTGCAGTCACACACTGTACTCAAAGCCTCTAGAATGCCGTCCCTTTATTCCTTCAGATGCACTGATACATATTTGATACGCTTAAATAAATAATTTCCTATTAGAGCATATTGTCTTCATTGTTTTGGTCCAGTTAATCCTATCGAGAGAGAGTCATGTCTGCTTGCTTAGCGACAGAACCTGCATGACTCACTTAATACTGTAGTGAAGGGATGAGGCAGAGGATAAATGCCAGATCCTCAGTCTCACTTTACATTTTGTTTGCTGCATGGAATTGAGTTTGGCAGGGTTTTAAGCCTGATGGCAGGTAAAATATATATAATTACTGATCTGTCATTTCAGTTGACCTCCAACTGATAGCCTCTGGAGCTTGGTTGACAGGAGTTGAATTTAGCTTTTATATTTATTCAAACTCTACCAAATTGAGTCCCATTTTGTGCGGCAGAAGCTAGGAGACCTCGGTCTGAGATGGACAGATAACTGACTCAATGAAATTAAATCAGGGTCTCGAATGGGCAGGGGCTGTGCTGTTTGACGTGGTTCAATGGACCCAGCGAGCTTGGTATAATTTTAGCCACCCTCTGACTTTATACACGTGACCCCCGGTGATTTGAGATCCAATGGAGTGCAACTAGCCAGCAACGCTCCAACATGCACAGCAACAAGTAAATCAACAAAGGCCTGCTTGCACAACATCTGAAGCACTTAATTGCACTTAATTGGTTTTTAGGTAGAAGGTAAATTCATTAATGCGTTGCACTAAAATGCTTATGATATCTGCAATAACACAAATTTGTATAATGTAATGCTGTGCATATTATCTGCACTCCCCTGCCTGTTCTCTACAAACAGGTGCAGAGTTTCATGTTGGGAGGGGGTTAAATATAGAGTGCCATAAAGGTGTTATATATAGAGGCTTGTTACATCATTGTATTAGGTTACCAAGCACATAATGTTACTTTTCTAAACATGTTTTGTTGAAATGGTTTTGTAATGAAGGAGCACTTGACATGCACCACTACTCTCGTATTAAAATGAAACATTTCCCCCATTCTTGACCTATGTGACATCTCTTGCTCTCACCGGTCGCAACTGTAGCTTGACACCATACTATTCTGACACAGGTCAGTGCTGTTGGCGTGGATTCCTTCTTTTCAAGGGGCCAAGCTGTATACATTTCAACGGACAGCCCTGTGAGGCTACAAACTAATTCTCACTTTGTGTGACACTCTCAGTGGGATAAGGGAACAACACGGAGATTCCAGAAAGATGCGTAATGCCACCGAGCACTCAAATCAATGAAATATATTTTATCCAAGATGCCTACACCTTTCCGTCACCCCTTTGTCCAGTTATTTCCATGGTGTGACGGGGGTTTCTCCCATCTTGTGAAGCTGGAGGAACTCCACGGTCACCATTAGCAGAAGGCGCTAGCAATCTCACCACCCTGTTGCATAACCGCTCTAGACCGGCATTATTCAGTTGCGCCGGGGTAAAATGTCAGCAGCTACACACGGTATCTGGTGTCTCATTTGCAGGTTATACTACTTCCTCTTGTGGATTAAAAGTTGAACTTTAGTTAGAGGTCTTGGTACCAAATAGGCATGCAAAAAATACAAACCATTTGATGCGCTTCAGAAACGCACACATAAGACAAAATCGGTGCTCCGTAAAGTCACGCGCGCAAATTCCAGCTTGGTGTGATAGTAGAAACCTGCACTAATTTGGTAACGTCTGACGTGGAGGAGGACAGGCAGTAGACAGCTGGGTAACATGAGAAGTGGTTTCAGTTCAGGGGAACAGCAAACACTTCTCTTGCAGCAGGAGAGGAAGAGGAGACAGACTGGCACAATGCAACAGAAGCAGTTAGTTAGAGAATATACCTTGCATGCACATACAGGCAAATGTCAAAGAGTAGGCTTGAATCTGACAGAGTTGAACTGGAAAACTCAGATGGAGAGTACGTGCTCTGTATGTGCTGGGAAAAACAACTGGTAGTGGTGAATATGGGGGACTGGAAGGAGCAGGTGTGAACCGGTCAGCTGTCAGTCAGCCATGGCTGGGACATCCCACAGAAGGGGTTACATGCTGGGATGCCCCCCTTTTGGAACAGTGCCATTGTTAACGCTCCTAAGGATCTACGGTTTATTTATTGATGCACCTTTAACGTGTAATCTCTGCACAAATTTCCTCGTGTATTTTGATAACATAATAACCATTATCATTACCAACTACCTCTCCAGGGAGGATAGATGTAAACAGGAAGAGTTTGATTGCATCCAAATTTTACTTTGGGTGTAGGCCAACCACAGTGCTTCTTGAACACAAGGTTATTTATGGGCCACATCACATTGGATTGTAAATATTAGCTGTATTCTTTATGTTACTGATCTAAACCAACATGCATGGAAATAAATTCTTCTGTGCTGCAGTTGTGCATGTTGTAGCTGAGGAGCATTTGCACTGGCAAAATGGCGTGAGAAATCCGAGAGAATACAAAATCCAATAATGTTGCTAATGAAACTGATACCAGCATCACGTTGCATCCACAACATTCCATCTCACAGCCAGCACTTAAGGTTTTCACTGAAGATTCAATGTCTGATAATTGACATCAATCAATTAGAGCCTAACTGAGTCATGACTGGTTGAAGGTAGTCGCTATTGGTCAGTGTGAGTAAAACTAATCATATCCAGTATTTCATAATCAAATTTGTACGTATTATCAGTCAGGAAGTAAAATTCATTGACAAAACCGGTGTTATTTTGGGAAACGTGTACTCCCCTGAGGTCTCTCAAGGCCTCCAATAAACTTGGCCAAAAAAAAAAGAAAAGAGCTCCTGAAAATCAAATGATCTTGATTTGCTTGCCACTGCTGAATGTAGTGTGTTCATGGTACAAAACTGACCAATTCTGCTTCAGTGGAGCAGCAGTCATTGTAAAGAAAGTATGCATCAAATGCAAACCAATTTGGATTAGGATTTTTAGCATTCTTCACACTCAGAATATCTCTATGATCAAAATATACAAATTTAGACTGCATTTGCATGAAGCTAAGTGAAAAGACTATCAGCTCTTTTGAACCTTTACACCCGAGATAAGGGCCTCCTATATCCACAACATACTTAGTAGAAATGAAGCTCAGCTTTTTTCAGCTGCTTTACCCACCCCCCACCATCACTACACTACCACCCGTCACTGACCCCCTCCTCCCCTGACTGATACTCACACTGCCCAAGTGGAGTTATGCATGGGGATGAGGGGTGGTGAGGAGGAGGAGGGCGAAGGTACAGCTGCAGAGCCCGTCTTGGATGACTGAGATGTATATGTGTCCCTTTCATAAACCTTCCACAGTATCAGAACAGAGGCTCTGACCAATGAGGGCGCAGCAGGCACTAAAATGGCCAAGCCAATGGCTGACTGTCTGCTTGGTATATAAACGAGGAGCACGGACCTCCAGAGTTGGGTGACCCCTATTTCGGCTGTGGTGAACAGGATCTGATCCCAAGGACTGTTACCTCTATTCTTGTCTGGTGTGCAGGTAAAGAAATATCACAGAAATGATTCATTTTTAAATAGTTGCACAAGGAACTGATATGGACATAGATGTCCAAACATTTAGAATGGCAAAGATAACTTACTTGGCAGCAACTCTCAAAAGGTTTCGAAGGTAAAACTCAATACGATGAGTCAAACCTAATTTTGTCATATTCTCATTTAAGTAAAATATGCATGAAAATTATGTTTTACCTCAGTACCAGTAGCTCCGTTGCAGTTGTAGGTGTTCTGCGATGTGGTCTCTCATTTAGACATTGATTTATATGCACAGGTGCTTAGTACTGGTACATGTAAAGGAGACAGCCTAGATACGTTGGTTGTGATTTAGGCAGTTATGACTTTTTAGGCTTTAAGCTAATGAGAAACTTACTTTAAGCAAAGCGGCTACTTCATGGAAAAGTTTAGACTCACAAACCAACTCAGCTTATTTGCAAAATGTTGCACTTCGGTACACCGTAGTTTACATTTCATATAAAACATTACAAGTATCACTGTTTTGTTATTGATGTGATCAGCCTATCAAGGCCAGACATTATGAAAGTTCAGCATAGAGAAAACCTCAAGGAATGTACTATGTGTTTGACCCTGTACAATGATGCTATGATGCAAACAACGTGCATAGTGTTTTCAAAGAGCACATGTATGTAGAACATGCGTATTTGTGTGGCAGTGTGTAAATTGGACAACTGGGGTGATGTGTCTACTGGGAGATTTAAAGTACTGCTTGTACATTTGTACATGCAGAGGACATGGGGGTAGTCAGTAATGCTGGTTCTAAAAATACCCAGCCATCAGGCACTCCTGCCTCTACTCTATTTCAACCGGACATCTGAGCTGTTGGAAATTGAGTGACACTTGTTACCAGGATTCCTGTGCTGACACTGCTTAAACTCTGCAGCTGTCTTGGAGCATATCACATGCTTCCAAATGCTGAAGTATTTCTGTAATTATTCAGACCACCTTCACGGACAGTGGGAGAATAGCATGAATTGCTTTCGTGATCATCCCAAGCCTCGGAAAAAGTCTTCTGATCTTTTGTTTCCCTCTCTCCACAGTGTTAGAAAGCAATCATGCCTTTCGGTAACACCCACAACAACTTCAAGCTCAACTATAAGGTTGAGGAGGAGTTCCCTGACCTGTCCAAGCACAACAACCATATGGCCAAGGTCCTGACCAAGGAGCTGTATGGCAAGCTGAGGGATAAGCAGACACCCAGCGGTTACACCCTGGATGATGTCATCCAGACTGGTGTTGACAACCCCGGTGAGACCCAGTTGATGTTAACAATCCAATACTTGCCTGCGAAATTGCATTAATTTGTTGAGATGAACCTGTGTGGTGACCTGGTTTTACATAATTAGTGATACTGTAATGACCAACACAAACCTCTTTAATTCATAATCTGTCCAACTTCTAATACACCCGTTCTACCCTACTTGCTGCTGGCCCTCAGGTCACCCCTTCATCATGACTGTTGGCTGCGTCGCTGGTGATGAGGAGTCCTATGAGGTCTTCAAGGATCTGCTCGACCCCGTCATCTCCGACCGTCATGGTGGATACAAGCCCACTGACAAGCACAAGACCGACCTCAACTTTGAGAACCTGAAGGTGCAGTAATAATCATTTAAAGCTGTCAGACAGTTTATGTATTACTTTTCACCCAATACTCAAAAGTTATTCCTCTGTCATTAGGGTGGTGATGACCTGGACCCCAACTACGTTCTGTCCAGCCGTGTCCGTACTGGCCGCAGCGTCAAGGGATTCACCCTCCCCCCCCACAACAGCCGTGGCGAGCGCAGACTTATCGAGAAGCTGTCCGTTGAGGGTAAGCTGTTATTATTTTAAGTGTGGTATATGAAATATATATTATATTAAGTATTATTTTGAGTATGCAGTTGCAACGGACCATTCAAAGGAAAGGATAGTATTGTTTAAGGATAAGAGCGCCCAAGAGATACACAAATTTGTCACTTGAGGCACTTGAGTGAAGATACACTGCTTGCCTTTGTGCAGTTTCCTAACTAAGTCTGTCTTCGTAGCTCTGACCAGCCTGGATGGTGAGTTCAAGGGAAAGTACTACCCCCTCAAGGGCATGACTGATGCCGAGCAGGAGCAGCTGATCGCTGATCACTTCCTGTTTGACAAGCCCGTCTCTCCCCTGCTGACCTGCGCCGGTATGGCCCGTGACTGGCCCGACGGCAGAGGCATCTGGTGAGTATGATCAATGGCTGTCACCAGGCCAGCAGTGAAAACCAGCTCCGTATTACCTGCGTGTTTATCTCTGTCCTTGTGTCGATCTCAACTCAGGCACAACGACAGCAAGACCTTCCTGGTCTGGGTGAACGAGGAGGATCACCTTCGTGTCATCTCCATGCAGAAGGGCGGCAACATGAGGGAGGTCTTCAGACGCTTCTGCGTTGGCCTGCAGAAGGTACAGAAAGAGAATGCATCGAGATGAGCTGTAATGATAAGACTGTGTGGATCGCTGCAGGATGCTCACCTGACTCTCCTTATTTTATTACCTGCCAGATTGAGGAGATCTTCAAGAAGCACAACCACGGCTTCATGTGGAACGAGCATCTCGGCTACATCCTGACCTGCCCCTCCAACCTGGGTACCGGCCTGCGTGGTGGCGTCCACGTCAAGCTGCCCAAGCTGAGCACACACGCCAAGTTCGAGGAGATCCTCACCAGGCTGCGTCTGCAGAAGCGTGGCACAGGTACATGCACTCTTGAGCTTGCACACTCGTGTACCAGTTTGAATGGCCCACTGCGCTCTCCACAGAGACGGAGGTGAAAGCTGTGATGTGTGATCTGCATCTCAACCCTTGCCCTCCTCCTTTAGGTGGTGTGGACACTGCCTCCGTGGGCGGTGTGTTTGACATCTCCAACGCTGACCGTCTGGGTTCCTCCGAGGTTGCTCAGGTCCAGCTGGTGGTTGACGGTGTCAAGCTCATGGTCGAGATGGAGAAGAAGCTGGAGAAGGGAGAGGCCATCGACAGCATGATCCCCGCTCAGAAGTAGAGAGACAATCTTATGTTTTTCTTGCGACCATTCATGTGCAATCAAGTCAGCTGACATGCGTGCGGAGGAAACAGCTGCTCACCTAGAGACTCTTGACTCTGCTAACCTCTTATTCTTCCATCCAACTTTTTTTTTCTTTTCTCTGTCCTTTGTGCTTTTTTCACGTTCTGTGTTGGTTGGTAACATCCTGGGATCAGCCTCCACTGAGCCGGGTTCACCCGGCAGACGTGGCATCACCTACTTTTTGGTATAAAAAGTAATGACTATTGAACATGTTCAATAAAAAAATTGCCCAATGAAACAATAACACAACTGTAATTTTGGTCTTTTTTTGTTGTTGTTGTTGCTGCAGCGTCATAAATCTTAGTATTAAAATAACAATAATAATATAGGTACTGAAACAAGACCCCAAAATGAAAGAAAAATGCCAACATCAGTGAATTTTATTCATCTTCAGCTCCATGATCTCCTTAAATACCACAACCACTCAATCTCAGTTTACAGTTTGCTTCTGAGGGGAGGAATTAAACAGCAGAACAGTATAATTACTGATACAGGTCAAACTATGCGTGTTCTTCAGTCTATTTTGCATATAACATCAACTGTTTCCAAAATCAGTTTTGAAACGACAGTGCATGTTAAATACTGATCCTCCCAGGGTCCTAATACTGTTATCATCCACCACTTGAACCAGACCCAGGACACACCATCACTGAGCAGGTATATAAGCATTTACGCAACACTCAGGTCAACAAAAACCCTTTTCAAGAATTTTTCACAGTAGATTCCACCTTAAGACAATGTTCATCCATCGTATACTAAGAGTGAGATGTTTCATAATAACTTATTTGCTTTTTTTTCCCATTTTACTTCCAGAATTTTCCACTGAAATGCTCAGCAAACAACCTGACACGTGTTTGTGATCAGGAGACGGTTACATAACATTTCTATGGCTTGAATGCAACCCGGGGCTATCAGCACATTTATGAGGAGTTATTAGGATCTGTGTAAATTCACGTTAAAAAGGAACCAAACTGACAATTTATCACCACTGCAAATGTCCTTGTGCAAGATCTCAATACATTTTCCTCACATACTGTACATTGTGGTACACTTTATGGCGTATCCAAAGACTTTTAAGAACTCAGGCGCCATCTTGCATGTACTGAACCTATCCTCTAGCAACAAGGTGGAGTGAAATCACTGTAACTCACCCGAGCCCTTCAGTTTGTTTTTGTGAAAGGGGAATAGTCTGGCGCTTCGTCAAGCAATTCGTGTCTAAAACTGTGTCTGTACTGTATCATAAAGCTTCCGATCCTAGGTGTGCATCATGTTTCACTTTTCCCCCAAAAACCCAAACTCTGAAGTCATGCAGGATTGCAGGTTGGTTTTGTTCCCCATTGTCACTGACAGAAACTGCTGTAATCTAGAATTACTTCCCTTGCTCTAGCTATAAATAAACCTTGAGCTCTAAGATATATACTATATTCATATATTTTATATACAGCCATCAACTGACTGATATAAATCCTGTTTTTTTTTTAATGATATTATTCTAAAAAATAAATAAAGTACCTGTGCAAATATCCACAAATTGAAGTGTTTCACATTTAAGACATTGGCGCCCTCCAGTGGCTAGTTCTGGGTATTACCTATACAGGTACACTGGAAGGAGCTGATTCAAGTCAAAGCAAAGTGCATTGAGGTCTATATTACCTAATGCTAATATACACCACAATGAGAAACGTCCAGGGAGAGGACAAGGACAGACTCCTGGTGTCCACTTTGGTGTCTGCTTCCCACTGAAACAGTACACACCAAGCTGGACTGAGATGTCACACAACGTGAGAGTGACTGACGGCCGAGTGTTTCCACCGTGAGAAACGAAGCCAAACGCTCATCGTGACGATAGAAAAAAGTGGGTGGTACGTATGAAAGCGGCGGACATGTAAGGTCGGTGTCCCTTTTTAAACGCAGGGAGTCGGTGAGTGTGGGCGGATGGGCGGGAATGGGACGGGATGGAGGCGGTGGGACGGTGCGAGTGGTTCGGGTCACCATGAGCAAAGCCACAACTGAGAGATATTATTAACAGTAAATCAGCAGCCAAACAATATGATCTCTGTAACCTACGTAAATATCACAGTACGTTATTCACTAAAAACAGGGAGGGAGAGTAGAAAGCTTTCTCAGTTTTTTTCTGTCTCTTTTTTTTTCTTTTTTCGTTTTTTCTTTTTTTTTTTTTTTACATTTAATATGTACTGTATGAAGGCGCTGGGGGTACTTCACTTTAAAGGCAACTGGACTAACAAGAAGAAAACACTGTCCACAATGCCTTCACGTGGCCCTTCTAGACACAGAACACTCCCCCCCGTGATCCCCACAGTCATCAATAATGGACAGAGACGTTTATATGCCACAAGAAGAAGAGGGTGGACGTCCGGGAGTGTGTGTTACCTCTGTGCGTGTAAAAGGTGAGTGTGTAATCTGAGAGCTTTTGCTGCTTGGCCAGGCCGTTCTAGGGCGCTTCTCACCGAAATTCTGACATGATGACGACTTAGGTGAGCACATGGCACAGGGTTGACCCAATAGAAGAGCTGCATTACACTGAAAATACACCCGGCTCAACAGTGTCACCGTTATTTTGGGGAGGGGGGGCTGTTGAAACCTTCAAATATTTTAACAGTTGACGGCTTTGGATTAGAAGTAGGTCTCTCTTCCGCAAGTGTGACTGCTGCTGTTGTCAGTACAGTGCCGTTGGAGAAAGGTGAAGGGATGAAAGGGAGGGAGGGAGGGAGGGAGAGGGGGAGTGGGGTCAATGAAGAACAGTGACAGACAGTAAATGCAACCAATCAGAGAGCAGCCATTTCCATCCTTCATTCTTCGGATCGTATTCATTGGAAATGACGGGTTTAAAGAGAGCTAGCTGTTTAATTTGGAATTTAGAGTTAGAGACGTTGTCTACGGCCTCAGAGCACAACATGTTTTACTGTTTTTCACATTATCTGTGTTTTCAATTTCTCCTCCTGCCATGCAGTGACAATAATGTGATTGACACAACAGCTGAGGAAGTTCAAAATCTCTCTGGCTCATTAACGTCTGCTGCCGATTACCTAACACTTTTTTTTTTTTGTCCACACCAGCCTCTGATTGGCCGTTTCAAATGCCCGTCAACCCGGCTCCCACTGACCTTAATCCAGCGCCGTTGCCCTTGCTCTATGTACACAAGTCAAAGCAACGCAACGCTCTCAAGCTGCTCATCTGGTCGCTAAGTCGTACCATCTCCGTGTTTGTGCATGTTGTTGTCCCTAGGTGACGCGAAGTCAGCCCCTGATCATTGTGGAGGAAAAAAATGTAAAGGTGACATAAAAAAGAAGAGCTTTAAAAAAAAAAAAGGTCTGGATGGTCAATGACGTCAAGAGATGTTTTTTCTGAAGTGGCCAAAGTGACAGTGGGTAAAAACGATGACCAGAACAATAAATAACAAAATAAAGAGTCATTATGGCTAAGAGTAGCAATAAAAAATATTCAACTAGATTCCATCTGTTCCAGGTCCGGTGGGTGCAGTAGCTCAGCGAACAAGTTGTCTGAGCTGGGTGGGGTGATTGAGTGAACGGGGAGAGGGGGGGGGTTTCAGTCTGTGTGACTCTACGGCACAGGTGTGCATCAGTGTGCGTGTATGATGCGAGTGTGTATGTGTGTGTGTGCCGGGTGGGTAGTCTTGAAAGAGACAGAAGGAGAAGTTTTTTGTTGTTTTTTTTTCTCTCGGGTCCAGCCCCTCGCCCCTTCTTTGTGTTTTTTTTTTTCTTTTCTTCCTCCATTCCCTTTGCGCACACACATAAACACGCACACAAAAACACACACTTGTACGCAAACACACCTTTCCGGGTTCAAAGTTCGAGGTCCTTAGAGATTTGGGTGGCAATGTCCCGAAAAGCTAGCGGCGCCCCCCAGAGTCGTGTGTAGCGCACCCCGTTAGAAGTCTCGGAGGTGCCAGTGGAAAGATGGCACACCTCAGCCTCGAAAGCCACGCGGCCCCCTGCCACGCCGTGGGTGCAGGAGAGCAGAAAGGGGCCGGCATGGTGGACCTGGCAGCCACATCCGAGCGCCGCCTCCCGCAGAGCCAGTACCACCTCCGCAGGGTCCCGCCTCCCGCCTCCTCTCAGATCCCAGCCACGTCCGACGGCCCGGGGCTCGGACGCTTTTTGATACCCAGGTAGATGGCAACTAGGAAAAGACATGAATGTAATCAGATATCGCATCACAACTGCTGCCGCTCATCTCGTATCATCCACTTTTCAGGTGCTGCCAAAGCAGGAACACGTGCACTGACCTTGTGACCGCAAATCTCCTGATTCCCTCAGATTCATTTGTGACCCTGTAGGACAAACGGGCAGGGTTAACGGTAATCCTTGGATGAATCCTTAACTGACCCACAACTCTCAGATGCCTTCAGCAGTGGATATTATACAGTGAGACCAAGCAAGCATCAGCAACAACAAAAAAAAATGCGCCCTCACCTTTTCCATTTCCTCACTCGCATCTTTCAAAGCATGCACTTATAAAAGATGTTCTACGACTTCTAGACAACACATTTCCTGTTCAGAATTCCCAACCACAAATGGAATAAACATTTACGAGTTTCATTCAATAGACCACAAAATGAAAATATAAGACAACATTTCCAGGGGCATGTTACGCACAGGATGACAGAGGAGTAAAACACTTGCTACACAGTCTCCGAGGACAACGAAAGCTAAAAACGAAACTTAAACGAACGTTCCTCGACTGCAACCATGCTTGAACCAAGGCGTGTGGGGCTTTGAGTGGAGATGATTCACAAGGCATGCACACGAGCAGTGCGACAAAGTCGAGCATCTGCAGACTCGAGGAAGTTCCAGTGCGACCGGGCAGACAGATGGGGCAGCACATGCAGACAATAGAAGAAGCGAGAGACATGGGAACTTACTAACTGTTTTTGATCCTTGTGGAAGAGTACAACCCGAGACTGATTTGTTTGAGCCCTGGCGCTTGGACGGGTCAAGGTTGACCCTGATGCCATGACAGGGGAAAAGCAGAAAAAGATAAAGATGGAGAAAAGGAGGTAAGGGCAGGAGGTTGGGGGGAGGGGCAGTAAGAGAGAATATAATTCAATCACAGGGGAGCAAGTGAAGGAAAAGAGCACAGCGCAGGAGCTGATTGGCAGGGATAAAGCTGTGGTTTGATAAGATTAGACATGTGTGATTATGACGACTGGGAGGGAGTGGGGAGCGGAGGATAATCCGGGGCCGCAGAAGGGCTTACCAAAAGGTCTGGGCAAATAAAATGTTTTGATAAGCACGGATCCATACATAGGCTGTTCTCCAGCTGAAAGGCAGAACTTCATGAAAGCAATGCTAAGTGATAATGGCTTATATCTGATGTTAAAGAGGACCTTGCTACAACACATAAATAAAATCCAAATCCAAAATTGCAAAGAAATTTATAAAATAAGTAAGTTACCGAAGAAGATATGCAAACACAAAGGCCAGGTGCTCTTTTCACTGACCATTGTATTAATGTGTGAACCAGAAACAGAATGAAAGCTATATACAGGTAGGGAGATCTGCAGTATGTGATACTATAATTATAAAAGAGGATATATGGGAACGTTTCCAGCTAAAACTAATCAAAATTATGACATAAGTAGTTTTGACTCAATTTCTTGCAAGTTTACTAATTCTCAAATCGCAATTCCAACTGGAAATTCTACAGGAAAACCGTCACTGGATGTTGTTGTGTGTGTGCGTCATGACTATAGCGCACAAGTGAAGTTACTGTTTATCGGTCTCCACCCTGACGTTTATGTATCTTTAAACCTTCCACTAAACTCAGACTGTAATCACCAGTAATAAAGGTAAACAACCATGATTGAGGAAATATACTTAACTCCACCTGAGTCCTTATAAACCCCTTCACGGTTTGTAAACAATGTGATGTTTTTTGAGGGGCGGGGCTTAACTGGATGCCAAATATCTCAAGCACTATAGCCAGTGAAGGCCGGTTAGCATATTTCAATGGACTGTTTTGGCAAGAATGGACAAGGAAAACCCATATTTTAGAGAATATATTAATACACCCACTCTCCAAAAGTTTGAGTGTTATTTTAAAAAGTTGACTCTGACTGATGGGTTACATTCACCAACTCCTACACTCTCACTCACTGGATGATTGACTGATGACTGACGATTTGACCAAAGGAGGACACAAAGATATTACAAGAAGTAAATGGAATCACTGTGGAGGGTAACGTAGCTCGCGGTTAGCATTAGCGTTTACATGTAAAAAGAAACCCCCGAATAAGCATTAACATAACGTAATTTCAGTCACGATTTATTCTAACCCATAACGTTATCCAGGCTGAAACTGATGATGCATTACATATTAATCTTAAATAATATGAAGTGTGCACGCTGTTGATGATTGTCTCACTCCAGTCCTTTATTTTAATCGCCAAAGCCAAACCAAAGTTGTCTACGACGGGTAGTGGCTGGTGCGATGTGATAAAACTTCAAGTTAGTGTTTTTGATTTTTCCGGTTTTGGCACCAAAAAATACAGCAAGACGACATTTTCATGGTTGAAAGTGACAGTGTTAGCCTCAAGTTTCCCTTTGTTTTGCCTCCACCTAACATTGTGGCGTCACAGTGATGTAGGTCATGAAGGAGTCTATACCTCAACTTGATCGCACCAGTAATTAACAGTATGCTCACATGTACTCATATTAAACATTTTAATTAGTTAATTCTTTAGATTTATTTATTATTTAATTAATTAAAAGCTACAAGACCAGAATGTTGTAAAAGACTCATTAATTAGCAGGTCTCTAATGTGACTCAGGGCAGATGTGTATTCACACTAACAAAGGAATGTGATACATGCAAAGCAGACCACTGCCACATGTGGTCAGAGATCGCATCTCTCAAATGCGATCTCAGTGTGTCCCGAGTGTGTTCACACGTTAGTTCATCACTTGTGATTGGATTCCCCAGGATAGATGTTGATTCAAGATCTGAATGGGGCCTAAATCAAACATAGTACTATGGAACACGGTTGAGAATACACTTGGACTGTAGTAAAGTGGCAACTGGCTAAATAACTGACTGCAAAGGCCTGAATTTGTTTAATGATATGTCATACATATGACATACAATTAAAGGGATAGAGTTAGCAAGCTAGTTTGGGAGATGGTTAGCTAAGCTTATCATTAGCACAGGGGGATGGGGTTACAGCTATCATGGCACTGCTCAACTGTTAAGTCACTTTGCTGCTGGATGGATTTAGAAAAGATAAATAATGCCTTCATAACTAGGATTTAAAGTGTTCGAAGGGTGTATTAGAGGGTTAAGGGAATGTCTCAACAGAAGCAGTTTTCAGTCCTGTGCCTTCTGATGCGTTATGTGACATGCAGTACTCGTCTACCTGCGAGTGAGTTTCGAGGTCAGCTTGGTGAAGAGGTTGGAGGTTGCCCTGGTGCGGGCGTGGGGCAGCGGACTCGCTTCATGGTGGGACAGGGTGGGTGATGTGGGTGGGGCAGAGTAAACTGGGGGGCCGCGATCCCTCAATTGTCCCCCGTGGAAAGTGCTTCGGATAGTGGAGCCTCGGGTCAGGCGGCACCGGTCAGAAGAGGAAGAGGAGGAAGCCGCTCCGGCCCCAGCGATGCTGAGCGTGGACGGAGATGCTGCAGGCATCCGGTGGCTCAGGGAGCTGCAGGGAAGAACAAGAAGCACGTTGAATTTGTTGTTTTTTTCTTGAGTACAATATGTTTCTAAAAGTAAAATTATCTCAGGCCTATGGTACAGATGCTGTTGCTCATGGTGATATGTTGAATTTCACATAAACACACTGACAAAAAGTAGACGGCAAACACCCAAAGAGGAGAAGGTCACAAAAACAAATATTAAAGGAAAGGAATTACCAGACAGAGGTAAGGAGCAGTGAACGGTCTTCCATAGATGAAAGGCATGAGGATTCTGCCTGCCGGTGGGTACTTGACTTTAGCTTTACTAAGCCCAGCCATAAGGTCTTTTTGAAAGATTTTTCACATTGAATATATATATATATATTTTTATCAGTTTCATTTATTTTATAGTATTGTTAACTATTTTCATCAAACTCCACACGGAATGGACACAGTTGATCTTAAAGCACGCTTAGGCTTAAATTCAAATAATTGCATCTGTCCACACAATAGCCACAGTGAAATGACCCGGTGCATAGATATTTTTGTACTGCATTTCAGCCGTCGCTGTCTGATTTAGAGAATGGAGACATAATGCTAACATGGACAGCAGGCTTCCAAGACACAAAGCGAAGTTCTATTTCAGATTTTCACACATCCTCCAGACAGCAGAGAAACTGGAGGTGATAATGACTAGCCCTCTAAGTGAATCTGATCAGACAACTGCCTTTGAATGTTGACGTATGACGTTAGATTTTATATAGTTGCTTTTGTTTGCCACAGGTCTGCAAGCCTTGACCGAAATAGCTGGTTTAATCCATCTAGGAAAGATCTGTGCTCGCCAGTATGAATGTTGGACACCGCCAACACAAAATGGTACCTGTTGTCTTTGCCATTTTGCAGAAGAGAGTGTCTGTCAGCACCTGAGCGGTCCGTGCACACGTACGTATTTCTGCGTGTCATTGCGCTTCCAGGGATGTTATTCTACAGAAAAAAGAATAAGTTTATTTCATTTATACAGCACCTTAAAAGCAAAGAGCATTTGCACTGAAGTGCTTCACATTCAACGTGTCATATAAAATATGTAAAATACAGATGAACATCAATGTATCAACAAATAAAAAGCTATTAATACCCTGGGTGAGCAGGTGAAAGAAAATAAAAACAGATCAAATGCTATTGAAAGCCAAGGAATAAAGATGGGTCTTAAGGTGCTTCTTAAAAGCCTCAACAGAGTCAGAACACCTAATAACTTCTGGCTGTTCAGTCTGTTCCAGAGCAACAGGAAAAAGGCCCCCAAACATGGCATAGCCAACAAACAACGGTCTGAGGATCTGAGGCTTCTGATGGTGGTGTAAGGAGTGAGAAGCTCAGAGATATGTGAAGGGGCGAGACCATGGAGGGGGTTATAAACAATCAGAAGAATCTTGAAGTGTATCCTGAAATGAACCTGGGAGCCAGTGTAATGTTGCAGGAATCGGAGTGATGTGGCCTTGCTTCTTTGACCTTGTTATTAACCGGGCGGGAGTGTTTTGGACTAGCTGGAGACGGGAGATGGTGGTCTGGTTAATACCTGAGTAGAGGGAGTTGCAGTAGTCCAGCCTGGATGATATGAACGCGTGAATAACTGTTTCTAGGTTGGAGGGTGATAGGAAGTTTGTGATTTTGAAATGGTTCTAAGCTGAAGGAAACTGGACCTGACAATGGAATTTAGATCCCTGTTGAAACTTAAAGTATTGTAAATAAGACACCCAGGTTCTTTGCATATGTGTGTGATATAGAAAGCAAAGTGGTTGAGGTTCTGGTAGCAGTAGTATGATGTGGGGGGCCAAAGACTTCTGTCTTGTCCTCATTTAGCCAACCAGTCTTTGAAGTCATCAAAACTGTTTTAATTGGGTGATGTCAGTCTGACTTAGAGAACTGAGGGGGAAGTAGATTTGCATGTCTTCTGTGTAGCAATGTAACACATCCCGAGACATATCCAAAGACACAGATGTTGTGTCTTTGGATAAATTTTCCCAGCAGGAGCATGTATAGAATGAAGAGAAGTGGACTGCAAACTGAACCCTGAGGAACCCCACATGTAATATTTGCAGGTGTGGAGGAGAAGCTACCAGTGGAAACAGTGAACTGTCTGTTTGAGATGTAGAAGCAGAACTGATCAAAGCCAGGACCCAGCGTGACAGGCAATGGTGGAGAATGAGACGATATCTGCTGAGAATCTTAAAGTCACACTAAGGAAGTTGTTCTGTTAGCAAAACAATAACTCCACTAGAACACTTGATTTTTCATGTTAGATCGTTGTTACTTCCATTTGATATTTATCTATATGATGGTTATGAACACATAAAACGTGCAAAATAACATGTTTAACTGCACGTTAAACACAAATTAACGAAATGATATGAAGAAAAGGTAAGTCTTAGCTAAAGATAAATAATTCAGCTAACAATAGCTTAATCCTGAATAAGAAGTGTATATTTGATGATTATAAATCCAGAGTGTATGAAGACTGAGTTACTCTGATGATGAGCATGCTGACAGTGATAAAACAGCAAAAAGTAAATATTTGATTACATAGTCCTTTAGTAATGTGCCCAGCTTACTGTGGTGGCAGTCATGTCTTTGCGGCGGTCTGGGATCTCAGATTTGTTGGGGTTGTTGGCACTGCTGACCATTGGGCTGGAGGGAGGGAGGCTGTGACTCCCCATCACGCTGCAGCTGGCCTTACGTGAAGGCATCCGACCTTCCCGCAGCTCTCGGTCGCCCGTGCTGGTGGGGCTCCGCTTGGGGTGCATGACGGGCATGGAGGGCCCGCCTTTGTTGTGGAGGACAGCAGAGCACATACACAGAGACTCATATAAGGAATATTCTGTAGATAGGATGGGACACGTCAAGTATTGAACAAGTTACAGCATTAACTTAAAATCCTGAGTAACTTCCAACTGTAACTTTGCACAAATACCTTGCTGCAAGTTCTATAATCACTTATTGTTTAATTTAGAGAACACTCATCTTCATTTCCTGAAATACAGGTCAAAAATTTGACAAGAATTCTGCACAGTTTGGCTTTAGTAAATGGCTTTTTATTAGTCATAAAATAAATCCATATCAGCTAGTCAGTAGTATTTGGTTTCCAAGGATGAAACAGAACTATGTATATAATGATGGCTGGGACAAACAACTAATTTTGGTCCTTGGGCCTTAAGAAGGTTAACGGGTGGAGCCTTGATAAATAGTTGGCTCAGAATGAAGTGAGAGAAGAGACTCACAGAAGTCGCTGTGTCGTCGCTGCCTGTGGTAGGTGGAGGCACTGCGCTGAGTCTTGCTATGTGAGGAGGAGGTGGAGGAGGAGGAGGAGCCGGTGGCTGAAGAGTGCTTGTTGGTCCCGTTAGTGATGGGGCTGGGTCGTACCCTCGCCAGGGACAGGCTACTAGCAGTGCGGGCCTCACTGCCCTCCTTTGATGCCCCAGGGACATCATCACAGAGAGAGACGGTGAAATTGAGTACCAAACCTCAATCATTCAATTCAGTCAATTTCTGAGCACTGACAGAAATATGAACATTTAACACAAGCTAACTTTTATTATGAAGTAGTCATAACAAAGGCAATGTCTTCTTCACGTCAATATCCAAAAAGTCAATTTGCTAGCAGCCAAAAGAAGGAGCCACCACAGTGATCTGTTAGATGAAGAGCTGGAGATGTTTATAACTTAGCTTATATTTATATTTCAATAATAAATTAAACACACATGCATTTAACAACGGGGACAAAAGTGTGTTTATGTTCGACATAAACACACTTTTGTCCCCGTTGTTAAATGCAGCCTGATAGTCCATTGCTAGTTTCTCTGGCAAGACAGATTGTTCTTATGTATACCATATAATAACACAACGTAATGAATAATAAAATAAAGGTTGATTTATAGAACTCACATCGCCTTTGCGGCCCAGCAGTAAGTAGGTGGCGGTGACCTCATTGTATTTCTGATTGAGAAGTGAGTCCTTGATTTCTTCTGGAGTGAAGCCCATCCCGACCATCACCTCTGAAAAAAAAAAAAAGTAAGAAATGTGATAAAGTCTTTTTATATCTTTCCTATCATTTCATATGTATGTTGACGTTCGCTTTAATGGACTGCCTGTAGAAAAAGCCCAGCTGACTCACCTATGCGAGCTGGATCGCTGTAGTCCTCAACAGGTTCTATATGGGGCTTCAGCTCGTCCCCCTCATATCCTGAATTTATCCACTTGTCCTTCATGACTTGCTGTAAAAAGGAAGAACCAGAGTCTGAATTTCACTTCAAGTTCTGTAAGAGCCTTTGCTTTACTTTGCGTGAACTGCACTGCCCACCTCAAGGGTGCAGCGTTTGGAGGGATTGAGCACCAGGAAGCGGCGAAGGATCCCCTCACAGTCTGTGGACATGTAGAAGGGCACACGGTACTTTCCCCTCAGCACGCGCTCCCTCAGCTCCTGTTGACCACATCAGTCACATGTTACATACAGTATATGATTAAGAATAAGAAGCAACACATACACCAGAACCCATTTACAAAAAGGAGAGTTTAGATTTGTCCTTATCTCTTGTTTATTGACAGTTTTCGCCACAACCATTCAACAATGTGAAATGCCTTATATAATTGCAACATATCCAATATATCACACCGGTCTGACATTCACTGATAACTGAAGTCTAATGGAACAGTGTTTGCATCACAAAACTTTAAACCTCAACATCCATTGCTGCAGGAAGTATGTTGGGGTGCAGTCAGATATGAGAGGGGTTAAACGCATATTTGTCTCCACCCTCTGGTAAAGCTCTAGGGGGGCATTCATTGCCATCTGCTGGATTTTGGCTATACTATTTAAAACACATTTAGCAGCATTTCTCACTACATAGTGTAATAATGTTACAGGACACCAAAGAAGCAAATACCAGGGACAGCGTTTTAATGATATAGTCGCTGTAGCATCGTGACCAGAAATTAAATGTCAGTATGCTTAAAAAAAAAAAAAAGTCTCTGAACGGCCAAGGGTGAAAAGTCTTTTGTGGTTGCCGAACACAAGAGAAGAACCCGCATGAAAAGGGTGACGCCAAATTGACCGTGTCCTTTTCTCACATGTCAGTACACATGAATACATTCGCGCTCATTCGGGTCCCATGACTTTCAACAGGGCAAACATAAAGAACATAGAGTACATAGGACTCTCTCCAGGTGACTAGATATAAATAATAACTGCTCAGTTCAACTCTGCTTCAATATAAAGGTGTAGCTGGGTTTTTCATCATGTTCTGCCTCCACAGTTTGACAACAGTAAGTTAACCAGCTACTTCGTTCAACACTCAACTTGCCTGCCTGCCTGGGCAGAGAGCCATGGGATCATCTGTTAAGTTTGGGCGACATCAGACTAACATACACAACCTATGGATCCGCATGCGATGATTAATCAAAATAAAGGTTGAAGAACAGCAAGATGATTTAGACTGAAGCATAGAGCACAGAGTGACGGCTGTGAAACACACAAAAAAACCCAGTCTGCAAAAACTGAACATGTAAGTTCAAGCAGTAGATTAAATAGGTTGCACATTTAAATACTAACGGTTTTATATTTCCTGGTGATAGCTGTATGTTAAGTGATAATTCAGGTGAAGATGTGTACTTCAAGAAGCAGCAGCCTACTACACAGCAGCTACCCCATGCAACTGATGACTGCAGAGTTCCATGTATGTGTGAACTACAAAATGTTGCTATTCATTGTTGCCTTTCCATTAATGACTGACCATCATCCCACAGATACTTGATCCATTTAGGATCCAGTGAATTTGGAGGCCAGGTCAACACCCTGTGTTCTCCACGTGTTTTTAGTTGTTCCTAACCCATTTTTGTGTGTGTGCCTGTGTCAGGCTGGGGATGGCAGACTTCTCCTGTCTTTGATTTGGTTCGGGTGGAATGTTGCGGCTGATCGGTATGCAGTTAGTTCATAAGTAACAAAATACCGCAGCACACAAATGCCAAAGACGGGATTTAAGTAGATGGGATCGTTCTCTAAAGCTGCTTCCTCCAAGAAAAGATCCAATGATTATGATTAAGAAAGGGCTCATCTGAAATCATGTAAACTTGGTAAACAACTCAGATAACTATTATCGTGCCACAGTGCAGATCACTTTAGCTCTAAAGTGTTTAATGTAGGGTCTTTCAGGCTATTATTTTGGCTGTATTGTTTACAATGTTATCATATTTAGAAAAAGAAAAAAAATTCCCACCAAACAACAAGATAATTTCAGATGAAAACAAAATGACAGACCCAGTGTATAATCAGTCCAGCAACAACTGTCACAAGACACAGTTGGCTAGAGAACACAGTGACACAATACGCAACTAAACATTTTCTAAAACTTAAACCTAAAAACAACTAACCAATTGTTGTAAATGTTGTACGCATTCTGTCATACAACACACCAGCTCCAAGAACTACACTGCACATGCCATACACATGAACCCATTACTGTGACAGTAACTTCCTGCCTCCAAGTCCCCCCACACAAACAATCCCTCCTCTGATCCACTTGCCTTCAAGTTCTGCCCGTCAAAGGGCAGGGAGCCGCTGACCAGCGTGTAGAGGATAACTCCCAGACTCCAGACGTCCACCTCAGGCCCGTCGTACTTCTTCCCCTGGAAAAGCTCGGGTGCAGCGTAGGGCGGCGAGCCACAGAACGTGTCCAGCTTGTTGCCCAGCGTGAACTCATTGCTGAAGCCGAAGTCGGCGATCTTGATGTTGGCATCGGCATCCAGCAGAAGGTTCTCTGCCTGAGTCATGCATACATTGAGGGAGAGGAAGAGGCCGGCGTGAAAGAGCGTGAGGAGGGAGCGAGAGTAGAAGCAACACATTGTGGGAGGGAACAATGGGGGATGAAGAAAAAAATACGTCATAAGACACAAATAAGAATGTGGGCTGCCATCCCAGCTTGTTGAAGAAACAGCCTCTTCACTCATCAGTGTGATTAAGATGCTAAAGGACACTTCTCACGGACACAGATTAAGACTAGTCCCAGATTATAACTTTCAGTTCAGTGTAATCTGTCAGTGAAAGAAATTTGCTATCCGAGGACTAGCCTTAATCCCCCGTCTCCGAAAGCTGCCCAAAACATCCTCTGAGCTTTCTCACCTTCAAATCTCTGTGGACAATGTTCTTCGTGTGGCAGTAGTGGACGGCGGAAACAATCTGTGGACACGAGGAGACAGTCAATCCTGAAGCACTGACGGGTAAACGAGAGGATCGGTGCACCGTGGGCATCAAGAGTTCAAGAATTCATACCTGTCGAAATTTGGCTCTGGCTTCAACCTCCTTCATTCTCCCATGAGACACGAGGTAGTCAAACACTTCACCTGTGAGTGAGCACATCAGTCAGAAACGTTTCCAGTCACATTATTAGTCGATTTAATATTGCTGATATAAACATTCAATTTCAATCACATCTGGTATTAATATTTAATAAGGTGCAAGTGCTTTCAATGCATCAACTTCAATTTAATTGTCCTCCCAGGGAAGTTTGTGTTGTAATCACATGAAACACAGGATGCATACAGACTTAAAGGAATAGTTTGACTCGTTAGGAAAGGACTTTTTTGCTGAGTTGAATCAATATCATTTCTGTCTATTCGGTATAAAGCTGCAGCCAGTTAGATGATCATACTAATGACTGGAAACCGTGGGGAGCAGTTAGGTTTGTGTTAACCTAACAAAATCCATCAGAACGCAAAAATGCATTAATTTATATGTTGTTGTATTTAAATAATGTGATGGCGTTCTGGAATAAAGAATCAATGTCTTCTTCTGATGTGTAATCAAGGGTTTGCTGAATGCTTACGGTGGCAAATGATGGTCAATGGCGGCGCTTTTGCTGCTGTTAAATAAAATAATTGCAAAAAAGAACTTCAAATATGTTTCGAAAAAAGATAATTTAATAGTCTACCCATGGTCTAGATATGGTCCACGCAACCTGCAGTGGTTTTATTGTTTTGCTGAAACTGACCATTGTCTAGCCACTAGCTACAACAGCTAGAGGAAACATCTGTCAACAGCAGCTGTAATGACGGCTAGCTGCTGTAATGACGGCTAGCTGCTGTAATGATGGCTAGCTGCTGTAGTTACAGCTATTTTTTTGCTACAGTTCTGATGCCGCTGGCTGACACTCCATGAAACGATTGTGTACACTTAAACGTACTGTCTAAAAAGACAGATTTTGGTCTTCGCAGGCGTCTCGGCACCAAGAAAACTACCTTGTGCGCCTTTATGGTCTTCTCTTCATGACTTCAGTTATTATGGGCCTGTAAGAACCTGTCACATTGTCCAAGGTCACAGGAAGCAAGTGATATAGTCTCAGCCAGAACACAGAAAGGAGGGATTGGTGACCAGAAATTGACACAAATAGAAACATAAAAGAGACTAATGGAGGGAAAAGGAAAGACACTGAAGAGATCCGATGCACTGCGCTGGTGTTACTCCTGAGACAGCATTTCATGCCAGTGTAAGTAGCAAAACTGAAGGTTGCTCAGTTGTTAAAGCAAAGGATCTCTACATTAAGTTTGTATGTTCGTGATATGATATGACATGATATACAGAAATGTTGACTGTATTAAACATTTTGCTCATTAGTTTCCACATAGACTATGTTATATGGACATTTTTCAGTAGGTTATTTCTCTATTTTTTACTCTCTTTGTCAAATACAGTACATTCACAATTGCCCAAATTGCCCAAACAGGCATACAGGTCTATGTCTGGGACACACAAAACCGGCCACCCCTCTGATGTCACCTCACATCACCCGTGCCTGCGTGTCACAGCTGAACACAACACAAAGACCAGTTGGCAAATACAGCATGTGCTATGAGCTGGGAAGCAAGGAAGAGCTGAACACAAAGCTGGCCTCTCCTGTATGACGCCTATTTACTCTAAGCGATGGAAATGTTTGTGTGAATATTTAGATTAGATAAGAAGTAAAATGAGACACATTTAAGCTTTTTGGTTTACTTTCAATCACTACTGTTTCTTTATGTACAAAGCCAAGCAGAGAGATCTCTTGCACCGATGCTGAATCAATGTGCTGAATCGCCTGAATGCCAGCTATAGCGATGACAGCGTGACAGCAGAAAATCTAGGGCCACAGATGCTCACAAACGGCCCAACATTTGAAAACATCACTGACGACCATCTGCTTGGTTTGCCACTGCCTTTAGAGGACCTTTTGCATCCAGACACGAGATTGGAGTCAATTTCCACCTCTGACTCTTAATAGTAAATAAATATTTTACTCCTAAATACTGCGTTACACACCACATCTAAATGGAGGAACTGATCTATAAAATGTTTTAATTAGTCAGGATTTTTCTGTTGGAGCCTAGAAGATGCAGCACACTAAATCTGTAACCCGTAATCTGCAAACCCGCGTGATCAGAGCGTTTCCTGGACGTGACGGCTGATGCACCCACCTCCACTGGCGTACTCCATGATTAGGTAAAGGGTCTTATCCGTCTCAATCACCTCGAACAGCTGCACTGTAGCCCAAAACAGAATCAGATTAAAATCACATATATACATAAACAAATCCTGCTCACATTATAAATAACAGCACAACAGCACAGCCGTCTGCCTGTCCTTCTTAATACAGAGAAACCCGCTACTAATGCTGTGGGGGGTTTTGATTCATGCGACATTTCAGCTTAAGAAAATCCAACCTCGTGACCTCTATATGAGGCGTGAGACATCGCTCGCTGCTGTTCGGTCAATGAACACTCTACAGCTTATTCAGAGCATTATTCTTCCGTCTGGTCACACACAGGCAGGCAAATCACACACAAACACACACACACAGATGTACGGATGATGCTTCAGACGGACAAACACGGTGCACAGTGTGTGTATATGTGTGCCTTACCTATGTTAGGGTGATTTAAGCCTTTCATTATTCGTACCTCCCGAAAGAGCTGAAAAGAAGAAACAAAATTTTAATGTTGTGTTTCAGCCGCTGCCCCACAATGTCTCATGTGGTCCTAGAGAACTGTTACACTAATACGAATGTGTACACGTGTGTAATGCATGTTGAAGAACTGGTTCCAAACTGGGAATGTTCTGTGGGAAAGACTCCCACACTGGCCACAGAGGTCTTAATGAAGTGATGTTACTGAGTACCATTGTGGGATACGTAGGAATACATGTGTTTGGAGGCAGATACATACTAAAGACTGAAATCAGAACATACTGATCTGTGCTGATCTGAGTTTAAAAAATGTCTTTAACTTGGCTAGTTCCTCAAATACTTTCTATTTGAAGAAAGGTTACTTCATGCAAATATATCATTTGATCTATGTCATTCTCTACTGATCACATGACATCAAAGCTGTGAAAAATATAACTTTTCTTTGTTCACGATTGTTGAAGTTAAACCCATGAGAATCATCTTCTAACAGCACAGTTTAGAATCAGTCCAGTGCAGAATCTGACATGTGTGGAGCTATTTGTATAATAATTTATACTATATTGATGCAAAATGGTGGAAATTATTTTTCTGCATTTGACCTATCCATTTGTTCACACTGGCAGGAGGTTGATACTTGTGTAGCACCCAAAGAGAAAATTGGGAGTTAGGTTAGCTTGCTTTTGGAACCTAACCCATGGTTATGGGGGGGGGGGTAAAATGATGATTATCTCCTGATACTTTATTCCTTTTAAACCATCCCTCAACAGTTGAGACACTGTCACCACGCGGCATTTAGAAAATATTCTTTTGATACATCATAGATTAGTGAAGGGAGTCCACATTAAAGGCTTGGTTGTATATTCAGCGGACAGTTGCGTCCTTATTGAGCACTAATGTGTAATCTGCGGTTCTGCTGAAATCAAACTAAGACCAGTAAAAGGAGATACATTTGTTCTATAAAAAGCTGCAATATTAAAAGAATTTGTGAAAACCTCCCCCAGCATGCAAGACCAAAAAGGACCATTTCCAGTTTCCAGACAAGTCGCCCACACACACACAAATGTGATGAATCTGCAGCCAAAATCAGACCTTCTACTCTGTTTGAGCACTTCTCCCTACATGTGCTATGTCTTCTCTGGAGGATATATTTGTACACTTCTGTCAGAGCAGTGCAAAGGATTAAATTTGAGCCAGCTCCCTTGGTTTCATGCGCAGAACAGTGCACTCCCCTGACGAAAGTCACTCGCTGAAAAGTGGGGACTCTCCTCCACGTCGCATTAAAATAAAATAAAAAAATAAAAACTATACATTTCACGATGGTACGATAAGCTTCTCTATCCTCCTTTCACACCCCCTCCGCTCTCCTTTTCTGATGTGTCCCCCCCATTCCCTCCCCCTTCATTCATTCCTCTAGCAGCCTTCTCCTCTAGCTGTGCCCCAACGTCACTGTTGCCATAGCGACCCAGGTATTAAGATCCGGTCCTTTCCCAGCTTCTCCAGCTGTGCTGGAGGGAATCTTGGGATACGTAGTGCCAAAGCATCTCATCATCCAAGCTGTCCCATTAATTCCCTGCTCGTCACGGCAGGGCAGAGTGGGTCAGATCCGTCAAAACAATACACAATCCCCCGGCAACATGTTCGACCCCCGGTCACTGCTAACGACTGCAAATAAATAGCGAGCCTACAGTGCAATGCCTGGATGGATGCGCATGCTACTGCTACCTATCTGTGAGAACTCCTTCATGGATGTTGAGTTTAGATTTTTCTCATGTGCGATTTCGCTTCCCTCACCATTCCTCCCCCCACTTTACCCACTCCTGTACAACACATCATCCTCTTTCCTTCTCCCCTCTACATACATTACCGTCCAGATTATGATAATATAGGCTCTTTCATGTCTTCAGTCCTAAGGATTTTCTCTAGCCCACGGGTATGTAAAGAAGTCTGTTATCATCACCGGCCAATTGTGGAGCATTTTCTCCAATCGGCAGCCAATCCTTTGCCTCTCTCTCCTCAATCCTGTCTTCAATGTTGCGCCATTGTCTCTCACAGCAAGCCGGTCCGGCCAAGAAAAGCAACAGGCAGAAAGATGGGATCGCATTATTACAGTACTTGCAAAGCGGGTTACACGTTCACCAGGTCAGGTAAAGGAAATCCATTTTCTGTCATGATATAAGCAGCAGAAATATGATGAGTCAAAGTATCGGGATTAGAGGGAGCCAGTGATCAAAAGGGCAAAAGAAAACAATGAGCACTTTCTTGGTACATTTACTCAAGGTCACTGCTACTGCTGCACTGGTAATGCAGAGGAACTGACAACAAACGGCGCCAACTTAAAAATATACACACATAACAGTTAAGTGCAGTCATTCCAAATAAGTCTTCGCGGACACTTTTGCAATCCTTCCCCTGAAACGATCCACGCGGCAGCATCCAGTAGGATGTACATAACTGAGGGGGAGACCTAAAGGGGAGACCACGCTACTTTAATTCAGCACTGAATCTCATGCTTAAGCAAAAGCGGCCTTTTATTTGCGTGCAGCAAGACATAGAGATGTATTCCAGTCAGACACAATCACAAACACAAATCTAAGGCATGGTTATTTTCGCCCTGATTTGATCCTTCTACTCTGTTCATTCTTGCCCACGGGCAGAGGAGCTTGTGAAGGCTGAGGGAGGTAGAGGGAGAGAAGAGACAGGCAGGGAAAGACTTATGGCTAAATGCTGCTGTCACTTTGGCCCACATGTGCATTTAAACAGCACTGCAGTGTGTCTGCATTCTTTGTCTTTCTAAGATTGTTTTATCTGACTGTGCCATCCAGCCGCATGACGCACACACGACAATGGGGGGAAGCTTCCGACTGCTGCGATGGAGAGATAAGATGGAGGTATCTGGAACTGTGATCAACCCATGATCGAATGGGCTTCGTGCCAGACTTGTTGTTCTAGATTTCCAGTCCAGGACTCTAGTTGTGTACGAAACCATCTCCAATGTCCTGCCCGCTCCTGACCTTCAGGCACACCGAGCCTCAAATGTCCACAACACAACCTGTTGACCAGCAGCAAGAGAACAGCCCCCACACTGGAACGGTGGCAAAACCGCGCACCGTCCACTCGTACAAACTCATTGTGGCTCCCCTTTGTCATCCACTGAAAAGTGTGTTTGGGGATAACAAATAAAGAACACACAAAAGATAGCATGGGTTGGGTGACCGTGGTTTGCAGGATGAGTCACCCCACTCTCAGGGCAGCGATTAGCCCAGAGAGAGACGAGAGATGATCTCTGGAGCAGAGGTCTCCTCTCGCTCTCATCCAGTCCCTAGCACCTGCCAAACAGCATCACATCCCACGAGCCCTCTCTCTATCAGCTGCTCTCTGCTTTCTGCCCCTTCTGAGGGGGAGAAACAGCTGAGGATAAACCTGAAACTCTCTCCCAGCCCCAAACAGCGTGCTACATTAAAAAGAAAAAAAAAAAAAAAAAAAAAAAAGGTCAGCCATATTTTGAATGTTATGCTGCTGCTTATGAGGGCAGACTGCATGAGACAGAGTCACTCATTTCATTTGTGTACCTCAATAAAAATAAACTCACCTTTTGTAGGCTGGTTGGGTTCAACTGAGTTTTGTCAATGATTTTTATTGCAACCTGGAAGAGATAACAAGAATTTTTTCATGAGGAAAAGTAAACACATCACGACCCATTAGTGGAAAACTATAATTAGGTGAACGGTATGTAACTGTCTACTAGCATGTAAATGCAGACTGAGGCCTAACCAAACATTTACTTTAAGAAGCTAGCCAAATAAATTTGAGTGCTTTTAATCCCCACTGACTAGAATTGGTGCAGTTAAACCAGGCTACGGTGACAGGCCTCTGCCAGACACTGGTATTAAAATGTTTGAAGTATGAAAAAGGACAAAGGGTAAAAACTCGTCGTAAAACGAATTAACACTCCCCAGCCCCTTCAATCAAGCCATCTTTTGTAATATGTAAGTAATAATTTTTACCCCACCCCATGTCCCCAGTTTGACAATACCATTCCCTGCTCAATATGATTAAGTAATAGTCATTTTGTTTAGCCCTTCCAGTCAAGTCATCTTTTGTAATGTGTAAGTAATAAATAATCATTTTTATGGTGTGATTTACGGCTTTATAATTCTGTTTAAATTAGTGGTCGACCAATTAATCAGTCAGCCAAGCAATGGCTGAGGAATGCCACTGGTAGATACGGTGTCTAGCATTGGACAAATTGGCCACTCTTTATAATGTACGCGATGTATTATTACATTCATTTCTCATTACGCTGGACCTGCACTACATCACACACACGTTACCTACAAGGCCACCTTCTTAAAAACGACGGTTCCACTTGTAACCCATTTCTTGTACTAACCTAGAGTTAACATAAGGTACTCTTATTATATATATACTTATGCTGCTAAACGCTGCTGTTAAGCGTACTAAACACATGAATTAGGCGATATAATACGAGGTTCTTTAAAAGTATTTTGTCTCAAACTTGGACTGAATCACATCTTAAAGACCGCAGCAGCATTAGCTCGGTGGTGCCTTTCCTCACTATGCAAATATCAGTTTTTCCCAATCATCTACCGCCTACTCGTTCTGCTTCCGTGTCTCACCTCCTTGCCCGTCAGGGTGTGCCGGGCCAGCTTGACCTTGGCAAAGTTTCCTTTGCCGATGGTCTTGAGCAGTCGGTAGTTGCCGATGTGCGGCTGCTCATCGGAGCAGGAGGCGATGGAGTTCCTGCACCGTGCGCCCAGCGAGCGGCTGGACTGGCTGGTGGCCTTGTCGGAGCGGCTGGCCCCCAGTGACACATGCTGGAAGAAAATGAAGAGGAAGAGGGTGTTGGAGAAGGGTTGGAGAAAGTGGTGGGTGGAGAGGAGGGTGGTCACCAATTTTGCCAATTCCAGTATTACGCAGAGCGGCAGCAGGCTGGTAAAGGAACCTCCAGGACTGTCTGTGCACTGGTCTCCAGAAGCAAAAGGGTTACTTCCTGCTGTCTCTGCAAGCTGATCATGAACTAGAATGAAGACACCGTCGTGATTTTAGGCAACGACTGAACAGCTTCTCACTGAGTATCTGCTACATTTGTGGAGACCACAGATGACCACCAAGCTTTATATATACGTACAATCAACAGGTTGGTTTAGAAAGTGACATGTTCGCCACAATCGTTCCACCAGATTTCCCTTCAAACTGACAAAACATGTGATGCTAAGCTAAGTCACATGTGAATATATTTCACATATTAGCACCAGTTATCTAGCCGTGAAGACTCCCATTGTTTCCATGATGGGATCGGCGTCACTACATTTGGTGGGCTACTGATAGACAGTGGAGGGTAATATTGGTGCTGTTACGTTTGGTCGTATTGAAAACAGTAATCCACTTGATTCTGGACCTCAGTGCTTCAGACATTGTTGTGCAACGCAGACAGAGTCCCAAGCTTGACTCACAAGGAAGGAAGCAGAGCAGAAGTGAAAGGAGGGACAACACTGTGCATTTACACAAACAAAGCCTGATGTATGAGAGTACGAAGCAACTTCATGTCATGTGAAAAGATGCATAGGACAAAAAACAGAGACTAGATGGCAGGGAGTGTGTAGGGTAAATAAAAGGGTGAAAGCAGGAGAGAAAGATGGCAGGATATCTGCCAGAAAGGGGGCAAAAACACTGTGTCACTCAGAGAATGGGTAACTAGTGGAAAGAGGCTTGTAGGAGCGAAGAAGAAAAGAAAAAGGGAGCAGATGCCGGCACAGTGGTCCCTGGCCAGTCCTAGGCCCCGAGGCATCACACTTCCATCCCCCCAGCATGTCATCTTGCTCTCTGCTTCACACACAAACATACAAACACAGCCACGCAGCCTCAAGCCCCACCTTCGGTCACTCCCTCCTCCCCACGCCGCCATTCGTGTTCCCACGCCCCACCTAGAGCCAAATTGGACCCTCTCTCCTCAATCTCCATCGCCGACTGGTCCAAGCGGCGCTGGAGTGACACACACGGTGCGCAGCAAGCGGAGCGCATTAATCCGCCGACTGTACGTTACACATGAGGCCGGGGCCTCACCTGTGCCAATGTGGCGGGGCAACATTTCATCCACTCAGTTCACTCATCTGTCATCATCACTTAATTGTACGGCGATGAAAGCGCATCCACGTCCATTCTAATGGAGGGAAGGGATCTGCATTCTCAATCAATCATGCATCTCATAAACACACACACTTCTGCACGTCCAGTTCCACACACACATACACACACAAACACACATCTACTGACTTAACCATCCTTCTGTGCTGAGCTCTGCTAACAAACAGATGGGGGGGGGGGTTCTTGCCAGAAGTGTTTAAGGCAGTGAAATGACATAATGCAACGTCAATCAGTCATGGTACCATGCTATCATAAAAGAAGGAAGGAAGATAGGAAGATAGATAGATAGATAGATAGATAGATAGATAGATAGATAGATAGATAGATAGATAGATAGGTAGACAGGCAGATAGATAGATTTCTACATATGCAGACCCTGCTATTTCATTTGGTCTTCTGTCTTTTCTGCAGGCCGCTACTGTTTTCCACTGTACTCAATGTATGGCGCTGTCTGACACCCACTGACTCTGGGGTTGGGCGCTTTGTAGGCTGCGCAGCAATGGACTGCACATCATTTTACGCAGTAATCTCCTGGCTTCCAACGAACAACCCAGATATTCCCTGTACATTTATTCTGGCCTCTTGTGCTCTCGTCCCACCCATCCAATTTCTGGGGAACACGCACACACATACAGCGGCGGCGGCAGCAGCAAGCAGCAGCAGCAGCAAGGAGTATAATGTGACATCACTATCTCTCCACAGCCATATAATAAGAGGTGACGGCTGGTTTTCAGGCTTTCTGCGCATATCCGCTGAGCGTTATCATATGCGGATGGACTCATTCCGGGCTGTTTGCCTTCCATCAGCTCTTTCCCTGCGCAGACATTCAAGGTTAGCCCATTTCGAGAGAGCACGTTCTGCTCAAATATCACAAATGCCACTTCTACAGCCCTTTAGTCTCACTGGAGGAGGGGGGGTAGGAGCACAATCTACGACCATCCCCAATATGCACCGTGAATAAAACCAGAGAATGCAAAAGGGCACACATTAAAGGTATTTTTTTCTAAGGACGCACGATTTATCATTTGCATGCACACAAATACATGCCACAGACTGAAATTGCACTTACATGGTCTCCAGTACTCCTGTCGTTTCCAGACGGTAATGCAGGTCGAGAAGACATGTTGTTTTCTTTCTCCCTTTTTTTTCCCTGAGTAAGAATCACTGTGTGTGTTTGCGCGGATGATATTTACAAGCTCCAGAGACGGAATAACATCCGCAGATGCGACCCACCGTCCCAAATCAATCTGCCTCTTCTCCAACCGGCCGAGCCGTGGTCGAGAGGAGACCTCTGCCTATCATGGCAGCAATGGATATGTGGAAGGGGGTGTCCTCAAGCAAGCTGCATTTTCCGCTGTGCACTTTGCAAAAAAAACAAAAATAAATTAAAAAAAAATACGGCCGAATCAACGATGCAGCGAATGCAATGCAATGCAAATCCCGAGCATCGAATAAGTGCTAAAATGCGGTGATGTTTGGCCGGAGCCCAGCGTCTCTGTGGCGACTCTCCACCCCCTGCTTCATTTCGCCATACAAAACAAACACGGCTCCTTCTGGATGTGTGTCATCTCGCTTTGTCATAATACTGACCGATGTGATGTTTCAAATTAACCCGGCGACGCCAGTGCAACCCGCTCCGCCTTGCAGCAGGTCGCAGGAAAACACAGCTTGCGGTGCGGCGGGGGGAAAAGGCCGAAATGTTCAGAAATCGGTATTCCCGGTCGGTGAGATGCGCACCACCGTTAGGTCAGAAAGAATACTCAGAGACAGGACTTCCGGTACGAGGTTTGGCATTAACAGCTTCAGTGTCAATGAAACCAACTAGCTGCAAAAAATAAAAATAAAAAAATAAATAAAATCATTAATGAATAAAACCATTATTATTATTATTATTATTATTATTATTATTATTATTATTATTATTATGCATTAGAACAAACACATTCATTATCTTACGACAAATAACTATGAATAAAATTATTATTATTACTACATTAAAAGACGGTTAAATACTAGGCTCTAGTTGTATGCTTGTTTCCTATTTATTACCTGTATTTGCACACAGTTCAATTTATTCAGAATTCTACTTGCTGTCCGTTTATTTTAATTCACTTTATTTTCTTGCGCATAAATACACAACCTCCTAATGCACCTCGTGTGGAAGGTCATTGCGCGCAATAGAAGTGTCTGCAACATCAAGGGAATCAGCAGAAGCAGTCCGATAAACGGCCCGGTTTTTCGAAGTGGCGCTCGTTACCACTTTATTTTACAAACCATATCTGGCGACTTCCTGCCTGAGCTGCCTGGTCATAGTTTAGCTTGACGCAGCTGAGATGCGCCACATCAGAGATGCTGACAGCTCCAACATAACACAACCACTGCCGGTTCCATCAGCGTAGATTAGTGCGTAAATTTGCATAAACTCTCCAAAGATGGCCGAAGTGCACGGCTCCAGCAGCCAAAGCTCCGATTCCTGAAGCAGCCCTCTGCTTTGCGGGTGGTGTTGAAGAGGGCCTGCACAGGAAGAGGGACAGTCTCTGCTGTAGGTGCCAAGGCGCTAGGAAAGAGCAAATCATTTAAACAGTCAAATGCATCACTTCCTTGAACCCCGAAACCCCTGAAACTCAACTGCTGGGAATATGTTTTAAAATTTTTGATTTAGGAACATATACTGATCAGCCACAACATTAAAACCACTGACAGGATAAGTAAATAACATTGACAATCTTGTGACAATTCGATGTTCTGCTTGGACCTGTATTTGTGGGATGCACTGGAACAAGCCTGATCTGTAGAGTCCCCTGCTCTTAACCTATAGGACCTTAAGACCCCCACTATAAACATTCTCTTGCCTGACACCACAAGACATCCTCAGAAGACCAATGTCTATTTTCTGACGAGTCATAACTGTTTTGGAAATCTAAAGGAGGCTTACACAATATTAGGTTATAATGTTATGCCTGATCGGTATGTACTGTTCTTTGTGCAAGAAATATATCAAGTACGTGCAGAGATCTGTGCAGGGACACAGTACGCCGTGTCTGTACCATGTCTGGGTATCTCCATAGGTCAGTCTGAAGCCCGGGAGCTTAAAGTATTAAAGTAAGACAGACATTCAGCCTGTATCATCTCAACATACTGTAAGAGACGTTCTAACATTCATTCATCCATGCAAAAAAAAAAAAAAAAATGGAAAAAAGTAGCACATTTGAATCTTTGGTAGATAAGGGGCGCTATGGCGGTGCAGCAGTTAGCACTTTCAGCTCACAGTAAGAAGGTTTTGGGTTCCAACTTGCCAGCCGCCTGGGGCCTTTTTTGTGGAGTTTACATGTTCTCCGTGTGTCTTCTGTCAGTGCTCTGGCTTCCTCCCACATTTCAAAGACAGGTTAATTGGTGACTGTAAAGTGGGTGTGCATGTCAGTGTAAATAGCTATTTGTGTTTCCCTGCAAGGTGTGCTCTCACAGTGTCAGCTATGTTAGGCTCCAGCCCTTCCACTGCACCTTTAAGAATGAGTGGTAAATGCTGATGGATGAATGATTAATAATTGAAATGTTAGTATTTTATTCTCCTTGATTTGGAACTCTGAGGTGGGCTGCCACTTCACATGTTTTGGAATGTACTTTCCTTGCACAGGAGAATGATGTGTTCTCTGCAGCTGCTCAACAAACCAATAATAAACAGAATCAGCTTGAGTGCTCTGGGTCACTGTGTTTCTGCAGCGGGGCCTTCTCTTCTTCCCTGCGGAAATGCATCACCCTTTCAAGAACTCAGATTCCCGTTTCACCTGCACCCGTACCGTAGAAAAGAGTTTCCATTTCCTTGCTGCTTCCTCACATATCATCACTTGTTACCACACACCGTAAATGCCGTATGTTTATGACAGCCTTTCCTTCCAGGTTTCCATCCTAGTTTTCAAAGACATCCGTCGAAGGGGGCGCCCAGGCTTTTAAGGCAGGTTGACCTACATTTACTCAGATTGAGGTGTCTCTTTAGAATACGTACTCTCCCCGCCCATTCCTGAGAAACCAAGGTCTCTCATTTTCACCGACATTCCCAGAACTACACTATGATTTTAATAATAGCAGGCCGTAGACAAGCCGGAGGTGCTTCAGCTCCTACCCCACAGATCCACTGCCATGTCTGAACAGAGTGTGTCCACAATAGCCTCCACCACTTTGGTTCTTTGCTTGTGTCACATCCACAAACTTTCATCTGCTCCTGCTTGCATTTTATCGTAACATACTGCCCAAACTACTGTCCAAATTATTGTTTGGTAAGTGATGAAAATTTGGTTCAGCTTGCTTCAAAGAACCATTTACCTGTTAGTTTTTCATTACTGTCGGTAGCAGGCTCACGTGGCAACATCTGGGGATTAAAAATGGAAGGAAGTGCTAAAAATTGAAATGCATAAATAAACATGTTACACATTAGGTGCAGTCAGGCACAGCCAGAATCATTCTACTTTTTTCTCCACATAGGCCCCATATAGTCTTTGCACTTGGGTGATAGTGATGTAGCGTCTTCCCTGCAAAATATTGCTTGAGAATCTTAAAAATGAAATAAAAATGTTTATTCATGCTATTCCACTGCACTAAGAACTTGGAAAACCAGATTGCACTAGCAGGTGCACTGTATTTGGACATAATATTGCTTGGGGCTAAATGCCAGCATGCTAACATGCTCACAGTGCTAACATGCTAATGATGATTAGAGAGTCTAATGTTTATTATGTTAACATACACAATGATCAACAGCTCAACACTAAAACTGCAGCTGACACAAGTCGCCCTGTCTGCCCAAAATTTCACAGCAAGCCACCCATTTGTTGAGATATTTCACTGGAAACTACAAATTGAGTCAGAGCTTGTAACAATGGCTAGATGCATTTTCTGAGGACTGTGATAGTCTACACAAAATCACAAGACAGCCCATCCGGTGGCTGTCAAGATAGTGGAGATAGGCAGATCAACTGATGTCTACCTATTACCAACCATACAAACAGTTATCCCCTAATGTGGCTAAGGCCATGACTATAACACTGGTTCAAACATATTGTGTTATGCAGTCATATTACCAAAGTCACACCCAAAATCGTACACTGTGTGGTTGAAGCACCTGAACTCCTCCCAAAAGATGATGTCAATATGTGCAGTATTTGTTTTTGCTGCCTTTTGAAGTGGATTCACACAGCCCTACATAGCTTTGTGGCCTTCTTATTCATTTGTTCGGTTACAAAGAACAAAACAACGCTGAACAAAAGGAGGGACTGCAGGTATCGCCGTTCAAGGGCAAATGAATAAAGTTAACATCAGATCACAAACAGGCTCCTGGGAAAGCAAAGGTACCAATGGTTCTATGTAAAGCACCACCTTTGTGTTGGAGGAGCTCACATTCATGTCAATGTGTCAGTTTGGTCGCGTGATGCTTCACATTAGCCACTAGAGGGAGACAGACTGTAAACAATGGCAGCTCTCACAAATTCTGTCAGGATTGTTTAAAGTTTAAAAAAGAAGCAACTCTACATTACTAAAAGCAATATATCGAAAATGGTGTTTAATATTAACAATATTATATTTAACACAGGGCTTGAAATGATTATCAGTTATATCCTGTGAAGCTATTAGCAGTCATATATGTAGTTGTGTTGGTGCATCGTTAAACTATTCCACTGCTAGCCTCTAGATTTAGTCTCTAAATACTTTTAGAGTGAAAGGAAACAGATGAGCACAAACTAAAAGTTGCTGGTCTCCCTCACTCAAAGGCCCAGCTGACCAGTTGTTAAATGTGTTAAATGAGAGTGCAGGTTGAGAGCAGCGCACTGTCAGCAGGAGGGCAGAGAGGATGTGGAGTCATTAGGCTCAAACTTTAACTCGCTGATGAAAGATGAGGGGGTGTAGGGTGCAGGAGGGTCAGGAGGGGGTGAGAGAGGTTGCATTCACAACACACTGTGGTTCTGGTGTTTTGAGCTTTTGAACTGATTGCACTCATCTGGACTTCAAGACACTGGTAATCATTACACTCTTGAATTCAAGTGCGAATGCTCAGTTATGAATCCAAAAGAAAGGAATAAACAAAATAGAAAAAAGTTGGAAACATTATCCCAACTTGACAAAAGAACTGTTTAACTTCATTTAATTATCAAACATTTATTGTGGATTGTAATGTTTCTTTCTGTAATGAATGATCAAAACAAAGCAAATAACAGTGTATGTCATCTTTTGTCATGGTTCTTAAATTCTCAACTTCCAAGTGTGATGCAGCACAATTAAAAAAAACAACAGACAACGCTCACTGAGCTCTCACTGAATGTGTAACTTTGAAAATGACATTGGGTTATATTTTAATACAAATTTCCAGGATGGAAAGGGTTAAGCAGCTGTACACTTTTCTTTAAAATAATCCTTACATCTTAAGAAAAAAGCATTCTTTAAAACTTGCGTTTGAGTGTTTTTTTGTTTTTTTTGTATGTAAAATAGCACATGTGATCCATGACAACGTATTGTATTTACTTAAATCAAAGTGCGGTGACGGGAAACTGGCGCAGCAGTGTTGTATAACGTTATATTGCCACTCCATAAATAGTTTTTTATTTGTCATCTTCAGCAAACCTGTTTGGGATATGACACGGAGTGATGTGGAAAATTACTGCACAGACTGTGCTAATAATAGTGTTCATGGTTTTCTTTAGTCCCTCTAGCAAATGTCCTGGGAGTGGTTGGGAATAACAACCGTGTAAATAATATATAAACATCTGCACTTTAACCAAGACACATCGACGCATCAATAATAATAATATAACACATGAATCTACAATATTGTAACACTGAAACGAGCCATTCAGCATGATTTAAAGTTTTATAAATTCTTCTTGAAAGCACTTTCATGAGGTTTCTCATAAGATGCCATATTTTTGTAACGATGAAAACACCCACTTATTCTTTTTTAGTTAAACATTAGCCTTTTTACATATACAATGTAAAAGTAGTAACACCTGTAATATAGTCTACTCTCTTTTAAGTAAAAGCATTTATTTTGTCTCACAGCCTGCGGCCACTTCTGCTTCGTTTACTCTCTTTCTGTTTATCATGTCTCAATGTGCTGCTGATGAAAACATAATGTGCATCAAAAGCAGTTTGATGGTAATTGGTTTCACTGGATTTGAACACAATGAACAGGTTACACTGCGGGTCAGCATAATCCGCCAGCAATGTGGAAACAACACAGCCCGCAATCAAATCCAGAGAAGTGAATCCCTGGCTCCCTGCGGGTTCTGGTGCACAGGTCACACTTGTGTTTACCCTTTCTTTCACCTCCCTCTGAGATCAGATAACAACTCTTTTGGGGTCTAATGCTGTGAGTTTACTCTAAAACGTGCTTCAGATTTGGGTTTCCTGCAACACCTCTTCCTGATGGGGTACAGGACGCAACCTGCTTACGTAAATAAGCCGGGGGAGAAGGCATGAAGAGCCAAAGGTGAGACCCTGTGGCCATATTTCACAAGAGCAACCATTGTTTAGCTTTAGACTTATTCCTCGCCATGCAAAGTAGTTTCCGTCCTCGCAAATGGCCTGAGCCAATAAATTTGTTGTTAACGGCCGAAACAGACAACTTACTGGCAGGTACCGGGTCTCATGACAGAACAAAGTGGGGGAGGCTTCTTCATCGTGAACACCGGACCTGCTTTTAGCTGAACAAAGAGCGTATCATGCTGTTCCTGGGCAAAAAAAAACAGCGCCAGACGCACACACAAAGTAGTTGTCGTCAGGAAAATATGTCAGGAAAATATGTCCGGAACAATTGTCACTGAGTGATTCATGTATTCATCACTGATACACTAACTCTGCCACAGAACAGAAAGACAAACGTCACCATCCGAACATTTGAATTTGTCACATTACCCTAGAAACTGCCCAGAGGAGCACATCAAACACCAGCCACCGTCTCTTTTTAGGGGCTGCCTTGGTCATGTTTGTGTTTTGGGTTACAGCAACAGAAATACCAGAGAACAGAGGTGAGGACTCCAACACAGACTTCCCTCACAAATACTCTTTAAGGCCTTAAGGATGTCCGTTTGTCCACCCTGTTTTCCATGAAAAGATCTGACAGCGAGGTGAATCGCTGTCATCCCCACTCTTTCTCCTTTCTTTCACCCTCCCCTCGCCTATTTTTGACCGCTTGCTCGTTTCAAGTTTTTGAGGGACACGCAGAGAATGGAGCACTTCGTTACCAACAACAAGGACAACAAGACAGGCAAAGCAAATCTATCTCGGTGCAAAGGAATTGAGTCATGGAAAAGTTTTTTGTTTTAAAACAGTCATGCACAGATTTTGTCGGCTGAGAGAAACTAACAAGTGACTGTTGTGTGTCGTGCATGTCTGTGAATTTGTTGATATTATAGGCCACAAGCAGGAAGTATCTAGATGTGCAAATCTGGGAAACTGAACTGCGGAAAAGAGCTTATTGGCAGCTTACTCTATGCTACCTGTAGCTTTACAACCCACGTAAGACTAATCATTAATATCAGTGCAGCTGTTGCACATGAAATAGCTTTACAAATAAACAAGGCTAAGAGTCTACTGGGACAGCGGTAGCTAAATGCTCTTGTGCCAGACTGCTGGATAATGGCAGGATGCTATTAATTATTGCTGTGACGAGGAGAAGCTGGAGATGTTGTCATAATCTTGAGTTACCGGAGGACAAATGAAAAATCAGGGCTGATGATGGTGCTAGAGCAGAGGTCTTCAACGTTTTTCAGGCCAAGGACACCCAAACTGATGGAGAGATTAAGTAGGAACCCCCTACCTACTGTATGTGTTATATATTAAACTCAGCCTAGTGCTATGTATAATAAATTAAATATTAAGCTGTAAAAATAATACACTTGTTGAAATATTCATATATACATATATAGATATAGATATAGATATAGCTGCACTGTTAGCTTCTCTTCTGCTAATACTGCTAATACTGAATCTAGGATTTCACCTGGGGACTGAATAGGCTCTCGTCCAATAGCGGGGGAACCTGACGGAGTCAGCGTGTAATATGCGGCCTTGTCACTGGCTCGGCAGCGAAAGGGGCGGAGCCTACTGTGTACAAGAGGCTGAGATTTACATGTCTAGTGTGACGCTCCGTGTGAAACAGTGCGATGCTGGGACAGCTCCTGTATCGCTGATTGAGTGAAGCGCTGACTGAAAGATAATGTCTCCTGCCTCGATTTATCCCTTTACTGAAATATGTTGGGTTCGTGTTAACGTGTATTTAAAGGAATTTAAATTTGTTGGGGAAAATTTTTAAAAAATACATATAAAAAACGTCTAATCAACCAAAGATTTTGTGACCCCCCTGCGGTACCTCCACGGACCTCTTGGGGTTCATAAACCCCCTGTTGAAGACCAATGCAGTAGAGAAACCAGGAATTTGCACCAAAGTGATTATTTTTCATCTTGAAATCCTGGTCCAGAGCGGCCAGATTCTTCATGAACACCTTCATCTGTATCAACAAGGATCTTATCTTGGGGCCGTAACATCACATCCATAAATATTATCCTGCTGTGGCATTAGCTGAGATGTAAGTGGACTGTTGAAGTCACAAGCACAATCACAGTGCCACATTTTCTCATTCGTTCACACATAAATACACACCAGTACAAAACACTGGAAGCAGCTCTGTGTTCAGTGTCTCGCTCAAGGACACTTCACTTCATGTGGACCATGAACCAGGCATCCAACTGCTAACCCCTGATTTCTCGACAACCTGGAGTTTTCAGCTCATTTCACCAAAGCAGTACAATACTGTGGATCTAAATTAAACCAGTTTTGAGGTTCACCAATAAAGTCGACTTCCCAGTCTAGAATGAAGCTTATAGAACACCTAAAAAGCAGTCCTATGGTTTCTAGTGTTATAACTCATGTGCATTGCTTATTTTTTTGCCACCTGGAGGTCAGAGGTTTTCCTCTTATTTACTCTCTGGATCACCGCTTGATTGGCATCGATGCTGAGCGTCCTGCTGTAATGAGGCCAGGTCTGTGAGGCCAGGGGATGTGCTAGCATAAATACGGACAATCAGGACCAACAAAGTCTCCTCCTGTTTTTTTCTCACTATTATATGGACGTCAAAATAGTTTAAACAAAGGAAAACAAATAACTCCACAGGTTGGGATGTTTACAGTGTAAGTGGCATCTAGCCAGCACGGACCTGAGCAAAAATATTTATATCCATGCATCCACCCAGTGTAACTTCTAGCACACGTCAGATATGTCAACGGCAGAATTAATTCATTGCGATGCATGTTCTTTTCTTTTTTCTTTTTTTTTTTTTTTACACATTTTAAGACAAATGACTCAAGATATTCAACGTTTATTTTAGATAGAGTCTCTGCTTTGAACAAAGGTGAACTTCCTTTGCTCTGCCTGCTTGTGGCCAAGGCCGGAGGACGGTGATTTAATGTGGCTGTTGATAACGAAACAAACAGGTTGGCGTGTCTGCTCCGCCTGATCTGGGGTTGAGCGGGCACACGGAGGCAGGCCCCTGCATCTCCTTGTCGCTAAATAAAGATACACTTGATGGATACTTTCAGATAACATAAATCAGGATATCCCATCAGGAGTGACGAAGTGCACCATTGTTTTGGTTCAAGTGGGCAGCCATCCTGACAGACAGTGTACTCTGGACATGGGAGAGGACAGGAGGTTCTCTCTATTGAATCTTGTCCTGATGGGTCATGTCAGAACGGGTTGTTCGTGCTGTCCGTAGTTATGCAATGGATTCTTCTGACAACGCCGTGCATCATGTTACATGTGAGGAAGGGTCGGACGCTTCGCGATGCTCTATTTCTAAAAATGAAATGAATGAAGTGTACACAGAAGGTTTTGTTACGTGACCAACGGATATGATTGTAGGAAAAACTACATGGAGCTGGGAAGTTTTATGCACTGCGTACGTGGAAGTATCTAAGGACATATTCAAATCTACTTCATAGTTTGTGAACTAGTCTCACATTATTTGAGGAATTGGATTTCATTAGTGAATTCACTGGCTGTTGTAGATGATGCATGAATCAAAGACGGTCACAAACGAAAAAAAAGCGTGCACCAAGTTCTCTCGAAAAAACTCTTTATTCGCTGCACGTTGTTTCATCCGAGACCACTCTACCTCCGTCATGCAGATTGCCAGGCATTTCCTCCTCTGAGAGAGGAAATAAAGAGGTGTTTTTGTAAGGAGTAACCTTTAATTTCAGAAGTACTTTCAAAGAGAACGGCTGTAATGTTAATTCCACGCACGTGCGTTTCAAGTGTTTCCCCCATTGTCATAAATTTGTCTAGGCACCCACTACTTCACACAAATCAGAGAGGCTGACGCTGACTATTGTGACTTGATTCCATGTTTTTTATGTTTCTTTATAAATGTCCCACATTTACACATTTCCATGTCAAACATGTTTTTTCCCTCTAATGTTATTAAAATGTTCCCTGCATCAAGGTTAAGTTGCAATCCAAATGCATTACAGGATTGGAAAAACACTTCAAACATTAATCCCTACAAAAATGGAAAAATATTCATCTGGAGGTAACTGCATTATTGGCAAGTTTCTGTATCTGGCGCCCAGAAATCTCGTAGGTGGAATGTTCTGTAGAAATTCATCACAATCTTGAGATCAAGACACAGTCCAATCCAGGCGATGCACAAATAACAAACAACAAAGATTGTAAAAATTGTATTTATTTAATTATTTATTCACTTATTTATAAGTGTTAATTCAGTGGTTTCCTTTATTAAACAGTTTAAATCTGATGAGTGTTGAACGCACCATGGAGAGAAACCATCCGTCTGCATCTGCAACAGTAAGTAAAGCCCATGTTTCAGGTTAATCATACCTGATGCAGAGTCTAAGCTTTTTTCCCCCCTTTTCTGACAGTGTCAGATATTACAGAAACTATGCTGATATGTAAATATGAATATAGCTACAAAACCTAATCTAAATATTGTATTTTGACCAAGAATCCGCGCTACTTCTCTGCTTTTAGTAGCCTCCAGTGAGGAAAAGACATGGCTGGTTTAATCTGCCTTTATCCTCATTGTCAATCGCTTTGATTTTTAAATGATAATCCTCCTTTTAAATTCTGAGTTTAACTTTTTATTTGGGACATCAGAAGTTCTTGGATAAATAGGCCTTGTCATGCTCCTAGTCGTTATAGGCTTCTCTTTTTACATCACTATTGCTCTACTCTTCGCCTTTGATATTTATCTAATTAGCTCTGTATTCATTTATGTATATATAAAATAGCCACAATCTGATCTTTATGCTTTTCTGGATTTTCCGAATGCAAAATTGTTGGTGTGTGGTCTAAATGTTAATGGCAAATCCAGTAGAATGGACCCTTTGAAACAATGTGAACAGAAACCAACGTTGGGTTGTATTTTTACAGGTTGTCGCTAATGTCCTGTCCTCATATTCAGAGTATTAAAGGTCAGCTGATAACTGACGGAAAGAATTCATTACCAGACAAATATTTCAAAAAGTAGGAATCAGTCCGTTGAGCTTGTCAGACTTGGAGAGGGTAAATAAACTGTGGAACAGCCTGTCTAGACTAAACAAGCGCTAGTGCTCAGAGCTGACCCGAAATCAAGTGACCCTCTCAGCAGCAACACAATCTCTCGAGTACTTTTGAAACACAGCACACTGCACGAGAAACAAACAGAAAAGAGTGGAACCATGAAAAGTGCATGACAGTGTGAACAAAGACAGGGCACGGCTTGCTTCCGAAAACAAACAGCAAATATAGCCAGATGGATTTTCCATTGCAGAGTCGTGTTAATGAGAGGAAGCAGGGGAGTGCTTCCCAGGGATTGCATTGTGATACCGTTCACCGTTCCACCTCCAACAGCTTGATCGAGGGAAACCTCCGAGTGCTGGGCTTCATTCCTACCTGCCTTCTCAGTCAGAGATGGTAATCCCCGCTTGGGGTACTTGGAAAACAGACGCTGAGCATCCGCCTTCAGCCCGCTATATGAAAGGATGTCTGATAATGCTCTTAGATATATATATATGACTCAGAAGCCACGGTGCCAAACTTAACATTCAGTTTATGCCAACTTCACTTAATGTTCTTCCTGTTCTCTCCCACAAATTCTTGGAACGTATTAAAAATAAAAACAAGTGCACAGTGCAGTCAGAGGTCACAGATATCTACGCTCTATTGTTGGTAAAAGGTAAACACCTTGAATATTTGAAATGTGGTACTTGAGTCTTTGTTTTGATGCCTTCTCAAGTTTGCGCACCAATCACATTAAGACATAGCCGATACATGTACAGGAGTTACGCTGATGATCATCACCCGCTGACAATGTCAATAAATAGTGGATATGTCTAATGATATACTGTCTGCAGCAACAATAATTAAGTGCATCTGATACATTCACTCTAATGTCTTGTCATCTATTGAGCGGAGTCTCCATGATATATACAAATGGTTTTTACACTGTCCAGGCACAACACTGAAACCACTGACGGGAGAACTAAATAACATAAATCATCTTGTGACAATGTTCTACTGGGAAACCTTTGGACCTGGCATTCCTGTGGATGTTTCTTAGACATGTACCACCCACCTAGACCAGACCAGACACCTCCAACCCATAGCAATGACACTCCGTGATGTTCAGCAGCCATCCTGAGCAGGATGCAACCTGACACAGACACACAAAAACAGTTCAGGAACAACTCAAAAAAACACGAAGAACCTGAATCCTAAATTCACTAGATCCCCACACCAGTGGTTTGTTACCACCAAACAACCCCCAGAAATAAAATTCATCAGCAGACATATAGGACGCCCTCGGGAGGATCACATCCATTCTCTGATGAGTCACAGTTTTGGAGGCACAATGTGACCCTTGTGCATGTTTCATGCTACATGCGTAAGTATTATTATTTTTTAAAAATAAAAAATCCAGACGGGATCTGTAACTGCTTAGATGTCCACTGATCTCTTTGTGTGTCGCTTTCTGTGATTACCTTTGATTCATCCCTAAGAGACCCTAAGTGTGTTCCCTCCTATTGTACACATGGAACTACATCTGTATTTTTTTTCATTTTAAGATAAACATATCTCCATGTGTCTACCCACTGACATTAAAATCCCACAAAATGTCGACATTACTAAGCAGCCAGCTGGTCATTCAAATTCAGATATTAACCCTCTGTCCTGAAGAGGTCTGCATGCAGAATAACCCCTGCCGAGGCTGGCCGACTTTGTTTTGAGGAGCCCACGAGCAGCTCAGACATGAAAAAGCTCCGTGGCTGCGGCCAAGGGGAAGTTCCCTCCTAGTGCATAACGTAAACTTGGCTCCAATAAAAGCATCCGTTGGCACCTTAGTGGACAACAGGAAATCTTTGTTTATTAAAAAACATCCCGTTGTTGGCCTCGGGGTGCGTGACCCTTCTTGTTGTACGATGGCGGCGCGTCATATAGCACTAGTGCTGGAGCCCCATATTTCAAGATCTGTTTATTGAACAAAGCAGCCATATCCTTAAGATAAACAACAGAGGCATAAAGTATGTGTCTATATGTACTGGCTGCATGGATGGTGCGTCAGCCCGTCCTGTCAAAGTGCCTCTTGGTATGTATTGTTTACCACAGCAGTAGACTAAGAGTCTGACACTCCCACGTTCAGTGGTCATAGCACCTACAAATAGAAATTGGCAGAAGAAGGAGCCAGACCATTTTTAAGAGTTGACTCATCTTTATCAACATCCCGGATGCAAACAAATTACATTTTTTTCACCTGTAATACAAAAGAGTATTGAATGACAGAGAATGACGTAATTTGTTTAGTCTGCCCAGTCAATGGGCTTTATTTGTGTTTCCAGCAATAGATCCATTTCATTCACAGTGAGAGTTTAACTCATTTACATTTCCATACACAACATCCTCACACGCAGTACTATGCAAAGGTTTTAAAGTAAAGTGAGGATGCTTTCAAAAGCTCAATTAATACTTTTTTTTATTGTCCATCAGTTAAATTCATATTAAGTGCAATAAAAAGAAAAAAAATCACACCGTTTGCATTTCGAAACAGCACCAGTTCTCGTTCTTGTAGCCTTCTAATCACTCTCTCAGTCTCTTCTGCTGCTTTATGTAATCCTGTTGTGAAGTCATGATTCTGAGTTCATTGCTCTGTGGAGACCCGAACCTATGTTACAGGTCTTCCTCTCACTGAAAACACTTTTTGTGACTCTGGATCAGTGCCGTGCTGCAAAATGAATTTGGGACCGATCAGATGCATCTCTAAAGGTATTTTGTGCTGGATAACAATCAAACCATATAAAGTGCCTGTAACACAGTATTGTACATATGTGCTATGGGATTATATAATCTGTAAATATATACTGAACAACAACCACTGTAAATCTTGCATCCGGAAGCAGATATTCCTGCAAGGACATGGATGAGTAAAAGCCTAAAAAAGACTGAACACGTTACATTTTGAGGATATTTTATATCACTTCTTACTTCTGTAGATGTGTAGGTCAACTTAAAAGTACTATAAATGGTGAGATATTACAATACACTGTTTCACATTTCCATTAAAAACACACCTGCAGAGATGGCGAAAAGTCAGTAGGTCAGGGAGCATGTACATCATGAGCAGTACCTGAGGTCAAGTTTCTTTCTAAGTGTTGCAATATTTGGTACAATCAGTTTTTTGGTCAAGGTGCATGTACATCTCACTAGAATCTTCACAGTGTTTCTGTGACTGCTCTCCTGGCACAAATACAGCTAGTCTTCTCTATGAAGCTTATTTGTGTCTTCCATGTGCTCGGTGGGTTGAGGTGTCGCATTTCTGATACTTGTCCTGGGGTTTCGCCGCGGCCGGTGCTCTGAGAACCAGTTAGTGACGGTCATGGCCAGGCGGAGGAGACCCAGGCTGATGCAGTGCACCTCTGAGGTGATGGGGATGTCGGAAAAGAGGGCGTGGTCCCTGCACATGAGGGTGCTGCTGCATTCAAAGTCTTTGACAATGTTGAGGATCTCCTGTCGCTCCGTTTGCCTCATCATCCCTCGTACATTCAGCAGGGTGGAGACGTGTTTCTTCCTGTGGGGAAGAAGGATACAGAAAGGAAGGAGCACAGACTGATTAAACGGAAATCAGGACTGTCTGGTGCCGTCAAAGGCTGTCATTACTTGGACGAGAAGTCACACTTTGAGTCATACAATCTGTTTCTGGGGAAAGAACACATAAAGGCTAATATTTCACATTCGATTTGTTTCACATCTAAGAAATCATTCAGTAATAACAATTTTTACATAAAATTATAGATTGAACAAAAGCTAAACCAGCACAACTGGTTTTTGTGTACAGCATAGGTCTTCAACAGGGGGTCCGCGGAGGTACTGCAGGGGGGTTTGCAAAATCTTTGGTTGATTAGACATTTTTATATATATATTTTATTTTCCCCCACAATTTACACATGACAAATTTAAATTTCTTTAAATACACATTAACATGAATCCAGTGAAATCCCAGATATCAGCAGATGAGAAGCTAACTGTGTAGCTCGCTCATGTCAGCCAACTCCTGAGACCAGAATGACTTGGTGATTCATTGTCCCTACTACTTTTAGCCGTTTAGATGTCTAAAGTCAAAACTTGAATCCATCAATTATATTCTTTATCTGTCAATACACCAGTTACGTATGTTTATGTCAGGTATGCTCATGTTTACGGCAGTTGCACAGCCCCCCTACTGTTGCACATGTTTGAAATAAGGAAATGAATATTGGAATCTGTGTATTATTTGAATAGCTTAATATTGAATGCAACATGATAATAATAATGTATATTTATAAATAGCACTAAGCCAAGTTTAATACATACAGTAGGTAGTGGGTCCCTACTTAATGTCTCTATCAAGTTGGGGGTCCTTGGCCTGAAAAAAAGACCGCTGGTGTATAGGTTTACAGGTTATAGGTTTATAGGTTTTGTGAAGGCCTGGTTGTGACCAATGTCTGTTTCATTGATTCGTGCTTTGCTTGACAGGTACTGTGCAGATATCAGTGAATATAGAGAAAAGCTCCAGGTTGTCATGTAAAGTCATGTGTAGGCATAATTTAATGGACAAGACTGGTCTCAGGTGAAGTTAAATGAAGCACCCAGAAAACTCAAGGAAGGCCGGCAGCCTTTGATCTCCTAAAATACCAGCAGGGGATGCTGTATTGTAAACAAAAGCAGTTAGTTAGCATGTCTCCAGGCCTGAACTACGGTGTTTTCTCTCCTCTAGCACACCTCTCTCTCTTTGATTCCAAGTGTGGCACCAGTCTGTCTCCTGCAGGGTGGCAGGAACAGGAAGTACTCGGCAGCAGCTTCCTGTCTGCTCCTCAGAGGGTAATGCATCACGCGCGCTCGTAGGTTGCCAACCGTCACTTGAGTCTTAATCGGTGCACAAACACCCCCGCCCCCTGAGTCCACTCTGCCTTATCCATTCTCAAAGCAAGCCTGCGCCGCTCTCCAAAAATAGCAAAGTTAATGTAGATATGCATCCGCACTCCTTTTCCTTGTTTTGATCCATTGTGACAAAAAAATGAAAAACCCATGCATCGTCTCACATTTTCTTACACTGGCTTTGTTCCAAAAACAACACAGCAAATGTGTGGCTGTAAGCATAAAATAATATAGGGCCTTTGGGGGACCAGCGCAGAGAATATCTGTTTTTCTAGATGCTTCCTGGTGGCAACGGTAACGTTAATTTGTGAAATATCCTCACCTTATGTCTGGAAACTCTTTTACCAGGACGGCCACCTCCATCTGGATGGAGGGGGTGTCTTCCAGGAGAATGATGTCAGCTAGGTGGCAGAGGAGGCTGTCCAGCCAGGATGCATTTGATTCCTGAAGCAGAAAGATGAAAAATATGTTAATATTTATTATGGTGTGGACTTGTTGAGTTTTCAAGAAGATGCGTCGCTACTCATCCAAACAACCTCTTCAGTTCTTAGTGACTGGTGTGAAGTTTGGGTTTTAAGTAAGGGTTTTATCTCTGGGTGGTGCACCTGTTGGAACTTAGTTGACCAAGGTCTGTTAACAACCAGACACCCACTTTTAATTAATTAACTTGTTTTGATGATTTTTTTTTTTCTTCCAGTGCTTGGTGCCCTCATGATCTGGTCTGGACAAGGAACTCCAGAGCCAAGGTCTAAATGTGGGAGAAAATTTTTGGGACCAGATAACTTTTTATTTTTTGGATATACAACCATTTGAACGACTAAGAATCTTCACAGACATATTGTTATCGTGCAGCACATATATTACAAATGTGAACTGATCACTGACATTTCAATCAGATAAAGTCTGTGTTGTTGTTTTTTTATCATTGTTCGTCCAAATGGCTTTTTTTATGTGTTAGACAAGAGATAATACGAAGTCCAGTGAACAATCAAACCTTCAGAGGAAACACAAATTAATGCCTCTAAAGGCCAGAGGCCAAACATTTAGATACGCTAAGTGAATAACAAAACTCCTCCTCTGTTTTCTTAGTTCTTGTTTTTCGGACTCAGGAAATAGAAAGCAGAATTCTTTGTCTTGGCATTCACTAAAAATAAAGACGTCTTTTTTAGACAGCCATTAAAAACTCATCTTCCTCCTCCCCCCAAGTTCCCTGTTTCCACAGACACTTAATCCCGCTCCTTTGCAAAAGGGGCCATCAAGGCCATCCCAAAGTCACATCAAAGCCGGCCAGCTGACAGGAACAGGAAGTTCCTTCCTAACACAGCAGCTTCCTGTTGTCAGCCGAGGTGACGGACAGTTGTTTGAACTCTCACACAGAAAGGGGGCAAATGCCACGCTGTCAGGCCCAGTTGTTTTACACCCTCTTCCCCCTTTTGGCAAGTGCTAACGTAAGCCCAGTTCATCCATCTCCATCTCACTGACGGCAGCCTTCTTTCAGAGTTCACTCCTGTATCAACACTGTCTGAGTTATTCCTGACCTAGGAAGTTCCAGGGTCAGGCTCCATTCACCACCGCCAGGCTCTGTACTCCATGCCAGCTCTGCTCTCTATTTTTAAGAATCAGCAGTTCGGGATTATTTAATGCTTGTGGTCCCCGGAAAAGTAGCCATTAGTTCTGTCTGGGAAGTTTTAGACTTCATTCTCCTTCTTTACACACATTAAAGAACACCTACCTTGCTAAGTCAGCTAAATGGAAAGTAAAATGTTTAGTTTTCTGTGAAAACCAGACTCACCAGATCCTTGAAGAGTCCTTTTAGCTGTTTGGCCTCATCTTGAAGACGGAAGGCCATCCTCTTCCTCATCTTGGAGGACGTGCAGATGACCCTTCTCTTCATGATGGCTCGGACATACTCCACCAGGACCCGCCGGTGCACTTCACCCACCAGCGTCTGCCAGTCAAAACATTATGCACTGATTGGCTACATATAACCTTGAAAGCAATTGCAGTGGAGGGTTTAAACATGTTAGCCACCAACTCAGCCAGGTCAGACAGGGCTTTACCTGATATGGTGGAGGGTCCATCCTTCTGAACTTCTTGAAGTGTTGTTTAATGCTGGCCTCTATTGCGTCAAAGGCCTCTGTGTTGTTCAGCCATTTTCTCTTTATCAGCTTGTCAAAGAAAGGCTGAAATGACAATGGACCAAAATTAATATATTCTGCAAACAACCTGTAGTCACTAGATACACTGTTAGATTTTACAAATCTAATATAGTACATCCAGCTACCACCACATCTGCTTGTAAGATTTACAATATAACTTCATTTTTACTGAAATACATTTTTGAACACAGGGGCTTTATGGGGATTTTACAAATATTGCTAATACTGTGTAGGTCTCCCATGTGTCTCCATACAGTTATGACTCATCAGAGAATGGACATGGGCCTTCTGGGGATGTCCAGTGGTGTCTGGTAACATGATGTTGTTAGTGGGGGCCTTTTGATTGAGGTGAAGGGCATCTGTGGATCATCCCACAGATACTTGATCAGTTTGGGACCTAATGAATTTGGAGGCCAGGTTTTTTTTGTGTATGTTTGTGTCAGGCTCCATCCTGCTGCCATCAAGCAGTGTCATTGGTATGGGATGGGGGGTACCTGGTCTGGTCTAGGTGGGTGGTACATGTCTAAGTAACATCCATCCATGAATGCCAGGTCAAAAAATTTCCCAACAGAACACTGAATTATCAAGATGGTCCATGTTATTTAGTTCTCCTGTCACTGGTTTTAATGTAATCTTGCCAGGGTCTTACTCACCCTGATGTGCTCAAACAGTTTCTCTGTCAGCACCCTCACTGACTGGTTGATGATCCTGTCCAGAGAGGTGTTGGCTCTTTGCGCTGACTCCTCGCTGCCTTGTGGGTCACACTGCCTGCAGCGCTCCACAAAGGATCTATGGGTCACACAAGAAATATGAAACTTCACCTTATTCACTTGCATCTTTCCCAAAATTGTTCGGATAAGTAGTGTCATTATTCATTATAATTTAGTAATTATTTAGTATGTAATTCTTTACCTGAGAGGAGGGCAACAGTTAACCAGAGCTATGGTCCTGGAAACGTATCCATCTCCTCTGTCTCCAAATTCTGCCTGAGTCTCATGAAAAATCTCCACCTTCCTCTGGAAACTGGACATATAGAGGATTTATCAGAACCTTCTGAATGCTATAATCTACAACGCCCATTTTAGTTTAGGTCACACTTAACAAAAACTTCAGTGAAAGGTAGTTTTTTGTCTTTCTGAGATGCTCTCACCTGTAGAGAAAGTTAGCCAGTCCAACGAGACTGCAGCGAGCCACTCTTGCTCCTAGAAACTGGTTCACGGATGTTGATCTGTCCAAGTCCACCTTCAGCCTCTGAAAATGTGAAAAAAAAACATGAAATGAGACTGTAACACTCAAGAAGGAGTGTACTAAACCTTTTTCACATGGCTGCAACCTTGTACCTGGATGACTGAGCGGGCCAGGTGCGACTGAAACTCCTCAATGTGCAGAGTCTGGGCCCATCGCCGCTCCTCTTCATCCAGAACCTGGAGCAGCTCTGTTGTCACCTTATCCTGATAGTTACATCATGAAGTTACAACCTGACTGCTGCTGTTTTGATTTTACAAGGAACAGAGTGTCAAAACAATGATTTTCTTACCCTGACAATACTGATGCAGTCTTGTTCTAGCCTGTCCACCGTCTCTTGAGGGAGAATTGAATCCAGTGTGCCATAGTTGATGGGTGTGGTGGTGCCAATGGTTCCTAGAACATCCCTGATTGAAAATATTCAATGATTAATCAAGTAACAGTTGGGTTTGCATGATATATTACTGGAGCATTGAAACATTAAATAAATAGTATGTCGCCACAGACCTGTTGTAGATGTTGTAGAACCAGTCTAGTAGTGAATACACATCCGTGATCTGCAGTGGGCCACTGGTAATGGTCCGAAGACGTTTGGCCACAGCTCGATGATAACTTTCCACATACACTTGGAAAGCAGCAAACTCCTCTGGATATATGGATACAGCATTCCTCCTCGCTGCATCGAGGTCATCTACCATTCGACACCTCAGGCGCTCCAGGTAATAGGCCAGCTGGCCCGCCTGGGTGTCCACTTGATGTGGCAGGCTCCAGTCCGCGGCCTCCGCCACGGCCTGCCTCCACTTCCTCTTCAGTTGTCGGGGACGATGGCTTGACTGGATGAAGGAGAGCTCTCGTTCTGGCTTGGTCTCTTCTCTCAGGACCCAGGCAGCATCCGCATGCTCCTCTTGTTGAATCACCAGCACCACCAGACCAAGGTTGGGCCCAGCGCTGGGCTGGCGGAGGGACTCCCGTACTACATCCCACATTTCCTTTTGCAGCGCTTCATATAGAAGCTCTACGTCTTTTGCCTTTCTGCGGCTTGAATCCAGTGTTGCATTGGACTCATCCAGAGATGAGGATGACGAAGGGATCATGCTAGATAGGGGGCTGGGACTTTGGACAGGTGTCAGAGTGGGAGACGTTGCAACTGGCAGGAGAGACAGGAGCTCACACTCTCGCTCCAGCTCCTGAATGTGTGTGTCAGCCAGGAGAAGGTCCCTGTGGTTGACCAACTGCAGAATCTCGAGAACTGTGGGGAACCAAAAGAGAAATGGAGCAATCAGGCAAACTTGGCAACTTGTCTGCTTTATTGGCTATAGAGTAACAGTACATTTGCCTGTGTGACAAAACTGGGCTATTTGCTGCTCATTCTGAGCTCCTCCCTGTGGAGTCTGCGACACAGTAGCTTGGTTGAACTTCTATCAGGAGGAATCTAGGGTGGCAGGAAACGCAGTCATTTCCTGATTTCACAGCCTGCTGCTGAGTGAACCCAGTGACTCAGGCATCTGGGGACTTCTTGGCCTGATCAGGTAGCTGTCTGGGATCAAGAGGAATCTTGCAAAAACTTGACCAGGAAGAGCAAAGTTCTCCAAAGTAAAGGAGTCAGCTCACCAAAGTCCTCAGTGTCATTTGATAAGCACACAGCTTTCCACTTGATGTTTCCATCATAATTACCTGAGAGGGGTTCTCTGGTTTTGACCACCGGGTCATCCTCCACCGTTTCCTCTTCAGCCTCTTGGGACGCCTTGTCTGACATGGATTCTCTCTTCAGCTTGCCCAGGCTGATCTTGAGGAAGGAGGGTCGCCTGGAAGTCTCTGCCTCACTTTCTGCCACGAGATCCCCACAGGGCAGGCTTTCTCTGCGTTCCTCCTTACGTCGACCCGTGAACCTGCAGTATCCACAGCAGGAGCAAAGAACATTAATGATGGAAAGGTCTTTCAGTCAAACACACTTGGCGGCATGGAGTTTGTATTGTGCTGTACCGAATACCTAGGAGCAGCTATGTTTGGTATGCCACACATTCACACATCTGCTAAACTGTGGTGCTTTAGACCTTGGCTATCCCAGTTAAAAATAGTTCCATTCACTGAGCACATCAAGTACACAACATGTCACTGAAAAACAAAGAGGTTCCTTCAATCAACAAGTTGCTATAGCATATTACATAACCCTTCAGGAAACAACCGCACTATATGTTGTTCTATTACTGACCAGAAAAGGTAACACAGGATTTCCATCTCCCCTGGGACTCAGGGCTTTGTCAGTCTCAACTGACGGAAATTTTTTTCCAATTTCTTTATTTTGCTTCACTGGGTGGACTGTAGAAATGAATGGTGCGCGTACAGAGCGTAGCTGAGCCCATTATAAAGGGGTTTTGTTTTAGTTTGTTTGTAGGAATATTGTTTTATAAAGTTCTAAAAGGCATTTTTCTTCTGTTTTAATTTCAGAAAATCACCCTATTTACACATTATATATTTTACCTTTACTATTCAAGTTCTGTTTTTGGCAATTACGCACCCTACAGCAATGTCAGACATAAAGACAACGGCTAAACTCAATCAAGATCACACTGTTCCTCCTTCTTTCCCTCCCATCCCTCCTCACCGGAGCAGTGTCATAATTCCCTCCGAGCCCCTGCGTAGTCCTTTCTTTTTCTCCTTCTCGGTTGGAAGCGTATTTGAGTCTCCAGGGCTGAAGTGGGGAGAGTTGTTACTCCATACATTGCGTCCTGATATGCGCAGCCCTTTCCCTAGTTTTCCGAGGGTTTTGAGTGGCGACACCCCACAGATCCTCTCCAGTGTCCCCCTGAGCGGCTTCCCTTTGGGGTTCCCCGCCCCGTGCCTCTCTGCGTTCACCTCGTTTTCCTCCTCTTCCCCGTCACGGGACGACCTGAGGTTACCCCTGACCTCACCCATGATGAGGCCCATGTCACCTCCGTTCCTTTCATCCTCGTCCAGGTCCACATCCTCAAAGGGGTTCAGGTTCTTGTTCAGATCTTTTAGGTCATTCAGCTCCTTCAGGTCGTTGAGATCATTCAAGTCCTTCATGTCCAGGTCCAGCCGGGGCAGAATCAGTTCTCCATTCACTCTGGGGAATTCGTGGCAGCTCTTGGATCTTCCAGGGAGCTTCTTTAGGATAGGCATGGTTGCAGATGATACTTTCACAAACTGCAGAGAGACGACAATGTGTAAGATGTTGTCAGAATGTTCAACCACACAACCGCTGTGAAAAGGTAAAATATGAGCAGCTTGTTAAATCAGTCTTTTTGTTCATTCATTTTTTGACTTTTACTAAAACTAATAAATAATAAAATCATAAAACACACAATATGGATACCACAGAGAACAAGCAACCATAATGTATCTTCAATAAAAGGCAGAAAGTTTAACTTCTGAAAATTTGAAAGCTGTCTTTTCCGGTGGTCTGTCAACCATCTGACAGTTTATATAACAGAATTCAAAAACATCCTTTCACATAATGGTTATGTAATGGCTTTGACTACACACATAGGAAATATGCATTCAAAATATTGTTGAATTAACATGTGTTACGCTGCAAACTTGTATAAGCATTTTTGATATGGAGAGAAACAGACCTGAAGTCTATTAAACATAATCTGCTCATAAGTGGCAGGAGTGCTATAGAAAGCTAATTATTCACCTTAAATAGGACTTTTTTTATATATAGAATATGCTGTTTCACTAAATTATTTTATTTCTTTACCAGATAATCTGGTTCTACAAGTCCAAGAATAAAGTGTACTGATTTTGTAACAGACATGGATCAGAAGTTTATCTCCTCTAAAATAATTTAACGCCATGATGCAGAAAACTCTCTGAACTGTCAGCCTACCTTATAAATTAAGTGATGTATCAAAATCCATCTTTTGTCATCACAAAGGTGCCAAACACTTTCTTGGAACCTGACATCCCTGCCTGTTGTTTTTTAAAGTATCAGGAGGACTTCAGAAAGTAGTCCTCAGTTCTTCACCAACAACACGCTCTGTTCTGATTTTTGTCAGGTCTGTCCTGAACTAATGCACACATGCCCACATCTTTTACAGGAACAGTTAATACAAGGTATAAGTCTAAATAGTACTGTATTTCTGTCACAGCTAATTTGTGGTTGCATTCTGAATAAGTCAAATCGAGTGTCCTCTGAAAGACAACGGGCTGATGGCTGCTCCCACAGTCTTTTAATTGTGAAAGTATCTCAGCAAAGAAACACTATCCAGGGAACACAAAGAGGGAATCTTAAACTAAAGCCTGCAAACCTCCTGTTGACTTAAAATATACCTTATTATATACAGCTCACATCCATTGGCTCCATTCACATCTTACATTTACACTTACATCACATTATTTACACTGGAGATAGAAGAGAATCATTTCAGTATGAAAGGGAAGAAGACATTGCACAATCCGTGTAAGACAGATTTTTTTCTCACTTAAAACTGGCACTGTATACTTTTACCTACTGTTTTTAATTTTAAACATAATATGCCCAATATCTAAAACTAAGATCTAAAAGGTTACAGATGTGGAAACACTGTAAAGTATATAGCCAGTTTGTCCTCTCCTGTTTTTATCTGATCAGCATCACTTTTGCTTTGCTTTATTTAACCTGTCCACTTGGAACAGGGGCAAGCACTTGGAAGACAGTGAGAATAAGTTTTTGATAACTACTTGGTAAAGGTTTCACTCACCGGGTTTATCTGGAAATTGTGTTACAATCATGGAGACAAGTAATTACTTGGAATTTCAACAAGTGAGTCGCCAAATTGAGGTAGAAATATATCAATCATGAATATATATAATGTGAAAGCATAATTACCTTTACACAAAGCCACAGGCGTCACTAATAACTGAGACACTTCCTTTGGGCTATGTGTGATGTGTTACATTTGAAAAGACATCAATAAAAAAGTTATTTTTACATGCCCTCCATTCATTTCTTTTCTTTTTCCTGCTTAAGAACTTATGGACTGAAATCAGAACATGTTAATGTCAGATATAAAATAAGTAAAATAAGAAAATTGTTTGATTTTAATGTGACAAATTCCAAGATGGAAAACTCAACTGAACAGTTTATGAATATTGTCAAATGAACTATTTCAGTTGTGTTTGACTCAAACCCCCACATTCATGAAAAGTATAGAAGAGTATAGAAGTGGCAACTGTCCAAACACAACTACTTCTACAGTAAAACAATAATTTGAACAGAGTTATCATATATATCACCAGAGTAACAGCCGCCTTGAATGAACAAAGAGCAATCTCTCGAGCAATAATCGAAGCATCAGTGAGACCAGAGACTGAGACTTACCTGATGACAATGCCTTGCTGTGTTTCAGTACAGTGTCATCCTGGAGTGCGCTGGTGGTGTGAGCTGCCAAGCTGTTGAGTGGAATGTGTGCATGTGCATGTGTGTAAGCCACTGATGAGTGTGAGAGCGTGTCCAAAAGTACTTGGTGACTCAAGAGAGCAATGTGGCTGCCTGTGGTTTCCTGACGGGCTCTATTGTGGTGGAAGGTGATATGTTTTCCTGAGGAAAAGCCCGTCCCGTCCTTTCTCCCCCTCCTACACCGCAGACCCTCCGCCCCACCCTTGGGACCCTTCTAATTACGCTAATTGCATTAACCGTACAGAACACAGAACATTCCCCTGTAGTGTGCAAGTTTTCATCAGCGCCATCCTCTTTTGGCTTCTGTGTGACTGATCTCTGAAGAGAATAGAAAGTGAACCGTACGTGGTGCCAGTAGCCTTGAGTAGAAATTCCATTCTTACAACCGACAGCAGTTGTGTTTTTCCACAGCGGAAGACTTTAACTGGAATGATCTGAGCTGTAATGACAGTCGGCACTGGTGCTGCTATATTGTCTTTGCTTTACTGCAGATCGTCAAGGTCAGCGTAGCCATGGCAGCCTCTGCTGCCACACAGCAAGCAGAGCAGCGGAACAAAACAACCGGAGGGTATACGGCACGTGAGGAACGTGCGCGTGGATGCCTTGGAGTTGGATTGTGCAATTTTAGAGTAGAGCAAGCAGAGTAACGCTGCGCTTTTAAACAGCCCCTGGTTAAACTTGTTCCAAAGATTCTTGTACTGTAGTCCCACCCTGCCACCTAGTGTGCAGAGCGATGAAGGACAAGAGGTGGGGTTCTGTCTCGAGTGCGCCTTAGACGTGTTCCACTCTGCCACCATGTGCTTTGTTATCCCTCTATCCACAGCTCTACCCTGGATGTCACGCAGCCAAACCTGTCGTACAACATGACACTCACGCTACATCTTTCGGTTTCCCTTTTTAGTTTCTTCTGTCACGCTAGATGCATGGTCGGCTGTCGCAGTCAGTGCCACGTGTACAGTAATTCTCATGCTAGTAAAGCAGCACTGTTTTCAAACTTTGTCAAAGAGAAAAACAGATACAGGAATAGAGACATTTTGATTATAATATGGAAAGGAGTTGAAGAAACAGTCAGGCTAACTACACAAGACGTTTCTGTTCTAGTGAGGTCAAAATACAGTTTAGGTGAAAGCTTGTCACAGAAAAAGGTCATAAAAAGATAATCTGTCTTCTTCGCTCTTTGCAATAATAAAATAATAACACGTTAAGACTTGGGTTTTGAAAAAACGCTTCATCTTTTAGTTTGCATTTCCCTCTCCTTTTTTGGTCAAGAGTCATTATGATCATAATTCTACTTTTTTTTTTTTTTTTTTGCATTTGACATACTTCACAAATATTTACCCACTACATCCTGACGACAGAAAAGGTCAACACTAACATTAAAAGGTGTAACTTCAAAACATTTATATAACTGTATAACTGTAAGTGAATTTTCTTAAGAATCCTGGAAATGTGTTTCATAGATAAGCAACTCCTTTTCCTTTGACAGTGATGCTAGAAAAGTTAACTGAGTCACTTTTACATTTATTACTTTCTGTATTAAATATAAAAATGTATATTAAGTACAGTTTGTTGGTATAGTAACGCACCCTCAGATTCAGGTCGACCAACCAGTGGAAAATGGGGCAAAACACAACAGACGAATGGATTAAAAAAATATATATTTTAATGTTAAATCACACATGTTTAATGTTAATGTTAAAAGTAAGGGGTTAGACTGCATGGCTGGGTGTTCGTCTTTTCCTCTGGGGTGGGGGGCAAAGCCAAAAGTCGCACTCCCCGGAGCTGCCGGGCTGAGGTGGGTCGGCTGCGCTCATCGACAACATCACGCTGCGGTTCATGGTGTTCTGCCAAAACCTGGACCCAGAAATCTCAATAGGTGAAGCTGTCAGGGAAACCAGATGTAGCCACGGCACCCACACTGCACAAATTATAAACACTGTCTGAACAACACAAAAATAGCAACGCAATATAAAACAGCTTGGTGTGAAGTAGAACTAAGTCAACCAACAAATGAAACCGTTTTTAGATATTATTTTATTAGCAATTTCTTTGACTTCTTTGACAAAAACAAAATTTAGTAAATGCGATGACATGACTGAAAATGTAGTAACAACACAACTAGGGAACAGATGGGATGAATGAGAGTAAATTATCATTGAAATCATTATGTTTAAGTAACGGCACAGGATTATTTCCAGAGTTAGAGCACACTCTATATCGGATATCTGTCCAACGATGACAATAAAGAACCATCATAATTTTAACACACATGTTAAATAAGTTGTACAGGTACGTGCATCTGATCTAAGAGTGTTATCTAAAACTGTGCATGTGCTCAGTGGAGGGTGGCCCACTGTAACTGTGACCCAGTTCAGGTTATCGCATCGATAGTTTCAACATAAAATGCTGTTGACCCCACTCTTCTTTATATACAGGAATTGATTAGTGCCAGAAACGGCCGTGGCAAACTACCAGTACAAAAAGCACTGAAGCGACAAAAGGTTTCCAGTCAAATAAAAACGAGAGTCACGAGGTTTGTTGCTGCACATAAATGCATCCTGGTATTTTTGTGTATTTTTGTGAGTTGAGATATATATTGTTTTAGATTTTGAATATGACGACGACTGAATGAAGCCCCTACCATTTCATTAGTTTTAGACGAGATCATTTTTTCTTTATTTGATGCGTTAGGCATGGTGAATTATCTCTCCACAATGACCCAAAAAGCTGTTTACAGGGCAGAGCATTTTGTCACTAACCCCTTTTCACCATTAACACGTTGCACTCATCAGCCACAGCATTAACACCACCTGTCTAATGAGTTCACGATATTTGCCTGCCATGCAGATTAGGCCTTCTGCGGGTGTCTTATAGTGTCTGGCACCAGGACGTTGGAGCGCAGACTTTGGGAGTTGTGGCTTGTTTCAGAAGATCCCACAGATACATAATCAGTTTGGGGTATGGGGAGTTTGGAAGCCCAGTCAACATTTAGTAGCTGAGCAGTTGTTCTAGTGTGGAAAGCCTCATTTTCCTGCTGGGGATGGCTGCTGCGATTAAGGAGTGTCGTTGCTATGGGGTGGTGGTGCCAAAAACATCTACATGAACACCAGGACCAGATTACTCAGCACAGCATTGCCTTTCTCGTCTTTCTCTGATCTGTACAGAAACTGCGGCGTTGTGGTTTAATGGTGGGCTACATGCTCAGATAGGAGCAGTTCAGTGCCCATGCAAGTCTGTCAGACAACCAGTTGAGAATCCAGATTTATTAGAGAGCCTTATATGTACTTCTGTATTTCTCTGAGCATATTTTCAGTATTGTTTTGGCAGAAACATTTTGTGCCATCTCAATGTTTCCTGCTTTCTGCCAGCAGCTTAACATTGAACATATATGAGAATGGTTTTACAGTATTTTTTAATTCTTCATTGATCATTGCCTTGCATAGTCCAACATAAGTGACAATTCATGTTCACGACAAACAGTTTGTGTATGAGTTTAGAGGATTGGGCTCATCAGAGGCTCTGGTTTTGGCCTTTGGTTTGCTGGAAGTGCTGGTGGTGCGGGGGGTTGTTGAAGTGGTAGGGCTCATGGCGATAGTGGCTGTGGCAGACGACCGGATGCTCGATGCCTTCGCTCTGCAGCTCCTCCTGCTTGTGGACTCCCTCCAGCTTTGCCACCAGCTCTCTGATGAAGGCCTGGGGATGAGCAAGCAAGTAATCAGTGTCACTGATTCACAAGGTTCAGTACATTAAAGGATAACTCTTAACTGTTAGATTTTTTTTAACAAATGACAGGAAGTCAAACAAATCAAAAGAGTATTGGTTTGTGAGACAATGCCTCCAAAGAAGAAAAATCAAAAAGGGGTTAAATAGGTTGTTGGTTTTGCTCTTCTGTGGGATACACTGGCAAGAATAAAAGGACTGAATATTACCTGGCTTATCCTTTAACCTTGGTTAGTGATATATTTAAATATCACCATTATTATTCCTTTACGCCCAAATGAACATACTCAACTTATTTTTCTTTATTTTATTTTTATTTTTTTCGTCCGGCTAAACCAAACACTTGTCTGAGATTAGAGCTATTTTTGGGGACCGACCTTCGCTGTCTCACACTGAGAAATATTCTTATTTCTCAGTGGTTTCTGGAAGTATTTAGAGTCACTGTTACAGAAACAAACAATTATAGTCATGGTACTGAATTTGGGACCTTCCGTTAAGTTCAGTTTCCTGTTTAATTTGTTTTTCTTTTTCCATTTGATTGCCCTTTCCAACGCTGTGATTAGATCTCTCCTCATTATCATGGATATATATATATATATAGTCCTGTCTCGCCTTTTGTCCCTTGTCTGTTCGTCTGTGTTCTGTGATTTCCTGTGACCTTGCTGTTCTCTGCTCGTGTCTCCTGCATTTTATGTGACTTGAATGTTCTTTAAGGATTCTTCATTGTTTTGATTTCTCCTTTTGGGTGACGTCTTTTGTTGGGCTCTTATAACTGTAGTGTCTTTGGCTATATGTCAGTGAGTTTTATTTAGTTTTAGTTAGTTTCATTTCATTTTTTTTTTTTTTATTATCATCATTTTCCGTTCTTTCCTCCTACTCCTGTGTCTGGCATGTGGGTCCTCCCCTTCTCCCTGCTAGGCATCGTGGCAATTGTCCGCATAAGCCCTCTACCATTTCTCTTCCAAGTCCAAGCAAACAGTCCTTATCAGAACATTCAAAACAAACCTCGGTCATTATGGAGAAAAAAAGTATCTAGTTTTTTTTCCAGCCATTCTTGTTTGTGTGTTGTCTGTGTTCCATGTGTCCATAGATGGAAGAATGCTTTGAAGAGCAGTGGTGTCCCGGGAGGATGACCTCAAGGTCCTCATGGTGGAAGTTTCTATTTATTTCTACAGTTTTATGTGGTGGTGGTGGTGTGAGTGCACTCCTCATAATTTACAAAGTCAGTTTGCTAAGATACCAAAAAAAAACAAGTCAGTATGTGATAAGGATGTTTTACTTTGGTCCATTTGTGCATTTATATACAAACCTATACAACATTCTTAGAAACCTGTTCAGTCACACATGTAGCCACGTGTGCATTTAAACAGGTTATGCTTGCTGTAATTACTCCACCTGCTCTGACAATTAAGAAGAGCTCCGCCTGCGTGACCTCTTCATTTGACCAACCACTTAAATCTCTTGTGAACTTAAGACACACTTTGGAATAAATTCAGAACAAAGCCAGGGCTGTGGACTACACCGTCACAGGAAAGGTGTTGTTTCTTGTGGGCTTGATTCTTTTGAGACAAGCTTAAAAAATGTGATGCTTCTCTTTAACTGGCGCTTCCACGTCGGAGTCTAATGAATTAAGCATGAGCTATGAGAGCAGCAGCTACACTGACCCTCCCTGCTTGTTTGCCTGTGTTTGCATTTATGGCCACTGCGAGGCCAACATGCCAGTCCAGAAAGACTCATTGTTTCAGCACTGAGCTTGAAGGAATAAGACGAGAGTGCACAGAAAGCCATTGTTGAGGCGAGCAGATGGGCTGCGGGATGAAAAGGCCGGCGCTTCAGCTCCAGTTGAACTAAGGTATACATTTGCATATGCAACAAAGCGATCACTGCAATGAATCAGCTGATTGGGGAGACGAGACATACCTCTGTACTGTTACTGCACTTTTGAAGAAGCTCCTGTTAAAAAAAAAATAAATAAAGAGGGGTAAGAAACCGGCGACATGATCCCAGGTTTCTCTCCTACAACTCTGCATTTGTCAATCAAAACGTTCAGGAATATGACACGTCACGTCACCTGTAACTTCTTGACTCGCTCGTTGTCATTCGGGAGGTCGATCAGATCATCAATGTTCACCTCCTCTGGCATGTCACTCTCCTGAAGTCGACACACAGAGACGAGCAGTGAGAAAAACACGCACTCGTGTGGTTTTAATGAGTTACTGGAAAATACTCAGTCATGTTCAACATGCCTTCATTATCTGGTTTAACCTCTAAATTCTTCCCTTTGGCTCAAACTATTAACTCACTCGTTTCCTAAATAGTCCCAGTGATTCCCATTTAAACGGTTGTAATTACAGTAAAAAAAAAAAAAAAAAAACGTATTTGAACCCGCAGAAGTATTTTACTGAAAATTGCTTTCATTGTATATCATATGTCCTAACATACTCATAGTAGCCTATTGTCTGAAACATTTTCAAGTTAACTTCTTTATATTTACTGTTGTTATATAAGCGAAACTAACAACAAAATCAAATCAAAGTGTCATTACACAAGAATCCACCAGATAATGGATAATGGCAATAATAAAAATGTCAATCATGAGGTGACCCCAGATGAAAAGTGAGAGGACCACCACATTCTGTGGGATTATTTCTGCGCGGACTGTGAACGTCCCTACATTCTTGACTATAATTGGTGAGAAAGGTCAGTCTGGCCCGGTGTGGTGGGCCGGCATCCAAATGTCTTCAACTTGGCTACATTTACTGCACATATTACAGCTAAAATTACAAGTTCAGTGACCATCGGTTGCTCATTTATGCTGCGGGGGCTAAACAGTTACAATGTTCACATAATGCTGAACAGTGGCTGTTGTGTCTGAACAAACAACCATTGTTCAGGCTGAGTGGAGGGACAGTCCACCCACACATCCACATACCACTGACCTATGTGATTAGGACCATGACACACTGAGGACTGCAATTCTATAGCTCACCGGCTCCATATTTATACACTAGACACGTCCTTCTCATGTATAAAACTTGAGCTTTGTGTGTTACACGACTTGATGTAACATAATGATAGTCACAGAATTACTACAGAATGAGTCATTATTGACGTAATCATCTGAATCTCTATCTTATAATCAAAAAACTAAACTTTCGCAACGTAAATCCTGCACTTTGTCACAGAAAAATGCACCCCTATGCCTGCATCTCCTCCTAACCTCCTTACAGCTGCCTCAGCAGCCAGATGTACAGCGCTTAACCCCTCAGGGGACCCGCAACAGCATTCTCCCTCCTCAACCCCTCTTCCTTTTCTCATCACTCACCCTTCTCTCAGTTCCACACTGCCCATGTAAGGCAGAAAGCCCAAAGACAGATAGAGATCTGTGAGAAGGGGACAGCAGGGGACCTCGCATTTACATGATGATTGGCCTTGTAAGGACAAACAAGGCTGACCCACCTCTCCACTTAGCTAAACACCTCATGGGTCAGTGGAGGTCGGGGAGATGAGCCTCAGCGACTTGATATCACATTCTTAGCAACATCTAATATTTTTCTGTTCAAATATCACCAAATATCTTTTTTGTAGCTAATTCAGTTTACTTCACCTCTTTATAAAGTGTAAGAATAAATAGAAGTTTTTTAAATTATTTGAATAGACACCTAGATTATTACAGGACGCAGCATTTCAAAAAAGCAGATGAGTCTTTTCTGATCCTGGGACACATCCACCCACCTGACCCGAGTAGAGCCGGTCCAGGCTGTCGTCGATCCACTTCTCTACGTCGAGCCGCCTCTGCAGCTCTTTCCTGTTGTACTTCACCGTCACCCGGGCATGTCTCTTCGGTATGTTGAACACGGGCTCCCGAAGAGACCCAAAGGCTGATGAATGGACCGCGTCGCCGTCTTCAAGCTGCCCCTGGGTCCGATCGGCTGCCATGTCTGCTGGGGAGTGAAGTGGACGGACTGGTTCTTCGTCAGACGCGCAAGGAGGAGAGAGGAGAGCTGGGAGGCGACGGAGCAGACGGCTGCACAGATTGCCTTTTTTTTTTTTTTTTTCCTCTCCTGGGATGTTTATTTACATGGTATCTAAATACTGCCAAATTATTTACATGTCTGCCAGTACACCATCCCTTTTTTTAAATTTATTTTTGTAGCCCCTTGCTTTTATTGCCTATTGCCTTTCTGACACGAATATCAGTCCTGGGCAGAAAAACTTTAAGTTGCGTCTGTCAAAGTTCATAGAGTCTAAACACAGCTAAAATTATTTATTGTCTCAGTGTTTTTTTTTTTTTTAAAGTAAATATTCAGAATATCATTAGGGTCTTGCTTCCCCATATATAAGAATTTGGAGCTTTTCTTTTTTAAAATTTTTATTATATGCACCAATCAGGCATAACATTATGAACACCTGCCCAACTTCTATGGGTTGAGGGGAGGGACCTCTGTGGATCCTCCCACAGACTCTTTATCAGTTTAGAATCTAGTGAATTAAGATGTTTTTGTACCCGTATCAGGCTGCATCCTGCTGTGGTTGGCTGCTGCCATCTAGGAGTGTCATTGCTAGTGGGTCAGGGTTTCTGGTCTGGTCTAGGTGGGTGGTACGCGTCTAAGTAACAGCCACATGAATGCCAGGTCCAAAAGTTTCCCAGCTAAATGTTGTATTGTCACAGGATCATCAGCGTATATGACTGTGACAGAAAATCTAAAAAATGTTTGGCGGATGAATCATGATATAAAAATCGTTATTTTCTGTCTTTTCTTTTCAGTCGTCCGCATCATTAAACGTCAGCGGACCGTGCAATATGTGACACTTAAAAGCTTAAAGGAACAGAAGTGAATCCAGAATTGCGTCGAAGCAGATACTTTATTTCACATCACAACCACAACATGAGGAACTTAAATAATAGGAATGGAAACGTGTAACACAACACAAACTTTGGCATGAACATAAAATGGCACGTAAAAAAGAGCAATGTGATCAGTAGTACATATACATATATATGTATACAGTAATGGCCATAAAGCACATGTTTTCTCATATCCCTGCACATTATATCTTTGGGATATTTAACACAGCCCTTCAAACGTCCAGATACAACAACATCAAGCGTCGGTCTTCATTCGGCATCATATAAATATATCTCTACATCTGTGACAATCAAAGTGAGGCGATAAACACAGGTTTTCAAATAAATAAATAATATAAAGAATAAAAATGATGGTACGCACAACAAGGAAATAATGGCAAAAGGAAGATTGAAAAGCAAAACAAAATTCTGTGTTTAAAAAAAAAAAAAAAGAGGGAGAAACAAAGTGAACTTATTAAAGACAACAACCCAGTAATAACGTGTTTTTGGGCAGGTTTTCCGAAGGTGGCCAGAGTATTGTGTCTTGGTGCATTTGGTTGGTGTTGTAGGTCCGATGAACACTGGATCATTATTTGTCTCTTTGGGTCTTAAAAATGGAAGAGCTTTGCCCCATATACAGTACTCTATTCTCAATAATCTTTGTAAATCATCTTCATCAGAATTGTTCATTTGTCAGAATTTTGCTTTTTACATTGACATTTACATTTTTAAACGGTTTTCAGCGTGAGCGTGGTTTCCAACTCATGGATTTGCTCCTGTTTTCACTGTGCATGAAGACAGAGGAGCAACAAGTGCTAGTATATATATTTTCCCCTGTTTGAACAGCCTTGTTTCGTCCCGGTTTCATCTCAGGCCAGCTCCAGAGCCCAGGCCGGCCTCGTCCCTCCACATGAAATCCTGACGTTCCCCTCTGACCAGGCTGCTCTCCACCGGGTTGTGTCTGTACCCGGATCTGCCATCGGGGCAGAGGGAGAGGCTGAGGCGCGCTGTGCTGTTGCTGATCTTGAACAGGCCGTTCGGAACGAGGAAGGAGTCTCTCTCATTTCCCCCCAGGTTGTTGACCGTGTCCAGGTCGTTATAAACTGCAACGTCGCTCAGCTGTTTCCTCCCCTGCAGCCTCCTCCTCCTCCTCCTCAGGAAGAGGATGCCAGCCACCAAAACCAGCACCAGGATGGCCAGCATGCAGGAGACGGTGAGGGTGGTGGAGGAGGGCTGAGAGGTTTGGCGCAAAGCGGGCTTGAAACTGGGCTGAAGAGTGAACTCACAGCTGGGACCCATGAAGCCCTTTGGACACTGACATACCGGCCCAGTAAAGTGGGTGAAGCAAGTGCCACCGTTCTGACACGGGCGGGCGCCGCAGGCATCTGAACGCACACTGCAGTTCTTGCCAGTGTAGCCCAAGGTGCAGGAGCAGGTGTAGTCATTCACACCGTCTTGGCAGGTTCCTGCGTTTTGGCAGGGACTCGAGGCGCAGTCGTCAACGTTGACCTGGCAGTTGGCACCCGTGAAGCCTGCCTGACAACGACACAAGATGCTCTGGCCGAGGTCCAAACATTCACCACCTGTGGAAGAGAGAAACACTCTGTTTAGCATCCAATAAACCAGGGGTGGCCAGCCGTTTAAAGAAAGGGTGTTAATTGGATTATATTCGTTGGACGTGCATCCGTGCAAGAGTGCTGACAAAAACACCTAGCCAGTGAAGTCAAGGAACTGTAGGTTCGTTTTTCAACCACAAGATGTCGCCAGAGGAGAGGCCTCGCCGGAGCACTCACCGTTCAGACAGGGCCTGTTACTGCAGCGGTCCAGCTTCTTCTCGCAGTTGGAGCCGGTGTAACTGGGAGGGCAGCGGCAGGTGTAGCCCCCGGTCATCGTCTCCACACAGGTGCCGCCGTTGAAGCAGGGACCATCTGCGCATGTCATGGCGATGATCTCGCAGTTCTTCCCGTAGAAACCTTGTGGGCAGGTGCATGAGTAGTCATTCTCCAAGTCCTGTGGAGGGGAGACAAAAACGTCCTGTTAAAGAAGGCAGATCTATATAACAGTTCATGCTATGTAAATTGTAGACATATTAGGCCTCCAACTGTAGAGTTTTGCACTGCTGTGTTCGCATTATAAGACAGAAACCCTGATTTTGCTTCTACAACATTTTTTTTAGCAGTACAGCTCAACACACTGGGTCTATCATCATGGGAATTAACTGTAAATGGTTTGTGATTATATTCTTAGTGTATTTGTCTCAACACAATTTATAGTCACACTTCACAATGTGCTGGTGTATCTTTTATCTTTCAATTTATTTATTTATTTTTTCTCACTTACTCATCTAGGCATCTGTTCTAGTACAGCTGTGTTATCAGAATTTCCATGCATGGAACCGAATTAACCCTATCTTCTTTCTCTGTTATTATGCTGCAATAATATACATTTACAATATTTTGTTTTTTAAAAAGACTTAATATATTTGTATTCTTACATTGCAGCTGCCTCCATTCTTGCAAGGATTGCTGTCGCACTCATTGGTTTCCAACTCGCAGTTGGTGCCTCCAAAGCCAGGCCGGCAGGTGCAGGTGTAGCTGCCCTGTCCCGTGTTGGTGCAGGTCGCTCCATTGGCGCAGGGCTTGTGGTTGGTGCAGTAGTTCAGGTCCTGGTCACAGAAGAGGCCCCCCCAACCCTCCTGGCAGTTGCACTGCCACGGCTGGCTGCACGTCCCGTGGAGGCAGCCTGGGTAGCGGACGCATTCATTGCAAGAGGGGCCCTGCCAGCCCATGCGGCATGTACAGCCCCCTGGGGCCTCGCAGTAGCCATGCTTCTCGCTGCAGTCCGCCGAGCAGATGGCTGAGGAGGGAAGGGGAGGGAGGGTGTGTGATTACAATGGGCACGCCTTCTCATGCATCACACACACACACACAAAACACACACACACACAAGACCCCTTGTCTGACCCCAGCCCTATTCTAGACTTCACTGTTGGTTAAGTATTAAGCCAAGCAGCTGGTAGGCACACTGCCGAAGAAAAATGCTTTCTTTTATCTCCTCCCCATCACGCACACACACAGACCCACACACACACACTCACAAAACAGATCACCTTGAAAAATGTGACTGTCTAACAGGGGCCACGGCTCTTTTTTCTTTTTGTAACAGAACAAAAGGCAGATGGAGCACGAAACAAAGACTAAAAATGAATACGCTGCGGGACATCGATCAGATAAAAGATTCTCTGTATGCTCTGAAATGATTCCAGAGTGTGACTGTGTACTACATCAAACATCAGCCGTAGCCCTGAGTAATAACGTAAAAACTTTTTGTCACTGCCTTTATCAAACTTGAGCCAGATGTTTCAGTTCATACAAATGAGGGTTTTCTTGCAAGTATTGTGTCATTTAATGTTTTAATGTTTGTAATTTTGCTTCAAGTTTGAATTACTTTAATATGACCACATTCTAAATTAATCAAATCTGCCGTTATGTGATGCTTTGTAATAATTTTTTTTTTTTTTTTTTTTTACTGTTTTACCAAAATTGTCATTTTGGTAAAACAGTAATAATGATCATTATTCTAGTTCATATTATGTACTTTTGTTTGCCAAATATTAAAAAATTGTAGTGCGGAATAGTTTTAGCCAGTTTTCCCATATTAAGCAGTTTGAAACTTAGTCCTGCCATCAGTGCATGCCTCATGTGCAGTTAGAGCTTTGTTTTCGGGGGAAGTTTTATTTGCTCCCTCCTCCGGTGCGTAACTGAACTGCACCGCGATGAAAAAAAAGTATTGAATCCGACTGGACTTGGAGTGGCATCAATGATTCTAAATATCCACTTACGTTCAGAGCAATAGTTTCCCTTCCAGCCCTCCAGGCAGATACGATTGCCCTCCTCGTCGCAAGTGTAGTGTCCCAGCGTGTCGTCCCTCGGTCTGCAGTAGTCAGCGCAACCGTCTCCAGAATAGTACTCATCACAGAAGACGTGGTAAGAGTAGCGCAGCTCGCTCTGTTCGCCAAAGTGTACGTCCTGGGACCAGTCTTCTCCGATGGCAAGTCTCCTCCTGGTCGCCAGACGGCTCACAAGGTTGTTTTGGTTGTCTGCCGAGGGAACGAAAGTTTAGAAACACAGAACAAGTGTTTGTGTGGGAATGAGTGATGTTTGCGTTGGTCCTTCAGTGGGTCAAGCTTTTCAAACAAATCAGTCTAAAGAAGTAACGTACCTGTGTATTCAGTGGGGGATTCTGCGTTCCAGGCTTCGATGATCAACGAAAACGTCCCCTAGAAGAGAGAAAAGGCTCATTCAGTGTCCGGTTACTTCAGTTACAGTGACGCATAAAGTGTGGGGAGTTTCTACGCTTATAAAAAGAATGAAATTAACGTCCCAATATCGTTTTTTGAGTAAACGTGTCTTTGTTTATTTTTATTTACCGGCCACTTGAAGTGAAAAGGCACCCTGATGGGAGCGCTGCTTGAGATTGAGGTATGGTCGGCCCTGATGACGTTGGTGTGCCCGGTGCCAAAGGTGCAAGGCGGCTCTGCGGAGATCACATCCTCGGGATGTTTTAGGCAAATTCTGAAAAATATATGGCAGTCCCTGTGTCTCCTGCAGATGTGTTGCGCCGTATGGAATGAATGGATCTTCAGCTCAAACACACCGGAGGAGAAAACCTGCAGTGACAGAAAGATTATGTCAGATGTCAAGCGCGTAAACATAAATCGGTATGTTAGGTATGGTATTTAGCACAAATATCAGCCAACTTACTACGTGCAATAAGGCCAAGGACAAGAGGTATCTCAGGTGTAGATGTGCCATTTCTTCCTAAAGTTTGTTCTTCAATTCAAAATGGATGTTTTCATTCGCCGTGTACAGTAATTTTCCCCAAAAGATAGTGCGGGGAACTGTTGCAGCAAAGTGGAAAATCTCTCAAAAAAGTTTCATCACTTGGAAGTCTTTGATCCGGTTTGGTTTATCCCAAATCTTCTTGCAAGTCTTCTCCTCCGTCTTATTATTGGTACTCCGTTTGTTTGGTTTCTGGTGCGTAAAGACGCAGAGTGGTTTTATACTCTTGAGGCTGTGCGTCACAAGCAAAGAGGTGGAGTCGCAGCAGGTCCCTCGGGGGACCAGCCTGACACGCGGGGCCTGCCTGGGGATTTGGACAACCCACATTACATCTGGACGAGGTCCTTAGGAATATGCATAAGAAGCTGGTGTAAGGCAGACACTTTTTTTGGCATCGCAGCACAATTCTTAATCAGCTAAATCGATGTGATGGAAAGAGTTTGATAAATCCGACATCCGAACATTTAATTATGTGAAACAGAAAATACACAATAATTTGAATAAGGTGCCCTTCAGATTGGAACACATTAAAATATTTTAACCATGAGATTAAACGTTTATAATTCGTGTTTATTTTCACTTGATTTAACATTCACCAGTTTCTGTACAGTGGATCACTGCTTATGAAGTGTTTTTCACGTCAGAACTTGCCTGCACAAAAACAAATATCAAAAGGAAGCAGAGAAGAATAGCATATAGGCTTTCTTTTTTACATCCAACAATATAATTGCTCTGACGCGTGTGAGGTTACAAAGGGTGGGCAGGTCCCGGATAAGACCTTGCGCGCGTCTAGCGGTTATTCAGACCACTTCTGTTGTGTTGTTGAGCCTGGAGAATGGCGCGGGGGGTTGCTTGTGTGTGCGTGTGTGTGAAGGGGGGTCCGGGAGGGCTGGGACTATCATGTTGCCTTTGTCTGGAACTCATGCGAACAGCTGTATGGTAATCAACGGCACATGGTCGGCCGTGCGGGGCTCCAAACCCCGCTATTGTCTCACCAAAGCGTCTACTCCCGGCGCGTACACACACAGAGACACACGCACACACACTGCTAACCCCTTATTGATTTAGGATGAACTTTGGTCACTTGTCGCTGGCAGATTGAGCTGGAGATTGTGTTGAAGAGTACACACACCTTAAATGATATTTACTCTTCATTTGCTTTACCCGTTGGAACAATTATCAGACTCGGGTTAGGATAGGTTCTGTTTTAAACAGTCTTAACATAAAGCAAAGGAAATTCTGTTCTTTTGATTGCTCAACTTGCTCTTGACAATAGAATCATGTTTTCCTGTTTTTGACAAATTTGGTTCTGTGCCTGGAAATTCTCGTTGTTCTGATGTCCAGAGTCGCACTGACCTGGACCACGTGTGAGATCACTCCTGGCCTTTTATTTTCAGTGTATCCATGTGTGCATATACGGGCGTATGTAATTTCTCCAACAGGCGCTGGGGGGTGGGGGTTGGGGTGGGAGGGGGCATTGATATTAAAATGAGAAAAGCGTACGCGTGCCTGAAGTGGCCCCCTGTATATCTTGGCACGCTTTTCTTTCAGAACAACATAGACAATAACGGGGAGGAAACGCAAGTTTGCAAAGTACCGCAAAGGAGGTTCCAAAAGAGGAAAACTAGGAACATCATCCTCCTACAAAAGGACGACGTTGCTGTCCTCTTTGAAGACAGAGAGTGATGTGAAGAGTTAATAGGTCCAAGTCAGACAAATTTTGTGTCAAATATCGCCACCCTAAATTTAGGCCTTTTTGTGCCGATTGCTAAATTGTCAAAGACTTTGCATTAAATCTGAAAAGGAACCGTTTGTGTCGTTGATTGTTCTTTAACTTGGTTGAACAGCTGAACTCATGAGCCATATTAATCAAAGTACAGATTTAAATGCTACTCTGCTAAACGAGGCATTTACAGGACTTCTTAAACCTACTTCAACCTCTGTCTGTGAATTGTAAATGTTTTAGGTTACACTGTTGGAGTCTTCAGTTTGGACAACAAATGAGGAAAAGTGGCTACAAAGTTGTTGTTTTTTTTTTTTGTTTTTTTTACTCCTGTTTTATTGCGATCATATTCATTAGTCAGGTTAGACAGAACGTGTAGTTAGATCTATTCATTTTTGTCTTTGTAGGTGAAAGCAACTTTTGCAAATTATATGAATCAAATGTACTCAGATTTACTCTGCTCCAGCAGATGAAAAAGCAAAAATTACTTCTATGTGGCTGTAAGTGGCTTTCATCTATTCATTTTGAGGTTAAATTTTATACATCTGACTCGATACTTGACCTCAGCCAGTGTTAGAAGTCATTTTTTTTTCACAGTTTCAAAGCTTTTGTTTGGGCATCAAAATGTGATCGAACATTTTGACACATCTGACTATGGACCGGTGAGAAGGTATGTGATTAGCACCTGTTTCTATGCATCATATCATATCTCCGTGCTGCAACAATCGTCACACGAGCGCGACACATTCATCATTTCTGTCCCTTCGAATGAGACTCGCTTTACACGTGTGTGCTGTGTGCACCGTCCACAGTATCTGCTGCATCTCTCTGTGGAGGAGGATGTGTGTGTCTTTGTGTTAGGAGAGCAGATGGACAGTGCACCCTCTCTGCTGTTGTCGTCTGTATTACTTGCCGGAGTGTGACACGAGCGTGCCACGGGGCATGGGAACCGAAGAGGAGTCATGTCACCCCCCACTCTCTCCGGACCTCCCATTAGTTTGAGTGGCCGGCATCTGCCTCATCTACAACCCCACAGCAGCTTGGAGATTCTTCTCCCCAAGGACCCTGCAGAAAGAGAGGGGGAGCTGCTGAAAATCTGACTCACCCGGGCCCTCGGGGGAGACTTGCGGCCTGCCTGTTGCGGCCACCTCTGCAGTCCTGGCCTGCTGTCTGACTTCAGGACAATAGGAGGTGTGGAATGGCTGTCTGGTGGGTTGGGGTGATCTGTTTGTGTGTGTGTGTATATGTGTGTGTGTGTGTGCACATGCGGGAAATTTATGCATGTCATTTGGTTGATTGGCTGAGCTCATTAAGATGTTGGATGCTGAGGCACCATTGGGTACCAGAGGAGACACACAACCCTGCCACCTCCTCCCTGAGTAAATTCATGGGGTGAATCAAAGGACTGTGTGATGGATGGAGGAGCGTTGTGAAGCAAATCACTGGCTAACAATAATACTGGCAGATATACTGTATCCTGTGACTTCCCTTACTGCCTCTAAAGGCAGGTCTTTAAATCAGTGTTTCAAAACATTTTAGGCCATTTAGTTCTCGTTTCCTAAGACCATCTGTGCCTACTAAAGCAATTTACATCATGTAGTGCTCCTCCAGACTCTTCAAGGACAGCTGTCTTACAGTAATACAGAGAGAACGACTGTACTTATCCTTCACACCCCAGGCTGTGAAATCAAAACTCTTGTTTTTTTTTTAAAGGCCATCTTCTTAATTTTATGTCAGTGTTGCTTCAGACTATCCCCCATTTCCTTACCATCACACACACACCTGACCTTTAATTTTTCCTTTCTCTCAGCCCTGTAGATTTACAATTCATAAGATTACCCACACCATGCCAATTTATTAACAGTATATACACACACAACCAGTCAAAAGTTTTGGAACACCACACTTTTCCCATTTTTTTTTAAACAAAATTATTCAGTTTGTGTCATTGCACTCTGAAGTGAAAGCATATAACAAATAAACAATTTGAGTTGAAAAAGAGCTCATGGAATCAATTTATAGACCAAAATGTATTCTAAACTTTTGACTCAAAGTAGGCACCTTTGGCAGATATAACAGCTGAACACACTCGTGGCGTTCCTTCTACAATAGAAATCAAATATTCTTCAGAAAGTTCTTCCCAAGTCTGTTGCAGAAGTTCCCATAAATGTGTGGCACTTGCAGGTTGCTTGACTTTCACTCTTCTGTCCAGTTCATCGCAAACCAGCTCGATGGGGTTTAAGTCTGGAAACTGTGCTGGCCACTCCGTGTTTTCAAGCCCACCATCTTGTTCTTTTTTCCTGAGGTAGTTTTGTTATAGCTTGGACTTGTGTTTTTGGTCATTATCTTGCTGTAGGATGAACCTCTGACCAACTAGTCTTCAGTAGTCCAGTGGCGGTGTTTCGTGGCCCACAAGTCTTATTCTGACATCTTAGTAATGGCTTTCTTGCTGCAACTGGTCCTGTCAAACCCGCAGTTCGAAGTCTTCTCTTCACAGTTGAAACTGAGACTTGCTTACTATGACTGCTATTAGGCTGTGCTTGAAGCTGTTGTCCTGTGAGCCGCCTATCACGCAAGCTGTTAACGCTCGGAAACTTGTCCTCTGATTCAGTTGTGGCTTTGAGTCTGCCAGACCGCTTCCTGTCAGAGTTTGCCCCAGTTTCTGAGTGCCTTTTGATGGTTAAGAAAACTGTACTCACTGACACCTTGACTTTCTTTGCAATTTCCCTGTAGGAAAGACCTGCATTTTTAAGCGTTGTGATTGTCCATCTCTCTTCTTTTGTTAATCGCCTTTTTGTAGCAACACACTACTTTCTGCAGTACAATACTGTTCACCTGATGCTCATGAGGGTCTGGTACCACAGCGTGTTCCAACACTGCTTTTATGCAGACAGAGGGGGTTGTAAGTAATCAAGAAAAGTTGGAACACCTGTAGGAATTAGCAGCACCAGCTTTCAGGGCTGATTCAACCTTCATTGCTGCAGAACAGCTTTAAATTGTTAAAGGCCTGAAAAAGGCCTTTTTTATATAATTCTGAAATGTACATTATTTTTCAGTTTGGGTAACCAAATTTTTTATTTATTTATTTATTTTTTTAACCTCTGGCTGTTCAGTACCTACCTTTGAGCCATTCATTGGGCTTGCATGACTTGAATTGCAATAAATAACTGGAAAAATTAGGGTGTTCTTAAACTTTTGACCGGTAGTGTATATATGTATAAACATGCCTCTGTTTTAAAGACAGCAAATTAAGCCCATGAAACTAATAAATACACTGTTGCCCATTTTGAGAGGATATACACTTTATCTATCAACAACACATTGTCACAATCATTTCCGGAGAAGAGGAAAAAAAAATATTCCAACTTTGTGGGCAACAGTGTAGTCAGACTAAACACTTTATTCATTTGTAACACTTTCTTCATACACTCTTCAAGTCTATTCAGCTGATATGAACTCAAATGAACCTAAAGCACTTTCAGTTTGCACCTTTAAGGTGGAGCAGCTATGACTTTGTACACTAACCGTGCATCAAGTGACAATGGCAGGACAATGTTACATCTTCAAATGGGCCACTTGTTGTGGGGAACCTACATAAATATCAGTAGAGAATCTCTCCTTGACTCTACTCAGCTCAGCAGTGAGCATTGTTTCACCCTCGAGTGCTTCTGTTTCAGACACAAGATCAACATGTGCAGTCGAAGACTTGCTGGTAAATCATGGATGGCAGCTAAACATGCAACATGGCTCGTGTGGTGTCATAGTGTGTAAGCATTTGATACTTTGAAGTCGGGATTTTATGTCGTCACTCAAAGCGCAAGACAAAATGTTTTGTTTTTAATTGAAACTGCAGTAGGTCATCGCCAGCAAGGTGATAATGAACTTTAAAGATATAAACTCTGTGTGAGCACACTCTGTTTTGTTGTGCTAGGACACTTTTTGGTATTCTGCTCTTCTACTATCACAAAAATGTACTTCAGCAAGAACCAGCATTTTTTTTGTTTGTTTTTGTTTTTACAAACTCTTGAGTGGTTTCATTTCCAGGTTTTCTCACATCTCACATCAAGCACATTCCTCATCAGCACCAAGCAAAGAACACTCATCACAGATCTCTGTGTGAAAATGTCTTTCAGGTTATCAACTGTATGCTGAGTGCGATGGTGAATTTGTTGTAGATCAGGGGTTTTCAACGTTTTTCAGGCCAAGGACCACAAACTGATAGAGATATTAAGTAGAGACCCCCTACCTACTATATGTGTTCTATATTAAACTCGGCCTAGTGCTTTTTATAAATATACCTTATTATTATCATTTTACATTCAATAATAAGGTGTTCAAATAATGCACAGGTTCAAATATATATTTTTTTTTATTTATTTCAAATGTGTGCAACAGTAGGGTGGCTGTGCAGCTGCCGTAAACATAAACATATCTAACTCACAGATTCAAGTTTTAACTTACATAGATAAATGTAGTAGGGACAGTGAATCACCAAGCCATCTGATGGCAAACAGCATTAGTGAGATGTCTGACCCTGATGAGAAGCACACAACTTATCTTTTTTTGGATGAATAGATGTTAACGGGAGAGAGCTGCACTGTTAGCTTCTATTCTGCTAATATTTCAAATATATAAAAAACGTCTGATCAACCAAAGATTTAACAATCCACCTGCAGTACCTCCGTGGACCCCCTATGGGTCACGGCCCCCCTGTTGAAGACCTATGCTGAAGACGATGGTCGATATTGAATTACAGACGATAATACTCCCACCTTGACCACCTTCCTGTTAAAAAAAAAAACATTTAACATGCCTTTGGCCAAAACTCAAACACTCATCTTGAACCGTTTCTCTTTCATGCTTTGATATTTCTATTCTTGCCATTCTATTAATTTGTGTTTTATTGTTTTGAAAGAGTTCTTTAATGTTTCTGAATGCATTTTGCATAAGTAGAGGACAGGCGCTCCAGGCATCACCCCCCAGCAGCCCAGACCTATAGCAGCATAACTAAGGAATAGTTCGCAGTCACCTGATCCAGTCCTAACTGTAAGCTTTAACAAGGAGGCAAGTTTTAAGCCTAATCTTAATAGTAGAGACAGCATCTACCTTGTGAACTCAAACTAGGAACTAGTTCCACATGACAGTGGCCTAGTAGCCATTCTCCCATTCTCCCATTCTCCTTTTTGATCCACAAGTAAGATTACACTTTGAGAGCGAAGTGAGCTATTGGGATAATGTGGCTCATTGAGATTTGGGATATGAGCCAATGAAGAGAAGCTATAATCAGAGTAATGTGATTTCTCTTGATAACATTAATGCTCTTGTTGCAGCATTTTGAATGAACTGGAGCCATTTTAATAACTGGCCATGGTCTTGTATTTACACCTACCCATTGGTCACCAATTTCTACAAATAGGTAACCCCCAACACTCTGGTTTATGGACAACCTGCTCTGTCACACCCTAATATGAAGTGTCAGCTTTTGGGAACAATGAAAACTAACCCTAATCCCTAACCATTTTGTGAGCCACATGTTTCTATAAAACAGCAACAAATTCCACTGTCTGTATCTATTCATGTGTTCAATGTGGCCTGTTACTTTCTTCATTCATCTTGCAGGATCTAGTCACATTGTAATATTACAGCCCGTAAGCTGACTGTACACAGCCATTCCAAAAACACACAATGACAAACATACTGAATGTTTTGTCAAGCCACAAAGTGTGATTATTGCCTAAACATATGGAACAAACAAATGTGCGCTTGTGAGTCACTGATCAAGTCACTGCTGAATCACAAATTCCCCCGCCAAAACAAAAGCTATGATGTGGTAAATAAAACTGAACTGTTTGGCTTAGCAGCAGATGCATAATTACCCCTTTGTCGCGGCACAAAAGGAGCGACGCTAATTATTTAATCCCGTTCAAGCTGAGCTGCGGATCTCCTCCAATCGCACCTTTCCAGACTCTGTCCTGCAGCCTCGGTGGCAGATGGGGGATGAAAGAGGGAGATGGGAGGAACGAGGGAATGGGAACAGGTGGGGGTGAAAACTGAAGAAAAGGAAAAGGGCACAAGGGTCAACTGGAGAAATGGGGGGAGGAAACATACATATAGACTTGCAGAAGGGCAGATCGATGGATAGATTTTTTCCCCCTTTTCTTTTTTGCCAGATGTCGACCAACATTTCTACAGAGGGAGGGCAGGAGAAGGACTGGAGCCTGTATTTATAGCAAATCTAAACGCTTTTTGCAGCTATTTTGCTCAGTCAAGTGGTTAATCTGACTCCTAAATCATAAAGTTTTTATTCATAATATCTCTTCTGCTGATGTAGGACTAGATTCAACCATATGCAGCGTGTAGTGTGGAAATGCAAATTATGAAGGAATTTGATAGTTGAATCAGAGCAGCTACCGATCCACTGTAAATATTCGCTCTCTAAGCAATGCAGAAAAAAAGTCTTTTATTCGGAGGAGACGAGAGGGGGCCTCGGAATGGAGTAGAATACAGTTTTATAGGCACTCAAAGTGAATAATGTCTTTTCAGAGGGGCTTAAGTCTCAGGTTTAAGGGCTCTGTAAAGAACCGAAGGTAAAAGGCTTGCTCACAATGTGAATACAGCTGTCTATTCAGGGCCCCTGCCCCCCAGCCAGACACAATAATGCTGCCCCCTGCCTTTGAGCATTGGAGGAAACCCCAGCAGATTGTTGAACTCCCGCTGGATCCCGCCCTCCTCCCCTCCCTGTTGTGGCACGCCAGCCCAACCCTGGCAGCTGTTTAACTAACTGAGGCAGAAGGGGCCGTAGGAGAACAATGCAGTTTGACTAAACTATCCCTGTGTGCGTGTGTCTCTGTGTGTGTGTAGGTCAGAATTGTTCACATTAAATTAAGAATGAAGCTCCATAGATCATGGCCGATCCTCTGTTAGCTTCATATTTATGGCAAAAGACGGGGACTTCATGACAGTCACCAATGCCTCCCTGATTTGAAAGAAACACTAGTGAGGGAAGCCTTAAAGATATAGATTTGTCATTTGTGTCTTTGAATAAGAATTTGCATGAACTTGTTATTAAGTTTTTTTTTTCCTCCAAATCCTCTACAGATGTCATTCAAAGTCTTCATGTTTATAGTTTTCATGTATAACTAATGCCATAAAACATATCTTTATACTTTGGAGACATGACTCTATGGTGCAGATTTGCAAACACCACATCCAAGACTAAACTGCAACAGAAATGACCTCAACTATTGACCTAAGTCCTACGTTAGATGATGAAGTTGGCTCCATCAGTCCACAGGTGGGGTGTAATGCTACTACATGAACTGCTTTGATGAAAACATTTCTGCACGCATAGTCATCATAAAGTTAAAACAATGATTCGTGAGTGGCTCTGGCCGATCCAGTCTGTGGACTCGACTAGGTTACACTTGGAGATGGACGCACTTAAGACAACAGGAGGCTTCAAAGGAAATACACTGCAAAATGCATTTACTGTGGCACACTCTCCGTAATCTCCGTACACCGTCAAATTCAGTTGTCAATTGCAACAGTCATAACTGGAATTTGTTATTACATAACCTGTATTTAGTGTCATGGCAGTAGTAGTTTTGGTAGGTCTGGTCAGTAGCGCCAGTGATCAGAGGTTAAAGAGGTTTTTATTGTCATTTTAACCCTGTAAAGCAGATTTAGTACATAGTGAGATAAAAGGATGTGCCTCCAAGAACATGGAGCTACATGAAGACATAGGACCAAGTACAATACAAGAGATTGAGCATGAAGTGCGTGTGTGCAGGCTTGTGCAGACGGTGCTGACAGTGCAAAGGATGCTCTATGTGGTTCTTGTGTAAAATCTGGTCAGGATGAGCGGTGGGAGATGTGCTCTTCTCCGCTTCCGCAGACAGTCGAGACTCTGCTGGGCTTTCCTGGTGATGGAGCTGTGATGTCACAACCTTTGCAAAAAAACATTCCAATTTAAATGCATGTTAAAATGATGTTCCTGCCTTAAGCTGGACAGGAATAGTTTGTCCTGATTTATTAAGAAGCGCCTCAAACCCCCACTGCTATGTACAAGGTTCTACTAGTTGTGTTTAATCATGTAATGTGTCTGCTGAAGGCATTTTCTGAAGTCAAGCTCTTAGCACAAGTTCAAACACGTTAAGTAAATGATTGATGACACTTAGACCATGGCCTTTCCTGATTGAGGCGAGCAGAGGAAAAATGAAAATATGCATGACTAAATATTTGACATGACAGAATCTACTACAGTCTGGAATATTCAGAGTGAGTTGTCAAACCACACTTTGAATTATTTAAGTCTATATATTACTACCACAAAGTATTATAGAGAATATACAAAAATACAGTCTGGTTCTGGTTTCCAATCAGCTCCCCACAGTGTCTCAGGCAGATTGTGCAGTAGCGCCCCCTACTGCAACTTCTGTGATCCTGCAAAGCTGTTTTAATGTGCTGAACACGTGTCTCCATCCGTCAAGGTGCGAGTGTGACTGAGATGATGTAAAAATGTATATTCTCTCTTCATAATGTAAATATTCTGTTTCACTTAAGAGTCAACACATCCCATAAAACTAAAATTAACCTGTGACCTCACTTAAGCCTGGTCATTTCTCATAAAGATGAAACACATGGCGTCCGCAAAACGGTTCATTCAACTTCTGCATCAGCTCAGCCCTGTAGTTTTTAGAAGTATTTACTTTCTTAAAGAGGAAATGTGTGATTATCATGGACTATTTTCAGTAGTGGATTATTTTTTCATATTGTACTATCTAGTTTTTGAATCAGCCCATTTAACAGGTCATTCTCCAATTGAAGATAATTTGAAACATATTATCTGCAGTGAAATCAGGTGGAAAAGGGCAGCTCCCGAACATCTACTAGAGTGCTTTTCACTTTACAGACCCACAGCCAGGAAAACTAATACTGAACCATGTAAATATATGAAGGGTTTATTTCAAATTCAAAGTAACTTGCCGAAACTTTCATATTCAAGTGTTGATGTTTATATTGGAACGAAACAAAATCAGACAATCACAAATTATTCACCTACAGGCAAAGTAATCTAACACCCCTTGTTTCGCTCTTGGACATAAGGACCATATAATGGTCAGGTGCACGCATCCGCTCACCATTACAGTACATGTGATAATCTCCAGATGCAAAGGAAATCTACAACAAAAGGACACACACACACACGCGTGCGCGCGCGCACACACACACACACACACACACACACACACACACAGATTTAAAAGACTCATTCGTTGCATGTCAACATTAAAAGACTGTAAAGGCTTTAAATGTGGTGTTGCTTAATAAAAAAATGCAAGTAGAAGTCACTTTCAGTAGAAAAAAAAACTCTGCTCTTTCTTTATGGCTAATATTGGTTATTTTCTCAAACCATTTTCATGTAACCACACAGACAGCAATTCCATCAATACAATATTTCTACCAGTACAGTTTTAAAATAAAACCACAGAATATCTGTTCAGTATTATCAAAATAACATTAACCACAGGTAAAGTCCCAGGAACTTGGAGGTTCCTGCACCCGATGGTCATGTTTGAAGTCAGTGATACAACTTAGAAACATCTCCGTCCGACACTGTTGTTATAACGCTGGCCGTCCATTTAATTTGTCGTGCATGAGAGCGATGGCGCCGCCCGTGAAGTCTCTGAGAACCTGCACCGTCTCCCGCTGGAGCTGCAGCGACTCGCGCACAAACTCTTGCTGAGTCTCCGCCAGCTGCTGCACGGACTCGGAGAGGAGCTCCAGGGAGCGCGAAACGGTCTCCAGCAGGATGTTGGTGGCGTGCTGTTCCTGCAGGCTCAACGATGCATTGTGCAGCATGCTGTCCCTTGTGTTCTGCGGGGGCTGACCCGGCAGTGGAAGTGCGGCTGTTGGTGCTGAAGGTCCAGAGGACGTCTGAGGTTGTCCTTGTTTCTGGATGCCGTTGTTGACTTGGTGATCCTCTGTTGGTTTTGCTGCCTGAGTTGAAGGAAGCACGTCATCCCTTTGGTCTGAGTCTGAGTCTCCAAACGCAGTTTCAGTGTCTTGAGACAAAGGAAAGGCCCATACGTTTCAGCACACAGGCAACAATAACAGCCGTGCAGATGAAGCAAAAAGAAGCTAACATTACTAACGTCTACCAACAGATCTGACAACTTACCTTCTGCTGGAGGTACTTCATATTGCACATCGAAGGCAGGCTGCGACGAGTCACCTGAAAAATTCAAAGTTGTTTGCGTGCACTTCACTTCCAGCTCTTAATTGAACTATTACAATTAACCATCCATGCAAAATTCTAAGATTTGTCACCCATTAGCCAAACGTAAATGAGGATAAATGTGACACGTACACAAATCAACTCCACTAATGTTTGAAATGTAGCTCGTATGTGACTCTGTATGTCATAAGTGTCTCTGCTACCTGACTGCGCAAGTACGTTCATGTTGTAGGGAGGTGGTGGAGGCATCGACGACATATCCAAGCCGCCGTTTGGGGAGCTTTGCATTCCAATCATATCCTCCTCTTCCATTTCTTCTTCCTCGTCCGGTACGTCGTCGTCATCCCCCAGTGGGCCAAAGTCACCAGAGCTCTGATCTTCCTCACCCATCTCCAGGATCTGGAGCACTATTTTCTCTGTTGGATTAAGGTCTTTGGAAAGGCGTGAGTTGAGGCCTCTGTTGGGCACTGTCCCCGACCGCATGGCCGCCACTTTGCGCTTAGTGTCACACTTCAGGTCGGACCACTTCTTGATGACTTCTATGACCTCGCGTTGGCACTCCCCAATCTCATTGACGCGTGCTGTAATCTCGGCCCATGTGCGCTTTTTCATGTCCGTTGGGACACCACGGTTGAATTTGCCTTTGGGAAGTCAAAAAAAGTCACAAACACAACATGTCATTATATCAAACTGTTCACTAATTTCTTCTCCATTTAACTATCCCTAAATTACTTTTAAATTAAATAGTTACTGTGCAATCGCCCATTTGCCTCCGGGCATAGTCTCTTCGTTTAGGAAGTGAATGAAACAATTGTGAATGTAATGAACAGTTTATTCGCAGACACATACCCACAACAACCATTCGATGCTTCCTCACTTCATCCAACAGTATGTGAACTTCACTGAAAGTGAAACGGGCTTTTCTTTTCTTGAATCGGGCAACACTGTCTTGGTTGTAGTATATGGGTGAAGACATCCTCCACACACACTGTCAGCAGGTATCCAGCTCCTCTGTGGTTCAGCTCCTTCAGCTGTGTGTTAGGAGATCAACAGTCTCTTTAATAAAGTTCAAGAGTAAAGGAGGGTCAGTATTCTCCTGTGGCACTGACGCACTGTCTCATCAGATCAACTGTGATTAAGCTGGCAATTCACAAGTGTTGATAAAATGATGCTGTGGTGCAGACTCAACAGCTGAACAATGACCTGTAGAAAGGTTACTAAGTTGAAAGTTAAAGCTTAATGAGTGGACACGATCTGTATTTTAAAGGTAGCGTGGTTACACACGCACAGATCTTCCTGTTCACGCAGTTGGACAGGGACATACTGCAGGTATGGCGTTAGGACAACACGATCAGCGACAACACTGAAAGAGTGAATGAACAATGGACGATGCTGTTAACACTTTGCACATGCGATAGCATAGTTAGCTTTGCCAAACCCAGGACTCACACATAATTACCCACTTGACCTATTTGTCGCAAATGGCCCTGAGAGTTTTAGCGGGTGCTGGCTATTTGGTCCCCTCATAAAACACAGCATACATCTAGCTAGCTCTAGTCTAACATCACAAACCACATCGTTAGCTAGCATCTGCTGCAAGGCAACGTTTGCTAACGCTGCGCTGAGAAATGACCCAAGGAGCCCTCAGTTCACACAGGCCCACCTCAAGAAGTAAACGTCAATGACACAATAGCTGATGAGGTGGCGAACATACCCCTAAGTTGGGATTTGATCCAGAAACCTGCAGATAAACTTCCTTATCGACAAGATTGCAACTGTCAAGTTAGACACAAGGTCACTAGCGCTACACGTATCATATCCGGTTAGCTTTAGCGGGATAGCCAACTAAAGCAGGGACACGCGTGGCAGTGCTACCTTAATTGTTAGTGCTGCTTTCTCGACTTATACTACAAATGGACGTTTAATATACCGGGAACTTGTGAGATTAATCACGGCTAGTTTGGTTGTTTTGCTGGTTACATTTTTTCGGTTTATGTCAAACATTTAGATTCAATGCATTTTATTTTGAAGGCGCATGCCAAGTTCCGGTGCCGTCACATGGCTTCACCGAAGTATCAACCATATGGGATCAAAACACAAAACACTGACTGTGACACACATGCACTGAGAGAAAATACGGATGTCTAGCCAAGAATGGCAATGTGGCGGAGCCTCCCGTGGATCCGTCATTGCTTCCCACAATACCACATTTTCTACTTCAAACACCCCTTTTCAAATAAGATTCACTAAAAATCTGAGAAATCAGATACATAAATATGGACATTTTCTGTCACATTTTATCATTTTGAGAACGTTATTTAAATTGAGACAAATTTAAGCTTATTAAAAAAGTAAAACATGAACTGTATTACTCATTCATCTGATAGAGGTTGTGATTCAATTGCTTTCATGCATCCTAAAAAATAAGGTGCTTTTTGGTTTCTATCACTTTAAGTGGCAGATCTCAGTTCACCAGTAACCAGCCTTTTATTTATGCAATGCATCAAGAACAAGAGTGACACATATGATATACCATTTTTATTCCAAATATGGCACAGGTATTTATTTTAACAAGCACTTTCATTAACAGAATAATGAGTGTGGCTATATGCACGTGGTTAAAAACTCTGAATAATGGCATCTTCACAATCAGCGACATGCATTAGTGGCATAAACATCTGTTACATAAAATCAATTCACACACTGTGCTGGCGTTTTCTGCTGCAAGCATTTTGAATAAAGACACAGTGACACGTAAAGGGATAAGAAGAAGAAACGGGATTCTGTGCCGGAGTTGCACAACAGCACTGAGCAATCGCACAATACAGCCTGCCCACATTAAGCCCCATCTCTTAGGATGTCGCTACTGCAGAGGGGGTAGAGCTGGATGTACTGAATATATACTGTACACTGACAAACAGTCATTCATATTAGGTCACTTTAAACAAGGTCTGGGACTAGAAGATCTACACATTATTCAGCCCTCTAGTGGCTGTAAACAGCATGCCTTCATGACAGTAAGAACTACTGCAGTGCAACTCTAAAACAAAAGTATTTTTTTTTTATTATTATTATTATTATTATTACAGAACATTGAAGTACAATTTTCTGTGTTTCAGCTGAACCATTATTCATAAATCTGGTGGTGGTGAGCGGTTTTATTGAGGACACATCTTCATTCACAGGATGTGAGGCTGGTTTTTAAAAACAAAACAGCATAAGATGTCAGATATACAGTAAGTATCACTTTCCAGGGTTGTCTTGCTAATAACTATGTGAAGATTCTACCCAGACATGATCCGAGATCCACTAACTTGACAGTTTCAATGGATCTCTTCTCTGTGCTAGATGGCTGTAAACTGATGACCTGTTTGTCCTGTTGCACCTTTTGGACTTGGACCACATCTCTTCTATCACACTCCTATGAAGCTTAAGGCTTAATGGGAATGGTCACTGTCCTACACAGTCTACCCTACCTCCAACCTTGCATGTTCATTTGATTAATAATATGGGTAAATTAACGGTCTTGAATATCTGTATCTCTGATGGCTGGTTAGTCATCAAAACACTCAGGCTAAAACTAGGTGGAACGTTTTTTAGGAATTTACATTGTCACAAAATTCCAAGTAATGTTACGGTTGCTGAAGAAATGCAGCATCCCAGCCCAACAACCCCACAGTAACACACCAACCGCCAGAGACATGGAGATGTTATCAAGCAGTCAATAAAAAAACAGTTTGGAGAGGAATCTAATCAGGGTGAATCTGGTGGCAACAGATGCGAGTGAGGTGAATAGTCAGATCTTTGTCAGCAGATGAACTGACGCGATTGTTCCGACGCAAACTCGGGTTAAGGTGTCAAAAGAGTCATTTTTGTTAAACTAATGCAGAATGTTTGATTGGAAACTGTTAAAAAAAATTGACCTATGCCAACACAACACACATACTAACAACATATTGTCTTTGTGGGATCAGCTGTAGCTGCATCCTGCTTTCACATATGGGGTTTCACAAATGCTTGCATCAAAAGCAAATACCACACAAGCAGACCAAATTATACCAATTCAACATGACAAGTTTTTGTCGCTCAGTAGCATTTGTCTTTGATCCTCAGCTATGGGGACCATCCTGCATGCAGGTTTGTTCTTTCCCTTGTTAACGCCGCTTCAAATCTGATGGAACAGCGAAGAATCTAAAATAAACCTGCATGCACGAGGGACTTGCTGAGTAACAGAAAGTTGTGGGGATTATAGATAAAATATTTTGTACTGTGTAGATAAACAAAGTGGCTCCATTAAGCAAGCAGGAGAGTGATCACCTGGACTCAAGAGTACATGGTCAACTGAAGCCACTGAAAAGACAAACAGATCAGAGAAGATTACTTTACAAAAATGGGGAACTGCATTTCACTTACCACCTGAAATAAATGTTTTTGAAGAAATGCATAGCAAATCTGAATACTAGATAAAAATAGACTGATGTTCACAATAACGTTACCTCCTGAACATTGACTTTGATGGTCCCATTGTTGTCCTTATCCAGGGTTTTGAAGGCACCTGAAGCATCAGAACAGATAGTGAGGCCAGCAGACAATCATTCTTATCACACAGATATAGCACCTCCACCACTAAACAATCAATTCATTTAAGACTTTGAAACTCACGGCACATAGCATCCAGCCTCACAAGGCACCCGATGTAGTTGTCAAAATCCATGTTTCCACTTTCATCACTGTATCTACGAATGATCATCCGGTAGAGGTCATCATTGAGAGGGAAGCCTGAATGAGAAAGAAGATGAAAACACTTTCAAATATCTTGCACACAGGCTAAATGCTTAAGTCCAATTTTGTTTCAAGTGGGCATGACAGAAAATCACAAGCCTCAAGTTAAAAAGATTATTCCATCAAAGTCAGAAACCCAAGCCCCCTGGATTTCTGGCTTTTCAAAAACTATTATGCAAATACTTTTTTTTTTCCAAACATGCACAGACACGCAACGTCTGACTGTAGACATCGCCTTACCTTTGTCTGTTTCAACATACACTAATAAAGCTTTTGTGTGAATCATTTGAATATGTGTGCGAACCTACAAAAGACAATACTGAAAAGTTAAACGATCCTCACCTGCAGCTCTGAAGGCGTTAGGCAGTTCATCCGCACCAATGAGACCGGAGCGATCTGCGTCGTAGGACTTGTACACACCCTAAACAGTTAACGGCAGAATTATTTAAAGCACGCATGCGATCTGAAAGTTTCCTGGTAAGCCAATACATAACCTAGAAAGAGAAAAACAAAACGGTCGCTTTCACTATCCGAGTAGTTGCTCCAGTGTTGGAGCAGCAACTATTGAGAAATTCCTTCAAACTAAAATTATAATAGCACTGAAGGCGAATTTCTCTTGTATATTTTGACACGCACCCAATGCAAATTGTTAGATGTATTTATCAGAAATCCCTCTCAAAACACAGGCCACATCTATACCCATGTAAAAACCCAGCAGTTAATCAAATCATGCACAAGCCGGGCACACTGTACAATCAAATCAGCTGATACAGAATATCCGTTCTTCAGTGTTCACTGTTGCTGCAAATAATTAACACGCACCACAGGAATGTTGCTGTGCAACACAGAAACAGATGTGTAGGACAAACTAAAAGGTCCTGTTGTACTTGCCTGCCATTTTTTTATATTGTTCCAGAGATGTTTAAATTCGTGGAAGCCGAGTTTCCCAGTGCTGTCGCTCTGAAACAGTGTTAAGGACAACAGACAAAGCGTCCTCCTTTCGACTCCACCTAAACCAGTTACTTGTGCGTATGCTGTATTTGCCCAAGGTGTTTTTCCATATGCCGTCCTTTTTCACGTTGTACTGAAATTCTCTGCCACATTAGAGAACGACACTAAAAACACCAAGAACCAAATAAAGTTTCCCCAAACATTTGTAATCAGACCGAATTATCTTGAGTACAGCAAGTCTGATGTCTCCTCAGTGCGTAACCTTCACACACTCTAAAGTCATTAAAGCTCGCCGGCCCCACTGAGAAAATATGTCTTGTTCCCCACATCATGACAGTAATTAGTATTCATGTTTCAATCTCCAATTGAGTCAGCTCCAAGAACTGTGGAGTCAACGTTTTCTCCCTTTAGGAGACTGTTTGTTTTTGTTCTGCGCTGTGTGTAATTATTGTGCTGTTGTTGCTGTCAGCTCAATACTGTCATCTGCAGTACACAACACGTAAAGCTGACTAATTACAGAAAGGATACATCCATGACGGCCACCATGCTTCTGCATGACTCAATGCTGAAACCGTCCGTCTTCAGGTCTCCATCTAAGATACGAAGAAACAGCCAATAAATGTGTGTGTATATGTTATTAAAAAAAAAAGTATGTGTTTAAATGTTGCGAGGAACAAAGGAACAGCAAAGGAAAACCACTAACAACTAAAAGAAACAGCCACAATGATGCGTAAGACAAGAATTATAAATGTGATGTATATAAACGAGTCTTACGTTTTCCAATGATTCTGTTAAGGATGTTCATCAATTCAGGAGGGCTCACTTCCATGTCCTATATGATAAATATTCACCATTAAAAGACCTGAAAAAAGCTGCACGGTGCAGCAGAATGGACAGATACTCCATAGGTACTGATACTAGTACTCACATCTCCTGCAAGTTGCTGGAAGACTCTGCGGAACTGTTTCTCCTCATCGTTCTCATGCTGCTCTGCATATGCTACCGGCCTGCGTGGTGGAGGCTGCGGGAGAGAGGCGCCGGCAAACGTCAGAGACACTGCGATAGTGCAAGGTCAGTAGAACAGTTAGAGCTGCTCTTTACGCTACTGATACTCACAGGGTCAGAGGGCACAAACTGGGCTGGGTCGATGTTGCTACGAACAAAGTGCGAGAGACAAAAAGGAAACATGAATCCACAAAGCCCAGTTTGTTTTTGTTTTGCTTAAGTGTGTACTACAAAGATTCTCACCTGACAACATCGATGATGCCACCAATAAATTTTTTGGCAAAAAACATCTTCAGTTAACTGTGAACGCAAAGTACAACATGAATGACACGACTGGGGAAAGAGCACTGCCCAGCACTGCAGTAACAATGTTTTTCATTTTTCATTCTGGAGGCTTATCTGGGAAAGGAAGGAAATTCTAGTGAAAACATATAAAAGAAGTAATTAAGCGGAAGGAGCAGATGCAAGAGAAAACAAACAAAAAGAGAGTAAGTAATCTACAACGAACACGTGTTGTTTTGTCGCCGTTCAAACGTCTTCCCTGTCATGTGTTAAAAATGCCAACCTGTTCAATGTTTGAGTAGATTATTGGAAGCGTTTCACTTCTTATCAAGCAGTGGCACGTCCTGCGTTTTCACTATTTGTCTAATTAGTGACACACCCATTGGTCCCTCTTAAAATATTTCCTGTTATGGGGGAAAACGCCACACCTACACTGCGAAAAGATGATCAGCTAAAAAAATAACAAAGGTGTCTTGTAGTATCGCGGGTTTATAATGACATCTCTGAACGTTAACATCACCTGGTAGCATTTCGACATTACTGCACAGACCAGTTTCCGTGCTACAACCACAAGCTACACTTTACTCGGTCGAAGACTAGCATTGTGCCAAGTTAGCTTGTGTTACAAAGCGAAACAACTGCAGCTGCCAAGTAGCGTTAAACAACACTCACAGTATGCAGCGTCTTAACATATATAAGGCAGGCCGTAAGCAACAAAATTAACTTTAGCATTAGCTAATCTAACATCAAGCTAACTTAGCAACACGGGTATTTGCGTTACGTATCAACTTCAACAAAACTCATAACTGCCTTATTTAACTATTACATAGCTTCCGTCGTCTTAACACTTGCATTTTGGATGTAGTTACCGTGAAGTTGAGCCGCTTTAGGAGTTGCTTGTGGGTTATCTGGCCGAGCTTGTTCCACAGAACTCGGCAGGAGGGAGGAGGAGGGTCCGTGAACTACACACCCCAAGTGACGCGGCTGCAGCAGAGACCAGCTGTGACGACATGACGGATGGGCGTATCGATCCAGAAATATCGATACCTCCGATCTAGACGTGTGTTTTTGAGAATCTTCATATCTAAACATCAATACCAAGAAGTATCACAAGAAATATTAATAATTCTATGACTCCTAAAAAGTAAGAGAGTATGAGAGAGGGAGCGCAGGAAAATGTCCCCCACACCTGAGACAGACCTCTATGATGGGCAGACAATCCAGGCATATAGTGAAAATACATCACAGTGCCCATCACATACATATACACGTAGATCATGTCAACACGCTGTTGGTTCTCAACAAAAACATTAAAACATTAAATGGCAAATGACATGGGTGTAGAATGAGACCTTTGTTGTCAAAGTTCAAGTTCTGTCAAGTTCTGACCTGAAGACCAATCTGTCCCGAAAGAATTATATTGAATATATATTGAAATGACTGTCCTTATTTTCATTTTTGTTTGAGAGAGATTTAAATGTGATTCGCTCACATTTTCTGTCATTTTGTTTATATGAGCAGAATGTCTTCAATTACTCTGATTAAAGTGAAGTCTGATATTCGGCAGCTTGTTTAATCCTTATACACAGGCAGCCTATAAAATACATTTTCATAATTACATTCACAAACGTCCATTGTAAAAGTCATAATTTTCATATAGTTTACACAAGTTGACGTCTAAAAGTATCGACAACGGTATCGCTCTCGGGATATTAGACTTGGTATTATTTGGTATCGATTCGAAAGTAAAAATAGAGGTATCGGTCATCCCCAGCGATATGATGGATGGTTCCGTCTTTGTTTCAGGTTACAGGAAAGAAAAAGGAAGATTCAGTATGAAGCAAATTATTGTCACTTTCACAACTTTTCAGTTTGTTTGTTTTGCACGTGGCGATGACCTTAATGAACTATTACCCATTTACGGACTGTTTATACGTGACCTGTGCTTATATTGTGTTACGTATAGATTCAGTCATGCTTGTATCAATATATGAGTTTGTCATTGTGTCCACTCAAATAAAATCAAATAAAGCAGCAGTTTTGCATCAGGATGTTTTAAAGTGCGTCCACTCGCAAAGTCCATCCACAAGTCTAGATGATAACGATTTACTTTATTTTATGAACTAGTATGATCTAATATTATATTATATTATATTTCTTCCATACTCCGAAATATAAAAGTGATTTACACAAATTCTATTGCAGTCTAAATGTTGCAGAAAATGGGATTACCAATAATAATGTGAGAATGATATTGAATTTCTTAGATTATAAAGATTATAGGCACCGTGTGTTTTTGGAGTAGTCGTGCTTTCCATTTGTCTAAATGATCTTTTTATCCCCAGCCTTCGATGCTTGACATTTTGAATATAATTTTAACACAGCTGTCGTAGGCGAACTGTTTGCTGATGAGTATAAACTATATAATTTCTGGTCTATTCGGTACTTGATGAATGGTGTTGATTAAACACTTTCATTCAGTAGTCTATAATATGAACTGTTCAGTTTGACATTTCACATCTGTCTGTCTCTCATAATTGATATTGTGAAATCCAGGTAGCAATTATTACCATCCTCCTCCCTTAACAATAGCTACCTTCAAACTTATAGTGGGCAGGAAAAGTTATGACCAAACAGACAAAATTATAGTTACCAAAAAAGTCCTTAACAGCCAAAACCAAAGATGATTTGAGACTAGATCAAAATAAGTTTAAATATGTACAAATGTGTGACCTCGGTTTGCACAGAATTATCCCACTGACTTTCAAAAACCCTCCTGAATTTCTGGGAGAAGATAAATTTAAGTCTTTCTGGTTTTGCTCTGTCTTTTATAACTGGGTGAACACTATATGAATGAGTGAAGTCTCCAAGTCATAACCTGTTTGATGTGATGAAACAAATGACCAGAATAAGTCTGACAAATCTGCGAACCTTCTTGACTGTTTGACGCAAATGAAGCGCCACCTGACACTCAACTCAAACGGTCACAGAGCGGTCATGTGGAAAAATGGGCGGAGACCCTTTGAAAAGATTTATTCATTCATTTATTGTCATTTAGAAAACGCCGTGGCCTTTTTTTCTCAACAAAGTAGAGTAAATAAACCGTAATTCCTGCAAAGAAACCATTAGATATTCAGTAGGTTCCCGTTTTGACTCCTGAACATTAACAGGCGGACAACAGAGCCCACTTGTGGCCAAATCATAGAAAAGCAATACTATTCCATGAAACGTAATCAGCTCTTGGGATCCGATTTACAACCAATTTAAAGCTACTTAAGAAAATAAGCTACTACACATTTCACCTATGAAACAGTACAGCAGGAGTGGTCAAATGTTGTAGTGTTTTAGCTTTTTAATTTCAAAACATTTCATTTACTGTTCATATAACACATATATGAATACAACACGTGATCACGTCAGTTAAATCGTAATAAATGATCACGTTATGACGTGAATTAACAACATAGCATATGATCACATAACGTGAAACATGTCACGTTATAACGTTTGTTGATGTTTTTTTTTATTATTTATTTATTTTCCTGATGTGGCAGCAATGAACATCCTTATTTCCATGTAGAGAGCATGATTTTTTTATATATATATATATTAATTCATTTATTTCATAAAAGAATATAACGAACTGCAAATATGTTTAGGGGTTAGAGTTCACACAAAGGGACGTCTTTATTTGACATAGAATGAGTCAATCTGTGAGTGTACCATCAGTAAATATGTCACTTCCCAGTAACCAGTCCACTTTACTGGCTTCTAGACTAGCCTGGGCTCTGTAATTAACTGTGTCATTATGGCATTAGCATCAGATTCAATATTTGTACAATTTACATTGTAGTGTTGTGATTTGGTCTCATTTGTTTCAATAAAATACACACATGCGGTGCAGTGATAAGGGATTATAAGAATATAGATAGATCTATAGGTAGATAGCAATTTAGGCAATATATTTTATTCTGCTCCACTAGGAATTACTGAAAGGCTACAACTGGACAATAGGCTGATCTTCAATTAACTTGAGGCCCCGTGGAGTTCTTTCCTTCGTCCAGGTTCTTACCTGGAGCTTAGCTTGAGAAATGTTGCATTTGACAGCTGGAGTTTCAGCGGGGTACAATATTGTGATTTTCTTGCCCTGAATCATTCCATTTTACTTTGATATATCTATGAATAAAAGATTCGTCGGAGAAGAACATTTTTTGGCACATTCACAGAGGTACTTGAGCGTTGTTTAAAAGCTCCAACAAATCCTCCGACTTCGAGCAAGTTTAAAAATGATAGCGCACCCCATTTAATAATTAAACACAGCTTAATGAGAAGAGAAAGAAAATTATGTTTTCATTTATTTTGACAAAATCCCATTCTCTGATAATTGGATCATATAAGCAGTGATTAGGCCTTACTTGTGATGTATTGAACCAGATCCTTTTGTTCTGTGATCAGAATAATATCAAGGAAAACTGCTCTTGTTTTTGTCCACAGCTACAACTCCTCCATTGCCGCAGACGTGCTGACCACAAATCACAGGCACAGGTTCAGACCTCCGTTGCACCTTTTTGTGTGTTGTTCCTCATCACTCCACCATTTAGCATCGTCTTTAATGTTTACTGACAAATAACAGCGTAAAGATTCTCCTGGGAGATAAATCAGTGAACGATGCATCAGAAATCAAACCTAACAAGCTGCATTCTTTATTATAGCTTTATTGAACATATGAGCGAGATCCGCAATCTGTCATGAACAGCATAAATAGGAAATATTGTAATAATATCAGAAAGACCAAGTTATTTGCTTTCATCATTGACTGCTGACTAAAACCAGTAAGTGGAGTCAGAGAGCATTCGGCTGAGCTGAATTACAACAAACACACGAGTGACTCTCCTGCATTTACCACACAAATATTCAGTGTGAAAATATATTTAAATACAGTCAGATCAGTTTTATTTTATTATCCAGGTATAATTTATTTTTTATTAGCACATTTCAACATGTCTTTCTGCACTTCTATATCTGAGCCCTGCTTGTAAAACTCTGTATGTTCCTTTGACATATAGAGGTTCAGGTGTAAAATCGACATTTTAAAGATGATGTAATTCATGATGGATTCCTCTTTAAAATTAATTAGCATTTGCACACACCCAGGTCATCAACCAACTAACCCAGACTAATGATTTTATTTAAATGTACACCAATCAGGCATAACATTATGACAACCTTCATAATATTGTGTAGGTCTCCCTTGTGCCTCCAAAACAGTTGTGACTCATCAGAGAATGGACATGGACCTTCTGAGGGTGTCCTGTGGTGTCCAATATTGTTAGTGGGATGGGTTTGGGTCCTGTGGGTTGAGGGCAGGGACCTCTGTGGATCATACCCACAGATACTTGATCAGTTTGGGATCTAATGAATTTGGAGGCCAGGTCAACACTTTGATGCTGTATTTGATGTCTTTTGAGTCGTTCATTAAACTGTTTGTGTGTGCCTCTGTGTCAGGCTGCATCCTGCTGTCATCAAGGAATGTCATTGCTGTGGGGTGGAGGTGTCTGGTCTGGTTTAGGTGGGTGATTGTCAGGTCCAAAAGTTTCCCAGGAGAACACTGACAAGATAGTCAATGTTATTTACTTCTCCTGTTGGTGGTCATAATGTTGTGGATGGATCAGTGTACGTTTAACTATTTAAAATTGGATCACATTCCCCACTAAAACCAACAAATGTGTCGTTATGGAAACACTTATCAGTATCTAGTTTCAGAGACGTTCCATGCATTTATGAAATGTGCTCTTTATGTTTTATTGAGATAACTGTTCTGACGCTCTGGCATGTTGACGGGTCTCTTGTGTCTCGACTTAAAGAGACTGACTGAGTTCATCTCAGAGCTGCTCTGTTTTTATCGTAGCTATATCTCGTCTTGATCCCTCATGGCCAGCTCTATGGTTGCCTTGACAGTGCCAACACTTTGCCTGCTCTCTCTGCGGCCGACGAGGCTCAGCACTGCTGTCTATTCTCTCAGCACTCAGAAACAAGACTCACGAACGCAAAGGCAACATGTCTATGAATAACGTTTCCATTCATGGCTGCTGCTACTCGCAGCAATGGGCGATTTCAAAACATCTCTCTGGTACGTATCGCAAAGAATTGGAAAGTATCCATAATGGCCATGATATTGGTCACCCGGTTCCACTCAAAATAAACATTATTCACTCGCTGGTATGTGATCTATAAAGCTATAGGCTTGATTGCCACACCTGCCATTCGTTGGGTTAAAGTATACACAATGGAAATATATGTTACATGTGTTAGTAGTTCATTGTGCAGTGCATTGCACTGTAATATCTCACCATGACACACTAAAGGCATAGTGCATGTGAAAAATACAGAGACTTTTTGAATGAATATTGTTCAGTATGTACAGAATATAACTTAAAATTGAATATGATAGCATATGATGTTGTGCACAAGAAGTGATATGTATCCTTCAGATCTCACTCCAGCTAAAATTACTCGATCCATGAAATAGAGGTATCCATGGTTACTTCAGGAGCCATGTTAAAGGGTGCCTCGGTGTATCTCTATTCTCTAGCAGCTTCCACCTTTTTCTTCATTCATCATTTCAAAAGGATCACCATGCCACCTCAAGGTTTCCGACAGCTATGATTTGGTTTTGCAAATGAGATTTGCAGTGCACAATCTCAATAACATTGATGAAGACGGACTGGCTATTAAATACCTATAAATTATGAATGCAAAGCATATTACATCTGCAGTTACCTGCTTCACTCTAAGGGAATGAAATGCAGAGCTTATGTAGTGCAGTGATACAGAGGGTGAAATATTTTATAGGAGCATCCCCAATACGACATATTTGCAGTCTTCAGAACAACCTGTTACCTTGACAACGCAATTTTATCATTCAAGCCCATTGCTACCTTCTCTCACAGCAGGAATCAAATGTGCCTTAAATGTATACTGCTGCGGGGTTTTACACCTCAATTCAACGTAGAAATGAGACACCGGATAGGTTGAGATGTGCAGAAAATTTTGAATTATGAGTTCACTCCACTGCTGCACAGTGGACAAAGCAAGGTTATTTTCTTTTTGCCTTTACAATGTTAAGAAGGCATCTAGATAGATAGTTGATACTTTTATTCAGAGGGATGGATAGTAGACTTTATAAAATATGATTATTGCATCCAAAATTCTGTTTTTGTTTTACAGACACACTAAATCACTGCACAGGACAGACATTTGTGGCATTTAATATGTTTTTGTTGTGTCATCCTATACTGTGTGGCATTATGACGATAAATCCCGAGGGATCAGATCAGTTTAAAACGTGGCAACATGTAATTCTCCAGACGTGACCCAAGGATGATTACTATGCTCAGTAAGTAAGTGATGCTGTGATATGCCTGATCGTCAAACCACGTTTGCAAGTTAGGTAGTCGTCTGATCACCGTTATGCAAGATACATGCAGGGCACATGCAAGAATTCCACAAGGTAAGCCCATCTGCTGCTGCTGGGTGCTTTGCACTGAATTCCACAAGCATCCAGGAAGGAATTCAAAGATTTTCCAAAAGGCATCTAAAAACTGCTTAAAACATTTGTCTCACTGGTAACACAGATCATTTGCAGAAAAGAGAGGAAAGACTGTAACTGTGTTCTTATCAGAAGTGGATACTTAGAGCATTTGTATAATACAACAAACAGCACACTATTCTGTTCTATATATATAATTATATTTGAATCACTATTTTTTATTTGGTTTACTATGTTTGATTGATAGCCAGACATCAGTCTCCTAAATGTGGGGTCCAAATCCTCCGTGAGGCTTCCTAACACTGCAGCAGCTCTGCCACATGTAATCACATTCTTTCAGGGGAAAACCGATTCCCTCCACCATCATTCATCTTTCTTCTCTTTTTTCTTCGTCTATTCAAGTAGGTGACATTTGCAACACGTAAACAGTCAATAAGTAGTATAGTTTATCTATATTATATAATTATATATATATATATACAATATACAATGTTAAACCTGACAGTGGACTCAGTAAAGCTACAGTCCCATATAGACTTAGTGTAATGTCACCTTCCTTGCTTGTGGAGCTGAGCTCAGACGGTTAGGCATGTATTTGCAGTATAATGATCAAGGTCAAACAGCGTGGGAGGAATGGTTGCGTGTTGGACGGCACGTAGACGTCATTACATAAAAGTCATGTTGCAGAACTTGAACTGTGCTCATTAAGTGCAATTCTACGAAGACGTGATTGGGACTCAGTCCTCACGCAGAGCGTACACTGAATGGTATGAAATATCATTCACGAGTGCTTTTATATGTGAAGGGGTACACTGACACCAGTAATCATGTGTCAGCATGGTTCAGGTCATAGGTGCACATTTATAGACTCGCAGTGAAAATGAAGGATTTCAGGAGTTGCAGGCCGACACACTAGAGTTTGAACATTTAGTCCAAAAGTTCACTCAGAACAGGTTCCTCCACTGCAGAAGAGGAAATCATTGTTTGCTTTATGGGTGATATGGACATGCTCCTGGTTTACTTTAGATGCCTTGACAATTATTTGGACAGGCATTTGTGATTCGTACTGTCTCGACAACTACTGGATGCATTTAGTACAGATGGTACCTGTAAGGATGAGTTGTAATCACTTCTTTTGCACTGTACTATGACAATATTTATTTGGACTTGGATGATGTATATATATATATATATATATATATATATATAGAAAGCATCATACATATTTGCATTTTGCTGGTACCCACAGTCTATGCATGCACCACCGACTGACAGACGGCTTCTCAAAAGTGAAACCAAAATATTCTCCATCACCCCTTGGTTTTCGCTTGTGTCTATGAACTCTGCAGCCATGTGAGCATACTGCTCAATTCAAAAAACATTTTACTATATACAATTCATGTATAGTGCCTTTTGAAGTGCCTATTTCTTAGTTTCTTCTTCATTAGTTATTTGAGAGAATAAAGAGGTGTGCTGATTACTTTCCGAAGTTGGTTATATTTTGTTTTGTTTTGCAGTAAACTCGGTTATGTTCTGTCTGGCTTACAGTAGGTATATGTTTATTCCTGCTAGCATGCAATGAGCCCAACTGATTTGTGGAAAAAATTATTAATCTAGCTTGCTCGGCAGCTAGTATGTAATTAATTTACCAATGAACTGTGAGTCTGTGAAAATGCAAATTTGGTTCCAAAGTATTTTTCCATCCTCCAGCGGTGGACTGGTTCCTAATGACGCCATCCATGTAAGATGGCAGCACCACTGAGAGGAGGTGGTGATGTGTCAACCATCTTTAATCAGTCTATGGTACAACCACACACACACACACACACACACACACACACACACACACACACAACTGCTCACAGGGTGAGGTGTAAATAAACGTTGTTAACCTGAGAGTCTGTTAGTTTGGCTCTGTTTATTCAGCCAAACAAGTGACAACACCTCTGGGGATGGGGATAGTGTATTGCCCCACCCCTATAAAATCCCATTATCTTTCACTTTGTTTTGCAGCCTGTTGTCAAATTGTGATCCCAGAGAAGGCAAACATTTGATGCTTAGCTAAATAGACAAAATGTCCCCTTTACAGATGGGCTCCGACCAAAGTCGCTCATTATTGCGGGCATTGTGTCCATGTAAACATGCTCGCTGTTCACGTTCAGTGTGTGCTCGGATCGAGCTCTTCAGAAATCGATCTATTCATAGAACGTGTTGGTTGCAATTATGTAAACACTCAACCTTTCACTCAAGTGAGGCGGCGCGGAGGGGCGAGAACAAAAGGAACAGAAGACAAGTGATGTTAAAATGAACATTTATAATGACTCTTTGTTGCCGTCGCAAAAATAATCTTTAAAAAACAATTCAATTATTAACACTGAAATGCTGACTTCACTGGTAGTCCACGAGTCATAAAACACAACTCACTGAATTTCTTTTACAAACACAGTACTACAGTTACATTAAATAGTCATTACCGTTAAATCTATTAATGAATAATGTTCAAATAAACTAATAATAAAAACAATGACACTTTTAAAATCCTCTCATTCCCTCACCATAGTAGCTGTTGTCTTTTATCAACAGTGTATCATTTAGAAAATATACTGCTTCTAAGATGTTTCTCTGACAAAAGCAGAAAACAGACTGGCAGCATAACAATAATGGTACATGAGCTCAAACGTCGTACAATTAGGGTGATGTTTTTCAAGGGGAGTGGAAATGGGACGTAACCATTCCAGTGATCTAACATTTAGTTATGTAGGCTGGCTGCCTTTTGGCTCAGTATGGAATTATTTGGCACTCTTGCTGACAAATACTTGCCATAAAAAGCTTTCACACTTTTTCTAAAATGGCACAAGAAGGCATTTTCCTTTCAGAACATATTCAGAGGACTTTTTTAAAATACACGTAAATGCTGTCCCAGAAAGCCCTTTAGATAGTTAACAACTATACGGACTTTCACAGATTCTCTTTGCTTGGCACAAATGAAAGACGGACCCACGGCCATTAATGTCAAAGAGAACTATACCCAATCAACAAAACATCACTTTGCTTAGGTTGGAACATTTGATCTTATGCTGTCAGTCCATTTCTTTTTCTGAGATGGAAAGAACAGAGGTTAAACAATGAAAAACCGAACCCCGAAAAAGGAAAGTTTACCATGGCGTGAAAACGTCTGCAAGGTGCTGGCATGCTTTCTTCAGTTTACACTTAAGCAAGCGTTTAACCCTGCAGAATAGTCCAGATAACCAGAAAACAACAGAACAGTCTGGCAGAGTTTGACAGTAGAGGTGGTTTAAAATATCCAACACGTGTATGAGTTCTCGGGGATGGTGAAGGTCAACAAAGTTCATGGGAGGTTCAGAGGGTCAACGACAAAAAATGGCCTCATGTCAGGTTGGCAAAGAATCCTGTGTATTCTCAGACGTAAGGGCTCAGAAATACCTTAATCCTTTTAAAGGGTGGACACAGAAGCAGGTGCTCGGTGCAATGAAACACAAATCGTGATACTGTGTAGGCTGAGAGCGTGAGACTCAGGTAGAAGAGGTTTTTAAGAGAGGAGTGAGCAGCCTTGGCCAGTTTGTAGCGTTTAAAACCAGTCCTAGCCTTCTTGTGAAAGGGCTCCGTGGGGGTGGATAAACGTCCAGAATACATTTGGAGTGAAAATCAAAAACAAACATGACAACTTTTGGAATGATTCTGCAATTTGTTTGGCATTCAGATGTGAAGCAGTAAATGCAACGACAGGGGTTTGCAACACAAAATAATGAGACAGAAATATCATTCATGTAACAAGGCCTTAACCGTTCAAAGGTTTCCTCTGTGGTTTTCGTCGTGTTGAGGTGGCAGAGGCAATCTTCATTTTGCTGGTGCCAATAATGTCTCTCAGATCTGACTGACTCATATCGGCCAGACCTTGAGCTTGCATCCCACAGTGCCTTCAGTCCAGTGCTTCGATCCCAATTTGCCGGGAAAATGAAAACCATTCTCCAATTTGGAATTTAAAAGCAAAAGAGGACGCAAAAGGACAAAGGTGTACGGATCCATCCTGGTTAGTTCAAAACAAAGCACACAGTGATCGACGCAGACCTCTGCTGAAGGGAATGTGAAGGAGAAGCCTTCGAGTGAGGAAACAGGTGCTACTTTTCTATTTTGTCTGAGACTCCAGCCCTTTCCATCATTCATGAGACCCAACGGGATCAGGGAGTAAATAAATAAAAGTCACATGACAGCAACAGCAAAGAATGGCAATAAACGAAAACAATTCAAATAAACCGTCAAAAGCCAACGATGGTTTGCTTCCTTTCTCACACAATATGACCCACTGATCAGTAAAGTGCATTTATGCAACACCAAACAAACAAGATAATGTTGACAGCGAATCGGAAGTTGTGTTAAAACATGTCTGGTTCATGACTGTGGCCGTGTGAGGCCTACCTGACTATAGCTGAAATCTGTTATTGACATAGATATTAACTCTACATGTATTTGACATTCCTGCCCTGAATTTACATTAAAGACCCATTAAACATTCGACAGAACTTAAAAAAGAAAAAGAAAAAAAGAGAGAGTGAATGGGTACATTCATAGATTAGATCTGGGCTTTCAAGCTGTGACATAAAAAAAAAAAAAAAGAAAAGATCTGAAAACATAATGGGACAGGTTATATGAGGTTCAACCTGTTTGTAAAAGAAATGCATGTTTGATATCCTAAAAAACACAAGGAGCCAATGCACTGAATAACATTTTCACATTTGCTTGTTTCACATTTTAATACTCCTCACTGCCCCTAAAAATCTAAATATCTTCTCAGATGATGCCTAGAGAGATGAACTTGATTGATGAGAATTTTTATCTCAGATGTATGTTAGTGTGTGTATCTGTGTCTTTTTTTTTTTTTGGGCCAACATGACAATAATGAGCTCCCTCCCAACTCACAACATAATAAAACAACGTTTTTTTTCTTTTTTTTAACATGAGGCGAGTAAACTTAAGTGCTTTACATTGACTGCATGCAGCGTTATGTCTTTGAATGTTGCGAGACACCTCGCAAGTTTTTGTAATTTTTTTTCCTCCATATTTTTACTTTGATACCATGCAATAGAAGACGTGCAAAAAGATAACACCTAACTCCACAAACACATTTTTGATTGTTAATGGTTATGTTATGAATGCTTATAACATGTTATGCTTAGTCCATGCTGGCCTATAGAGACATTTATGAGAAAACAGCAGTACTTAAGCCACAGGTCAAACGAACACACAAGGGATGCATGGAGTGTAAAACAACATGGATCCATAAAAATCACAATCTTTAACTCTTACTCTATGTACCTATGGGATAAAACAATGCACAAAAAGGTCTTTGTCCTTTGTTTTCTTAAGTAATGTATTTGATTATCTTTTCTTAACTTAAAAGACAGTGTTTGATTGGCACTTGATCAGCACTTCTAAACAAGTTATTGATATCTAACATTTGATCGCACATCTACAATTTCAGAAGCTGCGGAGGTCTAGTTTGGCACAGGTTGTACTATGAAGTCTATTATTACTTTTACTATCTTACCAATACTGTATAGTATTCTATACACCTCGTTTTATGCTCCAGGCTTTGAGAGCATGTTTCTAATCAACAGACCAGACATCTTTTCAACTAAAATATTTTGTATAGTTTACTTATCAAATAGCAGCATTTTCATAACTTACAAAAAGTACATGTAAACCTATTCATTCAAAATCTTAGTAATTTCAAAGGTTCATACAACAGACATAAAACACAAAACAGGACAACATGCTACTATATTGCTTCCAATATTCTTTACATTTTCTTACTGTCAAACTAAATCATCAATGACAGAAATATGGACACCACCGGTCGATGATGAGTCATCGTAATGCACAAACAAATCGCGAAGCTAATCTTAATCAGGCTTAGTTGGCACTCTCATCATCCACACAAATATAACATAGTTTCACATTGTATCGACAACGCTGGACTGCATTTGGACTACAAACTAGAATAGCTACAATAAAGTACATATAGATCATATGACATGACATACTGTATTCCACAGAAATGAATTCTAGTCATTTTCAGATAAGAGGATATGCATAAAGGATGTCATTGTTTCGGCTTGAGGTCACAAACAAGTTCCCACCTTACTCTTGCTCTCTTATGCAATCAGTCCTTGCCATGCTTTGTTTAGAGGCCGAAACGTGAGCTCGGCCAACATTTGAATGTTTATTCAACCAAGATTTGCCTTCTTTTGGAAAAAAAAAATCTTTCTCTTCTCTTAAAAAGGCCATGGTTCTCTGTCTAGATCTGTCTAAATCCTACTTGTTCTTCATATAGAGGGAATTTGATACTTTGAGCTAACGTTGCTGGTTGGTCTTGGTGGGTGTCACAGTTTAGGAGGCAGGTGTTTTCTGTGCATTTTAATCTTGTGAACTCTATGGCCTATGAAAATATTTTCATACCCTTATGACCTATAGTGCATAACTCCCGCCAGCAGCACATCCAACACACCGCCCATGAGAAGACAAGACAGGAGGAAGGAGAAAGAGGGGGAGAGCACGGCGCAGGAAGAAGCACGGACAGGGATTGGGACACAGGAGGGAATCTCAGAGAGGTGAGAAATAACAACATACCGGGGAATCAAATGTTGAGAGAAAGAGGAAAGTTAATGAGGGGCAGAGAGAAATAGCATTTGGCACAATGTATTGATCAGAGGGATTTGAAGGAGAGCTGTCTGCAGTCTAGCAGTCCAGTTGCATTGATAAAACATCCTCTTGTTTTGTGCTTGTATCTTATTATATGCTAAAGTCTTGGGCAGTAAAAGGTTATCTATGATTTCACCAGTGGCCAGATTGTAGTTATGGATGACTGTGAAGCCGTCCAGAAACGGAGCGAAAGGAAAAGGTTTTCGGTTAGGAAGAAAGGCTCGCTGTTGCAATCGCCACACGTAATGTTGACACAAAGAGTTGTTTCAAGCAATTTCAAATCCATTTACTTTCAAACATGAACTATGAAAATGAAAAGTCTATTCATTAGGTTTTTTCCAAAAAACGGGAGTGGTTCTGATTTTCTTGGACACTACTCAGCACCAACCCTCACAGCTGTGTATTCAGGAAGCTGATCATAGAGCTTGGGTTGATGGGGACAATTGAAAGATGTCTTTAGAGTGGGGGAATTGGATGTAATAGGACTGGAGCTTACAGTGCAGGAAGAGGTGGTAGGAATAATTTGTAGTTCGCTGATCGGAAAACGCCCGCTAATTTAAGTGCAGTGCATTGGTAAACAGAAACATCACAAGACGCTGGAGTATAAATGCTCTTGTGGGGAAATCCCTTCCGTCTGTATTGGTAGGTCTTGTGTATGTGACATAGATGTGCACATTAAAATATACTCACATCCCAAGCAGGGACAGACACGCTTTACATTGTGTTCTTAATGTCTCACAGTGCAGTCTTCAGAGACCCAGTGTACTCAGGATGAACACTATGGATAGCAGCACAGAAGGAAGCCAAGGTAATCTTCGAGTGCTTGGAAATGCTCTAGACAATTAGTCTGTCTGCAATAGACAAACAATTATCCCGTAAAAGACAAGAATGCCAAAACATTTTATGTTTCATTATGTGCTCCACCCAAGTTTAGTGAGCTTTAACGTGTTTTGGGAACAATAAGAGGCTGCCGAGGTGAACTGCAGAGTCGTCTTTTTTTTTTTTTGCTCTTTTCTCTTTTTTTTTTTTTGTTTTGATGCAAATTGGGAAGGATGGCTCACAGAAAAAGCGAGTCCAAACCTTCTTTTTCAAGTGTCATTCTACTTCCCTTTCATTAGTGTGTGTCTCTTGACTATTTGGTACCCTTAATGTAAAGGCAAAAGCTTCTTTGTTCACAGATATTGGTTCATACAGCTTTTCTTATCAAAATGCTTTTGTAGTGCTTTGTTCACTTTGCGAACTGAACTCGTTAAACACTGCTTCAAGGTAGTCTGAGCTTTAAGTAGATTCTTGGGAGTGACAAATATATATCTAAGGCAAAAAATTATGTCAGGAATTGTCTAATAGAGTATGGCCAATTGTTTAGTCAATAAAAAATAATAAAAGGCCTGCATTGGGAGAGAGAATGGACTTGAAATATTAAGACTGGATTGCTTTTAATCACAAAATGCTGAAATCAATCATTTGTTATTAGGTGAGAGGCAGAGTCAGATCCAATGGGCTACTAATGGCTGGACATCAGCTATTTTAAATCAAGTAACAAGATTAGTCGCCATTCGGATTTCATGGTAAAGGAGATATACACCTAATCCTATAGCACCAAGAAAGGGTTAAACAACAACATATTTCTATGTGTTTGTAGCTGTGACTGAATATGCAAATATGTTTCAGTGTTTGTGCGTTTGTGGGAGCATCATCTATGAGTGTGTATATTTATACATTCCTGTGTGTCTCCTCTGTCCTCTCACATTGATTATTTAAACCCTGAACTATACTTGCAGACAGCAACAGTGAAGTTCAGACTGGGTTTGAGTTATACATTTCTTTCACTGCAACACAATATTTGATCCCTGTAAATAAAAATAGCAATAGGCTAATATTGTTTTTACATTCAGATCAACCTGCATTCACAGGTTTAAATAATCTATTTGTGTTTGAATGAGACCATGTTCATAAATAAAGGATGAAAATATAAAATACCCAAATTTAGAAAATTCAATTATGATATGAGCCAGAATTCAAAATATGTCAACACATATATGATTTTTTTTTTTTGTAATTTTTTTTTTAAAGAACTCATACTCAGATTGCTTCCCCGTATGCTGAGATAACCTCAGGTGCTTGTCATAAAACCTAACCCCTGTTAACAATGTCATCAGCATTGTGTACAAACAGCTAGGTTTGTAAAACAGCTCTGTTAGCTGGCTGGAACTTCATCTGACACGATCAGCTCACCGGGAGCTGAGGTTTGCAACTGAAACTAAAACTATCAAAACCAAACACAAAATAAGGAAAGAAACAGCTATGAGGTTTTGGAGGAGGGTGAAACCCTGCGGCATCACCCTTGAATCTGCAGCTTGGCAGTGGACCAGTTCAGCTTACTCTGATCACCATCGTCAAAAGGACTCGACACAAACTTTTAAAAAACATCAGGACGTCAGTCCTAAAAACACATTCACATATCACACACACTTATCTTGGTTGTCTCCCCCACCTCCTCCTTTGTGATTCTCTCATTTGATACTGAAATATTGAACAGGTATTTGGACGTTTCTTTTTTCTATTCATCCTGCCTTTCCCAATTCCCTTCTATCTCTGTCTTCATCCTTTCCTTCTTTCCTCTTCTTTTTCCTTTTAGCCCACCTTTTGTGGGTTGGTAGCACGCACGCCCTGCTCGTAAGTGATCCGCTGGCTGATCAGATACTGTGCTGCTTGCGTAGCGGCTGGCGACCCTGTTATGGTAACTTTACGGTTCCGAGTCCCAGGAATGAACTCTCCCTTTTTGGAGATCTGGATACGGGCACCTGTTAGCTCCTGGTACTCTACCAGCGTTTTCCCTCCTTTCCCCAAAATGGCACCCACCAGATTCTCGGGCACAGCAATCTCAACCACGTCCTTGGCCCCATCTGCCAGCTTCTCTGTTGCCAACAGGGAGGAGGCCATCAGTGGGGATGAAGCATTTAGGTAACCATTGGAAGCCCCGGTAGCAGCTGCAAGAGACCCCAGGGAGAAACCACCAAGACCTGTAGCAGGGTGGCCAGCACTGCTGGAGGCATCGCTTGCGTAAGAGGCCAGTAGGTTAGCTGCAGCGGCAGCAGCCGGGTTAGCACTAGCTGCTACTGCAGCAAGGACCCCAGAAGCAGCTGCAGGGTTGAGGCCCAGGCCCAGGGTGTTAGTGTTGTAGCCATAGCTGGCTAGCGTGTTGAGGGCTGAGGTGATAGCCAATAGATCATTGCCAGAGAAGCTGGACATGGTGGCAGGAAAAGCGCCCATTCCTGTCAATCCCGCCTGACCCAGAAGGCTGGAAGCAGTGGCAGCTGCTGCTGCTGCATTAGGCAGCACCTCAGCTGTATTAGCGTAGGGGGAGCCGGTGGGGTTGGAGTTAGCCACTGGGCCCGAGACATTGGAATAACTGATGTTGAGGCAGCTGCTGCTCTGAGGGTCCTCCTGTATTTTCTGCACTATGATTTCCACAGCCTTACGGTTCTGTTCGGGTTCTCCACTGATGGTGACCACTCGCTCCTGCAGGTTGATGCCCTCTGGCTTCTGGGAGAGCTGCACCCAAGCCCCTGATTGCTCCATCACGGCCTTTACTGTGGCTCCACCCTTTCCAATGATCAGCCCAGCAGTGCTATTAGGCACGATCAATTTGGCCTATAGAGAAATAAAAAGATTGTGGTAACATGAGACTAAACATCATAAATGGTCAACAGCAAGAGGGATATCTCTCATTGAGAGTCAGAGTATTAGACCAGCCCCCGCTTTACTCAGCGATTTGTTAATCCCAGGGGTTTAGGCTGCAGCTGCCACATGGCTCTGTCTAGCTATGAAAGACTCTAGGTAAAAATAACCCCATACTCACATTTTCCTGACCCTACCAGACTGTCGGTCATGGCCCAGAGAACAAGTAAGACAGGCAACTAATAAACAAGGGTCCTGGAAACGAACTGTTCATACCACAAAGTGACCACACACAGTTTAGAGTCTCACCTGTTTAACGCGGTCGGGGTTGACAGTGGTCTGTGGCTGCAGTATGCTGACTGGTTCTGGTTTCTGGGCGCTCTGGGGCATCTCTCGGACTTTCTCCGCAATGAAGTTGTGGACACCATTGAGAGCCTCGACCGTACCCTGTATCAGACAGACTCGTTCTGTTGTTCCTGTGATGAGAGAAAAAAGAAAGAACAAACACAGGAGATGGGTTAATGTGCTTTGAGTGGGTACTTGGCAAGCAGATTTGGGGGATTTGCTAGGGACTGGACTAAAATCTACATTTATATTAAGAAGTCTTGGCAATGAAGAATGTTCCTTGACATTTCACAAAGAGACCCAATTACTAAGTTATTCCTCGCTTCCTCCATTTACACAATCAACAGAGAAACAGCTGAAAGACTGAACCGTGCTTGGTTAGCAAGCCACAGGGGGGGAGAAGGATTCCTCTTCAATGATGTAACACTTTCATTGCTGTAATACTGAGCCTGTCCTTGCCTTGCAGCTCTAATAGACTAAACACACATTTGTTCTTCCTCTAGGCTTCTTTCTACACCCACATTGACGACCAAACCGCCATTCCGTTGCCATGGTAAAGGGGCCGAGCCGTGGAAACAGGTGATTCAACAGCGACTCTTTTATACTTGCTTGCAAGATTTTAAAAACAGTCTCCCTTTGTATGAATCTTCCTGCCTTTGCTTTCCTGCAACATTTGTCTGTTCTTCCGTCGAATTTCAAACATCTCTTAATTTTCTCTTTTGGCCTGACACACGGCTTAAATCTGAGGATTTGATGAGAGAAAAGTGTCCCTTTTCCCCACACTGACTGAGTATAACAGCAGATAAGGCGGTCCTGTAATGTATGTGAGCAGTCCTGCTCCACTGCATCATGGGGCATTTCCATCCTTTATTCAGTTCTCAAAGCACAAGACTGAGCGAAACATGTCTGCAACTGTCAACCTCTGTTTACACGTACTCAGGAAACGGTAAAATAAATTCAATGAAAAAAAAAAGTCTGATTGGCTTCAGATATGTGGAATAACGGATTCAGATAGTCAGCAGGCCAGTTTACACATATCAGGAAAAGCTATAATAAACTCCAACCGAGCAAAATTATTATTTACTTAAATGACATTAATAAAAACTGGAGATTTACCCTTTTGGCCGTGAAGTGACAAAGTGACACATTGAAGCCAGCACATGCATTCATATGCATACTACTAACATGTCAAAAATGATGACGAATTCATTGCATAAAAAGTATAAAATACCGTACATGCAGGGAGCTTTCTGAGTAATGGCCATCTAAACTCCAGTGTGTAAGTATAAGATAAAAAGTGGGTGTTATTTCCTATCAAGCCTAATCACTTCTACGTCTCATCTTCTTGTGTAACGCTGGAGGAAATGGTCAGGATATGAATTTTTGTGTATCAGGAAAAAATCAACACAGACTAAATATAGAATATGAGGTTGAAGCCAGTATGTGTGCCCAACTTAATTACACTGCAGCATACGTAAAAAAAAAAAATTAATAAATAAATAGAAAAGCACTGAGTTTCAGTAATTTCATTTTCGTCTGACCTATGGTGATTTTCTTGGACTAAGCAACCTCCTTCCTTGCCCTACACAGATGCAAAAAAGAAAGACGGCAAACTAGGCCATCTTGAGTGATGTAACACATCCTTAGAAGACATTTTGCCCTGACTAGTCTTGCTTATTGCCTAATCTTCACTTTTCAAAAATTAAATGCTGAGTAAGAAGGTTCCTCTGCTTTGCTCGGTACAGTTATCCCCATTTAAACATGCCCAAATCTACAAATGTTTTCAGAGACTGCTCCCAGGTCAGTGAGGTATAGTTTATCCGAGAGCAGAGATCGTAACGTGCGGCTGCAACTTCTGTTTTTGATGAGACACCACAAAGAGAACATGAAAATGTCTGAACCTCACATTTTTTTCCCACTCTTTCAGTTCCTCGTAGCTGTTTTAGTTGCTTGCATCACCTCTTGCCTTGAGTCTCTCGTTGAGGGTGACACATTTCTTAATAAAGGAACACTTTGAATCGCAGTCAGAGTTCGCTCAGCCTCTCGTTAGCAGCGGGGGAGAAAATGTGTCAGTGCCCCATAGAGCACATACATCAACCTTCAGCGTTCCCCGCGAGACCGGTGACTCTCAGGTCTCCTATCTCCATCCAGAAGTCAGGATGTTTCGACACATCTCTTTGGCTGATAGAGCTCCTCTGTGATGATAATCTGCATCTGTGTGCACTAGCTTGCCCAAATCTTTTGTCTAATTTCTTCAGACGGTTAGCACGCCACACATAAAGTATCACCCATAATTACTGTCATCACATCAGCAGATTTTCTAAGTAATTATTCACACTACAAATTGAGCGGGAATGTGTTTTTTTTGTTGAAATCTGGTGGAAATATTCATCCTGCCGTGTTGTTGCCATATGGCATACTTCTCTAAAATGTAAACACTGATTTTAAATGTGGGGATCTTTTGTAATGAGACATTTATATTCAGATAATTGGAAACTGTTTCCCGGTAAACGTTTACATCACATCACATCCTGACCACAGGTTCCCACAATCCCTGTTGCCACATAAGTAAAGCGCACAGTACCTACTGCTAAACATATCATAGGCTCTCTCAGGCATTTTCAGAGAGCTAAGCTATTGAAATACTACTAATTTGTTTTATGTGCCTTGTTCTAATAAGTTGTAAGACAATCCGTGCTTCTAACTGATAACTCTCTGGGACCTTTTGGAGTAAAAGATACAATATATTTTAAGATTACAGAAATAAAGGAGCTTAAAGTTAAACATAACCTGATAGCACATCTCCATAATATTACCAGTCAACTGTAATATATAGTTCTATTTTATAAAAATATGTTGAGTTGACTTTTTTTTACATTACTAAAACAAGAGGTAATGGTGCATCCTTTTATCAGTGGATGATTAATACCAATATGAGCCCAAGCAGGATTTACAGCAGTGGTGTATAGCAAATGTATGCACCAGGAGTGGAGCCGAACCTGAATACGGTATTCGTATACTTAGTTTTCAAATAATTTGTATTCGAGAAGGAGAAAAACATCCTATCAAAAAGCTGTCTTTCCTCGCTGAATATCTGTGCTTCTGCCCAGACTGGGTGACAATCAGGAGTCAGGGTGAAAAGTCTCAACTCCGTAACAGAGGAGACTCTGACTGGACGAAACACAACTTTGTCTAATAGATTTTTTTCACCTTGCATATAACTTTTGGGAAGCGGAGTTTGACCGGGAGATTATTCTGTTACGTTACATTAGTATTGAGACGTCTGCAGTCAGGTTCTCCCATGTTAGCATTCGTCTTAGTTAGCAATCGTTAGCTCAGTAATTCAGTCTTGCTTTTATGCATCGCTTTTTAAACCTATTAGTATTCAAAGCGCTTTACAGTCGCACAGGTTCAGTGTCTTGCTCAAGGACACTTCAGCATGTGGTACATTTCAAATCATCACCACAGGCATGTTCTACCCCTTCAAGTCAGCCTAAATCACCAATAATAGCTCAATTTACTGCAAAACATCAACCAGTACTGTATATACATCCATGGTTGTTAAAATGGATAATTAAACAATACTAATTTTAACACTTACACATCCTAAATTAGAAGTGTAAGGATTTTTACATCTATTTTGAATTTTATTCGAATACAAATACTTTTTTCCCCTCAACAAATACAAATACTGCATGCTTTGCACAGCCCTATTGCATATACATCCATAATTATTATAATGACTAATTAATGAATACTTATTTTTACACTTACATATCCTAAATTAGAAGTGTAACTAAAAAAAAAAATGGATTTTTACACCTATTTTGAATTTTATTTGAATACAAATACAATGGAGTGGTAGAGTGGTTATAGAGTTATGAAGGAGAGGCCACACAATAAAAACAAGACGTGATCTGAAAGAAATGCCACATAATAAGGTTGACCAGCAGCATTTGTTGATACCTCGGTGTGCAATGAATGAGGCCTTGCAACGACTTCTGCATCCCAGTAATTCTGTGTCAAGACTTTTGATTGTGGTTTTGTTTTGTTGTCAGATACCACATATCATGAAGATAAATTGAAGACATACACAAAATGAATAGAAATGTACTTATAGCTGCAGGGGCATTTTGTGACACAAGCAACAAAAAAAAGGCTAAAAAAAAAAAAAAAAAAAACAATTTTACCCTGTCTGTGAGGTCACTCAATTCACAATCATTGATTTCCATTAGTGCACGTCTCATGCAATTGTCTGATAGCACACAATGGCAGCACGTAACATTAATTCCTTGTCTATCTAACTAAAAAGTGCGCTGTCATGATTAGAGGCAGTACCTGCTTGGTTGATGTATTATACATCATGTAGTAATTAAAAGTCAGTAAGGCGTTTGGTTTGTTTGCAAAGAATGAGCCACCGTGAACACGCGAAACTGCTTTAAAATGCAACATTGTGCAAAACATGACTCTAGACACCATCTTGCAGTGAGATCAAACACGTTGATGTTCTGACACATGAGTACTCAGTAAGGCCTCAGGCCACATCCATATATGAACTCTGCCTTCATTTTGATCTCAGGTACACACATGTAAAGTTTTATGCCTGCATCTTGCACAGTTTTGTTGATAATACCTGCCCACAGACAGACATATAAACAGCGGCTATCGTGGCTCTTACAAGACAAATTGACACAGAGAAGTGACTCAGTCTACTTAACAGCTAGGGAAAGCGCGTCTTGCTAAATAAAAATTTGAACACAAACAGGTAACAGGCCTTACGTAAGCTGGGCTCAACAAAAAATAGCTCAAGTCTTAAAGTTAAATTAAAAAGTTGGGATACAATGGAATTAAATGACTGTATTATGAATATTTCGGTCTCTGGAGATGTGGCCATTAATGACTGTGCTAACTTGTACGTAACTAGCAGGGGTGTCAAGTGTGCAAGCCTACTCTTGCATTAAGAGACCAATTTTTCAGAACAAAAGCAGAGGCCAAAATGTCAGTAAAGACTGCCAGCCCTAAATAGTTTTTAACACAAACCAGCTCCAAAATATATCCAGTAGGATTCAAAAAAACAAACAAATTAAATCAGATATTGGTTAACCCATATCTAAACCTCCATTTAGCGTTGCATTAAAAAGACATTTAGCTGAGCAGCGCAATTTAAAGTTACACGCAATGCGACACACAGCGGCAACGTCAAATCAACACCAGTGCTGAGTAGAATCAATGCTGCTACTGGCAGAGCACCTTGAGGACACATGGAGAACAACAGACTAAATGAACTGTCACCGGTACTTTGGGGGGGAGGCTTCTGTGCAGAAACTGGAAGAGCTGCATCATCAGTGTAGGCACACAGTGAATGACACCTACATTGTTACCACAGCAACCCATACAGATAGGTTGGGGATATCTGGACACGCAAATGTGATCTGATCACTTGCAAGTAACACTGTGGACGGTCCTTTAATTCCATAAAAAAAATAAAAATAAAAACTATTTGTGTGCAATTTATGAGGCAAGCTCAAACAATACTGCATAACATTACCCATAATGCAGCTTGATGGCCTCATGTATGGTTTGGACTCCCCAACCCCCTGCAATGCAGGTTTTCTGACACAAAATTCTCCCAACCCATTCCAAGACACCCGGCACTATTTTTTTTTTTTTTTTTTTTTACAGGTGGATTGCTCCTCGGGTTGTCACGTCATCTCCATGTGTAAAGCCGGTGGTGTGTCCCTCCCTTTAATCATCCCGTGCATTGCAGTGACACCAATATTGTGCTCGCAGAGGGGTTCAGTCGAGAGTCTTGTTCTCTAACACAAAACGTTAGCATCACAAAGCAGAACAAAAGAGATGGAGCACTATTTTGCAACAACTGCTTCGGATCAAAGTTTGACTATTATTCCTCGCAGGCACAGACATGAATCCGGGGAAGGGGAAGCTCCAGTTTCAGTCAGTTTGAAATCCCCAGCCATGACATCATCCTAGACAGAAGTGATACTGTGCAAAAGGGAGTATCTCAGTTCTGCATATTGTAGAGAAAGTTAGGAAACTACAAAGTTGTCTTTTATGTAATTTCTTTTATGCACCTCACCACATAATCTACATAACAGCCGGTAGATGAGTTGTTGTTTTCCAGTATTAGGTCACTACTGTGATTGATATTTCATGTTCAAATAATGGAAAACATTCACTCCCTGTTTCTATGACATCACGAAGCCTCACATGCTTCTTGCTGCGTGAAGTAACTCAATACATGTACGCAGCAAGAGGCCGCCAGAAGCACAAAGCAAAAAGGGTGCGATGTTTTGTTTCTAAGTTTGTGCTCAAACAGTGAACTACGGCGGCTCTCCTTACTGCTGTTCAAATATGCAGATGTAAGTAGGCGTAAGTCGGCGTGCATACGGGCTGAATGCCTCAGCGCAAGTGGGTGAATGCATAGCATGCTCTTTAGGGGCGCCAGCAGTTTGGCCGCCCAGCAGTTAAGATGGGCTCGAACAAGATAATAAAAAAGTCAAGTCCAAGTGTTAGAGAGCAGGCATGCAAACAACATTTTGGGAGAAGTATGATGTCATGTTATCTGGCCTGGACTCTGTCAACTACCAGGAACCAAATCTGAGGGAAACAGTGTGTGGGGAGGAGGAAAGAGGAAACCTGGCGTGTGTTCGAGCAGTCTGAGTACAGCTGGGAGAGGGGTCACGTCCACAGAGAGAGATTGAAACAGGCTATTTCTAGGCCTGCCCCCACCGTCCCCTCACTCACATACAACCATGCATCATCCGCACCCTTCACTATCATCACTCATCCATCTCAGTCCGCCACAGCAAACCCCCGGTTATATAGTTCCTCATCAGGACCTTTGGATTCATGGTCTCATGCCTTGCACTGACGGATGGGTGATGCGAGGAGGGTGGGAGTCTCAGACTGAGCCATCACTGGGAGGATTGCAGGAGAAAATGGCTGCAATCGGTTGTTATTCCTTGATTTCTCTGGTGTGCGATTGTGCTGTCATGAGCGTGCTCAGTCTGCTTCAGGACAGAGATAAGGACGTGAACTGCGTGTAACGGCGTCAGCGTGATGCATTAGCTCAAATCACAGCTGATTCAACACTAAAGGGAGGTAAAACAGATGCATGCACTGTCTGACATGCCAAGTAGCTTGCTTCTAAATTCGGGCGAGCTTTTGCTAAACTTCGTCAAGTTGCCCATGCTTTAAAGCGGTAAGCTTTAGCTTCCACTGACTTCGCAGAGAGCGGCCCTCTCAGCCATTGTGCAGTGTACATTAGCAGTCGTTTCATTTTACTTGTGTGGGCCAGAACAGCCACCCAATCAAATCTTTGCCAGCACCCTCTCCCTGAACTCCTCTTCTCACTCATCACGATAATGAGAAGGGGGATGGGCAGAGCAGGTGGTGGCCTATGAACACATCCACAGTCCAAAGCGAGAAATAAGGATACATATAACTCCTTTTATCTGTTTCAAAGCCAATGAAGTAGCCATAATTCTTTCCCCTCAAACTGGGCTGGCCTCCTGCGTGGGGAATTAAAAGCCATGCCCTCCCAACACACGTCTCTTTAGCTACACGGTGAAAGAAAATGCACTTGCTTATTTTCCTCTCTTTCCACCAGTCCTCAATAAATCTTATCCACGGTTTGGCCAATCCAACGCAACTCCCGAAAGAACAAACCACGCAGCCACGGACTATTTCTCACGTTCGTACACTGTGCGACACATAACTGCTGCTCATTTCCCATCTAAAGAGCAGATGTACAATATTTATACGTACACCGTAAAAAAAAAAAAAAAAAAAGTAGTACTACTATTCCAGGATTATTTGCTTGAATCAGTTATCACAGAAAACATCTGGACCTAATAAGCAGCGAGACACCCAGCACCTGTTATTTTTCAGCAGGTTGAAGCCTCCTCTGAGGCATGAAGGACAAACAGCGAGGCTCCTCTACGACTCAGCCGTTTTTTTTGCGTTTGGAGGATAATATGGTTCAGCTTTGACCTCTATATGATAAGGGTCGCTGAGCTGCATGAGCATCCATCTCCTGTTGCCACCTCTGAGTGACAGCATGTGCGTCCGCCGCACCGCGTAGTTTGCGCTCGGGTGAAAATAAAGCGCTTTTTTACAATTTGTGATGCAGTTACTGATACAGATATAAGCCCGCAATGATGGACGCAACACGCAGGCCGCCGGCCCACTTCGCTGTAGGTCAAACTGCTCCTAGCAGTGTGCTAGTAAGTGCGTATGTCGAATGGCGTCTACGGTTCAAGTTTTGCAAAGGTGATCACTGTTGCATGCCGTCTCCTTTTGTTCTCTGCACACACTTTCAGCCTCGGCAATCGATATAAAATAACAGCCTGAACATGGCATTTAACAGCTATAATGGCTCCACGCATGTTTTTTTCTTTCTGGGACATAAGGACAATCCTGTTCTAAGTGTTTACGACTGCTCTGTGATTAAAATGGAGATCATTTGTTCCTAGGAGGTCAAATGAAGAGGTAATATGAACTGCTGTCTTCCACCTAAAGAATCAATCCTTCAGCTGGGAGGCGAGTCCGGTTTACAAGACTTTATGCTATATCAGTTTTATTAAAGTGTACAATTCTTACCTGGGTAGAAGTCTTTGGATTTGGACAGCTTAATGGTGGCACCCGTCTCTTTCTGCAGTTGTACGATGGTCTGGCCGCCCTTGCCAATTATAGAGCCGGCTGCATAGCTGGGGATCAGCACCTTCAGGAAGTACTCACCCTCCTCTGGGGGAAAGACACACAAAGTGGGAAAGGGTCACGTCTTGTAAATCAGCGCCACACTTCATCATATACATCCGCACCCAGTCCCTCATATCGTGAACAAGCAAAAAGACACAATGGAAATACATAGCTTTGAGATACAGACAGGCAGTAATATAATGTTGAGCCCATATTTCAAGGTAAATAGAAGATATCTGGAAGGACATTTTGCCTTTTGATTTTGGAGCCTTTGTAGCTTTCAGCGCAGCCACATTTTATCAGAGATTGGTGACATGTTCTGTGTCCTGTCCCAGATTTTTTGTAGAGTAAATGATGACCTCCTTTCCAGTTTGCAGAGGTCTAATTTTAACTGTTTTCAAGGAGTTTTAGCAACCTCTGACTAAATAGAAAGCCAGCCACAGTGTTAACGATCGCTCCGCTTCACATATACATAAAACGAAACAAGAGCTGGCTGTTTAATTTGCAGACGGGCATATGAAAATGTATCCGTGCAACGTTAGACACAAAGGACTAAACGCGAACACATGAAATCCTTATCCCCGCGGTTCATGAATGCCAATACAGAGAGATCCTTTGTAATTAACAGACGTGTGGAGAACATATGGGAACCAATCCCGCAGATTTGTTCAAAGGGTATACTGCCAAGATGGTCTAAATCTCCTCCATTTTAGAAGGGGCTTGTGTGGCTTACAGTGGCTTGCAGCATTCAGTGATTGACAGCAAGTCATCTGTAGAATTTCCAGCCAATTTCCAACATGTTTCTCCTTTTCACTTAGGAAAGTTTCTTTTTCCTACAGTGCCAATTAAGAATTAATCAACACGAAAGTGGGCAAAGTGTCTGTCCAAGAAAACCCTGATGGCATTGAGTGCGCAATCTAGTAAAAAGCAATCAACCACATATTGAGCCTGGACCCAAATATAATTAAAGAACCTGCCAACAACATGTCAAAAATGTATTTATAGATGTGTGGCGGGTGGGATTACCCATTAAATTCCAAATATTGTACTGATGATGTCATGGTAGACGCTCGGTACAGGTGCGTACGTTGTATACCGAAGCACAGATAGAAATGATCTCTTCTGCATGCTGATTTGGATGCAATGACGTCATGTTCGATTCTTTTCAGCTGCCTAAAGGTGACGTCACTGGAGCGGACACAGATGCAAAAAGGCACTGTCCATCTTTTTGGTGACAAGATTTGGGATTCATTTTAAAGTACAGCCTGAGACTGACTCCAGTGTCCGACGGCACAGCCACAGGTTCTGTCACCATGTTACTGTACTGCATACTATGTCTTATGGAGGGTATCGAATGTGGGGGGCTTGAGCGGCATAGTGGCGATGGAGGACGGATAGATGGAGGTGGACCGCCCTGCACTGAGACCAACCTGTTGCCTCAGTAATGCATTCATTAGATTTAGATGTGAATGAATATGGCACTGTGACAATAAGGAATTTCACAGCCTACATGTTATTGCATTAATATGCCCCTCATGTTCCACTCAGACACCGGCTTGTTTCCGTGCACATCACCCACAACCAATGTCTTTGACAAATATACTGACAATGACATGATTGTTAATGTAATTTCACTTCTGGTTTAGATCAATTACCCGTACGCATGGCGAAAATCCAAAAATGCCAGAATGCATTCCTTCCACATCCACATGAAGTCACACACGTAGGCATCATCAAAAGCTAGCAAATATGTCAGGTGCTGGTCAGTATGTCATTTTTTCTTCTGAGAACAAAAGAAAATAGGAGATAAATCTCCACGCAGACATCCCGTAACTGCCTCTAAACACCCAGGGACACTCTCTGATATGTGGATTTTTTCTCTACATTGTAGTCAGCCCTTTGTTATTCCCAAAACGAATACTATAAAATGACCTTGGTGAAAAAATAATGATCATTCACGACAAACAAGGTCGCCATAAAGCTGTGGAGCCCTCACTTCCATCAGAAGATATCTGATACCGTAGCCGCACAAAGAATTTAATTGCAATGGTGCTGATTGCAGGATACAAACATCCAAAGACCTGTTGTTGACAGACAAGCCCGAACCCACTGCGTAACTTTCTGCTCATCTTCAGCCGGAGTAAACCCAGCAGGGGAGGAAGCCACTAAGATTCCCTCCATCGCCCTCACAGCCACGTTTGCTGTCATTAGTCAATAATTAATTCCGTCCTAGTGTCTGAGATCACAGTAACAGGTTTTAATGGCGTCATGTGGTAGAGTAAACATGGCAATCTGTTGCTGCAATCCGCCAGGGAACGAGAGCAGTGGGGCACATTGGGAAGCCGAGCCAGTGGGGTGTTAGTTCAAACCCCTGCTTCCAATACTGGAAGGATGGCTTGGAGGAGAGACACGGACTCCGAGCCAAATTTGTTTAGTTAAGTCACTCGAGGGGGGTGGGTCAGGAGGAAATGCCTTGTGACCATCCTCCCTCCTTCTCACTACCCTTCCAAGTACCCATTCTGCATTTCAATGGACTAACCTGCTCCTGTCAGGCAGCAAGGGCGATGGAACAAAAATGAGCAAATGATGAATAAATGAGCACGGAACGTATGAAATTTCACATAGCATGCTACGACGGATAAATTCAACAAGTCAGACAAAAAGAGTTTACGGCTTACCCATTCTGAGATCTGCTGCTTCTCAAGTCCTCTGTCAGATCGCCATCAAAGCCAGGGCACAATCTCTAAAGGGGATCTTAACATTAGCCTAGGCATAGGTGCAATGGTAGTGTTGAGGAATGCGGCCAGTCGACCTTTTTCACCGAGGTCTAATCATCAGTGGGTGCAGAAAAAGAGATTTCACCGCAGCATCCCGGCCATGCCTGCAGCTGGCCAGAGCCTCAATTGTCTGAGAAAATGCTAATGCAGGCTCTCAGTGTTTTCAGTGAAAGACGGCACGCATTGTTCAAGCCTGCATCGGTTTGAAGGGGGGGGTCTTCCCTGCCGCATCACCCTTTTCACTGCTCTCATCCATATTCATCGAGTGGCCTGTCCGTCTGCAGCAACGCGCAGGACTGACGCCTACCTCATCCAATGGGTAGCCTCCTTCCTCCAGCACGTCATGTCCCCACCCCCTGATGCCGGTCCCCAAAAATTGAATTTTCTCCCGTACTCCGCCTCTTTTGACGCAGCACTATAAAGTAAGCCAGTCCATTCACTCACTTTTTTTAGTGGAAAGTGACAAAGGTGAAGTGGCTGAGCGAGCGGGTTTCAGCGGTGAATGAAGAAGCATGTGGAGTGACCTTCAACAGTGGCTGAAGAGGTGTATGGATAACATAAGCAGATGATGAAGGAGGCGGAGGAGGAGTGATCGGAGACAGCGTGCCTTACGCCACACACCCTCCTTTCCTCCTTTCCCCCACCCCCAATCCCTGAGACGGCCATGTTTGAGAGGGCGGAGGGGCTCATCAACCATTGCAAATGGCAGTGCCGCAGAATGGTGGAGGGGGGTGATGAAGCCAATCACTACGCCTATAAATCTTACACCGAGAGGTATCTTAAGTGACGGAGTGTGTGTAAAAACTGCATTGTGCATGTGCGTCAGTGTCTGCGTGCGGACACGGGGGGTCCGGCTTCATTTGGCAGTGCATTCAAGGGAATCTTTTTTTTTTTTTTTTTTTTTTTGTTAAAGAAAGGAACTAATTTTTTTTTTCTTGGCTGCTGGTTAGTTTCACCCACAAATCAAATGTTTAACATCATGGCCCGTTTGATTTTTGAGTAAATGCCTTCCAGAAAATTCTAGCAGCCTCATTCACTGAGAGATGCTCTAGTGTATGGACACAGCTCCCCTGTAGACTCCTCTCCCTCTCACGGTCTATCTGTCTCTCCTTTTCGCTCCGCTTTGCTCTGTCTTCATTTCTATCGCTCTCTCTCGTTCTCTCTTTCACTGCCACCTGGCAAATTCATAGTCCGCTCACGTCACATCGCTCTGCAAGGGCACCTGTGTCCTTCCCACCAAAAAAAAATAAATAAATAAATAAAAAAATACAGCTTACATTCCTGTGCCAACCTTTCCATTAGCAACATTACGAGATCATACCTAATCCCTCAGCCACACAACCTTTTGGAAGGCGCATGCTTGCCAAAAACACGGGCTCAGAGTATGGGTAATTAGGAAGAGAAATGAATGAAAGATGTTCATTTTGAGGAGAGAAGGGCAATGCTGATAAAAGCGGAGTTATTTCCCTCATTCAGGGTCCACGGCTCTTAACGCACAACGAGGGGCTCAGCTTTGAAAGAGCGCAAGCTTTCTTCCCTTTGTTGTAACTGCCAGTCATGTTAATGATCAGTTCGGTAGGAATAACGTGATCAATATCAGACATAGTCAAGGGGTTGGTGATTATAGGGGTGGATGAGGATTATCAGGCTGTCTACCACTATTGCCAGACAAGCTGCGGGTTTGCATTTTCACATCTAATGGAGGTTAGAAATGTTTATATAAAGGTGACAAGAAAACACACAAAGTACTGTTTCATGTAGGTCATTATAAATGATACAAATATGCTTTTTGCTCAGCCTTTAGGTTTGTGGTGGCGACATGAGCCTCAGAGGTCTGCACTTTTAGCTGTTCAGCAAATTTACAAGGCTGTCATTTTATCTCAATAAATGTCATTTTTAAATAGAGCTACAGCACAGAAATTATTTTTTCTTTTTATATATTGTACAAACCCCTAAGAATTTTGAGAAACGATGCAGGGCCTTTATACAGTCATTATGTGACTTAACTGTGACCACACTGAGGTGCCATTTGGCTCTAAGGTCAAACTATACATTAAATAAATTACTCATGTGATTACTAACTATTATAACCACTGGTTATAAATCATACTAGTCAGCTTACACTTTTTATAATTTGTTGCAAGTCCATCACTGAGAAGTATTATGCATTCACTGAGCCGACAGACCAAATTTAGTAATTATAACAATCCTGGTCACGCCAAGTTTGCACAATTGCACAATTTTAGCAGCAACCCCCAAAACGTACATATACACCATATGTTGCATACCCCACATGCCATTTAAAGTTGCTACGTCTAACTTTTGCTGCACCAGGCAGGGGCAGTTTGAGGACAACAAGACAGCACGATTGCAAAGAGTTTTCCTTGCTTCACTGGTCAGCTGTTCTACACAGATAATTGTCCAGGAAGTCACCTGGAACCTGACAAAACAAGGCCGCCTCTACAGAGTTAGCAGCACGTTAATTAATCAGTGAATTAATTGTACAGCTCCAGATTCTGAAAGTTTGATTCAGATGTGATGCTGCGCTGCTTAAAAGAACATGTGGTCAGGCAGATAAAATGGCGTGTGATGCCGTTATAGAATTATCAACACAAAAAAAGGTGCTCTTTTAGTATTTATTAAGAATTTCCAAATATAATCTCACACCACATAGCCAGCCGCGTCACCTGGATATTGGATGGGAAGATCGTGGCTAAGTCAGTGCTTCAGATGAATGGCGAAAACTCTGCCAGACTTCTCTGTTCTACAGTGGTTTTAGGGGTGCTAATGGAGGACATGTGAGAGATGAATCCGTTCTAAAACACGGTGTGGTGATACAAAGGCCCTTATGTGCCTTGCCGAAATTACATTTCTAAGGTGCAGTGAAGTGCAGCAAAGACACGCTCACGCTGTTAGAAACAGGACATAATGCCGCTGTCACTGAATGGCAGGGAGTCTGGGACACAAAGACAGAGAAATCTCCCTAACATATGGTGAACAAAAATGCTTATTCTCTGCAGACGTCTAATTAACATTAAGTTCTTGAATAAGTGGTCCCTGTGAGCTGCAATCAATCACAAGCTGAAATGAGATGTACAATAGCTGGAATCAGCCATCACACTCGCCACTGCACTCCGGCATCTTACAAACAAAATAATAAAGCAATGTGCACGTCCTCGCCGATTCTTTATTGGTCACCGCGATTTCTCCTCCAGAACAATAAATCAGGGTCAATTTTAGAAAATGGCACTGCAGTGCATTTTCTGCCGTCCTTTCTCCACCTCACCACTATCCTCTGATTTCATCTAAGCTGCTTTCAATTTTCAGTCCGTTTAGGTTTTGATGCAGGAATACCCTCATTTGATTACCACTTGTTTGGCGAGCACTTAGATGTTTAACATGATGAGAGCCCATCTAGCAGTCCTCATGACAAGGTAACAACACATCATGAGGTTCGCGCTTCTATGCAACCCATAAACAACTTGAGTCTGACAACTACAACAACTGACGAGTATTGGCCATACCTGTTGGCTTTCCTGCTTAGCTTATCATTTGGCCTCGCACACGTAAGGCCGAACGTAAACCTGACAACTCCAGATCAACATGATTCAGGAATATGCCAGTTTGACCTCACAGATTACTCACGCTAAGTGAACATGAGAGAGCTGTTGTTTCATGTCCATTTCTGGTCAGTGTTCGGAGCAGGGTCAAGTAGTAACTCCCTTTGAGAAGAAAGAAAAAGCACACATCCAAAGGAATACTGTCTCATCAGAGGCATCCTGTATTTGTCCTGGACCAAAGCTTGTTGTTTGCTAACAATATTGATTGTCAAGGATTTGAGATATTTATGTTGTTGTATGTTCTCTGGTCTGCTTCTGCTGTTTCTACTCCTGTCATCTGTTAACAAAAGCCTACTCACAGAGTGCTGCTCAGGACAAAAATGCAGATCTGTCTTTGGCCTCTGCACACACACACACACACACACACACACACACACACACACACACAAAAGAATTAAGAAATCCCCATCTTAGAATCTCCTAGCAAAGAGCCGTGAACGCTTTATAACATTAAAGCATTTACACAAAAAGCATCACCTTCACACCAAATTAAGGACTTCACAGGATACCTACAGATGTGGAGCAAAGAGGCGCCTGGGTTCAAAATCAAAGCTGACCTGGACCGAGGAGGCCGCTCACTCTGTCAGGCTGCCTGCAATCCCTGCTGGGATATGCAGCGGATGAAGTAACAGCCATAAAAACAGTAAGTGCTTGCAAAGTGCCAAGTGCACAGGTGTTGTAGCTATAGACAACGTGCAGCCCAGATCTGTTCCTAGGCTGAAACGGGGGTTCGGCGCATGCAGTGGGTTCACACTTGACGCTGTGTACATTTTGAGGCTACACTTCTTCCACTGCATGCAAATACTCCCACAACAACCGACCTGACTTCATGTGGAGGAGACACGGTGGATGAGGTGGCTCTCGCTGCGTTTCTCTCTTACCTCCAATGTTGGTGCGTTTGGTACAGCCGGCCTCCTCAGCCGGAGTTTCCAGTGGTCGTTTGCGGGAGTCGGCGTTGTCAGTCTCCATATGGGGCTGCTGCAAGCTGTGGAGGTCAGGATTTGAATATATCCCGTTATGGTCCACGGCTGCTCCGACACCACCACCGGCCATCATCATCTTTTCTTCACCCGGATAAAATTGCGCTATTCCCCCTCTCTCTGTGTGTCTCCGTCTCTCGCTCTCTCTCTCACACACACATACACAGCTCCCTCACCACCACATAGCCTGGTAACGCACAGCGATATGAACGACAAGTTTTGGGGGCTCGATTTCGTCTGAAATGATCAAAATATCAGACGGCACCGGGATCGGGGTCTCCTCTTTGCGCTGCTCTGCTTCTCGTCCGCCGCTTCCCTCACTGGGCTAAATATAAAAATCCCATTGAGTGAAATGCGCTCATTTATCGCGCTCCCCGCCGCTCCAACAGCATGTTCCTTATTGTTGACGCGCTGAAACAACCCCGCGCCTCGAAATAAGGCAGATCTCCCATTTAAACAAGTGCAACTGATTCGCAAGAGCAAGCGCGTTGAAAATGGCTTTTCTTAACTTATCCTCACGCCATATTTCTCTCTTAAGTCCAGTCTGATCAGTGCAGCTGTTGTTATTGTTGCCTTTGTAGTGCAAGAGGGGAGAAACATAGTTTGAGTGCTCCAGAGTGGACTACAGTGCCACTGACCGGCCAAAGGACGGGACCAGCAGCCTGCAGCCCAGTTCTGTCTAATAATCAAGAAAGCATCAGACTGAAATGCTTTTACGCGTTATTTCTATTTTCAGATAGATAGATAGATAGATAGATAGATAGATAGATAGATAGATAGATAGATAGATAGATAGATAGATAGATAGATAAGTCATGTCCCTAACAATATGCCCAAAATTCACAGGGTGTATGTAGATTGTCTAGTTACTTCAAATATTTCGAAATTTTGACCTGTTATATTCAAAGAGAAAAATCAAAACATGGAAAGGAAAAACAAATTAATTAATAAAATGAATTACACCATTATTTAAATCCAGATATTTTATGAGCCAGACCAAATATTCTCAATCAAATACAACTAGAACTAACAACCAAGAAAACACATAAAATTAACAAAGAACTCAAGTGTGTTTAAATTTAAAATCTATTGTACCTAAGGCCACTTTCTTGCGATGTGAATGTTGGTACTATTAAAGCATTAACAGGGCTTGTTAGAGGTGGACAACACCAAGTTCTTGATGTTTTCAGCATTTACATAAAGTCTGTTTAATTTGTAACCTAATCTATGGGAAGTGTAAAAACAAGTGGGTAAAGGTTAGTTCCCTGTGGGATCCCGTTTCTGACCTGGCCTTTCCATGGTCAATGTGTGAGCTCTCTTTGCAAAGTGTTACTATTTTGAGACGCATGACAGAATGAAAGAGTGAAATAATACCACCACACTTGTATCTGTGTTAACTTGTAAAGAATTGTGAACTATTACGATATACATACATAAAACTACTGTATGTGGAGGAAAAAGTACACATGAAACACATGAAATATCAAAAAACAACAAAGGTGAAGGGATTTATTATCTTTCTGTTAATTACTGTACACTATCATCATTTCAGTCTACAACATGGTCTATTACCATCACATAATGCCAGTTTACTTGGGTTATTCAGCCAATTTGCATTTTTTAAAATTCTGAATCACATTCAGCACAACAACACACGAAGATATGACTCTTTTGAACAGCAAATGTAGGCCATGTTTGATTTTCTAACCAGTGTCTGTCATCATCAGCACATTTAACTCATCAAGAATATAATTACCTGAGAAATCCTTCACATTGCACCTTTAATTAAGACAAACACTTAACTCTGAGCCACTGGCACTTACCCAAGTAAATAAAATCTAACAATCTGATTAATTTGATGGTGTCTACGTGGTAGACTCCTGTTCATGAGCAGGAGCACTGTTCTTCTCAGTGTTTTGAGCTTTTGCTGCCTCCAGCTCAGTGTTGGCTGTCAACGCTGACACCCTCTGGGAGAGTCGCTCCAGGACCAACTCCGCAGTGCTGGTGAGGCTATGCTAAAAAAGATAAGAGAGGTATAAAACACCACCACAGCAAATGAGATACACAGCATGTAAGATAGCAGTTGTGTTGTGCTGTGCTGTTCTGGTTCCAGATGTGTGGGGGTAACAAAGCTGACCTAATGCATTAAGTGAGATATTTATTGTTTGAGGGAAGATTGTGATAATTTTTGCATTTCCCAAAAGTGGATAAAGAGCCAATAAAATAAAGCTTTTTGTCTTTTTTCAGCTATAGAAGCATTTACATGTATTTCAGTCCAATTCACTGCTCAAGTTAGAACAATTTAACTTCTCAGATTATAGTGATTTTAGTAGATAAGGTCCTTTACATTTTATCTTAATATGTAGACCAACAGCAATGGGACACCAACCAGAGAGTAAATAACAACGTTTCAAAAACTTCAAGGCTCACTAATGACTGCTACACACCTGTAAGATATGCAGTCCTTTTAGTGTGAGGACGGCTAGATCTCTCAAACCGTCCCCGGTCAAGTCTGAATAGATGACAGACAGCAACGGGCTCTTGAAGCTCCGCCTCCACTGCAGCTGAAACTGTCCATCTCGTCTGCTGCTTTTTGGCTGGAATTTGTAACAAAGAAGTTCCTGAAGGACAAAGTGGCAGACAATATTATTATCCTCAAATCTCATCGCATAGTTCAGACATCCGTATGACAAGAATAAAAGACATATTCTGTCAGTAACTATCATTTTCACTTAATATGTACACACCGGTGATGTCACTTTATTCAGGGACCTGCTGTTGTTCTAGACCAAAAGCTGCATTTAATTTACACCAATCAGACATAGCATTATAATATCCTAATATTGTGTAGGTCTCTCTTGTGCCTCCAAAACAACTGTGACTCATCAGTGAATGGACATGGTCTTCTGAGGGTGTCCTGTGGTGTCTGGTAACAAACTTTGTATCCTATGGGTTGAGGGGAGGGTCCTCTGTGGATCCTCTCACAGATACGTGATCAGTTTGGGATCTAATGAATTTGGAGGCCAGGTCAACACCTCGTGCTGTTTTTCATGTTTTTTTTAGTTGTTCCTAAACTATTCTTGTGTGTGTGTGTGTGTGTGTGTGTGTGTGTGTGTGTGTGTGTGTGTGTGTGTGTGTGTGTGTGTGTGTGTGTGTGTGTGTGTGTGTTTCAGGCTGCATCCTGCTGGGGATGAGTGCTGTCATCAAGGAGTGTCATTGCTGTGGGGTGGGGGTGTCTGGTCTGGTCCAGGTGGGTACTATGTGACTACGTAACATCTACATGAATGCCAGGTCCCAAGGTTTCCCAGCAGAACATTGTATTGTCATAATATGGTCAATGTTTATTTACGTAACCTGTCAGTGGTTATAATATTATGGTTGATCGGTATTCCTCTCTTGTTGTCCAACAACTATTAAAATACACAAATAAACCACACATTTGTACTGACTAACACACACAATGTAGTTTGTTAATTCCATAACCTCTGCTGCTGGACACACTAGAGTAATGAATGGACACATTTATAATGTTTGACACTGTTAAAAACTACAGTTTGCAGCAGTTTCTGGAAACACTAAGCTCATATTTACGGCAGGCTGAGGAGGGTATTGAGAGATGGACTCAACACATTGTTGCTTCAGGCTTCCTTCTGAGTTTTGCTGAGCTTAAAAAACACAGACTTGTCATCCATCCGTCAGTAAAGAGGTGGTCTCACCTGTCCGTACGTTCCCAACAGCACCTCCCTCTGTCCGTCAAAATCCAGGTCAATGACTAGAGCACAAAGAACCGCGTCCCACTGGTCGCTCTCCGTAAGGCACGCGGAGCACGACAACCCACGCTCCTGGACGTCTCTGAGCAAACACACACACACACAAATAAAACACTACACTTGCTTTGCATTAGAAACAACAGTGGGCAAGTCCAAGTGAAACTGCACAGAATTGAAATTGTCTGAAGAGTTTATGAGGCTGTTTTTCTCTGACCTGTAGACGACGGCCATCTCTATGGTGCTGGTTACCAGGAGGTTGTAGCCTTCCATTTCCACATCTGGAACAGAGAAGAGAAGCTGAGGTTCACGCAGGTTCAGTAAAGCCAAAGTGAAAAATAGACAAGCTAGAACAGACTGGTGACATACTCTTCTCTCCGCTTGCCTGGACGGGCTCAGTTTGGCAGCTCAGCGGGAACAACAGCACTGTAGAGATTGGACTGTCGAACTGGACTCGCCAGCTCCGGATGACCTCTGAATATATGAACACACAATATCCTTAAAGCATGCTCATCCACTACACACCTATACATGTGACCTGAATTAATTTGGCTGGTTACACCAAAGCTGAATCTATTTACTACATAGCACACCTTATTTATTTTTTACCATTTTATTTAAAGGATTGAAGGCTGAGTGTGAAGTGCGTGCATCGTATCATGTGTGTATAAAATTCACACGGTAGAACACAACTAAAACTGTCGGTGGCCTTTACGCTACATTATGCTAGTTGATCGCTCCATGTGCAATGTGTCACATTTCATAGACTTATAGTAGCGACACCTCTTAGTATGAATAATTCAGGTGGACATCTGAAAGTGAATGATGACTGGATTTCATGTAGCTGCTTCAGTTTCAAGGTCCTGGTAATGGTCATTCATGCTGCCTCACTGACAAACGTCTGCTATGATACGGGCCCACGGTGAGTGGCTCGACAACTTCAGACACACGTGGCATCCTTGTGGATCATTTGTTTGTATTTCTAAAAGCTCAGTCACAAATAAAACCAGCTACAATGTATCTTTTTAAATTGCTTGAACATATTAAATTGGTGTTCATATTGGTGTCAGTGCAAGTGGAGGATATGGTGTCACTGACAAAATCTAAAACATCCATCTCAAAATTACAAATGCAGTAATTCTGACACGGCTCCATGTAATTATAGTCTAAATCAGAGGTCTTCAATGTGTTTCAGGCCAAGGACCCCAAACTGATGGAGAGATTAAGTAGGGACCCCCTACCTACCTACTAAATGTGTTCTATATTAAACTCGGCCTAGTGCTTTTTATAAATATACAGTATTATTATCATTTTTGCATTAAAATATTAAGCTATCCCTTATCCCTTTACTAAAATATGTTGGATTCATGTTAATGTGCAATTAAAGAAATTTAAATTTGTGGGGGAAAATTAAAAAAACATATATATATATAAAAAATGTTTAATCAACCAAAGATTTTGCGACCCTCCTGCAGTGCCTCAATGGACCCCCTAGGGGTCACGGACCCCCTGTTGAAGAGCTATGGTCTAAATTATTAGTTGTTGAGTGGGCCCTTTCAACGCCTCAAATACATTATTTCAATACAGGAGGCTGGCCAAGGAAGGAAGAGGGACTTCGGCATATCTCGTTCATTTGATCATCAACTAGTCATGTGAAAACGCCGAATCTCTTTTAATCTCAGTGGGACATTATCCCATGTTTGGATTCCTTTACCTGGTCCGGTCTGGTTGACCAGAGATAGACCCACACATCCATTCTGACAGCCAAACGCAGAGAGTCTTTGGCCGCCGGGTATGCTCATCATATCCAACCATAACACACTGCAAGGAGGGAAAGGAAACACAAGCACAGAGGGTCACGATTATCCACACAATGAACTCAGAATGTGTCGACTAAATTTTTACCAAGAACAGTGCTCCGAAAGGTGACAATGAACGACTGGTGCACAGAAATAAAGAGTAACACACAGCTTACTGATCCCTCACCTCGCACAACCAAACCAACAGCCACATACACAGTTACATATCATGCCGAGCTAAAGGGACTCAGAATAGCTCACTTGCTGGGAAGTTGGTGCAATTCAGGGAAGAGTCTCTCCACTGGCTGCTCTTCAAACTGGTGGAGAGAGGCGTTCTGTTGAAGGGACGAGAACCAGGATGAATGACGCTCTGACGTTCGTTAGATGGATAAAAGTAAATTCCTCCTCCTGATATGCCAACCCTATTACATCAGAATGCATCTTGCAATTTTCAAAATGTGTAACAAGTCCTTTGAGGTCCATAAGAGCAGAGTAAACTCCATCTGCTGATGACGCTCATGTGATTCAACAAAAGTTTTTTTGTTTTTTGTGTCTCCATGATGTATCTTCACAGAAGAATGAATTTGGGTTCATTTTACAAAGCAAATCATTTCATAAACACATTGATAAATGTTTTTAAATGCTCACAGATTTCCTAGTCGGCCTTTCCAAGTCTAATCAGGTACCCACAATGCATCAGTATTTGCTTGCTGTGATCATTCCTCCTGTTCATACTGACCATTACAAGATCCCTTTGTCATGTGCTTCCAGCAGGAGTAATGGGAAACAAGCAGCACAGTCCCTGTTAACCGCTAACATGAGGCTTCAGTAGTCTGAGTGAGCATAATCCAAAGTTACAGTCTTTTTACTCCAAAATCCCCTCCGTGTTTCCCTGCTGCGCCCCTAAAGAGGTTCAGAGAGACAAAGAGGGAATTTTATAATAAAAAGCCGTAGCTCTGGAAGATGTCCAGTCGGTTTGGTTCATCTAAAAGACTGAAGCCTTCTGTTATCTTCGGGCACTTATTAATGTATTTTTAAAGAGAGAGAATTGAAGAATTTGTCCTTATCACTTTCATTAAAAGCACATTAAGATTTTATCTGCCCATCCATTCCCTTCTTCATTTCTGGAGTCGTGTCATGGTGGCAGCATGGTACTCACATGTCCTTAAGTGTTCTCAACTTGAAGTTCATAATATCCTTAGTATTGGGGCCTCTTACCGTTTGGACAGACCGAAAAAAAAAAGTAATCTAATAAAACCATTTCAACGGGCTCCATCCAGTGTAGCGGCGGTTGTACTCTGAGCTCCGGCTGGATGAGTGGAGGTCTCTTAAAGGTCAGTATGTTCATATGGGCACTTAATAAGCGTTTTGAGACAGACTAACCCAAGCCATTAAAGTATTTAAAAAAAAAACAAGATAAGGGGCTGAGGGAAGAATGAATAGACCTGAAAAAACAAGTACATTGTGTAGATATCATCACAAACATGCAACGTTAACCAGATAAGGAAAAGGAAACAGTTGATCCATTGTTTGATCTGACCTCCTTGTACAGGTGAATCCTCTGGTCATGACCGCTGAGCAGAAACACCGTCTCGCCGCCTCCGTCGCCGCACTGCACTCTGACAGAGGGAGAAAGCCCGCTGACATTTACCGTCCAGACACAATCACATGTTCAGTCTCACACCATCTGTACTGAAGGTTCTCACAGGCAATGTTCCAGCTTTAAAGACGCTTCAAATCCATTCATGAATCCTGCCACAGAATCGCATCAAAAGTTATTGATCCCTTGGTGGAACACTGAGTCTCTGAAGCAGTAACTCGTAATGACTCGGTGCAGCTACTGAATATAAATATGTCACGGTGACAGTTATTAAATATGGCAGTAGAAGCAGCGTGTCATAGAGGTAATATGTAAAACTATATTAGAATGACTAATCACACAACAATGAACCTTCTATAGACATGCTGCATGAGAGAAGTATCACTAAGTATCTTAGAGAATATACTATACGGAGAATATTTATTTCATATGTATCACTAAGTCTACACACAAACAATCTTCCCTCTGCCAAATTATCTCTAATAATTAGGATGTTATCACTCGTCCAGACTGTTTTTCTTATTTGTATGAAGTGGTGGAAGAATCCCACTGTAAACAGCACCAGGTAACAGCTGGTGTTCATTCTCACTGACACCACATAGTTCAGGTATTTTCTCTTTTCAGAATTGGGAAACTGTTATGCATGCATTACATCTGAGTTAGATCACTGTAACTCTAGTTTCCTTTTAAACAAACCGGTTTCAGCTTCAATTGGTCAGTAATGCTGCAGCAGGACTATTCACTAAACACCACAACTCCCCCTTAAACTCTTTATTTTATATGTTGAACTTAACGCAGTCCTTCCTTGATATTGCCATACGAGAGATCATATCTGGACATCATTCAGACGTCTAAGAACAAGTGTAAAGCTGTCTGTGTAAAGTCTGGATGTAGTTGCAAATTCCCGTTTGGGTCTGGCCAAATCAGGGAAGACAGCTGAAAAGAGCAAAATCACTGTATTTATTCTGGGCCGTGTACTGTTCACCCTTTAAGCCAACGAAACTGTCTCTTCGTTGCATTGTCGGCAATTTTCTCACAGTATAATCTTAACGACGTTTAATGAGAAAATTCTTCCTATGTGCATTTGGACAGAACCTTCCCCGTGCACAGCATTTATCTGGGAAAATGTTGATCTGGAGTCACTCCGTTGGGAACAGATGCTCTGGCAAAGATCTGCTGGGCCAATCAAAAAACAAAACTCTGACTGGACCAGAAATCCCAATGATATGTTACCAGACTCATATTGTGAATACCCCAGATTTAGGCTGCCAGGCTAACACGCAGTGCAGCATTTCAATAGAACATCTATGCGTTTATAATTTACTGACAAGCTGTGGCCCCCAGATTTAAGCTCTTAGGTCATGTTCGCCTGTGGTGCGTTACTGATGACATCTACAGAACTCAGCGTTATGGTACTACTTAATGTCTCGGAAAAGCACTTATTGTTTTTCATATACAAATGTAAGTCTTATTTGTCATTGCTGGGACAATATTATCCTATCCATGGACCACTGAGTGTCTCTAAACACAGTGGGGTGCCGCCTGTAAATGTTCACCTCCAGCAGAACAGACTGCGATGCACGTCTGCTAGTTTGAAATGATGTTACTCCTGACAAACAAAACGCACCCCTGCAATCTGAGCTGCAAGGTCAGTTACCATAGCAACCACAGAGCATGCTCGAACTATCTGTGCAAGGAAGAACAGCAGCAAACTCACTCTGTATGGTAGAGCTGGAATGGCGTAAACTGCAACTCCAGATTCAGGCAGCTCTCTGTTCATAGGAACAAACCGACATCAGCATGTGGACCATCTGTAACAGCAAACACTATACACACATGGACTCTGCTTCACTTACGCGCAATAGACTCCAGGTTAAACTCAGAGCCGGGCTCATAGTCACAGTAGATATTCAGGAATGGAGTGGCTTTGTCACCAGAGTCCTGCATCAACCACAAGTAACAATGAGACAACGAGTCTTTATGTCTTTTGCAGTTTATTATATATATATATATATGAGTTGTGAATTTTAATGTGAAAATACCTTTATGAAGGTGATGCCCACCACCAGGCCTCTTTTGGGTGGGGATTTGGTGAAGGCATCAATTGATACAATCTCTGCATCAACTGGATAGAGAATTCATTCAGGATTAAATCTTGACTAAAAACATATGAACACTTGAAACAGACGACTAAATAACAGATGTTTTACAGTACCAGCTTATAAAACTATTAAGGAATGGTGCTGTTAATGACAGTGAATAAAAGTCAAATAAACCTGGTGTAATACAGCATTACAATCAAAGTCCAAACCAGGAGAGAACCGATGCGTAAGTTTGGTGCCAATAATGATAACAATCAATTGTTGTGACCAGATATGACACCTGATCATACAGGTTTTAGAAATGCATATTGTGAAGAAGAAATTATTTATTTTTTAGACTCATGAATTACTGTTATCAATTATAACCATAACCACAGAATGTTTATATATTTGTACATTTATACACATTATTATTGAAGGGATGGCAAATGCCCCCAGAATAACTCTGCATTTACTTGTCCTTATTGATGGGTATTAAAATGGTAAATGTCTCACTTCACATAATATTTTGTCTTTATATTTTCACTTAAAATGAATATGCATGTGATGTGTGTGTGAATGTGTAGATGATTTACTCAGATCCCTGCAGAAGAAAAAACAAGGCCCTGATATTATGGATAGTACAAGTAAACCTGCTGCTCTGCAATGTTACTGGTGTTACTGGTGTTGCCTGGGTTGCTGGAGTCTGTCTCAGCTGTCAGTGAATTAAAGGTGGCTAATAATTCAAAGTAACAACCAATTGCAACTGTCATAAAGGTTGTGGAATAAAGACACGATATATTTCCCATGGTTTGCACTACAAATTGTCAAGGAAAGACCCAAAACTCTGCACCGAAGTACAAACCTGGAAAAAATAGATTTTTTTCCTTGGTTGTGTTCCATCTAGCACATTGTGCAAATATGCACATGTGTTTGGCACCATGCATTGATTTATGGCCTTTATTAAGTAATTAATATTATTATTTAAAAGGCCTGTATGACTGACGATTTGTTATCACTTGTGATACAATACAATAATAGAATAATAACTATTCAAGGTGTAGTCATTTCCAACTGCAGTACCACAACGATCAGAAATAACATTATCACCACCACCATCCTAATATTGTGTAGGTCTCCCTTGTGCCTCCAAAACAGTTGTGACTCATCAGAGAATGGACATGGACCTTCTGAGAGTGTCCTTTGGTGTTTGGCAACAGGATGTTGTTAGTGGGGGCCTTTGGGTGCTATCGGTTGAGTGGATCGTCCCACAGATACTTGATCAGTTTGGGATCTAGTGAATTTGGAGGCCAGGTCAACACTTTGTACTGTTCTTCGTGTTTTTTGAGTTGTTCCTAAAGCGTTTCGTGTGTGTGTGTTTGTGCCAGGCTGCATCCTGTTGCCATCAAGGAGTGTCATTGCTATGGGGTGGGGGTGCCTGGTCTGGTCTAGGTTGGTGGTACGTGTCTAAGTAACATCCACATGAATACCAGGTCCAACAGTTTCCCAGCAGCAATGTTATTTACTTCTGTCATAATGGTCTTAATGTTGTGGATGATCAGGGTATTCCGATACTATCATTGACATTCACTGCCGACCGCTCTGGGTCCTATAAACCTCTGTGTACTTCAGGCGGATGGTGCTGGGTTGAGGTTTGCTCTGTGTACCTGGTATGTAGGTAAACTGAACCTCCTTGGCCACAGGCCGGACTTTCTGCTGCAGCTCCTGGTATCTGAAACACACCACCTTCCCCTTGAGAGTGGCCGCTAACAGCTCCTGCTCCCCGGCCTGACAGAGGCCGTAGATGTTGCTCTGCGACGGGAAGCGGCTGAAACTGTCCTCCACAAACGGGTAGGACTCTCGGAACATCCTGGAGGATACAACCAAGCTCACGGCTTTTAAAAACAAAACAAAAAATGTCAAGAATTCATGCTTGTTCAGCGGAAACGTAGTTCACCAAATATATTTACGTCGTCGTTAGGTTTAAACGATTAAACGAGAAAATTGTTTCTGTCTGTTACTTTCAAACTCATCTGGGAGGCATTAAATCTCGCCTGTCTCTACAATATCAAAATACCTTGACTACAACTATCTATGAGCATAACATCCGGGTCTGGCTGGTGATGCATTCAAGTTATTGGAAATAAAACTTTTACCGCTTGTTAACGAGTGGAGAGGAGATGGGACACTCAAATAATTAGTTATAAATACAGAGCCACCCAAACTGTTACGGAATCAAGTAAGTAACTTTTCTACTGAATGACTTTGAAATATTAAATGATTCCTGATTTCTAATAATGTGGTTTAATTCACCGCCTTCCCAGATACCATGGAAGGCAGCGTAGACAGCTTTCTCCTTCGTGTTGTGTGTTGGTAACAGACTCGACTTATCACATGTACGGAGCTGCCATCTAGCGGCCGTATCTGTTATAGCCCAAACTAAAACACCACGTTTAACAGGTGTTTAAGATGATTTGCAAAACCCTCCTTCTGATGCTCTCCTCTTATTTCCACGTTGCGTCTGTTTCCACTTAGTTATTTCCATTTATTTTAATTTTTACATGTACTATTACAACATATTTGAGCTCTGTTAACTGTTACTATCCTTGCTGAAAGAGGGGAAAAAAGACAAACAATGGTAGGACAGATGATTCTTGGAAATTCTTGGAAGTGACCGAATTATTGCCCGCATTTAAATACATGTGAATGCAAACATATTACGAGTTGTCTTTGACTTGTTTTTAATTCACCACTGAGATGAGAGGTTGTACCTCAATGAAAAAATGCAAAAAAAGGAAAAAAAAAAATGTATACACACATACAGTCAATAATGTTCATCCACCAGAGGTCAGTGTTAACTTATTCATCAAGATGAAGTGACTCCAGATGGGATGGTGCATGTTACTGGTCCTCACATCTGAGGAGATGCAGGGAAGGCTAAAAAACATCTCATATCGAAGGCTACTGAATTCACACTGATGAGAAACAACAGTCTACAGAATACAATGGTTTTCAAAAAAAATAGGTAATTTCTTCATCAAAAGCAGCGCAGTTATGACAAGAAAAACGGTCGGCCTGTCTTCCCTGAAAGTTAAATCGCTCTCTCAAACTGTCTATTTCCGAGCTTTGCACGAGGATCATCTTGGCTCATGTTGTGTTTCCTCACTGGATTTTCGCGATGTCGTCCTCTCATTCTCACCAGAGTCACTGTAATTCATCAGCAATTCACTGACAAAATATTGGATGGTGTATTTATTGCCACAGCTTGGCTTATACTCAGGAAACATTTAATATCAAACGCTGCTTTATGCCAAATTCATATCATAAGTTCTGGCAACTAAGAAGCTCACAGCTTTTATATTGTGACCAGTGGAATATCTGAGGGCCTTCAACTGTCTCATACACAGATCAAACTGTTTAACATTCATTTGATTATATATATATATATATACACATATATATTAGTTGGTTTTCCTATAAAACACTCACTTCATGTCTGGGATCTTCACATAAAGTTTACTTATTTTATATTTTAAGAATTATATCTTTCTTATATTTTTATATTTTAGATGTTTATTTGGGAGCATAAATGATATTTCTGCCCTCATATAATCATCCAAATGACTATCTTCAGGTCTGACAGTCACAGTAACAAGTTGTCAAAAAGAGAGCGTTATCATCCATGTAAAAGCAGCACCTCACCTGTGGGAATTTTGTCATTACAACAACATGAGCAGCAGCAGCAGTGTTGTCGTAATGATGACCCAATCACCAGGTCAGTGATTGCAGTTTTTGTTTTCGAACCACCTCAGAGTTAGTGTTAAAGTGTCCGGTGTGTGTGTGTTGCCGGGGTGAGGCAGACGGAGGCGAGGCCCCCACGGGCTGCTGCTCCATATTGCGGCGGTTCAGAGGTGGCAGTGTGCTACACCCCCACTTCTCCTAATACCACCTGCTAATCCCTCTGCAGGATTACTGTCCACTGTAATCACTCATCCTCCGCACTGACACACCTCACCTCGCACCGCAACTCCTGAGTCATTACACTCACACACAAGCGCACCTTGTATAAGAAGTTCACTGTGGCTGTCGCTAGTTTAGTCGGTGTGTTGTTTATCAGTTATTGAGACATCACTTGTTCACTGAGGCTCAGATAGATAAAGTGTTAGAGGTTATTAAGGTGCTAGGTTAGAAATGTCAAACATTTAATTATTTAATTATTTTTTGCTTACTTTTGTTGAAAATGTACAAATATCAAGATACACTCACCAGCCACTTTATTAGGTACACCTTGCTAGTAAAAGGTTGGACGCCCTTTTGCCTTCAGAACTGCCTTAATTCCTCGTGGCATATTTTCAACAAGGTGTTGGAAACATTCCTCAGAGGTTTTGGTCCTTATTGACATGATAGCTTCACACAGTTGCTGCAGATTTGTCGGCTGCACACGTATGATGGGAATCTCCCGTTCCACCACATCCCAAAGGTTGAGATCTGGTGACTGTGGAGGCCATTGGAGTACAGTGAACTCATTGTCATGTTCCAGAAACCAGTTTGAGATGATATGAGCTTTGTGACATGGAGCATTATCCTGCTGGAAGTAGCCGTCAGAAGATGGTACACTGTGGTCATAAAGGGATGGACATGGTCAGCAACAATACTCAGGTAGGCTGTGGCATTTAAACCATGCTCAGTTTGTCCTAAAGGGCCAAAGTGTGCCAAAAAAATATCCCCCCACGCCATTACACCGCCACCAGCCTGAATCCAAGCCCGTTGATACAAGGCAGGATGGATCCATGCTTTCATGTTGTTTACACTAAATTCTGTCCCTGCCATCTGAATGTTGCAGCTGAAATTGAGACTCATCAGACCAGGTTTTTCTATCTTTTATTGTCCAATTTTGTTGAGCCTGTGTGAACTGCAGTCTCAGTTTCCTGTTCTTAATTGACAGGAGTGGTACCCGGTGTGGTCTTCTGCTGCTGTAGCCCATCTTCTTCAAGGTTCAACATGTTGTGCGTTCAGAGATGGTGTTCTGCATTCCTTGGTTGTAACCAGTGGTTATTTGAGTTACTGTTGCCTTTCTATCATCTCCAACCAGTCTGCCCATTCTCCTCTGACCTCTAACATCAACAAGACATTTTCGTCCACACAACTGCCGCTCACTGGATATTTTCTCTTCTTCGGACCATTCTCTGTAAACCCTAGAGATGGTTGTGTGAGAAAATCCCAGTAGATACGACCATGCCACGTTCAAAGTCACTTAAATCCCCTTTCTTCCCCATTCTGATGCTCCGTTTTTGAACTTCAGGAAGTTGTCTTGATCACCTCTACACGCCTAAATGCATTGAATTGCAGCCATGTGATTGGTTTATAAGCTATTTGTGTTGGGCATAACGGCGGCTTGGTGGTTAGCACTGATGTCTCCCAGCGAGAAGGTCTGGGGTGGAGTCCAGCCCTTTCTCAATGGAGTTTGCATGTTCTCCCCGTGTCTGCGTGGGTTTTCTCCGGGGTACTCCAGTTTCCTCCCATCTCCCACCAGACATGCTTGTTAGGTTAACTGGTGACCCCAAAATTGACCTTAGGTGTGATTGAGTGCGAATGTTTGTTTGTCTCTGTGTTAGCCCTGCGATAGGCTGGCGACCTGTCCAGGGCGTACCCCACCTCTGGCCCGCTGACGCTCCACCAACCCGTGCGACCCTAGTGAGGATAAACGGTAGTAGAAAATGAGGAAATGAGCTATATCTGTTAACAAGCATTGAACAAGTGTGCCTAATAAAGTGGCAAGTGAGTGTTTATTTCATGTGTCTTTAGAACCATTTGTCAGTTTCACATTGTGCACATTAAAATCACTCAAATGTGAATTATTGAAGTGTCTTAACCAAGGCTTTCCATTACATTTCACATCACTAGACGTTTGCCGGTTAAAGGGAATCATTTTATTGCAGCTCTACTTCCTGACAAATCAAATCTGTAACATTTCAGATGATAAAAAAAAAAAAACAGCATTCCCCACTGCTTACTACAGCATCTCATTTTATGATATCAGAATTTTATGCATCCAACCTGCAATGCAATGGTCCTGAATAGAACATTGATCAAAAATACACTGGATAACCTCACTGCAGACGTATGCTGGATTAATACTTGGCTGAAGCTCCTTTTGATTTCATTACTGGAGTCAGACTATTCAGATACTGAACTGGAGAATATTTCACTCTCGACTCTCCTTAGTCAGGTTGTGGGGTATTTCCTGTGCAGAGCGCAAGTCCTCAACAGAGTTTGTGAAGGATTGAGGTCCGGGCTGTGGTTGTGTCAAAAACATGAAACTTTTGTTGATTTGTGCTGTGTGCCCTTCATCATCACCATGCCGACGGTTCTCTCTGACATCTCGCTTTCAGCTTTCCGGCTGGCTCCAGACATTTGTGTACAAAAAACTGAGCGTGACATGGAGCTACATGCGATTCCCTCTGCCTTCATGAAAGACGCTTCACTGTGGGTGTGATGTTCTGCTGATGTGCTGTGCTGTTTTTGAGCAAAACACACTTTTAGGACACTTGGTTCTCAGAAAGAGTTAAACTCTGCGAATGTTCAAAAAGTGTTCATTGCAATATTTTTCTCCTGAAGCCGTTTCCTCTTTCACTGAATGTGTGTTGGAGGTTGCATGCACACATATTAAACTGAACACATGACATGTCACTTAGGCTTACAGGAGTTGTGCCGTTATCAGAAAGGAAAAGTTTGTGTTTTTAAGGCACGGTTAGGGTTAGAGTTAGGGTTAGGGTTAGGGTGGGATGACTGTTAGGTCAAAAGCACTTTTAGACCAACATGATTGTGGGCAGTGTTCACAAGAAACTGATAGTTTGTCCGACTCACAGACCATCCACGATCCACTTGTAGGGTGCTCTGCTTTCACTCTTCATCACATACCAGCTCCATGGGGTTAAAGTCTACAGACTGGGCCGTCCACTCCATGTTTTCAAGCCTTCCATCTTGTTTTTATCCTGAGGTAGTTCTGGCATAGCTTGGACTAAGGTTCTGGGTCATTATCTTGCTGTAGCATGAATCCCTGACCAACTATATTGGAGGATACCGCGTGCTGCTCTAAAACCTTTGACCGGTAGTATGATTATCAAAGATTTGGCTTTAATTGCTGCTCAACCAGCTGGTCAATAAATATCTGCCGGAAAAACACAGAAACTACACAAAGAACGAAGTGAAGAGTCATGCAGGCCTACTTGTTGGTAACGAACACAGGCCGTCCAGGTGATCAGCTGCACCGTCCTCCTTCAGAGGGCCAGATTCTTTGACGCAGGACATCCGATGTTAAACCTGGAGGTCATATTGGGTTTACTGTGACTCAGCAGACTGAAGGGTCAGAGGTACGTACCACATCACGGGTGTGACACCTTATCAGCTCCCTGTCTGTAGTCAGTCCCATTAAGAATGGAAAGTGATTAGAATGCACAACATAACTGAACTGAATGTGATGCTCGGTTTGGTACACACACACACACACACACACATGTCCAACTGGTCCTAACTGGGATGGGTGGGGGTGGAGGGGGGCTGGTGGTTGGTTAGTTGCGGCCTGTGCTGAGCTGATGGTGGCACCTGGTTTGCACAGAGGAGATTATTACATCCATGCACGTACACATGCAGACAGTGTGCGTGTGTGTGTGTGTGTGTGTGTGTTAGTGCGCGTGTGTGTGCATGGTGAGTGATTGAGGCTGACAGCAGCCTCTGTATTGCTGGCTGGCCTGCAGATTTAGCCGACCTGTTTTAGACACTCTAATCTGGATTAACTGCAGCAGTGTGTCAGTGGGGACGACGAGCACCGGAGCCTCCCCCCACCACCCTCTGCCCCTTCACCTGCTTTTTTCCCCCATCCCTCTCACTCTTCCCATCCCTCCGTCCACCTGCCCTGCTCCTCTCGCCCCTTTCCCCCTACCCGTAACATGTCTTACTTCCCCCTCGTCCGGACTTCTCGTTCCCCTTTCGCACATCTAAAGTGTCCATCTCGGCCTCTAAATAAAAACGCTTGCTTGCAATCATTCTCGCTGCATCTCTGGGAGTCCAGCTTTAAGGGGGAAGGGCAGTCAGGCAGGGATTAAAGCGGCTCAGTCCTCTTCCCTACTTCCCTATTTGCTGTTGCTGCTGCAGGACGAGCTGTTCCACTATTAAGAGCTGAATGCGTCGCCATCATCAAGTGGACGGCGTATGTGTGTGCGTGTGTGCAGCATGTATGATTGTTTTCATCAAAGAAAAATAAGTCACACACAGGAAAAAAAAAAAAAATGCACTTAGGAGAGAACCCACCTCAGTCTGGGCAGCGACTGCGCCCCTTGTTCAAATAACACCGCAATACATTAACTAGTGTCTAAAATGAAAACAATGTGTAATAAAAATCAACAGTACAGGCCTAAAGTAAAGAAATTGCTTATTAATGAGAAGCATTGATGAATTAAATCTCAAATGCAAAAAAATAGTGATCGAAAGTTTGTCAGGAGCTGCCCATGAACACAGAGCTCCCTCTCTCTTTTGTCCTGTGTGTCAGACTCACTCCTGAGCAATATTCAGTCAGCACTGGAAACACTGTGGTCCACAACATTCAGAGATACTGCAGGAGTCTGTTTCTATATATCCAGATGCCCAGTGGGTGCAACACTTGTCTCCTCATTCCGAATCCCACGTCCACATCTTCTTCTTCCTCCCTCCGTCACGATTCGTCCTGCCATCTTCTGCTGTCTTTTTGCCTTTTTTTTGTTTTGTTTGTTCTCTCTGCTCAGGCTACACACCGACCCCTCCGTTCCTTCCCCCCGTACGACTGCTCGTCCCATCCAGCCTCCTTCCCCGCTCCGCCACTGAACGGATTGCTCTGTCTTTCCCCTCTTTATCTGGAGATAAGATACTTACTTTTCAGATAAAGCATATTATGATAAATCAAATGAGCTTTGTCGCTTTTGTGCATCTGGGTGTTTCTGCGCGTGTGCACGTGAATGGAGCGTGTGTGCATGCAGCTGTTTTGGAGATAGGTGCTATTTTATGCGTCAGTGTATGAACCGCGGCGGGTTAATTGATCCCGGGTTGTGCAGGAGGGGAGAGGGAAAGGACAGAGGGCCCTGAGGGAGGGCAAACTGTTATTTTTTATTGAATGCTTACGTCAGAATTTCTGTAATAAAACTATGTTTCCAGTTTAAATTGACTATAAAGGTAAAAAGTGAATATTTCAAGAAACATCTCAACATTTCCTTACAAGATCCGAGAACAGTCAGTTTTTAATTGTTTTACTTGTTGTTGTTTTTATATTTATATTATTTCTGTATGAACCTCTGTCTGTGTTCTCTATGTAACTGAGAAGAGGAAGAGTTATTTATCAGAGGTCACTGTCAGAAAAAAAAGCACAATTACGCCACAATAAACCGTGTAAAGTAACCTACAGTTGGCTGCATTATGCAGCCTGTTGCTGTGATGTACGTTGCCTGCGTGTGCGCGTCAGTGTGTGCTTGCCCGTGTGTGCGGCTATGCGCGTGTGTACGTGTGTCCGTGTGTGTGAGGGAGGGAGGGGTTTGCAGGAGCCACTTGCTCCCTCTAATTAGCAGCGTGTGCCGGTAAAGAAACTCAGTGGAGCAACCTCTACAAGGCACAAAGGCACCCGGGTGTCACTTCACTTGTGTGTGATGTCTTTGACTGTGTGAAATCCGACTTGGAGAGGCAGTCTGGTTATCCGGTGAGCTCCGGCGTGTTCCGCTGCTGACAGACGTCGGCCAAGGCTGAAAGTGTAGGAAAAGAAAAAAAAAGGAAAGAGAAAACACTCTTGTGAACTTCGGCTCGCTCACTTTGATCGCGGGTTGGATCGGACGCACCGACTCGCTGCCCCAGCTGAGAACCGAGGGGCCCCACGGCTGTTGTGTTGCGTGTCCGATCTGCAAGACAGTGACGGGACTTAACAGCCTGCTGTAATGATGATGTCCTACATAAAGCAACCCCATTACACCATGAACGGGTTAAATTTGCCTGGTCCCGGAATGGACGTGCTTCACACAACCGTCGCTTATCCACGTAAGTATAAAGTTTTTTTTTTTCCTCATACATTTTGTGGAACAAACTTTTTTTTATATACATGTTTAGTTTATTATTATTATTACTATTTAATATTTCATTCGTGTTAGATTTATGTTGCACTTATCGCATCAAATCCAAAACTAAATGGTGCGTAAAATCGCGCAGGCTGGTGCGTAAAAGCTGTCACCAAACATGCAAAAACAAAAACACGAATCAAAGAGTAGAAACGTTTTGTTGTACAGCAGTCAGTGCTTTGATACAAAAAAAAAAAAAAAAAAAGTCGGAATATTTGAATATTTCTGGGTAGCTGTCGTGTTTAGGGATGGTTTCATGAGAGGTTCATTGTTTCATATTAATGTCGCATGCTACACTGTATTAGGACCTATACATTTGTGTGCGGAGACGTTTTGTTGACAAAGGTATTAAGTCCCGTTTGAAATTAAATGTGGATAATCTGGACTGTTTTTTTCTTTTTATTTCTTTCATTTTTTTTAAATAAGAGATAATTAGAAAAAGTGATTATTATTTACACTTTTTGATGAATACTACAATCCGTGACTACGTCTAATAATTATTCTCTATTCATTTGAGTGACTGATGTGACTAGAAACTAAAGCTGAATGTAAAATGTAGTTGTGTATTTGTGTCTTACCACTGTTATAAGAGCTGGTGGCTTTGTATAATAAAAAATTATATGCATATAATAAGTCTCCAAACAAGTGGAACAAAGATTTCTATTCATATTTATAGCTGTAAAACACAACTACCCGTGAAGTGATCACTTCATGGCCTCTCTTGTTCGTTTTCTATAAACACGTATATCATTCAGACACGATCAGCTGTGATGGTGATTCATATCGTCTCTCCGTGGCGGCCAGCGTGATAATCCCCCTCTGTGTCCCCTGGGTTTGCAGCCACTCCCCGGAAGCAGCGCAGGGAGCGCACCACCTTCACCAGGACGCAGCTGGACATCCTGGAGGCGCTGTTCTCCAAGACCCGCTACCCAGACATCTTCATGAGGGAGGAGGTGGCCCTCAAGATCAACCTGCCCGAGTCACGTGTCCAGGTACTGCAGAAGTAGGCTACGGATAAGATGGAGGCCGTTCTGTTCGGCCGTTATGGGTCACTCATGCTAAGGCGAGGCATTTTTAGAACTTTGGAGGTAGTAAAGGTCCTCCACTGGAGTAAAACGGCACACTTATACATCACCTTTCCTTTCTCGCACCTCAGTTTATTGACTAGATATTTTGTTTTGTTTTGTTTTGATTGTATCTTCAGGTCTGGTTTAAGAACCGCAGAGCTAAGTGCCGCCAGCAGCAGCAGCAGAGCAGCGGCCAGTCCAAACCCCGCCCTCCCAAGAAGAAAGCCTCACCAGTGCAGGAACCCAGTGCCCCCGACCCCGTTCCTAACCCGTCTGGCTCTTACAGCCCCTCCTCAGCCCAGTCGGGCCCCAGCCTGGCTCCGAGCTCCAGCACTGGAAACACTGCTGTATCCATCTGGAGCCCGGCCATCTCGCCCCTGCCCGACCCCCTGGCCTCCTCCTCAGCCCCCTGCATGCAGCGCCCCTCACCTTACCCCATGAGCTACGGCCAGCCATCAGCCTACACCCAGGGTTACGCCAGCACCACCTCCTACTTCACCGGCCTGGACTGCAGTGCCTACCTGTCTCCCATGCACTCGCAGCTGTCGGGCACCGGGGGCGCCCTCAGCCCCATCACTGTGCCCTCTATGGGGGGCTCGCTGAGCCAGTCCCCAGCATCCCTGTCCTCGCAGGGCTACAGCACTGCCTCCTCCCTGGGCTTCACCTCTGTTGACTGCCTGGACTACAAGGACCAGCAGGCCTGGAAACTGGGCTTCACCACAATGGACTGCCTGGACCACAAGGACCAAAACTCCTGGAAGTTCCAGGTCCTCTAAAGAGCGAGAGGAAGAGTGGCACCGGCGCGCGTCCACATGTCAATGAGTGTCCCTTGTGAGATAGTGTGAAGATATTCTGCCAGATAAACTTGTTATCGGTGATTCTCAGTTTCTTTGTTTCGGAAGATTTTGTTTTTATTTTCTAAGAGCGACCTCTGTAGTAACGCATTTCATTTCAAGTGTTTTGGTGAAGAAGGGACCAGTGACCGTCATCGATGCTGCCTGACTGCAAATCATGTCTGTTGTCTTCATGCTACGTTAAATAAGAGAACAAACGCCTTTAAAGAGTTTGTAGGGAAAGACTGGAGTCCTACCTATGGAAACACACCCACACACACGCACACACAAACACACGCAGACAGACAACACTTGTTTTTTTCTTTCTAAATTGTGATAGAATGAATGGAGAGCTGAGGATCTCTGAAGTCCTCTAGGTCACGTCCTCCTCCAGGGTTACAATGTTTTAGCTATTTATTATTATTTTATGCTACATTTAAATATGTTATTTGATTGCATTTAGATTTTTTTTTTTTGAACATTTGTGTTACAAATTTAAGTGTTAGCCTTTAGTGTTCTCATCCTGCTTTGTTTGGTGGAAACGAAATGATTTTCTGTTTTAGCTGTGTGACATATTAAAGTGATCTATTCTTTACACTCGTTGTGCGCTGGAGATCATTGGGACGAGCCGTAGTTTGAAGCTCTCATAGGGATTTGGCTCCCACAGCGAGGAGTTATGTACATGTGAGTGTATGATTGTGTAATGAGTATATGTAAAGTGGCCCTGCTGCAGTTGGGTCTCGACCCGTCATGTTTGTCCTACGGCCCGCATGCCTCTCACTGCTCCATCTTGGTTATTTTAGCTGATCTGATTCTGGGAGTGTCCCAATCCTCTTAGCCTCCCTTCAGCAATGCCCTAAGTGAATTAGTCAGGATTATTGCCCTATCCCCCTCTGTCTCTCACCCACCTCAGCTTCTTCTTCTTCTTCCATCCCCAGCTCTTTCCTTTCCTCGCTTCCCTTCCATCTTCTCTATTTTCTCCCCCTTCAGCTTGGCAGTATCACTTTTTCTCTACCGGTTGTCTTTCTTCGAGTTGTTTTTTTTTTTTTTGCCTACACTTGAGGTGTGTCGCTCTCGCCCCGCGCACCCTCGGCAAACACCTGAATGACTGACAGGTGCGTCGTTAAATAAATAAAAGCTTTCATCGCTTCTTCCAGCCTCCAAATCTCTATCAGGTCAGTGGTTCCCTTTCACCTCCCACCATCTCCACGAACTCCTCTGACAGCACGGTAATCCTCACATGACCTGATTACTGCCACGAAATTTAGCTGAGGCATCAAACGTGTGAAAATATTTCATAGAACGGTTTGCACTGTTATGGGGGGGGGTTGGCGCTTGTTGATTGGAGAAGCGTCGTCACAGAAGATTGATTCCCTGTTACTCAGCACACGCTGAAGTTCCTCTACACCTATGTGTGTTTTAAATGCAAAATTACTTATCGTTAACATAATCCAGAAACCTCATGTCAACAACTCCTCACTGTTTAAAATGAAGTTAAATTTGCGTTAGAAATGCTTCATAAAATGTAAAAGGCGAGAGGACTTTCTACTGATTTCCCCTCCTCTGATGTAATTCTGACATAAATAATAAAATCTATTTCTTGTTGCTGTGTAAATCCTGATCCTGATCTCTAGTCCCAACCTGCACTGAGAGAAGTAAACGAGCGGCGACAGACATTTCAAAGCGTTTTCCCGCACTCAACGTCGACCTAATCCCACTCTGTTCCCGGCCTAATCCCTCCGCCCTCCCCCTCCGTGGCGCAATTGGTTAATCCCTGCGTCTGCTCGCTCTGATTGGTTAACCTCCCTCAGAGGGTGCAGTGCACTTGTAATCTTCCAGCCTCAGCGCTGAGTGTTTCAGACAGACATTTGCGCCGTAATCCCAGGGAGGAGCAGATGTGATGGGGGATGGAACGGGCGCAGACCTTGAGGAAGGTGAAACGTCCGGGAAACTAAAACGTGGCATGAGTCCGAGAAGGGGGAAAACGAAGATAAGAGATAGGATCCAGAAAGTTTAAACATGACTGAAAATGCTTGATTAAAAAAAAAAAAAAAAAAAATCAAAAAACAAAAAAACATGACAGCAGTTTGAAAGTGAAAGTGATGCAAAGCGGTTGAAATAATGAATAATTCAATAATAATATTCAATTTCTATAGATGGCCTCATTTACTATATAACTGAACTAATACACAATCACACAAAATATGTGGCAAATGCTGTTTCAAATACTAAAAAAAAGGAATAAGTAAAATAATAAGACGATCAAAAAAAAAATTGTGTTGAACTATTAAGAACTACTATAAAATGAAAACTTGCATCTTAATTCTCATCATAAATGCCTCGTATTCTGTGTTGTGGTTTAACCTGAGGTGTTTCACGGGGTTTGTTTTGTTGCCACAACTCAACAGTTTAGTTACCGTTCACTCTGTTGCTACGTTACCTCGAACGACTGAAGTATCGAAAGTATCGTTATTTTGAATTGAGAATCGATTTTACAGCATAAACACCTGGTATCCGCAGTATCGATATTTCAGTATCGACCTGCACGTCACCAGTTAAAAGATTTAGTTTACGTGTTAGCTAAACAGTAAGCTAATGGTGACGGTGAAACAAAAAGTAATAAATCTTCTGCTAAAATTAACTGACGGTTTAATAGTTATTGCACATAAAAATCATTGCAGTGATTGGCTAAACTTAAATAAATGGTCATTATAAACAGATAAAGCATAAATGCAATGGCGGTAGTTAAATGCGTGCATTGTTTGCTACTCCTGATGCATCGCCATTAAAATGTTGCTGAGATTGTCGCCGATACAAACCAAACATGCTGCTTCATGTTGAAAGCCTGTAACTGGCTAAACTACACCCAAACTGGCACTCATTACGAAACAGTCGCAGGAAATGACACATCAGTGAATTTAGCACCTACCTGTTGTGTCTTATCCACGGAGGAGTTTGACGTATTTGAAGCGGTGTAACGGAAGAAGAAGGAGCGGCTACAGTGAGCTGTTACACGAAGAGCTGTAGGCGTTAAGACGCACACTTACGTCTTTGTAAAATAACACACCGTTCACTGTGCCTGGGGCAGAATGTGATTCTGTCACCTCAAAATGATCCTGCATTAAAATCAGTGGTTTATTTTGCTGCACTCACAACTCTGGGATCTGAGTATGTGATGATACCACCAGTAACTACATCAACCAGGACTGAAGATTTGAACACATCATTTTGTGCAATTATTCATTATTATTAGTGATTAATCGTTATTAATCATTAATAATAATTATTTATTCTCTCTGGTAAAATGGGCATTCACTGACACTGAACAGTAAACACAAGTACGAGTGACTTTCAGATGGATGCAACAGCTTGAAATAACTAAACTGTGGAGAAATGACCGTCAGACAGTCAGTTTTATCGTGAACGGTCAGAGCTGTAGTGAGATACCCATTATGTTCAAGTAGCGGGCTTCAAGATGTCAAGTGCTCAGAGATGTAGCCGAGGTAAAGAAGGATAAAACACCACCACCGGTGGTTGAGATTTACAACTACACATTCTTCTGAGCAGACAAAATGAGAGACTATAAGGGACACAGAGAGACCACATCAGGACAGGTACTAGAAAAGAGAGGTTCTGATAATAAGCACTCTATTTTATTATTCTATAATCTATTCAGTTATTTTTTTCATATTTCATAAGCATACATTACATCTATGATTTATTCTGTACACTGCAGGGGTGCATTGTATAAGATCAAAAAATGGTTAGTTAAACGTGATCAAGTGTTGTTTGTACCAATTGTCTGTAATAGCTACGTCTCAGCTAAAGCAATGGACAATTAATATTTGAAATATGTGGCTAAAGGAGATTTCATTTATATACCAATTTCAGTTGTAACTGCCTTAACACGAGCCCCAGATGAAGGAAAAAACCTTGAGAAAAACCCAGCACATATGCGGGCACACATCTGGATGAGGCCAACTGGGCAGGGAGACAGACAGACAGAAGGACAGACAGAAGGGGATGGAGACTATTAGCATACATGAGATCTGTTATCTTTAACAGGGCGTCCTGGAAAACTGTAACTTCTGTTTTCTTTTTCTTGTAATGAACCTCTTTGTTCTGTTTCTTTCATAATTTGCAAAGTAAGTATTGCTGTCAATTAAAAGGAAGCAAGAGAAATATTATATATAGAGAGGCTGTTCATATGTGGCAATTTGAACAATATCATTTTCATTACTTAATGTGAAGCCATGGTGCGGGATACTGCTGCTGCTTTAGGGTCAGGCTTCATTTTTTCACCTAGTTCCAGATCATATTTTTTAGTTGAGTCAGTTACAGTTACGACTGACGGCCCCAGTGGCTGTGATGTGAGGCCTTGGTAAAGGTCTCCCCCGTGTGGCAATAGAATTCCTCTACACTGATAAACGGTGCTCCTTCTCATGTGCAGCCTTTCCTTTGAATAGCACAGCCACATATCAGAACCACAAGCAAATACGACAAACACACACACACACCAGCCCCAGGTTGTTTTAACACCTATTTATTACCACCATAATATGAGAAATTTGGAAAATACAAAGATCAGCATATTTATACGTCTGAAAATCTCAAGGAATAAGAAAAATATAAAAGAAAACAAATATGAGGTTATATTGTGTATTACAAATTTTGAGAAAGGGACAGATTATATGCTCAGGTCTACAGAGATTGCAGGAGACACACAGACCCTAAAAATGCAGAGTGCACTTTAATATGATGGCAATTGTTGTTGTGACGAATCTAATGCCTATCTGTGGTGATAGAGAGAGACGAGCATAATGAAGGACTGGATTGAGAGTGGGGGGACGGTACACCACCGCCCCCATGTGGCTGCCATTAGAATAAAAGTTTCCTTGGAAAACAGAGAAGCCCTTCCTGATTTTCTATAGCAAATCAGATCACTGTAAAAAGAAAAAAAAATATGTTGAGAATATCCATTGTTGTTTATTTTATTTTTTCATCTTATTTTAATAATTTTGTAAGTGGTAAAAGAAGAGATGCTCCTCCATGAATTATGTGTGTAAAAAAAATAGACACCATATCCACAACAATAATCAATATCTTTAAGCAACCAAGAGATTCTTGTTTGTTGAGTACGACTGGTTTGAAAGATCAGAGCTCACGCGTCCACACAAGAAGACCAGCAGTCCACCCCCTCCCAGAGCATAGCAGAGCAGAGCAGAGCAGAACAGAGCAGAGCAGAGCAGAGCAGAGCAGAGCAGAGCAGAACAGAGATGGAGGAGCTGGGCTGAAAAGGTACAGAGCAGCCATCTGGCTGCAGCTGCAGAGCAACAGGGGAGTTGGGATGCAAAGGGACGGACTGGGTGGGAGGGGAGGAGGGTCTTCAGAGGGGCAGTGGCCTCAGGACTAGTTTTAATAGCACCCTGCTGTGGAAGTTGCAGCTCCCCTTAAGCAGACTAGTCCCTTGACCGTGTCCCTCTGCTTCCACTCTGTTTGTCACACAAACTGCATCCACTGACCTCCCACTCTGGATGAATCCAGGTGAGCTCTTCGATGGGCCTCATTTACTGAAGCACCACCGGGACCAGGGATTCGTGTTTGAGTATGTGCACACATGTGCAGCATCTGATCTGTGAAACCTTTTACATGCACGAAAAAGGTACCCTAAAAACATTTGGTGAAGACAAAAAATCTATGAGACCAGACTTCAACATATTTCTATCTCTTCATAATCAGGATTACTCTAAAGTCTACTGAGAAGCTGGGCAAGCTGGGGAGGGTGACAGGGATGGGCAGAGGTGGGTGGGGCGAGACAAGGGAGTGAGGGGAAGGACTGGTAAATATAACGGGACAGAGGAGAAACATCAGGGAGGCCGTCTAGGCGCGCTCTCCACGGATGCGGCGTGCCAGCTGGATGTCTTTGGGCATGATGGTGACACGCTTGGCATGGATCGCACACAGGTTAGTGTCCTCAAACAGACCCACCAGGTACGCCTCACTGGCCTCCTGCAGGGTCAACACACGGCATCGGTCAGACAGAACAATTCATCCGTTTCAAATTGCAAACAGAGAGCAGTTAATGTTTTTATGTTATCTCCAGTAGTAAGGCTCAATCTATTACACAGTGAGTACTGAACTGACGTGACTTTAAAAATGGCATCACAAATCAAACAGAAACTGCAATTAAATATTTTCCCTAAATCGTCTAATTAACAGCACAACTGTTGATTTTAGGTCACACTGAAACTTCTCGAACCTGCAGGGCTCCGATGGCAGCACTCTGGAAGCGCAGGTCGGTCTTGAAGTCCTGAGCGATCTCCCTCACCAGGCGCTGGAAGGGCAGCTTGCGGATCAGCAGCTCAGTGGACTTCTGGTACCGACGAATCTCTCTCAAAGCCACGGTGCCGGGCCTTAAAACACACAACCAGGCTCCAGCTCAATACACTGATTCAGTGTGAATGAGTTTCTATTTGAACGCCTCCAGCTTGTGCTGACTGACTAGAAGAATGACCATTGACAACTGATGTCTAACTTAGGCTCCAGTCAGACTTGCATCGCATTAAATCCATGTCTGCTCTGATTCCAATGAGTAGGATTTAAGTACAGATGAGAAAACACTGAGGACACGTGAAAGATGCATATGAGATCTGATCATTCAGGCCTAATTTGGAGGTGGTCTGGACCACTAATGGCCACATTCTTGAGTGAACTAACAATGCAGCCCAGGTCCTATTAAGGACCTAATCCATTGAAAAAAAAAAAAAAAAAACCCACAGTATTCTGAATAATCTACAGAAAAGAAAGAAAAAGCGAGATTTTGCTGCTTGTTCCAAAATTTTGAATGTTGTGGAGCACACACAACAGAAGTAGTGTAAATTAGTTACGGACAGAAAATGATGTGAGTTTTCATCTGCAAACAGAGCGAGTCGTCCGTACCTGTTGAGGTCACACAGCGACCACGCATCTCAAAAGACTGTTACCTGTAACGATGGGGCTTCTTGACACCACCGGTGGAGGGAGCACTCTTGCGGGCAGCCTTGGTGGCCAGCTGCTTACGAGGAGCCTTTCCTCCAGTGGACTTACGAGCAGTCTGCTTGGTACGAGCCATTACGACAGAGTATCACCTGAAGAAAATACAAATAAAATGTTACATTGTTTATACTATAGTTCAATTATATAACTTTTTTAGCTTTAACATTATGCGTAGTTATGTTTCTATTAGCACAGGTCATGATAGTTACTGCACATAACACCATAAAATATTTACATCAGTGTGAATGTACATATGTTGACACCTGTATGGTTTTAGTAGTTCCTTCATTCCAAATGCAGGGTTTGGATAATTTAGTTTTATTAGAGCAAAAGAACAGCACCATCTTTGTTTTCATTCTTTCACTGGGAGGATATAATAGTATCTGGATCAGTCTTTGACCGCGAGTCATACCAGACCTCATGGGAAAACTTTTTTCCCCGGGTGCACAAACACAACCCGTCGAGCCAATCAGAGCGCTGTGAAGTCTGAAACGGACCAATCAGCGGCGCCGCAGCCGGACTCCTGGACCAATAGCCTTTGAGCCTGGACGGGCTCGGGGCGGGGCTTGCAGCGTTAGCACCGCCCCATACCGCAAGATTATGGCCGCAGACCGAAACGAAGCTACCGACACACAGGGGACGAGGGAGCAGGACGTAAACTTTGCCATTTTCTCACCAAAACACAAAACATGTGAACACAACAATAGCAACAAAACGTAGGGGAGAAGTGTAGCTATCGAAAAGGCGCCACGGGCGAGTGAAGCGGTGGAGTATTAAAGGAGAGAAACGAGGTAGAAATCGCGGCTGAAAGTGGAGCGGATATTTCAGCAGTGGAAGTAGGGAGCCGTTTCTCTGGCAATCGAGGCAGCTGCCTTTTCTTCTCACAACAGCGTCGAAATAACACGTTATTTACGCGCAAAAACAACTTTATTTATCCAGTTTTCCAAACAAAAAGGTGAACGACACCGTATGGTTAAGAAAGAGTGACATAAATTTTACTTACCGAGGGTGAAATGTACGCTTTTTCTCGCAGGGACACAAGTGTGTTGAGGTTGTCTCTGGCAGAGTCAGATATTTACTATCTCTCACACAATGGAAGCAGAGGGAGCGAAAGCAAAATGGCGCCCGTGTCAATCATGCATCTCCCACAATGCAACGCCAATATTTGTAAACATTGTAACTTCATTTCCCAACTTTTTCTTTCCAGCGCCGACTATTTTAAAACCGCGTATAAAAACCGTGAACAATAAATATTCTTTACGTAAAATGTTGTATTTGTTACGTTTCAGTTTTTGTTACGTTTTTGTTTTTACCGTAACGATTTTGCTACTTTTTGTTTTCGCTTTTATTTTTACAAAACAGGAAGACAAATAAATAATTCTTGTAAATGTGGGAGTATGTTCAGCAGAGAAGAAAACCAAAGGAAAACTATTTAAGATATTAAATGCAGATAATAAGTTCAGTTAAATTGTGTGAATATGTTTCAGTTATTATCTCATAAAGTCTCCTGATTAATATGATGTTTCCAACGTTACGCATTTAACTGTTAAGCTTCCTAATTAATTTATAATTTTGTTTATTTTATATGCCAAACATCACAAGAATGGTATTTCTGTGTTCCTTGTACCATATTCTAAAATGTAATTAATGTTGACAGGACATGTCAAAAGATACCATACTTATGACGCAGTATTATAAATCATAATAGTAGATCTCTCATAGCAGAAGCACTTTCATTTCTTTTAAAGACAATCATCACGGTATCTACACAATTTCTGGAATTATATACAATATATATGTCAGTTTCACTGGTCAGTTTTTATATTAAGTGGTCAGAATGCAGTATGAATAGATTCATTGGATAACTTTAAGTTTTAGACCTGGTGACAAAGAAAGGTCATGTGATGGCATAATTTCTACACATTTTCTCCTTCACATGGATGAAATTTAAGTTTACCTCGTGCTATCAGTACAAAGGTTATATACCAAAAACTGCCACCAAAGATAAATGTACTGCTTTGGTTCATTCCAGACGAATTTGCAGTGGCCCCGAATGGTAATTTTAAAAGCCTTGACTTTTATGCGACTTCTCTATCTGAGAATGCATTAGTCTGATTGCTTACTGTCACAGCACAGGACAGCCATTCAGTACTTTGAACAAGGGATTTAGTTATTTGCAGGCCTTTCTCCATATTCAAGGTTTCAAATTTAGAATAATTAATAAAAACAAAAAGTACTTAAGTGAAATGCAGGCAATTAAAATTAACGTCTTCGTTTTCACCAACATGAAACCATTTAGTGCATTTACTCTTGAGCCATATGAAAATATTGACAGACTGATTTTTACAGAGTTCAGATTTATTCATTTTCTTCCTTTAAATTCTGTTGTTTGTGGATCCTGCAAATTGAGTATTAATCATACCTGACTGTTTATCTAAATGCAAGATAGTGAACAATTAATAAGGAGAAGTTTACCTCAATTTATTGATTCAGATCATGTAATAACTAAGTATTGGCACCTAATTTTTTCCTCACTTTTGAAGCAGGTGGCTCAGAGCCAGCATCCTTGGTGAAAGTTGTAATTCAGTCATGTTCAAGGGGTTTAGCAGGGTGGATCCTGGTTGCCATGCAGCAGAAATATGGGAACATGGGAAAGCCAGTCTGAAGGTCTGAGGTGAGTTTTGTATGAGATCAGGAAGGTATGGAGACACGTTTTTAAATACATTGTTGGTAGTCAGGAGGATTTTGCACTTGATTGAGTGGAAGTCACTTAGGTCTGTGGAGACTGTGCAGGCAGCAGAGTTTTGTACATTTTATTCATCCAGTTTTCAATATATTTTAGACGAGTATAAAACATGGCTCAGCTGGTAAAAGAGAGGGTCTTTAAGAAGCGGAGATGTTGTATCATCTGACCAAGAGGTAGTGTATGCTGGAGAAAGAGAAGCAAGCACTGAACCCTGGGGGACACCATGGATGACATTAGCACTTTGCAGGAGCAGTAGTTCATGTTTGGATTCTTTAGACGATGGTACCAATTTTCAGGAAGATTCTAGACGTTTCTGTTATATAAAGGATGTTTTATCCCATAATGTAATTCTAATTGAAATGCAAACATTTTTCAGGTGCATTCCCATGGTTAATAAATCAATCCGAGCAGAGTAAGGCTCTTTAAGTTTAAGCATTTTATTTTCAGCAGCACTTTGGGACCACATCACTCTACTGTGATGTCAGTAATTATTTAGGATAACTTAATGAGCAAATCTTTGATTCAGGACAAAACTTTTAAATCTCCTTTGCCACTGACTAACACCCTTTCAGTAGATTTTGATTTCAATGTTGTTTTTCCCTCCTCTTAGAATAATCAAATAAGAACCAAGCAGAGGTGTATTAAAACATCATGCATAATAATATATTAAAAGCCACAAACCTAGCTATTCCTGAACAGTTTTATTTCATATCCGACTTTAGATACCTCTAGTTTGAGACAAGAGTGTTTTCACATTCAAGTTCACAGTGCCTTACTTCAATGCCCCATCTGAAAGGGAAGAGGCTTTAGATAAGGCAAGAGGAGCAAAACCTGCAAGCGATATAGAATTCAACAGTTACAGAGTACAACCTGGATTTAAACATAGTGTAATCCATTCATTACGACCCAGACAGGGCATGTAGTATAATACCAGATTATTGTACTATGCATTTATTTCCAGCCTGGAAAAAAAAGACCCCAGATATCTTTGACAAAAGATTTTGTCAAAGATTCCCCTCCCTAATTAATTTAAACTCATAAAACCAAAGAGGCCATCCAAAACGGTCATGAATCATCAAAGGTGAAACCTAGACAATGTTTGTGCATGATGACAATGAACAATGACAGTAAACAAAATATGGTCTGCAGGAACAAAATTTAAGGCTTATCACCGAGATGTCTTTTCAACAAAGCAGCGGCAACATGTTCTTCACCACATTTTTTGTAGACCACGTAGTTTTCAGCTTTATTCAGTTAGTCCCGTTTATGAAAATACCATGGATTTGATGTATAAAAAGAAATAAAAATAACCTGTTACACTTCTGACTCTACAACAGGCATTCATCCACCTTTCTATCGTTACTCCGTATGTGCAAGAGCTGTGCCAAGTCATTTGGTCCCTCTTCCAATGAAGATCAGACACGTACCAAAACATTCCATGAGAAGTCACTGCAATCCGTTCATAGCAAAGTTACATAAAAATGGCACGGTCACAGACAAAAGAACATACTGATGACCACTATATTAACTAAAAGTTACCCACTGCAGCTCCTTATCAAACACACTGTACCGCTGCCTTCTCATGTATGCATTAGCAGGAGGAGGGTGTGATGTTCTACATGTGTCCTCCTGTATTCTTGTGCTGTAACATCCAGGAAAAACACAATGGATAGAGATGTACACAGAGCTGTTCTGTTAGATAGAGAGTGCATGCATTTCTAAAATGCAAACCTTAGTCCCAGCTGATGCTCGTACCCAGCGCCCCGCCTAACAAAAACAAATACAACTAAAAATCCCTTTTTCTAGTGATTCTATTTGTATATATATATATATTTTGTATATATATTTTACATTTTGTTGGTTCCTGTTAAAAGTACCTCATGTCTTTCACTTCATTTACATTTATGACTCGGTAATGTCTCAATCAATCACAATAACATGACCTCATGGACAATGACTTCAGGTACATTCAGGACTTTCTGTAAAAAGTCTTACAATATTCTTTACAATTCATTAAAAATACAGAGAAGCAAAAATATTGATGATACAACAGTCCACTGTCCTGCAGAGGCTGCTTAACCAAAGCTCAACAGAGTCTTTCTTCTATACAGCTAAAGATACCCGTCCACCCCCAAAATGCCTCATTCTGTACGTATCTCTGTCTCTGGCCTCTGCATGGCCAGCTCAGTCTGGATGTAGGCTCCCTGGCCCAGTGCTGTGGAGTACGCTCTGTTGTTCACTGTGAATCCTGGGGCTGGGTAGGAGCCGGAGCCTCCACGTTTTTGAACAGGGGCCTGAGGCTGAGGTACTGGGTGGTAATCGTCCAAGTTATCGTAGTGGGACTGTACTGGTTTAGTGCTGTGTTTCTGATGGGTGTAGTCTCTGTCTAGGTCTGGTTTGCTCTGGCTGTAGTGCTGCTGCTCTCGGACGCTGTGTGATCGCTCTGGTTTGGAGCGGGCGATCTGTTCCCTGGGGGCGGGTGGCTGGTCGTCAGCACCGTGGTAGCTGCTTGATGTCTTTACTTTACTCTGGTGGTGGTCAGAATCGGGGCCCTCGTAACGCGGTTGAAAATTCTTCTTGTTGGGATACTCCTGCTGCCAGTGTTTAGACCTGCTGCTGTCTCCACCGAGCTTGTCGTCTCCCGTCTCATACTTGGCCTCATGTCGGCTGCTCTCCTGCTGATGGGAGAGATTGTGGCTCAGAGTAGCAGGAATGGAGTGAGAAGATTGGCATTTCTTGGAACTGCTCTGCTTAGAAAGCCCATCCAATTGGTCGCCCACTGTGCTGCCCTGGACATGCTTGTCAGTTTCCATGTACATGAGAACGTCAGGGTCTGACACCATGTGTCTGGAAAGGTAATGTCCCTCCTTGCCCTCGGCTGCTACCAGCACAGCTTTGCCAGGGTCAGATTTACTACGCAGGTGCAGAGTTTCATAGCCTGACATGTCGGCTGGAGTGAACAAGCCGACGTTGTCATACTGAGAGAGGACGGGGCCTTTAATCTTCAGTCTGGCCCTGCTCTCCCTGCGGATGGAGTGCATGCGGAGCCGTTCTGACTCCTCTGCATCCCAAGCGAGGTAAGCAGCAGCATCCTTGGCCCCGTGACTAGGGGGCATGTCCCTGCTCACAAAGCTGTGCTCCTTCCCAGGTGGGAGAACGTGCCTTGCGAGGTAGTGGTATCCCGCAGCTTTTCCCCCCGGTCGTCCAGCGATGGCTCCGGGATCTCGGCCGGCGTAGGAGTGAATGTGCCGGACTCTGATCGTGCCGTAAGGGTCAATGTCGTAGAACGGTGCCTCCAAAGGGCTTGAACCAGAGTACGGACTGTAGCGATACTGGACACGTCCGTTCTCAAAGTAAGGCTGCAGCTGGGTGACGTGGTAGTCGGCTTGTGAGGACTGCTGCGGAGGCTGCTGGTAGGCTTTGCACTGATACACAGGTCGGTGGTAGAAGAACATGTCGTCGTCTGGAGGTACTTCCGTCCTTTGGATGGGTACAGAGCGAATAGTGGAAGGGACATGGAGGGAATGCACTCTGCGGATGGTGGGATAGCCGTGGGTTCTGTCGTGGCTATACCCCTGATGCCCTGGCCCAGGAGTTACATACACACTGCGGGGGTTTCCTCTAGACTTGATGGAGTGATGGTACGACCTGGGGCCTAAAGTGCTGTACCTGTTGTCGACTCGGGCACTGTAAGGTATCTGTGGCTCAGACTTGGACACGTAGGAGTGTGGGGGGACGCTGTCTGGCCGGTAGTGGTGGGGAATGGACTGTGGGCCCACAAGAACAGGTCTCTGGTGGTAGTATGCAGCTCCCGGAGGTTCAATTAAGACAGGTTCTCCTTTAGCGTGATACAAGTAGGCTGGCTGGTGCATGGAAGATTTCCGAGGAGAAAGAGAATGAGGGAGAGCGTCCTCCAGATGTCCAGGCAGAGGACCTTCACCCAGGATATGGTAGGAGGCTTCACTTTGGCTGAGTGCAGCTGTGGCCAGTTTGCTTTCCATGGTGCGGACAGGAGGGGCTGGAGGTTTGGGCCCATGGGATTCGTGACACTTTGCTGACTCAGTACAAGGTTGTACCGGCTTAATGGCTTCCCAGGGCTTCTCCACCGGCTCAGCAGAGGTGGGGGCCACTCTTGCGCTGGCCTTCGAGTGGTGGGGATGAGGCTGGGACTGCGGCTGGGATTGGACGTGAGGTTGAGTCAGTGGATGAGGCTGTGTCTCCGGTGCAGGCTGTGTCGGAAGATGTATCTGAGCTTGGCTCCGCTGAGTTTGTGTTTGGTGCTGGGGCAATGAAACGGCCTGCCTTTTGGGCTTCTGAACTATGGGAAGCGGCTGCTCCGATGATTTGGGATGGACTGGGGGTGGTGCGGTCTCTTCTGATTTGACCTGGAAAAAACAAAGAAAAGTGTGAGAAAAGCTTCACAGATAATACACAATCACATTAGATTGATCAATGCACAATATCAAATTATGCTGACCTTGCATTTAACAATGTAAAAATAAATCTGATATTTACCTCAAGAACAGGTTGTGGTATGATTCCAGTGCCTTTGCAGCCATCACTTGGGGTGGAGGCTGGAGTGGTACTGGATGAGCTTGTCTGAACGGGAACCTGTCCCGTGACAGGGTGCTGCCTCTCTGGACTTTTCCTGGTTGGAGAAGTCAGTTTGGTTGAACTAGAGAGTGGGGCGCTCTTGTAAAGTGGCGTGTCTGGTGGGGTGGAGCCTTTTTCTGTCTGTATCCCAGATTGAATTGTCGAGGCCTTGGCACCGTCTGATGACTTACAGATCATGCCGGTTAATTCTAGGGGCTGCTGTCTGATCGCAGGACTGGAAGTAGCTTGATAAGAAGAAGCTGTGATGACGGTTGTAGTAGTGGTATTTGGTGGCGGGGGACTTCCTCTCCCTGCTCCGTCCTCAGAGGAACTCTGGAAATGCGGGGTCACAGGATGCGGAAAATCCTGGAAGTGAGAGGCTTCTTGTGCCTGCAGAGGTGTGGGGGGCTCAGAGGACCAGGGCTGGGACTGACTGGAGACCTGCTGGGCAGACTCAGCGAGGGCCAGGGCCAACATGCGGGCAGCATTTTTAGGGGGTGGAGGGGGAGGAAGGGAAGAGGTGGACACTGTGGAGATGAGGGAACGAGGGGTGAGGTCCTTTGAAGAGTCCGAAGCTACGACTCCTAGCGGGAACACAAAAACACAAGGGGTCTATAGTTGAAGAATGAATAAGCAAGTAGGTGATGGTGCCAGCAGGCAGGTAGGTTTTAAGGTACTTTGAGAGTAGGATGGAGGAAAATTTAGCATAGTGCTTAGGTATAATAAGAAAACATTTATTTGTAGATAGAATCCATGCAAACCTAACACACAAAACCAAGAGCAAACACATCTTATCTTTATACTACAACGTAAATAAACAGTGACAAGGTAGAAACATGCCAAAAAACTACATTCTCTTCTCCATACCTTGGTGGTCTTGACTGCTGGCAGATGGTCCCTGCTGCACACTGTCCTCTCTCTTCAGCTCTTGACTGTCCGCACTGTCAAAGGCTGCCAGCTTAGAGTGCAGTTCCATTTGAAAAGCTTCACTAAGAGATGGCTCAGCTGCCCTCAGCAGCACGCTGCCCATCAGGGGAGGAGTGTCCTTGGGTATCGAGGGAGGAGATAATGGCTGCGAGACAGCCTGTCCAGCTGTATTCTTGTCAGGCGTTTCTGCAGAGAAAAGCTCCGAAGTGACAAAAGGTGTCAAACTGGCAGCCTTTCCACATTTAATGGGTGACACAGCCTGTGTGGGCTTATCAGTGTAAGAATAGGAAGTGGTCATTTTCTTGCTTTCCACCTTCTCTCCAGCACGGTTGTAGTCCGCGGACAACAACGGCGAGGTCAGGCTGCCCAAGAAGGAGGCAGAGATGAAGTCAGAGCCGTTGGCCTTGCCGCAGACGCTGCCGGGGCTCCTCTTTAACGTGGGGCCCTCAGCGCCGGCAGGCGAGTCATCCAGGGGGAAGGCATACGAGGTATCAGGGAGACTGCACTGGAAAGACATGGGGTCGAAGTCCAAGGAGGCCATGCCAATGTCTGGAGGGCTGAGGTCCACATCTTCCCCTGCTGAGCGGGGAGGTGAGATGAGGGCAGGAACACAGATGGGCCCGTCGTCTCCGTCGCTGTCCTCTGTGGCGTCGAGGTTATCGTAGGAGTTGCAGTGCTGCCGGCTTTCCAGGAGCTCACCGTTAAAGGAGGCTGACAGAGCATCGCTGCTTGAGCGCGGTCGCCGAGGACGATATACTTTGGACTCCCCTGTTGGAAGAAAAGAACATTTTCAGTAATATTTTATACAACAGCAGGCAACACTATGGAAACATCATTTGTAACACGGTACAAGCTGCATTGACTGATTAAGCACATTATGGCTGCTCACAGCAAAGTATTTACCTTCAACATTGTGCAGGGAACTCAGTGACTCTTCACTTTTGGCTGACCTTAACGTTGCTGTGTCTCCTCTGCCTCCTGATTCAAAGGAAAACATGTATCAGTATCAGCACTGGCTTTTTAATTAAGGCCGCTTTCAGTGGACAAGCCTTAGCCGCTTGAGATTGTTGTAATTTTGCCGTGGAACTAGGACTTACCGGCGAGAGCCATGGCCTTCAGCTCATTGGGCTCGCTGGGGTTGCGGTGCAGTTTTCGCTTGGACATGGAGGAGGACTTCCCCAAGTTGAAGAAAGAACGCCAACTACCCACCGGAGACTTCTTGGATTTAACAGGAGGCCTCTTTCTGTGATTAAAATAGATGGAGGATGAAAAGGCTGTGGGTTACTTTCAGGAACTTGAAATATTAATTACAGATCTATGGAAAAAGGCATAAATAGTTCCACTTATCTGCTTTGAACTCATTATTAAAGTCAGCATCAGATAAGTCTATGATATTTCTAACATGCTCAAGATATTTCTAAATGGCTCCAGCAGAGGGAGACATACTCAAGGATTTTTATTTCATTCCAACTGCCTGTTGCTTTTTTTGCAACAATATCTACAGTATCAGCTCTAAAGTAAAATACATGTATCTATATATATCTATATGCATTTAATATTCAATATTATTATTATTATCTGGTAAGAGATAATCAACAAACCTTTCAGTGGGAAACTCAATGACGGTGTGGAACTTGCCCTGGAGGGCAGCTGGACCCTCTCCCACCTCGATGTATTTGCTGTCTTCGGTGACGGGAGAGTTGATTTGAGCCTGCGTCCTGGCCTGCGCCTCCTCCAGACTCAGAAGTTTTGTGGAGGGTGACGAAACCAGCAGGGACTTGGGCCGCGACAAAGAGTTGTGGCCTAGAGATGTGGAGAATAGGGTGACGAATTACATCCGAGTATAGATTTAGCTGACGGTGCGTTCACAGCAGTCGGCCTGATGACGGCGTATACCTGCTCCTTCTCTTATTAGCGAGCTGAGTTTAGAGCTGAAGAGCACATCGACGTGGTTCAGGATGAACTCCACCACAACCGACTGGATTCGGACTTCCATGAAGGCTGCTGTGCCGCTGAAGCACGCAGATTCAATCTGTTTCGATCTGAGACAAACAACAGTGGAAAAAAGGAAGACTGAGTTGGACTGTGGCAATCAAGAATACAAGGACAACAAGTTACAGGAAACTTGACGAAGATTTCATTGTACAGAGCAGGATCACATCTCACCTGAGCAGGTTGGGCGCCCAGACGATGGCCAGATTCTTGCTGTGCATGTTGGTGATATAGCTGAATGCTGCCAGACGGGAAAGGTGCCTCATGAGGAACTCCAGCGTCCTAGCAATGAAATATTAATATAATGAGATTCAACAGGCTCCCACCAGTGATGCGCTAATGGTCATGACAGAAGTACTGCTGAAATCCATGAAAATCGTTTTTGTAATGCTTTCACAAGGGACGGGAAATTCAATTCATCATTGCCAACGCAAAGGTCAGCTGGGAGATGTTAAATGACTCCATTCAATGCAGCGAAGCATTACATAAAGTCTTGATTCTCACACTAACAGACGCACGCAATCGAACGCATGATGCATCTGGAACGCGGCTGTTCCGCGTCTTGCCAAATGGGGGCAGCGGGCCCCTGCACAGACCTGTAATGCGGCGGAGGAAGCTGCTGGATGACGTCATGGATTTTGATGAGTCGCTCTTCGTCCGTCGCTGCCGATACAGCCTCCTTCAAAATGAACACAAAGCCAAGGATGGGGAGACAAATAGTGAGATGTACCAGTGTATCAACATTAAGCTCATTCTGCTGTCATCCCAAGTTCACGCTGCTACGAGGAGCTCAAAGGGGACATCAGTCTGCAGCCATAAAGCGCCCCCCCCCCCCCCCCCCCCCCCCTCCTTTCCTAAGCTGCCATAACAACCAGCAAACATTTACTTCATCCTCGGGGACGGCTCTGTTGTGCTTGGAGAAGGTTTTTATTCACAGACAGAGTGGTTTGCTGTATTTGTAATGACAGGGCGTGTCAAGTACAATGTTATGGTTTTAGGGGTGTTTGTGGCTTATAACTGTAAGATGAATCTTAAGAATTCGTACAAGACGAATCAGAGGAAGTTGATTTATTTTTCGGCAAAACCAAGCGCAAATTTGAAGTCAGTTCCGTGAGGCACACCCAATCTGTGAACTCTGGGATTAAGAAATCACTTTGGGAAATTCTTAAAACGCAGGAACGTCAACAACCCAAAATTTGCTGCTATCCGCGCAGAAGGGGCAGAAACTGGTGTGTGAAAAGTGTTGTAGTCCCGCCAGAGCTTTGCTTACCGAGAATTTCTCGTACAGCTGGTAGGTGAGGAGGGGGTTGGGCAGCTCTCTGAAGTACAGCTTACACAGGGAGCCAACACAGTGGATGTCCTGGATGTAAACATCTTTGGTCAAGTCGGGTATCTGCTCTGAGTCGAACTCGTGCCTGATGGAAGAGAAAGAAGGCGAAACCAAAGTCAAACGAAGTCTAAAGAAACAATTATTTATAAATGACTGCTGTAGCTGAAAGGAGAAGTTGTTGCTTCCCCAAATTCCAACTTCTGCCTAAAGTTAAAACAAACCAAAGTTGGTAATAATCTAATTTAGAGGCTGGACAATCAGACAGTTTGCAGTTTGGTACAGGGTCATCAAAACTGAAGAATGGAAGAACAAAACCAATGCTTCCCAGTATGTCCACAATACTTTCACGAGCAACACAGTAAAAGTTCTGCTGTTGAGGTACAACTGGCATCTTTCTTTTACAGACGTAGTAATTCATCCCCGACGGAAGTTACATGTTGCCAGCTTTTGGATGAGTGCTGTGGCTGGATGGATTAGCTGCGTGGGCTCCTCATATTACAGGGAACGAAGCATCGTGGAGATCCTAAAGCCCTTGGGCGAAAACTCAGCCCATAGCTGCGTCAGCATTGCGTCTCCTTACCGCAACTTCTGGATGTTTGAGGCGATTCCAGAGAGGCGGTAAATGCCGTCCACCACGCCGTGCTTCTCGATGAACTCGGTGCAACTCTTGAGGACCTGGGGCACTGGCGACAGAAAACAAAGGGGTCATTGGTCTCTCAGTCAATATTTGTCCAGCGTTTGCTGAGCGCTACAGGGTCAAGAGCAACGTGTTTTCTTCGTTTTGAAGTTTGGGTACATATACCTGAAAAGACAAGAGCCTATAGATTCAGGAAGAGCACCGAGTGTGAATATTTGTTGGGATTTCTGACTAAAAACCACTTTCTACATGAACCTTTTAAAGTGAATAGGAATACACTTTATATTTGTTTATTTGGAGCCATTTTCTACCTCGATGAGGCAAATAATGAGATTACATGGTGTTGTCTGCGTATGTGGCAGTCGGTCACATACACTCAACTTCAAAGCACCGAGACGCTTATTGTGCGTTGGAGATGGACGGACAAAAAAAGAAAGACCTCAGAAAAACACGGAGCTTCTTCTTTCTCCTTCGGCAACCATGAATCATAGAGACAATTGTGTGTGTGTTTGTGTGTGTGTGTGTGTGTGTGGGGGAGATGGCGACAGTGTGTATGTGTAAAAGGAGGTTCCCAGGCCTCCCACAGCTCACACATCATTCAGAGGATGACAAAGATTGGGACACTCGCCGGAGCAGCTGTTCAGATAAATTCCACACATAGCCGATGAGAAAACAAGGCCAGATTTGAGGAGACTTGCTGGCATAAGGTAGCAGAGGGTGGATAAATCCTCTCCAAGTTCTTAATGTGAGTAACATACTGAGTCCACAAAGTTTTCAAGCGTCTTTGCTTTTGGATTGAACAATCCACTGTAGGCTTATTAAGGTTTCACTGTTGTTCCCACCGTGTCTTCCCACTTGGCCCATAACTCTTATAACAGGATGAATTTTATTTATTACAATTTATTTAAAAAAGTAATAATTTACCTCGTTTGCAGTTTGAGTTTTTTATTTTATTTTTTTTATTGATGTCTTTTTTATAATGGCTGTTTCTGGGGAAAATTTTGTTTTGGCTGAGGTGAGTTCTTTCATGATACCAAAACAAACCACAGAGATAGGTTATGGTGGCAATTAAATAATGTGGTTTCTTAAGAAGAGTTTTATCTTTTATTTCTAAACCTCCTGGCCGTTTGACCCGGCGCAGTGCGACAGCGTGTCTTATCTTTCCATGTAAAGGTTGAGGCACGGTTTACAGAGCTCAAGGATCGACTGCTCCCTCCCCCATAAAACACCCAACACCAATCCATGAGCACGCCTGTTGACTCACTGTGACCATGTGAGCCAACGGCTGGTAAGACGAGAACACTTCACGTCCACACAGAGAATATGATCCGCTAACATGAACGAACGAGGTTTCGAGCTGGTGTCAACTTGAACTGAAATTAATTTATTGATCACAGCCCAACAGCCGAGTAGCATCGTTAAGCTGAAGTAACAGTGTAGTCAGGACTCCATTAGGACCCCACCCCCCTCACTCCACTCACGTCACCTTCACATGAGCTCACTTGCCAGACACCGGGCTACAGAGTTACTCAGAAAATCAATGTGTCTACAGCGGATAGTGCCAGTATGGACTTTACCCCAGCAAACATCTTAATTACATTTGTAAGGAGCTGGCGTACATGGGTGCAATAAAGTGGGTATTTGCCTTCTACCAACCATTACCTCATGTCACAGGGACAAAGTAAATAAATTTGACTTAATCTGATGAATCAGTGACATTTGTCACTTTATTTATTTAAATGTTGAGAAACATTATTGCGGTTAAACTGAGAAACTCAGTAGAGCAGTTAGAGGTGAATTAAGTAGTTATTAGAATAAATATTTGTAGAATTCGTGTAGACAACAGGTAAATCAAATCACGTTTGTGGCCACTTTTGAGAATTCAAGAAAATCTGATAGACCAGGAAATACAACAGTTAAAGGATCATAGTCGACCCACATGACTCGATACCATCATATAGAAGCCAGCAGACACCAAATACTAGTTGGACAGTCAGTACATTTACATGCACATGAAAAAAGTGAATTACCGCCTTAATCTGACTTTAACAGGACAACTTAAGTGCACGCAAACACGTTACTCTAACTAAAATCTAAACTAAGTTCTCATTAGCTGATTAAGACACCCAGATAATGCGACTGGAAGTTGATTTTCTCCAGCATGTATACACTCAGTCAGATTGGAATGGAAATGGATAATGCATGTAGGCATGTGCCAGAACCAGAAAGCCGGTTGCAGAAGAAGGTAAACAGAGCCGGTAGAAGAACCACCTGAGGGATAGCAGGCATCTTGTCCGCATCAAACGTGGCGAGCACATTACATACAAAATAAAAAGGCTAAACGTTTAACTAGCTAACTGTTGTTAGCCGCATGAACGACTCGTTTATTGTATGACGTAATAGGTCAACCAGAAAGTGGACTGTATTTACATGGTATTAACCCACTGAAAAGACGCATATCGCCACCTAGTGTGGAGGAGGAGGACATGTTCCCGTCAGTTATTCGATTTTCTCTGCTGCATGTAAACTGGGACAAGGACTGTAGTCAGAAAGTCGAATTTCGAGAATAGCTCGATTAAGCTCTGCATGTAAACGCACTGAGTGGCAGGTTTGTCTGCATGTGATTGTCACTCACCATCATGTCCTGAGTTGAGGAGGTGTTCTCCCAGGTCACAGCCGAACACCCTCTCCCGCAGGATGCCTCTCTGCTTCAGCTTCTGCTTGGTCGGCCTGGACTTCATGAAGGTGCGTAAGAAGGTGATCAGCTTCCCGTGCTTCTTAGATACTGAGGAGTGAGGGCAGGAAGGAAGGACACATCTTAAATCTCCGCACGCAACTGTTTACTAAGCTACGGTAAGTAAAGGGTCGACACTGGCTCGGATTTCACACAAGATCTATCCATGCACTAAAGTGAAACCCCAGACAAGCTCCTCGGCGTTATCCCATTGTGCATTTCAGTTTCATTCTAATGCAAACCCGTCTTTTATGCATGCGTAGTTTCCTTGAAGCAAAAGCTTCGTTCTATAATACCACCTCCCAGGCAACTACAAAGGAATCCTCCACATCCAATACCAGTATCCTCTGCTCCCCTTCAAGGCAAGACAAAAAAATGAACAGACCTCAAAAAACCCGGTCGGCGTTAATCAGATACTATGTCTGGGAAAGGACGTAATCCTTAAACTACACACCAGAAGTGTTTTCTCTGCTTTGCAAAAGAAATGTGCAAAAGCTCTTAAGTGAATCAAACAATCTAAATTTTTTGAAGAAGGGAACAATTCAGCGGGGCTCCACTTCAGACATTTATTCAAACAAACAATATCTTCAATCAAAATCACACACAGTCCAATGTAATATGACAGTAGCGGCGTTTTGCAGTGTTTTTGTACTCTAGGGTCAGTTTACTGGAACCAACTGTGCACATGAACTTCATGAAGCATACGGCAGCAGGGGGTTCATTTTCCTCCATATCTGTCACAGTTGGTGAAACACACAGATCATTGGAAACTAACTGCGGTGCACTGGGGCTTTCTGTTAAGTATTCAAATGTCAGGGTAAATATTAAATAAAGATATGGCCTGGTGAAAAAATAACCATCTTAACCCCAATTGAAGCCTTGAGTTGTAATATTTACAAAATACTTTGAGGCTGAATTATATAAAACTCTCAAAGCAGAATCCGTTGCCTTATACTTTTATAAGTACACTGAACCAGACCTGAGCCAGAGAACTAAATGCTATCCTCTCTTCTTTTTTTTTTGTCTCTGTTTTCTTGTTGACGTCAAATGTCGACCCTTTAATCAATCCTCTCAGGCCTCATTCACACTTCAAACTGACTTGACAAACATCTCTTCTTACTATCCTGTCCCTCCTCCTTCCTTCCCTGGTGAAAACCAGAGGGCCACAAGGTGCATGTTGCAGGAATATGACAAGTTTAAACTGACGGCAAACACAGTCTGGCTCAGGAAGGAGCAACACAAACAAGCCAACAAGTCATTTACATTTACTCAAAGTTTACAAGGGAGGAGCAGCAATGAACACATCCATTACCTCTTCCGTCTGCTGATCATCTCCTACTCTCAGCTGCGCAACATCTGGAACTTTACTTAATCTTTCACACCAACGTCTCCTGTGCGGAGTGGAAAAACTGCTGTGTAGCATCAGCTTAGTATTTGTATTCCAGGACACATTCCTTTCATGGGTTCTAAACACATCCACGATCGCAACCCCTCCACTTGCCTCATGTGTTTCGCCGAGTTGACATCCTGTTTATTTTACCTGCTCAAGACCTCGGGAATAAAAGCACACGTTGCAATTTAAAGTGGAAACTCAAACACGTAAATGACTGATCTTCTGAGAGATGCAGCTCATCAGGAGCTCGGCTGAACTCAGTCGGTCGAACTCCGCTTCGACTGACTGAAAGTAGGCCGCTGCTTAGCAAACTAAATCTCCCAAAACAAACCACGCAGAGTTAAAGAACACCAAAGCTGCATCGTGTGTTCGGAAGATAACGCGGACACAATGTGAGCGTCTGGCAGCGCGACTCGCTGCTCGTTTAGCCGTCACCAGGATGACTTTAGAGACACACGGCATAGTGAAGTCAAAATTAATGAGTGGCTGCCTGTTTCGCATGCTAAATATACACCATGCACTATGAAAACTGTATGCGGCAGATTGAACTGACAGACCACTGTGTATATTTAGAACACAAACACCAAGACCACAGTAAAACTTAAGAGCTGATGGGAAGGGAAAGTTTATTTGCTAAGTTAATTGAACAGTGCACACAGGCACAATAGACGGAGAAGCTGTTTCAGATGTACCGAGACAGTTACATTCAACACTATTCGTCTGCTCTTTCAAAGTAAACACCTCATATTGTGCAAATTTCAACTGGAACATGTAAAATCCTTGTTTTGCTATTGGCAATGACTGCGTCACAGTAGATAAATCGTGTCTGAGACAAACATTTGAAACTTAAATATTTATGAGTCACACTAATGAAGCAGCACGATTCGTTTTCAATCAACAGCCGACATGTGCACCGACCGGCATCCACAAACAAGAGCAGTCATTCCAACTCAGGGAACGCAGGAGGCTACGATACACCCCTAAGGGAGAAATTCCTTCTGTGCTGCTGTATCCGTACACAAAACCGCTGAGGCAGCTTTGTTTAGTTACTGTAGAGGCATCACAAAGGGCCCTCGGTATCATGTGGGGGAGGAGGAGGAGGACTGACTGTGCAAATGTGTTGCCTTACACTGACACGTCGCTTTCATTTAGAAACCCAGACCGACTGCAAGACAGGAGGAAGAGGAGTGCCACGGCAAGCATGAGTCTCCAGAGGATGGACAGAGACTCCCATCTGCTTACTGTCAAAGCAGACGACAGCCCGAAGGCCGAGCGTGCTCAGCGCTGACGCTGCCTCTGACACACTCACTCCCGCACTCACTGGCTGGGTGAAAGGTTTTCAGTTTAAGGGTAGTGGGACTGACAGAGGCTTAATAAGTGCCTCAAGTGACACTAATGATGAGGTTTATAATTTGGGGCACTTATCCGGACATTTACGTCGAATTTGATCCATGCTGAAGGTTGGAATTTTCACGACACCAAATGTAAGGTCAACGTAAGAGACACATCTTCTTAAGGCACGCACCACATACATATCTACATATACATACACCAAGCAGGAATATACGAGTTTACATCATTTTTTAGCTAGAATGTTCCACAAAATATGCTGAGGAATTACTAATATTATGGAGTTGCCATTTATTAAAACAGCCCAAGCATGACACTTCTTGCTGCCATGCTCAGTGATGTCACAGCATCTGCTTCTTGTCAAGCTGGCCTGCAGAAAGCTATGTTCCATGCAACTTTTTTTTTTAAAAGCAGGGACCTTATCTAGGGAAATGAGAGTCATTTCTGTTATTTTGCATACAGGATTGATAAAACCCAGGTATGACAACGCTGAACACAGAAGGATGGTGATAATTCCCCTAGGAAACTGTATTTGTAGGGTTTTCTACAAGACATCTCAGTAATAAGTTGGGATACATTGATCAGGAGGAGGCCAGGCATCATCCTCTTCTCTTTCCGTGCTCCGACCTAAAACCGATTTTCTCTTTCCCTTTCAGTTGGCTGGGAGCGCTTTACGGATTAAAGGAAAATTCCACTTTCAGCTGCACAAAACAGCGTCACTCCTTCCTAAAGCAGAGCAGTGACACCGGGAAGCAAATCAGCAGACATTTGATACAACAACTGTGCCTGTCAATGTTCCCTGAACACACAACAAGGGAAGGCGTGGCCGTGTGACTCTTTGGGACTTTACAGCGCTCTCGTCACAGCCTTTTCACTTCAGCCAGCACCCCCCTCGAGACTTATGAGTAACACACACACACACACACACACACATCCATGTAGGCGACGGAGAGGGAAATTCAAACCGCCTCCCACTGTTTCTCCGTTCTTCTTTCCCTACTTCCCTTCAAACTATAATTAGGCCTTTATGAGAAAATCACGCGTTTTGTATGTGGATGTCTGCAGTTTTCCAAGTTAACAGTGCCAGTACAGCTGCATACAGTCTTGAGTAGTTGGTCTTTCAAACGGTCTCTAACATTGAACAGTAAAGCTTTCTGATGCATCTTCCCATTGAGAGGGAACTACCACAGAGATGTTTTCATTACTTATTATACTAACAGAACATAACAGAGGGAGACACTGTGTTTACACCCATTAACCAGAGTCCCGTTGGTGTCTCTGGAAGTCTGCTCAGCGCGTAAACAACGGAGCAGTGTCCGCCTGTTAAATGGCAGTCAACCTGACCGACAGGGACCTCTGTTTTGGCAGAGGCGGCCAAGTGTGGAAAGATAGCAGGAGCAGAAAGCCTTATAGTCCATCTCTCAGTGAATGAAAGGCCTCATTATATGAGATCACCTCATTATATGTTCAACAGGGGGTCCGTGACCCCTGGGGGATCTGAGGAGGGACTGTAAGGGGGTCGCAAGATCTTTGGTTGATTAGACATTTTATATGTGTATATATATATGTGTGTGTGTGTGTGTGTGTGTGTGTGTGTATATATATATATATATATATATATATATATATATACAAATTTCCCCCTACAATTTATTCAAAGTTATTTGATTAGCGTAATATTATATGCTATTAACAATGTACATTTATAAATAGTACTAGTTTAATATAGTGAGTGTGAAATACGTTCAAGACCCCTGATTTAAGATGTATGTAATGCAGTCCAGTCAACCTCAATAATAACCACAAGGTAGTGTCATCTAAAACAATTGTATAAACTTCCGCAAAGAAGGACTTATGCTGCATTAGATTGTGTTTGGTTAAGCTTAATGTAAGCTATTAAATTCCTAAGACTTTCACTGAATGCTGTGTTTGTGATTTGATTAAGTCATCTTCTCTATATTTTGCTAATGTTTTACAAGAGAGAAACCGTACGTTATTTTTTGAATCTTTTATACGTAACACCAGTTAATAATTTATATGTTTTATATGCTAAACAAGCGCGTGAATGAATATCATCGATAAGTTACTGGATACGTGTGTGGGGAGAGAAACAGGATCAACGAGTCATTCTGGGAAAGAGCAGTGCGTTTTCCCTACATCTCTAATCATGTCTAAGAGCCAGGAATCCCCTTCAATCATTCATATCGTTCAGTCGCAGCAAAGATGTCCACTAAAAGAACATCCGTCGACTGCCGCGACAAAATCTTCAAAACTTCAAAAGTATTTCTTACCTCCGCTCCATAACGCTGCCTTGAGGCTTTAAGACGGGATAAATAATAATAAGAATAAAAAAGTTCTCTTTTCCTTTTTCTCCCAAAACGGTATAACTCTTAGAAAAAGCAACGGGCGCTCTCCTAAAAAGCGGCGACGTCTATTTAACTTCGCAGCACAAGTTCAAAATCCAGACAGAGCGAGTGATCCTCATGGAGGTATCCTCCCAGCTCCGCCTCACACCACTGCTTACTACACTGCTGCGTTCAAGCGCTGCCGGAAATACGGCTATCAGCAGCTGTTTCTCCCACTCCAAGTCCTGTTCAAGCAAATTTGTCAAGAGCAAGAGAGACTAATACAACTGTTTTCTGACATATTAAAGCCAACTATTTAACTCAATAACAATATTCAATAATCAGAAACACAATCCCGTTTAGCTTTCCGATTGCTCCCATATTTAAGGTAAATATTAAGTTACTTCAGCTGCACTCCTAAAGCAGACTTTGCGCCTGTCAGTTGTTGATACGGGTTAACTCTTTATGGTGTTAGCACCACATATGGTCACTCTGGCACACATTTTAAACTGCGTCCCTACTCCTCTCAGAGAGATTTAGAAGCATGTGGGTTTCACTCAGTCAGTCATAGAAGATCACGGAAACATTCTCAGGTCTAATCAGGGTCTAATGCAATATGCTAGATTCACCTCTGCATGAACTAAGAGTATAACTGCTTTACCACGAGGAATAGTGAAATAGTCCTAGGATGACACTCTAGGACTGAAATTTGGAACTTCCCCATATTTCAGTAAGCGCCATATAAAGGGTTAAACATAAAATTACAACTCATGAGAATGGATTAGGGGGAGCTTTGAAATTAGGTAGATAAGCAGTTTCAGCATGAGTGAAAGTAATGTCACACTTCCTATTTCCTATTGGTTATGACTTTCTTCCCCCGTGACCTAACCTCCCATTGTCTCCTACCAGGAATCATTTCAACCAGACCTCCCAGACAGAATCTGGCCAACCACCGTCAAACTGGTTTGTCCTGGCTTCAACAATGTGTAGGCAGCCTGCTGTTGACTTTAGGTCAGTCCCCCCCCCCCCTCCTCCCGAAGGACCAATGTTCTTATTAATTCATTAACTAGCCTAGTCCTTAAGCAGATGTGCTGAATCAAAATAAAGTCAGACTAATTAGGTGCTGGGACAGAATAACAAGAGGACAGTCAGACTCTTCAACTGCATGTGATCGTTTCCACTTGACCCGCCGCTGGCTGCAGTGCTTTTATTCCAGTACTTACGAATATTTTAAAGATGTTATGCTACTGTATACTTCTTCTCATCTACAACTTACAGTGAGACATTTGTTTTATTCATGCAACTGGTTTTATACTACTATTATGTTCTGATGTCTGTTTAAAGTCAGACTAAATTAAGGTAAACTATAAATCAATGTGCTGTATATCACATTAATGCACCATGAATGCAGCTCTTCTGTCACTGTCCACCCTCCATTTGTACATAAATATTATAAACAGTTCCTCCCATAGTATCTAACTTCTCACACTGCAGTAAAGTACTGGAAAGTCAAACTAAGTTCAATTGGAACTGGTTTGTTTTGTGCTGCGCAGTCCAAACTGTATCTATGTCCCCATCACCGTCCCCCACAGCAAGCGTGTACAGTAACAAGGTGAAATACTGTCCTGTGAAAGTACCGAGCGAAACCCACACCTACGCCAGTTTCTTCCTCAAGTGATCACGAGGAGCAGCCCTGATAGATACCGTGGGGTTAAAGAAACAAGAGTCACTCAGTTGGAAGTTTTCTCTCCTCTAAATCAGATTGTCCACTATACATACAGAATATTCAAGGCTTTGAACTTCAAAATCAAATCAATGTAATTAAATTGTGCAGTGGGAGGGAGTTCTGCTGTCACAGACGTGGAAGAGACAGTAAAACAGCAAACAGAGTTGACCTTTGGGGCAAGAAACCACTGCAGACAGTAAAACACCGTCCTCTATGCTGTATTACACAGGCAGAAATCAGAAGCTACAGACGCAGCGAAGGTGAAAAAAGCCTTTCAGACGGATAAAGAGGCTGTCCTGCTTTCATTTAATGTCTCAGGGGAATGCGTCCGTCTATCTGAATACGGTTAGTGTTTACACACATATCAAGACTTTAATTTCTGATATTCATTCATTTCACTGTTCAAGTTTTAAAAAAAAAAAAGTTACCGTCTTTCGACTCTGTGAGCAGAAAGTCTCGAGTTCCTGCCCTGGTATCTTAAACGGTTTAACAGGATGAAAGGATGTGGTAAATTAATTATCAAGCAGCTGGTATTTAGCGTGTTCCTGGGGTACGGGAAAGGAGGAGGAAATGTATGTGGCAGCTGAATGCCAAGTTCAATGTACGGGAGCAGCATGGCATTCTGTCTGAAGCACAAACACGGCAGCGAATATGAATTCCCACCTGCTGCTCCAGCGCCTGTATGTTTTGCGACAACACGGCCGATACGAGAGATTTGCTCCTGCAACGAGGTGCCGATGTACCGCAGATATTTCCTGGGTGTAAAAACGCGTCTCAGCTCAACGCAGGTTGAACATTATCTCTCTGCTTTCACACTCGGTTTATAACATGGCCGGAGTTGTTAAGATGTAATCAAAGGCAGCCAGCCGCAACACGAAGGTGCAGTCTCACTGAAGCTCCGGTGCGACGCGTTATTCAGGGGAATCGTGCATAGTTTCACAGTACCAGGAAATGATCTGAGATCCCGGGGAACCGGAGGACAGATCTCGCTCTGTCTCACACATTCTCTCGCCATTTTCCTTCCCATCTGCCTCACATAAACAGCTGTCTTGGCTCACGTGTGCTCACAGCTGCCCAAATCACTGGTCCCCAGACGTGACGAAGACCTGCACTGAAGAGGGGAACAGAGAGGGGGAGGTGGGCGCTACATCTGGGTCAGTAACTGGTAGGTCTTCTGGGCCGTCTGGGGAGGAAAGCGGTCCGACTGTACTTATTTATCAAAAGTTTATTATTCTTTATTTTCAACTGACAGATAAAGTCATCAATAAAAGGGTCCATTTATACTGAAACGGAAGTTCACTCCGACCACAGCAACACAACACAAGCGCAAGGGAGGAAGAGCCAAGAGCTACTAGCTCGTATGGTCTTGATTTTAAGTGCAGCAGCGCAGCATATGAACAGTTTCCATTATTTTACTGGGAAGCAGCAAAGGTTATTGGTGAGCGGAGTGGATCTAAGCGGAGCAGGCATATTTTTCCAGTGCTGTGTGGTTCCCTGCAGGAATGTGCTCTTTCAGTCACCATGGAGAGGGAGACAGAGATTCTTACTGTTGCGGGACAAAGCTTAGAGCTCAATGGATGGGTTTACAGGCCCCCTCATTGTAAAAGGATTAAATAAATCAAGGCCGGTCGAGACCCAGCACCGCAGCACCCCTGCCGCGGCCTTTCAGCCTCGACCAAACAGACACACACAAACACAGCTGGCCCTCATCCAGACACAGGGCACATTCAGGAGCTTTGAGTAATGCTGTAGTAACCTGGCTCACCCCTGAAGTCATTTGCATACACCTTGAGGGACAACAACAGATTAAAGGACGGGGGGTTGGAGGATAAGATTGTTCTCTTTTGAAATGCGTTGAAAAGCGGGGTTACATTGTTCTCAACTACATCTATTCAGATTTATATACAGTAGTTGTTATTGTCTCTTCAGGCTAATGGCATGCACAATGAAAACTGTATAAAAAGAAACAATTCGGGTTTCGACATAAACACTGCGAAAAGACTTATCACCGCAAAGCTGTGTCTTACATGCTTTGGTGCTACCGTCCAACCAGATGTGTTAAAAGTCATAGACAGGACAAAGTGTGAGGTTGTGAAAGGGCACAAGATTATTATTATTTTTTTTTGTCTGGGTGAAGAGTGAAGCTATCCTCCCACATTAGATCTACAGCGACAAGGACGCACACGAGTTATATCAGAGTTACACAGTGCAAACACATCACACAGGAGCGAGGAGTTAGTTTTTTTTTTTTTGGTTAGGGGGTTGGTGGGGCAACACACTGAGGCGTCTGGGTCTACCTGAACTTAGGCTGTAGTGGTTTAGCGGGTCGGCCACCCATGCACTGTCCTGTATTACACTCTCCATCTCCAAGTCTGCATGCATTCCGATGCACAGATGGACCAAGAGACATTTGGATGGATGGATGATGGAGACATGAGAGAATCAGCAGAGGGAGAGAAGCACTTCAAGTTAGAGAACAGAGCAATTGTGTACTCTGGAACAGTGAGGATATGGTGCTTGAACAGTGACACAGTGAAAATGTTTATTTCTAAATTATATCATGAGAAACTTGCATTTGTGGTGGTTCTATGAAAAAAAAATTAAACGTAGAGCTACAATCCTGATCCAAGAAACGTTTTGTAAATGTTCTGACACTCTGGCCAGATTCAAATCTACTACATATGTAACATTGTGTAATTTTATCTTACCTCCCCGTTTACTCCCAACAGTACAATTTTAATTTAGCGATAATGCTAGCAGAAAATCTGCCAACGCTTCATGATAAAGAGTAATGCAATACTAAGATAAATTGCAGTAGTATGCTTTGTTGCACCTGCATTCACCCCTAACAGTGATGTCACAGGCTCCCTCAGTACTGTTTATGCCTACAAGAGGGTGAGGGGTTAAACCAGCACCGACAGCATTTCAAGGAAGCGTTCATTTAAAAAAAAAAACGTCGGTAAAGCACCACTGAAGGAATTAAAGTGTCACAATGCTTGTAAATAAACAAGAGTGGAAATCCTAAGGACTACTTGTGTGTCTGAGTGAGAGTGGGGTGAGCCGGCAGGCAGGTGGAGTGTAAATACCAACACGCACAGGGGGGGAAGAGGCTCCAAGAAGCAGGCTGCAGCCCAGAGCAGGGGGAGGCTAAAGCAGAGGAGTCACAGTCAAATGCAACATATCAAGACACATGCAAACAAAACTGTACATCCCTGTGCAGTGAGACAGCAACGGAGTTAATGGTGCGTCGAGGGAGTGGACAGCAAACAATGCAAGTTTTGACATATACATGAGGCAATTTCAACAGCATTCCCTTTAGTTATTTACTCCGCAGCAGATACAGAACTTGATCCAGCTCATATTACCGACCCAAACCCAAATAACCGAAGGAGCGATCAAAAGAAATGATTAATAAAAATGTTTGAACTCCCTACTGATGTTGGTATTCTGCAAAGAAACACATGCATAACCGACCATGCAAAACACAAACACAAAAAAAAAAAAAAAAAAAAAAAAAACATTCAAGCATTGCTCAGAAGCAGGGGTGTATGCAAGCAGATAAAGTGGAGCCTTGGACTGAGGAGTGTGCTGTGCGTGCACTGCAAACTCAACACTGCGCAATGCATTTTGGACCAGTCACAGTTGGAAAGGCTGGAAAGGCTTTAAATGTTTTTTCTTTTTTTTTCGGCAAATCAGATAACGTCCAACAACACCAGAAACGCTACACCTATAATGACAGCCCCCCTCCCCCTTTAATTGCAGATCCTGTGGGGTTCCCGTTTTTCTGGCTGCGTCATCGCTTAATTCAGACGCCGGAGTCTCTTTGAGGCTCTGCGATGGTCGGGAGGCCTGGCTCCGCTCGTCCACCCCAAAGCCAGCAAGATGGCTGTGACGCTGAGTCATACTGGTTGAATCTGTGTGTGTGTGTGTGTGGATTTGGAAGATGTGACGTGGACTCAAACAAGACATTGGGGTTCGATTATAAAAGGGTTTCGCTCGTAGCGACGTGGTGCGCGCCGCCGCTTTCGCCGGCTGCTGCGGTGGGAAATTTAGAGCGTGAAGAAGTCAGGGTGAAGTTTACATTCGAGTTACCAAAGGCTGTTAAATGTTCTCTTTGATTCTGCCAGGGTTTATGTTGTACGCTTGTCTTCGACAGAGGCAGGAGTGTGCTGAAAGAGCTTATCCGTTTGCTCTGGACAGCGAAAGATTAGCACAGTTATTTGCGGAGGATTTGCATAGCGCTGAGTCAATATGACATGATTAGCAGGCTATTTCGGTTGATAAGGTGTCTTTCCTTTCACAGTAACATGCTCATAAACTGAAGTCATATCTTTATACTGACGGTTATGTATAATTATATAATTATAATTCCGCTCTAAAACAAATGGAGGCCTTTAATCTAGCGAACCAACACATATCTTTATAGTTAAAATGAGCAAATACACGTCTGAGAATATGAACATAGAAATCATCTACAGAGTTATAGGTTTAGATATTAAAGCACCACACTGCAGCCTGTTAATATTAAGTAATATGAACACACATGAAAGCCACACCACCCGTCCACCCTGACGTAAACACTTCCTGAAAACACACGTGTATCAGTGAGGTATTAAGCACCATCAGAGATAAGCTCCTTCTAACACATTTCCTGGGAATGTTTTGAGAGGAAGAGGAGGATGAGCTGTACCTGGCTTTGGCACAGAGTTGGTCATGGACTGCGGCACTTTGTCGTTTATGAGCTCCACACACTCGCTGGGAAAGAAGCCAACCTGGAGAGAGCACAGCAGTGAGAGAAGCAGAAGGACGTTTGATCAAGTTATAGACAATAAAACAAAGACCAAAACATTATCCATGATGAGATGTGGTTATCACATCGGTCAAATCCTTTATTTGAGACACTCCATTATTATTTTTAATGTTTTTGTTTCGTTCCTTACAGTAAAAGTTATGTTAATTCTGAAGTTTAATTTGTAGTCAAGGTTGTATTCAAGTTTTGGTTTTGTAGTAAGACTAGACCAGAAAGTAGAAGGAAGTGATACAAACACACCTCTAACTGTTGAATGACTACCACCATATGGAGAGAGGCAGTACTGTCAGTGTGGAACTCATTCTTTGCCTTCTTTACTGAGGAAGGATGATGGAGCTTAAATTTGAAACATTTTATTTCAATGCTGCTTAAATCCACCGGGCACTCCGACATTAGTCATGATCTACACGCTTAAAATATTTAGGTCTAGTGGTCAGTTTATCAGGCTTAACAAAAAAAACAAAAGGACAAATGTCTGTGTTAGTCAAACTGAGTGATTGTTTTTACAGAATCCACTGTGTGTTTTCATGCTGAGCTGCTACTACTATGGTTACGGAGACAAATAAGGAAGTATACAACAAGATGATAGGTTTGTAGTCACTCAAGTTGCCCCAGAAACATTTTAAATTAACTATAATAGTTCACAGTGTGTCTCCACGCAGTGGGACTGGACTGGACTCCCATCACTAACAGTGCAACCACTTTAGACGGAGACCTCTCTGGTCAGAGTAATTTATAGCACCACAGCATGTTGGCAGTGTAGCCCTGGACTCTGCACGCTGGATCAACTGTGACCGGTCCAAAATGCATTTCCTTGTTTACGTGACTGAGTGGCCAGACAAGCACAGAAAGTCTGTTCAGACTCATGCACACCATCTACTCAGACGTCTACGCTCTGTTGATCCATATTTACTAACTTCCACTCCAGGAACATGAGCCGCTCGGTTCCACTCGCTGATGTGTGAAGTCCAGAGTGCGACTCAACACACCTGGCCAGTTGCTGAATATAAATTATACTATTAAGTCTACATGGGGGCATGATTGTTTTCACGATCCGTCTTAAATGAAAACAAACCATCATAGCCTACCTGCTGTTGGAAAGATGAAATGTGTTAACTGCTAATCATAGCTCCAATTTGAATTAAACATTCATATTTCAATGTATATAAAAGGTACATTAATAAAAAAAAGGACAGGTATTTTAGCCTATATTTAATTCATGTTTCATTTGATTACTAGAATCTTCTGACTTGAGCAAAAGTAAATCTCATCTGTGACCTATTTATACTAACTTCTACCTCTGCTGTTACACAGTATATCCTGCAGTTACTTTCATTCATAAATGTATTTAAATGCCCAGAGAGAAACGCTCTGCAAACACTCACCAGACCCAAGTACTGTGCACGTGTTTGGGGCAGAGCGTCTCAAATCTGTGCCTGAAAAACAGCGAAAGCCTGTGGCTTGACCACAGCTCTACGGTCACGTAGTGCAGCAGGGGCGACAGCGTAGTGGACTCTGGCAGAAAGCGCAAAGCTGTCAGACACTGAAGACGGCACATTCCTCGCTGATCGCTGTAATGTGAACGCTGCGTTTCTATTGTTTACGTTGTGGTCGTAGTAATGGCAGATAAAATAGTTGTGGCTGTAATAAGATCTTGTTTGTGAGTTTTACCAAATGCCGTGCAGCGTTTTGGTGTCTCATAAGCCTTTAAGTGCACTTATCTGATACTCCAAATGGATTTGCTGGATTGTATTTCAGTCTCAGTACATTAAACACCGGCGGCCAAGCCCCCTGTGTTGCTCTAATGCGCTGGTCTGTTTTCTGCCTGAATGCCTACTTAGTAAGTCTGGACTATAGAGCTCTGTTACAACACTGTTCATTCAGAAGTTTATTTTCTAAAGAAAAACCTTAGAGAATCCTACTACTTTGTAATTTATGATTTTTAATTTAATATTATGTCATTTAATAGTAATATTAGAGTATAGTTAAAAAAATGCTTATATTATACATTGAAAGATCAGTGTGTCATAGGATTGTACTTTAGAGTAGACTAGGGCCATGAATCAATTAAGCATCACTGGGGAAGGTAGACATTTCCTATAATCTGCCCAAAACCTTAGAAATAAAGGAGTTTTTAAATGAGGACTTTTATTTTTCCACACATCGAGTATTTGAAAGTTGTTTTACCAAACAGCGGATCGTCCTTGGAAAACACTGAAGCACATCAAGCACTCAAGAAAACCTAATCAAAAGTTCATACCTAGCGGTGAACACTAAACCAAGTGTGTGTGTGTGTTTGTGTTTGTGGGTCCAAGGCTACACAGGTTGTGAGCTGCATACCTGAAAGCCATGCTTGCCCCTCCACCATGTGGTGTCTTCTTTAGGGGGCATGTCAATCACTGACACAATATCGCCAACCTGCAGAGAGCAACAAAGAGCAGAAAGAGAGGAGGTTAAAGCTGTGTCTGAGCGTCCCCTTTCAGTTCTTCTTCTGCCAACAGAAAATATCAGTGATAGCTGAAATTAAAAACATTACACAGCGAGGCTTTAGCCGCCAAATGTGAAGATCGTCCCAAGCAAAGAGCGTTGTCCAGAAAATAAAATAGGATCCGGCTCCAATATTTGTCCTGTAGTGAAGCGTTTATCTTTATTGCCCCTGCAGTGATTATCTCCATCTGTCAGTAAGTATGCTCAGTGTTACATTTATTTAAGCAGCAAGCAAAAACAGATGATGGGGTATAATATGTGAGAAGGATCCTCTCTTTATATTTCGAGACAGACGAAGAAAGAAACAGAGAGCTAATGTTACTGTTAACCATTTACAAAAAAGTGCTTCATGTGCAAGGAGCTCCTCTCACATGACGGGGGTCCACAGGGAAACGTACGGGGACATTGCGACTTTTTCTGTTCAGGAAATTCAACTCTTTCACAGTACATAGTTTTAAACTTTTAAAGTCATGTGCTGCTGCTGTAGTGGAGGGTAATTTGTCTTGGGACGTGTAATGTAAACTTCTGAAAACAGAGCCACTGGTACATGCACCATATTTATTCATTTACAAAAAACAAAAAAAACACATCACCTCAAATGACAGCTCATCTGAGGCCTGGGCTATGTAGCGCTTGATGACATGAGCAGCAGCAATAGCTGGCACGTTGATGGATGACTCTTCATGAACCAGCAGATGATTTCCCTTGTTGTCAACCTGGTGAATACATACGCAGACATGCCTTATTAAGAACAGCAGCCTTCATCCGGCAAATGACTATACGAGGTTAGACACGATACAAAAACATAACAACATAACCATCAATCATAATATCCTGATCTCATTGAGGCACAGATTACATGTGGGCAAATGTGCAAAATAGCCACAGTGGCAATATCTGAGGTGTTTGTGCAGTCGAGAGGGATGAATTATTGGTTGTGGAGAGGCTGAAACTTTCTGACAACATGCATGTATTAGTTGACTTTTCTATTTATTGGTACACAAAGCAATGTTGAGGACCAATAAGTAGAAAATGCCTTATAAAGATTCTAATATACCTACTGTAAAACTATTGTATTGTATATTTAAATCAGTATTTACACTAACAGTGTAAATATCAGTGTACCAGATCCAGGCACTCACAGAAAAAACATCAGCGGTACAGGGACAGGTCAGTAACCTCTGGAAGGTGATTATAATGCGTTGCAATGATGATATACTTTTGTTTTGCTGGAAAAATATAGTGCAATGCTTTTGCTTTATCACAATGTGCTGCAGAATATACAAATTTCCTAAATGATCAACTAACATGATGACAAAATTAGCAAATGTCTATCTTGTGGCAAAATCTCTCAAATCCAGTGAACACATTTTTGCTACTGAAGAGTCAGTGTGCACCCTAAAGTACGGACTCACCTCCATCCATGTGAGGGCAGGCCCACAGTTGATCTTGTTGTCAGCAATAGCTGAGAGCCGAGAGAGGTAAGCCAACAACATCTGGGAAACTGACTAAAATGGAAGAAAAAACACTTCAGTGTCATTGCATTTTCCTTCACATAGTTTGAATAACTGATGCAGTGACTGTTACAAGACATTTCAGTTAAAGATCCTTTCTAATGACCTTTAAAAGTCTGGTTCCTCTTGTGTTTATTTAGACACAATAGCAGCAAATTACAGCGCTGGACGGAGTAAACTGCTAGAAATTACATTTTCAAAAATAGCTCTATCTTACTAGTGAAGTGCCACAAATCTCCACATCAGCTTAAGATGACTGTAAAACTTTGAAGGAAGAGGATGTAAATATTCCTGTTTTCAGTTTTATCACCTGGCGACCAACCGCATGTTCTCCATTTAAATTTGCAGCAAACTGAAAAAAGTGCTATGCAGCAACTGGTGACAGAGTAACAGTGGACCACAGACAGCTTCGTAAGATATTATTCTGAAAGCATGTGTTGATATATAAAATACTCCACACCCCCAGTAATAAACTAGTTTATGAGTTTGGTTTGATAACTCCATTTTCAGAACTTCAAACCAACAATACTGCTTTTGTCTGGCTCAAAATACATTTCACAGGTAGGAGAAATGAACAGTCAATAAAATATCAAGTTGTGCATTCACCAGACAAACATATAAAATATAAATATAATATAAAAAATATATATAAAAAAGAGCAAAGCTTTGTAAGACAAAGTTTGCCAAACCTTCAGCACTCGACTGATTCTCTATATGTATTTTAAAAATATGATAACTGAACAAGCCTTTCAGTTCAGGCTTTGACTCTTACCTCTGACTGATCAGTCAGACTCTCCAACCGAGGCAGCTCAGGCAGTTGTGAGAAGCGTCGGTCATAGATGCAGAGGTGCAGGTGCTTGTCCAGGACACGGAAATCTTCATAGCTGCGCTTCACAATCCAGCTCCGACCCTGGAGAACAACGACAAAGATGCATGAGTGTAACAAGCAAGGAACCTAAGAGACAGAACACATGACTGGCAAAGAGTTACTCATTTTCATTGGACTGAAGATGAAGCTAAAACCACACAGAAGAATATAGAGACTGAATTTAATAGAAATTCTACATTTACATCAGAAGTAAAGAAGTAACAGAACTGAAACGTCCCTTAAATGAATCAAACTATGGAAGTGGAACTGACAGCACATACAGGATTACGAGACGGCCCCAGTGTTAAAAATAGCTTGCAAGCATATTCCAGTTTTGAGAGACAAAGATGAAATTAAGGAGCATCGACACAACAAAACACAATGTTGGGTTTACAAGAAAGAAAACTGTCACTGATCCAACTAGAAACTGGGCTGCTGTGGACAGTGGCAACTGATTTAAATCAGCTTTAATATGGTGTTCCCCAAGTGTCCTATCTTGGTCCACTATTGTTTTCACTCTCGCACTTTACCGTAGTTATGGTGTCTATTGCCAAGCTGATGACACAAAATTATATGTTTCACTACAAGCCAGCAATTCTCACAATCTATTCTTTTTGTGCTTAAAGTGTTATTCATTACTTGCACTGGATCATATTACTACTTCTTTGAAAAAAAGGTGTTACTGGCAACGATGAACCCATGAACCTGCAGAGAAGCGACAAATCTGATTGCATTTCAGGCCTCTCTTGTGTTTGTACAGCTTGCAATTTTCTTAACCTCTATCGTCCTGTTTTCAGCCGTAGCAGGCAGCTGTTTTCAGCATTTAACTGCTTTTGCTATTTTACAGTTCCCTTTGACCGGTTTATGATTTAATTTCAAGCTTTACTTGGAAAACGGGTTGAAACTTAAAAGAAAATTGCTTTGTGACTACCTGCTTTGTTGCTTTGTTATATAATATAATAAGCCCCACAGAAATTTGTTAAGATACTGTGGTAGTTGTCCTTTGTGGATAAAATTATAAGAAGAGCTTCTGTCTCTGCATGAGACCGTCCCACAAAGCATCTATCAACCCACACTGCGAACTCTTCTTCCTTTAATTGGAACAATCTTCTGTTTCTGTCCCCACAAACACTTTTTAGGCCTCTTATACAATGGCACAGTCTCCATGAAAAATAAATGGGACTCAAGTCTCACATGCGCTGGTATACTAAACAAAGAACATCAACAGCTTACTCTGCCCCTCCTAGTAAAATACGAAAAAGCGAATAAATGCCAGCAGTGGAAGTGCAAACCAAGAGAATTTGCCCTCAATCCACCACATTAAATATAACTTTTGTGTTTAAAGAAATCTAAGAGGTATTCCATGGATTTGTTGTTTCTTTTTATCCAATGAGACTGGGCTCCAAACCTCAAAACCTACTGAGAAAAAAGTAGTGGTGGAAAACGTCTTTTGCTTTGATTTGCCCCAGAAATATCCGTCTGTACTGTGGCCAGAGCTTGTGCAACTGGGACTGCAGTGTACCACTCGGCCCACTGATTCTAGTGCTGTTTTAAAAGCGCTGGCTGGGAGACACGCCACTGGGAGGGCTCTGTGGGCTCGGGAAACTCTTTATGCTTTCCTGCCCCACTTTCAGACGGTGCTCCTGGTTACCCCTCCTTTCCTTTCTGGGTCTGTGGAACTGAACCAATCTCACTTTCCTGTGCTACTTTCTGAGTGCAGGACTCAAGGCCATGTCTCTGCCTTTTTTTTTTTTTTTTTTTTTTTTCAGATGAAACCGGTGTAGATATAGGATTTTTCCAATGGCTGTAAGAAGTTGGAATTTCCAAGTCTGAGGCCACATTCCTATGTGACATTGCCAAGGTTGTGTAAATGGAATATGATCCCTGAAGGGAAATGCATGAAACTTAAAAAAAAAAAAAAAAAAAAATGTCATTTGAGGAGACTAGGACAAAGCTTCTGAGCAGCTGGTGTGCATGTGTGTGCTCTACTTTAAGACTCAGATCAATCAGGTTTCTTAAAAAACTTTCTGTGTGATGTAACAATAAATAATAAGGCTGTTTCTCCCCTCTGACATTTCTCCTTAAAAAGCAATTTTGAAACTGAGTATGCCTTTTATAAATCGCAAAAGAGCACTGCAACAAAAGGATACACAACAAGTAGTACCGGCTTGAGAGAAAAGGGGGAAAGTGGTTCTTTATGGATGCCGCCAGCGAAGATTGTCATTTTAAATTTATTGAAATTTTTAGCCCAGGTAATATCCTAAAATATGCAAGATGTGCACACAATCTTGAAAGATTCAAACTGGCTCCACAGCTTTTTTCATTTCCTACATGGAAATGCTGGGAGAGAGGAATGTGCTGGATATCTACAAAGGTTGTACTGAACATCATTTGTGGCAGAAAGGTTAAAGCATGAATACGTTTACACAAATGTCTGTGAGCTTGGTTTCAGATGAAGTGGAGTCTATGTGGGAGTTCTTATACAGTACAATTAAACACAGGTATGTGTGTCTGTGTTCTGCTGCAGCATCGGAAGCGGTCTTACCTGGCAGTAAATGTGAACTAAATACACCAACTCCTTGGACTCGTAGCCGTTCCGCGTCACTTCACACTGTTCATCCCCGAGGGACAACTGAATCACACACACAAAGGAAAGACAAAGGTCGAGGCATTAGACAAGTATTCCTTCATCTAGAAAGAACTGAACCGAGTGTTTTGACAGGTCCATGATTACAGATTTCCAAAACCTGTCTTTAATATTAACAAACATGTCAGAAAGGGACACGAGTATTAAATAAGGAAAGAATAAAAACAAGACTTGTGCTCTTCGTTTGAGGACACAACCGTGACAGTTTCAAGCTAGAAGGGAGTGTCGGCCTAAGAAAACGCTTTCAGAGCGTTTTCAGGTGATCTGTGGGATATTAGGTTTCACTTCCCAGATATTACCTTCGCTTCAGGTGTTCAAAGAGACCCACATTTTTACTTTGAGACCATATACAAACACAAAATAGGACTGGGAGGTAGTTTTTAAATCACAGCGATGGCTATTCTACATGAAAATAGCAAGAAGACTCAAAAACTCAGAGGGAGCTTCTGAATATACATGGATACTAAGCTGATGAGTCCCAAGTGAACGGTGCTGAACGATGAAATATAGATGAGGAAACAAAGCATGAAGCTGGGGGCGCCATGATGGCTAGCATCTGATTAGCGCAGAGCTCTAAATGGACACAAATGGACAGCTGCGCTCAGGAAGAAGACACTCTCCGATGAACCGTGGTCATTTTATATAGATTTTCAACATTAGAGTAATTACATCCAGCAAGCTCTTAAATGATGTCATAATATTTTGTTTGTAATTTGCCTGTATTTCATTGAAGGACAGGCCTTTAGAGAAATGACACAATTATGCGTGGGTCCCACTGGGACTAAAATCCCCTCAAACTCATCCATGTAATTCAGTGTAATTACCACATTGGTCTCTTATCAACACCTGCAGTCACCAGTCAGACCCACTGGTGTATAAGAATGACTTTAGACAACACATTTTTGCTTTCGTTCGTCATGGATGATTGCATCACATTAGTAATTTTGAATCACAGAGCATTTTGTAAGACTTTAAGAGAGTTTGCACTAAGATCAAACGCTCTATGTGATGCAGAGCTTGTGTTAAAACATAAATGGACCTTACTTACTAAAATATTAAAATAAATGCTTCAAGTAAATATTGTTTAGGTATGCTGTCTTGTACATACACTGTGCACTTAGTTCCCGCTTGGAAGGAAGTCCCATTAGCAAACAATGACTATATTGTAGAGGACAAGTTTCGGTGACAGTGAAACTGGAGGATCGCCTTTCTCAGCATCTGAACGTGTCTCACTCACATTCTCTTCTTCTAGGCCTTGTTTATCTCAGCCTCTTCTCTTCGCCAAAAAACATTTTATTCTTATCTTGTTATTTACTACATTTCATTATGTTACACATGATTAAGCACTTTCTGCATTCACTACAACTACTTAAAGTGAAAATATTTATGCGCTAGGAAGGTCCAACAAACGGCTGTTGTCTGAGTCACGCCGCGGTACCGAAGGGGGACAAACACAAGCAAGTGTTTTTGCGACCAACTTGATTTAAAGACACTTCTTAAAGGGGCAGTGGTAAACTGAGCCCTCGCAGAGTTAACGTGCTTTTTGTGGGCTGTATCTCTGGGATATAAACAAGTATGACAGCAAATGACCTAATTACCTTTCTGTTGCACAACTACTGCACTCCATTCACAACTTAAAGCCTTTCTCTTGACACAGCGGCCAGTTAAAGCCATAAAAACAAACTATAGAAAAAGCCCCTTGGAGGCAAACAGAGTGAAACGAGACTCTCTTCGACTACTTTGCAAAGGTCTTTGGGTCTGGATCTAAACTTTCCTCCATGACTCAGATATGTGCTCTAAGGTAAGAGCAGCATTAGAGAACGGTGCCCATGTCTCTACCTGAACTACCTGAAATTGTGACACAATCTTATTATTTTTTTCCTGATAATTAGGGAGAGAACATCAGAGTGATTTGTCTGTCTAGCAGAGATGACAGCTCAGATTATCACAGTGTTCATAAAGAGCCCCCTGTCTGAGCACCAGAGGTGTTCAATGACTTGTGCAGAAGGTCTCATTCTCGTCATTATTACTGTAGCTGGGAAGTTATGACTGCAGCGCAAATACGTGTTAATCATCATGGATCTTGAGCTTAGGTTAAATGCCAACACCGACTCTACAGTATAACAAGAGTCAACAGCCAAGCTAGCAGCTCAGTGAGGCTCTGCATTCTTTAGCTGAATGGCAGCATCACCTTGCCTCCATTTACTCACGCCCCGTCCTCAAGTACAATTTCATAGTAATTATAGTGTACTTTTCTTATACTCCGTCACATTTCCCTGCGAGTCAGGGTAAAATATTGCTCCTTTTCCTTCATGACATTTATTGTGAGTGCTTTTAAAAAACAACATATGTTTCTATCTTTATAAAAGCGGTGGAGACATAGCACACATGTCAGCACACAAACTCCGTTGTACAGCAACTGGTTTGCAATTCACCGCTGACCCTCATAGATTATCTGTGCTGGTATCGAGTACCAGGCCCCCATTACTACTAAACACACTCTGGTTCGGTCACCAAGGCAAAGGCGGCGGCGTCTGCTCCCATGATGCTGTATGTTGTCATCACTTCTGGGGGCCTGGTCCAAATTTCATGGTAATATATCCAACAGCACTTAACCGCTTTTATAAAAAACCTCTAATGTCAATGTCATGGTGCCACTAGGAGAATAGTCACTAAACTAAATAGAGGCCATAAACGTCTGTGCAACATTTCATGGCAATTAATTATGAAGTAGTCAGGACCATAAGGACCAACCAGCTGATTTTACCTTGGAGTTATGCCACCAGCAGGCAAAAATACATTCTTTTCTTCACTTTGCGATGAGGATTTTAAGGACAAACATGTTTAACTGTTGTGTAGCCAGCTCCATTTGCATTCTATGTACAGAACAGAGTAATCAACATAATGATGATGATAGGACCAGTTCTTCCTGCCAGTCAATGCTTTAACGTGATTAGCAGCTCACCTCAGCAGAATGCACCTCACATAATTCAGACAAGAGCAGGAACAGCCATCATGTATGGATCTACCCCTCTGCAGGAGTCTTTCAAGCTTATCTGTGTTTAACCAGATTACACATTCAAATTTCAGATCCCTTGTATTTTTTATGTGCACCCAAACTGAGAAGCACACTACACAGGTTGTCTGCCGTTCTAGGCCTGTTTTCTGCAGTGCATGCAACACTCTACAGTATAATTCTGTTTCAGCCTAACCTGCACTGCACTAACACGCATTGTCCCCGTAGCACCAGAAATGGGAGCAATCTTGCCAGTTCTGGGTGAACTGGATTTTTTTTTTTTCTCTGCAAGTCCCAGAACAATAAAGTAGGAACAAATTGCACAGCCTTGCCCCAAACAAAACACTAAATATTAAAGCACTAACCGTTCTGGATACACTGGTTCAAGTTCAAATGCTTCACTGTGGCAGCAAGAGAAAGACTGACAGGAAGTCACAGCATCAATTTCAAGAAAACTCACTGCGGCAGCTACAAACACAACGGGGTTAGAAAATCAGAACTTCTCCGCTCTATCTATATGTTATGAGTTATTTATGGTCGTATTGGAAATGAAGGCACTGCGGTGTGTGTTTTGTGCATGCCTTTGTTTACACTGTGGTTGAGAATAGGCTCATAAAACATCTAACAAGAATAAATGAGCTGTTTCATGGTGTTTTTCTAAACAAAGCAACTCAGGGAAAGAGCCCAGACGGAGCTACCTTTAATAAAGGTGCAACAAAACCTCCACGAAACACCAATATTTTGAACAGTTTTGATGAGTCCTGCAGGCACTCAAGGACAAGGGGAAGCACTGCTGCCGGTAACTGCAGAGCAGCGAACGTAATAAAGAAAAACCCAAAGGACGCAGTTCAGAAAAGAAAAGAAAAGAAACAAACAAGACTCCACATACTTACAGCAGGTCAACTCTGGTTTACACTCCTCCCGACACTTTCCTCTCCTTGACACTAATGAAGCCTCATGCCCGGGGTTTGCCCCTCCTTAACACCGCAACACCTGCCCCCCCCCCCCGGTATCTGCTCCTCTGCGCAGCTGTGTGTGTTTTTCTCGCGTGTGAAAACGGACGTCCAGCCCCGGACTCACAATTCCCCTCGACAGGACGCAAATGTCAGCTCCCCACGTTTTCTCTGAATCCCACGCTGGGAGAGCTTACACTCTGTGTGAAAGACAGGGAGCGCGAGAGGGAAGGGAGGGAGGCAACAATATCACCAGCAGCTGGTGTTGGTGGATGAGAGGCAGTGGTGGTGGTGGTTTGGAGGATTCCTCAACGGGACCGCTTTCAACTCCTCCATTTTGCCCCCTCTCCAGTCCCACCATTGTGTTGCCCCATCCTGATTGCCTTGCCTCCTTTCTCTTGCGGGCTTTCTGTCCCTGATGGCTGGCACCCAACACAACTTTAACACCCAATCTGATTAGCGGTAGTAAATAAAGGGCGGGGACCAGCTGGTTTAAAAAAAAAAAAAAAAAAGGAGAAAAGAAAGCTGCTTCAATTTAGTCCCGTTCTTCTGACCGACCTCACCGTCTGTTTTCCCGTGTCCCTCCGCCACATGCTACTCTCTCCCTTTTTTCCTCCTCTCCAGTGTCTGACATGCTGGCTCACCCCTCCCCCCTTCTCTCCTCCTCTTGCCCCTCTCCGGTTGGTACATTCCCGGGACAAAGAGCAAGGATGGAGGGAGAGCGAGAGAGCAGAAAGGAGCGGAGAGAAGGGAGAGGGAAAGGGGGGGAGGGGGGTGCACTTGCAGGAGAGCTATTTTTCTTCCTTCCACATGTGCAGTCCTCAGGCAGAGTGGCATTTTACTAAAAAAGTGAGCTTTTTAACCGTACGCTACGAAGCACATTTAATTAAGCATTTCGCAAATGATGCTTTGCGAATGGACGCATGACAGGAAGCGACTCCAGGAGACCGAAAATTCACACCACAATAAATAACCGCGGAGCACGAGAGGCTCGCTGTAAACCACACTTCCAGGAAGAAAATACAGGTGCTGGCCAGTAAATTAGAATATCATCAAAAAGTTGAATTATTTCAGTAATTCCATTCAAAAGGTGAAACTTGTACATTATATTCATGCAATGCACACAGACCGATGTATTTCCAATGTTTATTTCTTTTAATTTTGATATTTATAAGTGACAACTAATGAAAACTCCAAATTTGGCATCTCAAAAAATTAGAATATTGAAAAGGCCAATGAAAAAAATGTTTTTTTTAGAAATGTTGGCCAACTGAAAAGAATGAACATGAAAAGCATGCGCATGTATAGCACTCAATACTTAGTCGGGGCTCCTTTTGCCTCAATCACTGCATTAATGCGGCGTGGCATGGACTCGATCAGTCTGTGGCACTGCTCAGGTGTTATGAGAGCCCAGGTTGCTCTGATAGTCGTCTTCAGCTCCTCTGCATTGTTGGGTCTAGCGCATTGCATCTTCCGCTTCACAATACCCCATAGATTTTCTATGGGTTAAGGTCAGGCAAGTTTGCTGGCCAATCAAGGACAGGGATACCATGGTCCTTGAACCAGGTACTGGTGGTTTTGGCACTGTGTGCAGGTGCCAAGTCCTGTTGAAAAGTGAAATCTGCATCTCCATAAAGTTGGTCAGCAGCAGGAAGCATGAAGTGCTCTAAAACTTCCTGGTAGACAGCTGCATTGACCTTGGACCTCAGGAAACAGAGTGGGCCAACACCGGCAGATGACATGGCACCCCACACCATCACTGACGGTGGAAACTTTACACTGGACCTCATGCAACGTGGATTCTGTGCTTCTCCGCTCTTCCTCCAGACTCTGGGTCCTTGATTTCCAAAGGAAATGCAAAATTTGCTTTCATCAGAAAACATAACTTTGGACCACTCAGCAGCAGTCCAGTCCTTGGCCCAGGCGAGACGCTTCTTACGCTGTTTCTTGTTCAAGAGTGGCTTGACACACGGAATGCGACAGCTGAATCCCATGTCTTTCATGCGTCTCTTCGTGGTGGTTCTTGAAGCGCTGACTCCAGCTGCAGTCCACTCTTTGTGGATCTCCCCCACATTTTTGAATGGGTTTGTCGTCACAATTCTCTGCAGGGTGCGGTTATCCCTAGAGCTTGTACACTTTTTTCTACCACATTTTTTCCGTCCCTTCGCCTGTCTGTTAATGTGCTTGGACACAGAGCTCTGCGAACAGCCAGCTTCTTTAGCAATCAACTTTTGTGTCTTGCCCTCCTTGTACAAGGTGTCAATGGTCGTCTTTTGGACAACTGTTAAGTCAGAAGTCTTCCCCATGATTGTGGAGCCTTCAGAACAAGACTGAGGAACCTTTTAAAGGCCTTTGTAGGTGTTTTGAGTTAATCAGCTGATTAGTGTGGCACCAGGTGTCTTCTATATTGAGCCTTTTCAGAATATTCTAATTTTCTGAGATACTGAATTTGGTGTTTTCATTAGCTGTCAGTTGTAATAATAAAAATGAAAATGAATAAACACTTGAAATATATCACTATGTGTGGAAGGAAAGTATACAGTATACAAGTTTCACCTTTTGAATGGAATTACTGAAATAATTCAACTTTTTGATGATATTCTAATTTACTGGCCAGCACCTGTAGAGTCACCGAAAATATGACCCGAACCTTCCCCTCGGACAAATGCTGCGGCTACCTCGCAAATAAAAGGGGAGGAGGGGTTGCATTAGCAGTGATGACTTCATATGTGCCATGTCCACAAAGGAGATGGATTTAAAAGACCTATTGCTGGAGAGAAGGGCGGACACCGAAGCAAACAGCCCGGATCACAGAGGAGGACGCGCGGGTGCCAAGAGAAGCCACAAGGGTGGTGGTGGAGGAGCTGCATGGGACCTGCCACGGTTCCTCCCAGCGCTGGTGGAAAACACGCAAATCAAACATGACAACAAACGCTACAAGACCCACGCAGTCAATAATCAAAAACACTACTTACTTTTATGGCTTTGGGCTTTATTTCTGAGTCAGCACTGTGACCAAAACTTCTACAGGGTTCCTCTAATTACACCTGCTACCGGACACTAACATTGGAAAAGGGGCAACGTGACAGCAAGTCTGCACTAAGCCACAACAACCCCAGCTTTCCTGAAAACACAACGCACGCCGCGTGCCCTTCTCCTCCGCCGACCGATGTCTGTTCGGACCACCTGCCGGAGCGGGGCTTCAAATTATTCTCCGCAGCAACAAGTCTGCTTATGAATATCAAACGATAATCCAACGGTGACCCAGTTCATGCAGCCCTCTGCACTGCTGTGCCAATGACATGTTGGAGTTGGACAGATTTATCACAAACCACATGCGGGGAGGTTAGATGTTGTCCAGGAAATGTCCCCGCAGCTGGACTTCCAGATGCAAAAAGACAAAAAAAACAAAACGCTATTTTAACAACTACGAGCCAAATTCAGGTGGTGGCTGTGGTGCACAGAGTGACTGTATATTTCTAGGTTTGTTTTCCAAGTTCTTATATGCCGGGGTTTTAATGTCCGGGCTGCCTACAGGGGGTGCCGTCCTGGGGTTTGTCCCGCTCCAGGGCTTTGCGGCCATGGTGTGGGGCTCCTGTTTGTTTGGGTCGCGACCACTGTAGCCATGGGCTGAGACAGCTCTCATGTTGCATGTTTTTTTTTTTTTTATGTATGAAATGTGCTGTATAAATAAAGTTTGATTTGATAATAATAGAGCACATTTTCAACGCACGGCTGATGTGGATCATTCAGGTGTGCTGCTGACCTCAAGTCCTATATTAGACCCTATGAAGAACTCCAAATGACTTCTGATTCACCCAGACATCAACGGCTATAAATGGTCCACCGCAGTCTGGACTAGGTTGTTGGAAACCATTCGATCGACAGTTTACGACAGTTACATGATGCACTAAGAAACAAAAACGCAACTTCAAGTGGCTGAAGGCTCATGTTATCATTACCAATCTCTTACAATTGTCACACAGCACAATAAATAAAGCACATTTCTATTGAGATGTATTTTCTTGCACTGTTTTCTCTTTTTTCTTCCTTAGAATCTTTTTTATAAAATAGCCATTCTGTCAAAGAGGAGCACATGAGGAGAGATAGAAGCAGGGACTCATTTTTTCACTCATGGATCCACTCATAGTCAATGACGTAGAGATGCCTCTAAGTTAATTACAGACATTAAGTGATTCTTTAAATGGAAAACAATCTTTTAAATGGATACGTATGAGGTACAGAGCTTCATTATTTAGGGCTTCAATCAATACCAGGAGAGGAACCTTTAGTGAGGAGCACTTCCACTATTGTTTGCAGGCGTAATGTTTATCACAGTTACTTCAGTGTGTTAACAGAGAAGGATCACAACAGTTATTATCACTGATTCTTTAGTGGGACATAAACCCCACTTCAACCTATATCTGCTGAAGACATTTCACTCAGAACCACAGTGTGATTGTAGAGAAGATGTAAGAGACTGCATATTGCTGCATATTGCTGGAAAGCAAGAATGAATGATGAAAATGAATCCTTAACATGCTAGATACTGAAAGACTATCTTTATTGTTATTATGAGAACACAGAGTGAACGACTCAAATCTCTTTCTAATGCCAGATGATCATTCGTCAGGCGGCCGACTGCTGGGGTGGGGCCACTCGTTGATTTGTTATGTTCAAACAGTGAGGGATGGAAAATCGCAGAAAATAGGAGAACAAGATGGGATGAGAGATTTCGCCTGGTCTCCCCCGTGACACAATTTTCACACTTTAGCGTTTCTGCCAGACTACAGAACTGCACGACCGGAGGGGGTTTTTGGGTTCGGGAGGGCCCGTGGGGCTTTGCTGCAGCGCTCCAGAGCCGAAGGAGGAAGTGTGAAGGGGGCTACATCTAAAATCATTACTGAAGCTATAAAATGGATCTGGTGTGGGACTGAGGAGGGCAATGGGATTTAAAGAGAGAGAGAGAGGGATAAAAACAGCTGTAAGGGGGTGAGATCATGGCTTGGAGCAGGTTCACAAAACAAATCCCATTATGAGAAAGATTTGCTTACTGTACTGCTCACACACACACAAAGAAAAAAAAAAACACACAACCTAATGCAGAAAGGCACCGAGGGGGATAAAAACTGATTCCCACCTCGGTGCAGCGAGTATAACGTCAATATGGACATCCTTCTAATTGAGGCCAGTGCTGTCATTGCACCTCGCCGGCCCTTCACAATCGCACACAAACGCGTCAGATAACGCACAGCACGGGCACAAGCCACACGCTTGACGTGTGAGGCCAAATTGACCGAAATCCACAACAATCCAGTTTCGCAGAGCGAGCGGAATGCAGAAAAGGCCGCAAACATCCCTCATCCGTCAAGAGGACATTGGTTTTGTTTTCTCAATCCCCTCTTCATTTTCATGAGGCCAGGGAGGGGTAATAAGGCGTTCCGAACGTGCTCGCAGCGCTCCTGGAGCGCAGCAGTTTCTCCGGCAGCCAGCTCAGCAGTTAAAGCGTTCCCACATCCCAGGCATTTCCCCCGCCGGAGGCCCCCCCACCCGGGTCAGGTAGGAGACCGGAGCGCGGTTTGTCAAGTGTGAAGGAGGAAGGAGGAATGAATCAGTCTGGCCGAGCCGCAAACGCTAAAACAAGAGACGGCGTCTGAACTGGCAGCGTTTCAGGCCCACTGGCCGGTCGTGTGCTTGGTGGCAGATCGTACAAATGAGAATCAGTCTGGGAACACGCGTTCACATCCGCACACATCCGAGCTGATGCGTCCGCCTTAAGGCAAAAAGCATGTTTTGGTACGTGGATGCTAATTGTTCTCAGATCTACTGACCTGAACAGTTTGTACAAGGCAAAACACGTGGTTGAAATATCCTTGAACAAGAAGTGATGTGTTTAATAGCTCCAGTTGCATCCAACTGAAAATGTGAACAAAGTAGCTGCTGATGAATCTAAGGAGCCCAAAAGGTATATATGGAGTAGCTACACAGTTTAAGCACTTTTAGGAATTTAAATCTTTTAGTTGAATAAAAATATATATATATTATCATTGGCCAACATTGTTTTCATGACGTGTTAAGCTGGCTTTTCAGATGATAAACTCCTTGGTTCTTATTATCTTAACAAACTCTAACCCTAACAGATGAGAGCGGGATTTTCTATGACTGTGCACTGCAGCTTGAAGGAACTTTCAACAATGCTTCAATAATGGCCACAAGAGACAAAGAAAATGAGGGTGTGTGTGTGTGTGTGTGCGTACACTCTGGTCTTTTGTTTTCTCTAACAAGGGCAGAATGAGTCTAAACGTTACATCATCCTCTGCTCACAGGCATCGGAGAGAGGTCCTCTGAATGAGCATGTGACACGGGCTCTGACATCATCTTTTTCACGGAAAGATTTTCACCCACTTTGCTTTGTCCAGACAAATATATGACCCCGGACGAGAACAGATTTAAAACCAATCTAAAAAATGCAAATGATTGCTTTTAAAGGGCAGCCCTGTCTGAGTGCTTGCGCTCCGGCGAGAAGCTGATAGATTGGATCCCACTGCAGGACAGATCTCATCTCTGTGCATCTCTTTGTGAACAAAGGGGGCGAGCGGACAGGAGAAGGATGGTGCGCCTTGATCCTGAGCTGTGAGGACGGATGTAGACAGGCAGCGGATGGAGGAATGAAAAGAAAGGTGAACGTACGCACGGGGAAGAACGCAGACAAAGGTAGAAGCAGATGAGACGCGTGAAGCCGGACTAAAAAGGCCCGAGAGGGCCGTCGGTCTTCATCGTACGCGTGGCCGCACACATACACACAGCCTGCTGCTCTCATTCACCCGCGCACACAATCACACCCTCCATGACTACGCTGTCACAGGAGAGGGGCTTCACAGCTGGTAAACTCAAACCGATTGCTGTGATTGTTGTTTAAAAACTCGACCTACCACATCCTTCTCTCACAGACAGAAAATGTCACAGGGCAGTTACCAAACGCTACACATGAACTACTATTAACTCACAGCAAATATCTGCTAAATCTGAGTAACGCACAATGTATAGAAGCAAAATTCTTGATCTTATTAACATCAGTATACCGTATTTTATTCATATCGATCATGTTCTGCATGTGAACGTTGGGCCTGGACAAGGACACCCCCACCACAGCAGGACCCCACCCGCTTGGTGTCAGGACGCAGCCTGACACAGACACACACATAACTCAAAAAACATGAAGAACAAGGTGTTGACCTGGCCTCTGAAATCGCTAGATAGTGAATGACGGTGATGTCAAAGACACCAGGTAGATGAAACAAAAGCTTAAACAAGGGAAAAAATCTGCAAATACATGTATCAAGACATATTCCTCCACACTACAAACCTACAACAGACTCAAGATGTATAATTTAAATAATTATCAGACTTGGCAAAGTTGGACCGGAGATACTGTCTTTTTTTCTATACTAACTGCAACACTTTGGTCAAACCTTAAGGTGTGTTTTACTAGTAGGAACAAAAGTAGCCACCAGCCTGTGGTTTATTTCTGCTCGCACCAACAGATATTTTTTTTCCTCCTTTCATTTTTAGACTCGTACTCTGCAGATCCAAATGATAGCAGTTGCCATCAACTATATATATCTATATTCCCACTTTGTCCCACCAACCGGTCCAGTCTATGTCTGGCTGGATCATGACCGTCTTGGTGCTTGTGCAGATGACCTCAGTGATTTCTAATCACTTCATGATTGCGTGCAGATGAACGTTTGTGCCAACTCTGAAGAAATTTCATTAATCTTGAGTTAGTGCTGCTGACAAAGAAGAAAAGAAAAAAAACACTAACAAAAATGCCTCATGTGTTTTTCCCACAAAAGATTTCAATTACCTCATTCTCTCTGGTAAAATCAGAATCCAAACGTAAAGAAAATGTCCATTCCAGTGAAATGCACACTCTTCACTTCACACTTGTGTAACCAGCAGAACAACAATTTGGCTTCCAAGTCATTTGGGACGTCTTCTGTTGAGCAAAAGAAGATGTGTTCCCTCTTTAGCAGATGTAAAATCAGCCTCCTATTGTCAAACCCTTTACAGAAAGTATTGTGCAAATGTTTAAGATGTTGAGATTGATGATTGGATCCTTCTGGAATATCTGAGTAACTTAGCTGCCGTTAATCATTGTTTAGCAAACAGAGGTCGACTGACGTGAGCTGCTAGCTTTTGGTCACGACCGACATGTGTGGTTTAGTAATAGTGAAACGTGTAAGAGCTTGAGCCTCAGAGTGGTTCAATGTGCAGCAAGCATAAACCATATGGAGGAGCAGGGTTTGCTATAACACAGTCATAGTTGTGATTGTGTTGTGGCTCCACAAAGTATCAAGAATGGCAGTAGCAGGGATGTGCAACGAGTGAAAACGAAGGCATTCTTACATAAAAATACTGTACTAAAGCATCTGTCTCCATCCAGCCTAGCACACTGATCTAAATGACAAAATAATAGAAACATGTGTCAGTACAACGCAACACTGTGCGTTCAAAAAATGAATATGTGGTTGAATCAATTCTGTCAGTTATTTGAAACAAATGCTTAAACCCTCCATGAATCTAAGATTTAAGCCGGGCTGCGTTACATTAGAGTGCATTTGTTTTCAATAGTGCACCAAATGAACTGGCAAGTGAGTTTGGATTATGTATGAAAAAAAATGAGGTTCTAAAAAAAAAAAATTGGCTCCTTTATTAGCCTCACATGCTTGTTCGGGCAAACAGCCACCTCCTTTCAACAACTAACTGTATGGCCGTTGCTCAACATAAACATTGTTCGGACAGGGTCAACAAGTGCAGTTGCTGCTGAAGTTGACAGTAAACTGCGCAACTAGAGGAGTCTTGAATGTTATATGTTGTTGGTGCCAGACGCAGCGGTTCCACCATATCATAAAAGTCTGCCCTCTAAACCAGAAGACTGAGACACGTCCATAAAACATGTGGTCCACGACGGTTCTTGGAGCCAAACCGTTGCATCAGGGAACCAGGTCAGAGGAGAAAGGTCACAAGTTCTCCGGCTAAAAGGAAACGCTCTCTTCCAGGATTTCCATTTATATGTTGCCAATGGTGTCACAATTATAATGTGGAGGCGAATGTAATCTCTGGCTAGATTATGTTAAAACCGAGGTTTATAGGGTTTTAACCCTGATGCTCCAAATTTATGGACGGCGCTGGAGCTGGAGCTCGTGGCAGGATGTCAGGGCGGATGGCGAGTAGTGGTGTAGAAAGCGTGACTGTCACACCGAGAGCAAAGTTCACATCCAGACTCTGTGGTTCGCCTTGGGCAACAGAAGGGCAAAAGCAAATAAATTCATGAACGTTTTAGGTTTTGAAGCGTACAGTCTCTCAGTAAGCTGCCAGTGTCTACACCCGAAAGACACTATAAAAATGTGAACAATCCTGCACTCACAATAAGGTATTGTACTGGAAGGCCGTTCTCACTTAAGCACAAGTTATAGTACTGCAGCACGTTGACGGCAAAGCTACGTAAGCTTTAATAGCTACGGTGTGTCCACACTGTTCTGTAATTACGTGACTAAAACACTAGGTGGCGACTGGTCGGCTGTGGTAAGTTTCACTCTGTGCTTCACACAATGGGAAGTGGAACTGAGCGGCTCATGTTGGAGCTGAAGTCAACAGATGTAGATCAACACTCAGTGTGACTAAAATCACTGCAGCACATAAAATAGAGAAGATATCTGGGTAGATGGTGTGTATGAGCCTGAACAAAGGACAACTTGCTGTGAATGTCACCATTGACCAAGACACAGTTGCATAGTTACCTTGGAGGTGCACGTCCGGTTACGGGACACTTGCTATGTGCCCTGGTAATATAAGTTATGCTTTAGTCTTAAAAGAAACTACCTGTTTCTCCTAAACACTTGCAAACTTGAAGTTGGAGAATTGTTGATAGATATTTTAGACAATATTCTGTAAAGTTACTGGATATTCTTGCTAAAACCAGCAAATGCTGGCAAAAAAACAAAAAAACAAAACAGTAAAACTAATAAATATTCTAGTTTCATATTTGAACACTGAGCTGGATCTGGCGAGCCACAGTGCTTAACATTTTGGCTGTGCCAGCTGCCTTCTCCAAATGATATGTAAAACACTGCTTATATGATCACTTTATTTTCAAGGCAACAGTTTCCATTTACATGCATATCCAGATCTGGACAAACATCAAATTCCTTACTTATCCATGCCGCATCTGGCTTGTCGAGTCTGACTATAATTATTTGGATGTTGTTAAAAATTCCTCAGGTTTTTTTTCTCTTTTTTTCTACAGCTTCCCACCATCAGAACCCAGACCTGGACACGATTCCCTGTTTTGACATATATATAGTCAACATTATCTGCCTCATATTTTGCACAAAACATTCTTCCTTTCAAGAAAGTTACAAAAACAGAGAGGTGAACTTCTCCAAATTCCAACCTAAAAGACTAACCTCAGGACATGTGGGAGGAGAGTTTGCACAGGAGCATGAATATCAGCAAGGACATCGTCTGTTATCTAAGGCCTGTTTCCAGGTCCAGGCGTTGCACAAAGGAAGTTTAAGTGTCAGACAAGTTTAATCAATACAAATTCATCTACTCTGAAAAAAAAACTGTTTCTGAAGCTTTGGCATTCAATAGATTTGAGTGCTCCAATAATACTTTTCCATAATCAATAAAAACTGCTACAGCTTCATACACAGACGACCCAAACATATAGAGAGGCAGACTGACACTTTATTTACCCCGAGGGAAACTCAGTGTCCAGTAACTTCATCGCGTGGAAACAGAAGTGACAGATGTGGAACGACCACTAGCTTTGTTGTGCAGTGTGTGCATAATCCATAAATCAGAACAGAGCGAGCTCAATAAAAAGCATTTTCTCCTGGTGAGAGCAGCAGGAAACAGAAGCTCGTAGAGAAGCCAACGAGAACCAACGCTCCTCCAAGTCCTCACCCTGGATTCTGTTCCCTCACTCAGCTGTCTGGTCAAAACGAATCAAAACATTTTGAAATCATCAGGATTCCTCGTCCTTAATACTTAGATGGCAAGAAAAACTTCCAATCATGTGTGCGTCAAAGACAAGTGGTGACACACATCAGTAATGAACTGTGACGTTTGGCCAGTAATCTTTAATGATCTTATCCTTATGTTCATCTACAGTAACTATAGAATGGGGACATTGTAGTAGATGAATTAGCTCCATACATACATACATGGCAGATCAATATAGGATAGACAAAATACAGTCAATGCCAGATGTACCTAACTGTTTTTATACTTTGTTGGCAACCTTATTCTGGGATCTTGTCTGGTGTCACAACTTTAGTGTGAAAATCACAGACTCATGAGCTGTTTTCAGGAAGCTATTTTAAAGCAAGTGGCCCCAAATTCTCTTAACTTATTAAGATGTGGTTCAACAATGCACAGTGTTTTAAGAGGATAATGTAATTTTACTTTTTTGTTCTGCTTTAGAGTCGTGCTAGCATCTCTGTGCGTCTTACTTTCGGCTTGTTAACATGATGACATTTAGCTCAAAGGTCACCACAGAAAGTCTTTAGATTCAGTCACGTGGTGGAACATGTGTCAAAATTTAAAAAAAAAAACTGCCCATGGCACTAAATTACAAAAGACAGAAGGCTTTTCTACAAAATGTGCCTTTTGATTTCATTATGCAACACATTTCATCTGATACAGAGGACATATACCTGTGCATGTAACTGGAGTAGCCACACAACTAATGACAGGAACCAGCTGGTGAGTATGAGCATTTCTCTACGACAGTGAACCTCTTGACAAATGTCGGTCCTTTAAAATTACTGATACAATTAAATGTCAACATGTCTGACAGCACTTAGCTCAACAGTGCTCAGGTGATTTCTATGACTACGTCGCACTCTTCTGTCCCAGCCAAACGATTTGATTAGCTTAGCGGAGCTTCGCTGGGAATAATGAATTCTGACTCCAGACCAACTTTCCCCCACAAAAACTTTGTGGGTGGAGGAACTCGGGGCGGGCGTCCAGGCCATGACAGACCATGAATGTCTGTATAAACTGTCAAGGCTATTCATTAAACGGCTGCTGAGATATTTTCAAGAGTTCGACACTTCACTTGACCAGAAGGAGGTCCGTTAGATGACAGTGTTACCTGATTGACGCCACAGCAGAATCGAATCACACGTACCAATCACATGCCATTCTAACGGTCTACACCAACACGCAGGCACAATGCAAAATACACAAGCAACGTGTGTAATTTATGGGCACTTTACCTCAAATCATCATGAAATAACATGTCTGTGTGAGCATTAAAGTGCCCTGAATGGAGGCGGTCGCATGTCAGACTTAACAGCATCACAGTGTGTTATTTACCAGAAGAAGACAGTTATAGGTAAAGATGAAAATGACACTCTTTGGGCTTTTCAGTGACAAGGAAAAGAAAAGGAAAATAAACGCATCCGTGCTATTCAAGTACTTAAAGAGATAGAAATCTATCAGTTACACAATGTCCAGAGGTTTAATGTGTTCACCACTCTGCTTGTTAGATTAGGCTGCCATTCAAATACCCAAACTATCTAAACTTTATAAGAAAATAACTGCCACGTATGTGCTGCTCTGAATGCGGACACATAACTCATTGGCCTTGTGCGCGCGCAATTCTTACATTTCCACAACAAAAGCCTGCCTGACTCACATTCTCCTTCGGTTTCTATTATGGAAATAAAATAATACGTCTTCCAGGAAAAGGCCTGATGCCAAAGCTGAGCCCGAGTCCTAACCCGGCCTCAGTCCAGCACACACTGCACACAGCAGGTACAAAAGTTGAAGGTGCCCGACAGTGTGCGTGTGCATCACAGCAACGCTTTGTGAATCCTTAATCAGGCAGCAATGTTCATCCGAAAGTTAAAATGTTTATGTCAAGTCAATCATTTGGGGACACGTGAATTCATGCATTTGTGACCATTTCATTAAACAAGCAAAAAAAAAAAAAAAAAAAGAAAAAAAAAGAAAGATTATGCAGAAAATATACAGAGTCACACGGGAGACAAATGCATGATAATTAATCCCTGAACAAACAAAGAAGACATAGTTTCCGCTGGGTTTCCAATCACTGAGGGGTAGACACGCTGAATATTAAAATCACACAGCAGCAAACACCCAGCAAAAACAAAGAGCTGGGGTTACTTGAAAGCAATACGAAAACCACAGAATTGGTCCTCCATAGCTCTGTGCCAGTACAATACGAGCAGCCAGCACACACAGCTGGGACAACAAAGGCAGAACCAACCTACGGCCTACAGACGATTCACATTAGCTCAGGGCTTCTTTGTGCGCGCACGCGCTGAGCGGACAGGTGGAGTCAGCGGAGTAACTTGAGGTACTTCAACACGTAACCTGCAGGTGTAACAGGACGGGAGCTTTCTGGAGAACTCTTGCTCTGCCTTCGTTAAGTCAAAATGCAGTAAATTTAGCTGACTGCTGACCCCTGCTGGTTTTTCAATGCAAAAGCGAAGCTGGCCGAGAAGAGTGGAGAGCTGAGTTTTTGTGACGACTAGAAACTCGCATTCATTTTCTGGAACGAAAGTCTTGTTGATAAATCAGAGCAACGTTTCATTTCCTACAATAATAAATATATAAAGTAAACAAACCCCTGTATTTTCTTACTGTGTCTTATTCTATTTCTTCTTTGTCACTTTGACTTTCCGCCTACAGGGGAGGATCAATATTGGTTCTAATCTAATATTGTCTAACTGTATCCCAGCATGCATTAGGTGAAAGCTAAAAAAATAAAAAAATAAAAAACACCCAATTTAAAGTGAGTAAAGTATTCCATCTTTATACCCTGTATGAAAATACAGCGGTGAATCAAAAGTATCAGTTCTGTCCCATTTTAAGTGGCAGTCTGGGGATTCAGCATTGTACCTTCCAGAAAGCTGGCAAACTCACAGGGGATTTCATTAAAAAATAGTCTAAAATGACACAGCAGAGAACAAGGTATCCCGCCTTTTAGCCCAAAGTAGCAGCAAAAACAACAGGAGCTGTTCTATTCCCATCCACCCCAGAAGCATATTTCACCACACCCCAGTAAGAGATTAAGATTTGAATCCTCATGCCGAGCCGACTGTCGTTATTGTTAGGTCTTCCGACTTTTGAGCGCTCCGGTCTTTCATTTGTTGTCTCACCATCCAGACAAACATTCTAGCTTGAAAAATACCACCAGCTTTGGAAGCAATAAAAGATTTAGATACAAGCTGCACTCACTATATGATTAAAAAGGAATAAATCCAGTCGTGTTGAGCATTGTCATTTTCTCTGATCTCTCTTTCTAAAAATAGAGAATCACTTATAAACGAACGGGGTTTCAAAGATCACCGACTGCACAGATCTAATGTCAAGCACAAGATGGATGACAATAGATGAAAGAAACTTAGAAATATCAGATGGAGGTTTCTTTGGTTATTCCAGGATTATAAGGCTGGTTAAAAGAAAACAACTAGGGTGAAAGTGTATCAATTTGATCTATCAGTGCGTTTACATGCACAGCTTAATCGAGCAATGCTCGAAATTCGACTTTCTGAATGCGGTCCTTGTCCCAGTTTACATGCAGCAGAGAAAAACGAATAACTGACGGGAACATGTTCTCCTCCTCCACACTAGGTGGCGATATGTGTCTTTTCAGCAGGTTAATAACCTGTTAATACGGCCCTCTTTCCGGTTGACCTATTATGTCATAATAAACAAGAGTCGTTCATGCAGCAGACCAGAACCACAACCAAACGGATAACAGTTAAGCTTTTTTAATCTCATACGTAATGTGCGCGCTACTTATGGTGCAGGTAGGATGGTGCAACTCTTCAGGTGGTTCTTCTACCGGCTCTGTTTACCTTACCTTCACGTGAGGCATATAAATGCCGAGGAAAAATCGATTTCCAATCGCCTTATCTGGGTGTCTTAATCGGATAAGGAGAACTCTGATTTTAGTCAGAGTAACGTGCACTGAGGTTGTCCAGTTAAAGCCGGATTAAGACAATTTAGTTTTTTTTTCATGTGCATGTAAACGTACTGTCTGATTGGGCTGTGGGAGAGTTAGAGAAACGTTTAGTTCCTAGAAGCCAAGAAAAAGACTGAGATTTAAAATGTGTTTTGTGGGAAAGGAATTAAAAGACTCTATAATAACATAAAATAAACAGTACCTGGGAGAAACCTGCATTAAAAGGACAGCTGAAAGAGTAATGTGTCAGCGAGGGAAAAACTGTGAAAGTTCAGCTAGTGACTGCACAGTCAGTAAAGGGTTGAAACGAATGAGGTCATGCTGTAGCCTACGGGGGCATTCAAAAACAAATGCAAATCATCAACCATCTCCAAAATATCAACAGCAGAGAGAATTCTGCTTGACATCAGTTGGAAAATACGAGTGAGTCATACTTCATACTTCTGCATTTACAAAAACCACATCCACATTGGAAATGAACACGCTTTTGTAAGGACAGCTTCGGTTTTTCATCATTTACTTTGTGTGATAAGACTCGACATTAACGGTTTAAGAAAAGGTTTGACCACATTTTTACCTGAATCGTGCCAAAGTCCACGTTTTCATAGTGGAAGTGAGCGCACTCAGCCAGTTTTGGGAAGTGGCCCTTGGTGAAGGAAAGCCTGCAAATGTAACACACACAGTTTGGTTAACACCTCATTCTCTGCCCATGCTAACACATTGGAGTGTGTATGACTAGTGGAAGAGGCAGAGGGCAACGCGAACGGAGGCAGTTCAAGGAGGAGGAAGGCACAGAAATAGACTCAGGGAATGGAAGGAACTGTAGCAGGAGACGGAGGCGATAAAGAGCCAGTTAAGAGCGAATAAATAGAGACAAACGGAGAGGAGGAGACGTGTCAGGGGTGTGCGTGTGATTTTGCCCACTCACTTCTTGACATTCTTGACCTTCATGCTGGCCGTGCTGCTGCTGCTTGAGCGCATGAGGGGCTCGGCCCTCAGCTCAGGAATCTCAGCACTCCTTGCCTAAAAGACAAAAAACACATAAGCATCAGCGAACAATGTCTGCTAGTAAAATCGTACCACATCATTCAGTCATACTGCAATATTAATAACTGATTGTTCTGTCTCCAGCAGGTAAAGAACAATGTTTATTTAATGTGTTCACATGCAAATAAAATCTTGTCAGAGGAATCTGTTACCACGTTCCGCTTTTCGTGTTTAAGGCCTGACTTGCTGCAACCTGCGAAACAACAGTCACTGAAACCTGCTCCAGATACCATGCATACGTACGTACTAGAGTGCAGGTTCTGATTCACAGGTAACCACTGCAACACCGAAAATTACGACATTACTCACAGGCCTGGCTGGCCAGCCAAGCCACCACACACATGACTGAATCAGATTAACATGCACTGAAGGGCCAATGTTGGTCCTCAAGGAGCTGATACAGTCTAAATTAAGGTCTTCAACGGGGGGTCCGCAGAGGTACTGCAGTGGGAGATGCAAAATCTTCAGTTGATTTTGGTCACTATCTGAGACCTGTCAATCTAAGCCTCCTGTACACAGGAGGCCCCGCCCCTACCGCTGCTGAGCCAATCACGAGGCCACATATTACACGTTGACTCTGTCAGGTTCCCGCTATTGGCCGAGAGCCTATTCAGTGTCCAGGCGAAATCCCAGAGGCACGTTGCAATATTAGCAGAAGAGAAGCTAAGTACAGCTCGCTGCCATCAGCCAACTGAATTAAAAAAATTAGTATTTGAACCGGTGTATTATTTGAATAGCTTAATGTTGAATGTAAAGTGACACTAATAACGTATATTTATAAACAGCACTAGGCCGAGTTTAATATAAAACACATGTAGTAGGTAGGAGGTCTCTACTTAATCTCTCAATCAATTTGGGGATCCATGGCCTATAAAATGATGAAGACCTATGGTCTAAATTAAAGCCAAGTCTGAGCATTAACATGATCACGTCTCTGAAGTCTTTATATTGCTCATGGAAGTAGAACGAGGAAGAGTTCACAAAGTTTCGGAAGAGCTTAACGAAACTTGTGAGCCTCTTTTTTAGCAGAAGTAAAACCAAGTGAAAGTAGTCAGCTTCAAAAATACAAAAAAAACAAACAGAAGTAAATAAAGTAACAGCAGCTTATGCTACAACCAAAACATTAGCAAGCCACTGGCAACCATTGATCTATGTCGTATTAACTAAAAGACCAGACACCATGGAATAACATCAATCTTGTAGGTGTGGGCTAGTTACTTAATATCTGGCCCAAATAAAAACAGCCCAACAGATTACACAGCAGCGTCCCTACTGCATCGTCTTTTCGCACGACCATTTACTTCAACCTTGAGTGTGTTCTGCCCAGATCATTGCATATGACATCTCCTTCAATATGGACTTAGTTTGGAATATTCAAGTATATCAATGCATTCACTACTATTAAGATAATTTTATACTACTGCACACAGATGCTCCGCAGGTGCGAGTCCTTTATGCTGGTACACTAATCAGTCTGGCTCACTCAGTAAAATTTAGATCTGAGTTTTCTGAGTTGAGATTTCTGGGGAGGCACATGTCAGCGACGCAGTGAGGTCTGCACAGGCTCCGCATTAACACAGGAGCCTTAACGTCACTTTAGCACAGAAGCATAAACCGGGTGTTACTTGGTAAATTATTGTTTAGCCGTAGGAGCAAAAATCGTGTACGTTTGAGTCGGGAGTGACCTCAATTATTTCCTATCATTACACTCTGTAAACACGGAGCATTTTGAATTTGGCTTTGAACACTAAACCACATGTGACATGATGAGACAAATATTTCAGTTCATTGCTTGCCAAAACATCCATTCCACTTCAGAACAATCAGCTGCTCTCCTTAGTTGTTATCCTTTTTCATAAAAAAAGAAAAAAAAAAAGCTCCTCGCTTCATTTAGCTTAAATTAGACAGAAAATGAAGCGCAGATGTGGTCAGCAACAACATTAACAGCCATAAGTCTAGGGACTCGATTTTGGTACAAGTAGCTTTTATCAAGGATGCGTTCGCTGTGGAATTATTTCAGTTCTCTAGATGACAAGGAAATCTACAACCATCTATGGGAAGTAACTACAAAAAAGAGCTCCTGGCCAAGGAAGGTTTAAAACAAGATGAAGATAAGGCAGCTAAGAAAGTTCTCTGTATTCTGTTCGACTCCACGGCCACACGGTCAGTGACAGTAGAGGTGCTATGCAGATGAGGTCTTGATGTTTAAGACAGCGCAGAGTTTCTTCACTACCTTTATACAAGGTGTTATCCGGACAAGGATGACAGAGGAGACAACATCTGTTAAAAAAGCAGCGCTCATTTCATTTCAGTGTCTATATATTTAACTGTAAGGATCAGTGGAGCCAACTGACCTCCAACCGACTATTTAGAAAATCAATTCATGGTGGAAAACATTTTTCAGGAAAGACTTTACAAGCTATATTAGGCTGTGACTCGTCAAAGAATGGACATGGGTCTTCTGAGGGGGACCTGTGGTGTCTGCAAACAGGATAGTGGGGGGGTCTTTGGATCTATGAAAGAGGGGAGGGATCATCCCACGGATGCTTGATCAGTTTGGGATCTAGTGAATCTGGAGGCAAAGTCAACACATTGTGCTGTTCTTCATGTTTTTTGGGTTTTTCCTAAGCTGTTTTTCTGTGTGTCATTACTATGGGGGGGGGGGTGGCGGGGCTGGTCTGGTCTAGGTGGGTGGTACATGGTCTAAACAACATCCACATGAATGAACGCCAGGTCCAAAGGTTTCCCAGCAGAACACTAATTGTCACAGCATGATGAATGTTATTTACTTCTCCTGCCAGTGGTTTTAATGTTGTGGCTGACTGGTCTATCTCTGAATGTTAAACCGTCAGATTGACTCCGACAACCAAAAAAGCCACAGACACATTCCAAATGCGAGTTGTGTTTTTTTTCCTGACTATGCGACTATAAGATTACGCCTACAGCGCGAGCCCACATCGCTTCTATGAAAAAAAAAAAAAAAGCAATCATCAAAATTCTGCTGTCATGTAAAATTTATAATTACTGAAACAGACTCCGCTCCTCGTTTTATTTCACGTTGCGGCTCGGGAATCCTGAACGCTTTGTGCCTTTGTGCATCGCTCGGGAAGTTGACACAGAATATGATCTTCGCTACACGGTGCAACAGGGCGTCGGTGTGACAGCTTACACTAAGTTGCTCAGTGCTTCTCATCACCTCCTCGAACCACCGGAGACATGCATAATGCAAGCCACTCCAGCGCACGGTCCCCCTCGTATCAAATATTGAACAAAGAATAGCAGACATGCAGTATTAAAAGCCCCGCCTCCGTGATCAATATTCATCAGCCTGGTGAGATTGTTGTTTCTTTTTTTTCTTTCTTTTTTTTCTTTCCTCTGTTGCCCGATCGAAGTGAGCACTAGCGATAGGGCTCCAACCACGCGCCGACCACGGGTGGCTCAGCAGGTTGCCATGGAGACGGCCTCATTTTTTACCGTGCTGTTGATGCAAGAAGCAAGACCCAAACCAAAAAAAAAAAAAAAAAAAAAAAAGGGAGGAAAGAAAATGAATGAATGATGCCGTGCGGTGAATGGGATCAGAACAGAGAGATGGTCTGAAATAAAAAAGATGACACGGGAAAAACGCGAACGGCAGGTGGACGACGGATCCACGATAAGAGGACGGAGCGGGGCTGCTTTAGGACGCCAACAGTCATCTGCATTAATAATGGATGCGCGATAGTGTTTCTGGAGTGGAGGAGAGAACGATACAACTCATCAACCCGCTGGCTTAAAAAACAGACGCTGATGGGAATGTGGCAGGCGTCAAAGCAGCCGATCAGGGCAGTGTGTTACCAGTGTTACCGCTGGATCTGCAGCGTCGGAAAACACGCTCAGCACCAGCTTTTCCACCGACTGGAAGACGTTAATGAATTCAACGTTTGAACTAAGAACGAGAAGTGGAAATTCACTGAGGAGTGCTGGGAAAAGACGATCATTGTCGGGTTATTTTGACCTCCTCGTGTGCTTGTTATTTAAGTTTTTCTTTACGGACACACCAAGCTGGTTGTAAACATAAATGATACACGTGAAAGGTGCATCTTTGTCTTGCAGATCACAGCCAATTATTTTAGTCCTGCTCACAGATAGAAAGAGCTGTCCGAGTTTGTCCAAAGCTCTTAGTGTTACACTGATATTCCAGTACCCCAGCCTCATTCTTTTTTTTTTTTTTTTTTTTTTTTAAGGGATTTGATATTTTTTCTGCATTGAGAAAAAAATAATGATTCTCATACACCTGTGCGTCTCACCATGGCACTAATGGTCTCCTCCCAGTCGGGTCTCTCTCTGGGGTGGATGTGAGCCAGCTCAGGCACAATATCGTCGTCCTCCAGGTGACGTCCAGGCCTCAGTCCCCTGCAAACAACACACGCACACACAAAAAAAAAACACTTTAACAAAACATGCCTCACGAGCAGAAGAGGCCTCCAGGAATCTGAATATCAGCGCTTTATTATAAGCAGTTAAAAACGGAGGTGTAAGATGTTTTGGTTCTTTCAGACTTGTAGGCCAAGGTCTCATGTAACAAACAAATTTGAGGCATGTACAACTGGAGGGAAAGCCAAAGCGCTAAGTGGGAACATAATTTAGCACAGAGTATTAAATGAAATTATATAACACGAGTCATTTTTTATGCAGCCTGCAGTGCAAAGGGTTACTCTGCAGACTGGAAACGTGAATGGGAAAGCTGTTTAATGTGCTAAAGATCAACTGAAAGCAAGCTCTCTCTCTGTCCATTTATAGATCTTCAAAGTCATATATCAAAGTCACCATCAATGGATTTCTTACTACCCTCCCTTGGGGAAACCTGAAATTATTATCCATCACATCTTTCAAACCGTATAAAAAACATTAAAGATTGTGATGTAAATCATCTTTACTTGCAGATATTTCCAGCACCTGCATCTCATGTTTTTGAATATGTGGGATATAATATAGTCAGGGAATGAAACAGGGTTTGAGCACCGGATAATTTGATGGACGGGAAAATTGATTTTGTGTTTTCTTCATGGAACAACTTCAAGTTATAAAGGTTGTGTCTTTAGAGAGAGATTGCATCAACTTCAAAGACTGTGCTTGTTTCCAGAGAGGAAAAGAATTTGACAACACATACGTTTGTATGGGGATATCTTACCCTAACCATCACTACTTACCCTTAACCAACCCCAGGCCTCGATCTAAAACTAATTTAAACAGCCTTAGTCTATCCTTTTGAAGAGGAACGTGAGAACCAGCCAAATGGAGGCTCAGTCTGAAGATCAAAAACTCAAACTGGCTCTGAGAAAAAAAAAAGTAGCACAAGTATACAAACACACGAAATATCAAGAGAGTTCAACTATTATTCTGATGATGATTCTATGCCACGTCCACATGAATCCAATAAACTAGAGCAGACAACAGAGGCAGCTGAAAGATAAGAGGGGCTCTGTTTTATGGAGGATGGAACCATTCGCAGCGGCTACAATACGACGGCGCACAACACACACTGAAACAATGTCTCTGCGTTGAGATAATCAGGGCCGGGTGGACTTTTGAGTAATCTGTTGTATTCCCCACTCACCCAAACCCTCATACACTACTACTCATTGAATTTACTTCATCGTTCAACCTAACAATGTCTAGCAAGCCCAGAGATGCCCAGGAATGAAAAAGCAGGGCATAAAAATGTGATTTATATGCAAACATTTTCCAGTGAGCATTTATTGTCTCGAGTCTGGATGTATTGTGTATCTTCCAACTGCAGTGAATCCTGAACAAGGTAGAGAACACACACGCGGAGACGCGCAGACACAAACAAAGATGGATTCTGCCTCCCACCGGACCTTGTTAAAGGCAGCGAGTCTAGAGAATAACGCTGAAATGCTTTAGAAACGGTGCGGACGTTTAACAGCTTTGGAGCCAGAGAGGTCATTAAAATAACCTTGATTAAAATTGACAGAGCGCGAGGTCATTGAGAAAATAAGAGCTTCGACAGAAATCTACAGCGATGCATCAAGTTCAGAAAAACTAATCGGCCTTTCTTTTGAAATGTAACCGTGTGAAACCTGACGGGCAGACGCAACAGAGTTCAGCTCAGTGCGCCGCCCATGGATTCATACGGTATATAATAACACCTGCAGTTAGTATTCAAGACTTCCAACTATAAGATTTGAGGCTACATGAGTTTAAGTGTAACTTTGTGTAGCCAGACTGCATTCGTGTCAGAAAATGTGTCCATTTAGATTTTATTATGGGGCGTACAGACATGAATTACCTAAGATATTTTAGAGAATGCCTTAATTACTATTAACTGTTATTTTGCTTTCAATTTCTTTTACAACAAGCGCAAAACTTTGCTGTAAACAAATTAAACTCCACAACGCTCAGATGACATGTACGACTATGTTGTGATTACTCTTCTGTCCATCAACACATATACCTGCACAAGCGATTAGATTGGCCCAGCAGATCTTTGTCAGATCATAATCAATTACCAGACCAAGTTTTCACCAAAAAACTACTGTAGGTGGGTATGTTGGTCTTCCAGATGAGCCCAAGTGATGAAAACTGACTTGACCCAGTGTCGCAAAAGGCATATTTGATTTATTTAAGAAGCGTTTCTCTTTTTCACTCGCGACATAGTAGGTAAATGGTAGATATATGTAGGTGGTTCTTCTGTAGTCAATCAAGTATCATCTGTGAACATCATACATACCAGTTTGCACAAAGAATATTCTGTTCTGTTCACCTGATGAACTGGACAAAATAGTTTCTAGTTATCCACTAAGCTAATGACTATCTAGAAGTCACCTACTGAGATGTTGCAAAAGTCCTGAAAGTAGAAACAGAGAACTCAACCAAACAAAACTACTGTACAGTATTTACTGAGCACTTGTTTGTTCGGGAAAATTAAATTCCCAAAAGGAAGATGCATAATAGTCTGAGAAGTAACAAAGTTTTTTGTTGGGAGCCAACAATGGTTAAAGAACAAGGAAGTGCATGTTTTGGATCGGCCAAGTCAAAGTCCTGACCTTAATCTGAAATGTTGTGGAAGAACCTGAAGCAAAGAGTTGATGTGAGGAAACTGACCAGCATCTAAGACCTGAAGTAGTTCCCTTTGTTTACTTGAAGGACTCGCGTGATAATCCACTGAAGCTTGCAGTAATTTTTATGCTGAAATATAGAAAATTTTCAAGGATTAAATACTTTTACGCTGCCCTGTATCTAGTTTAATAAAGTTCAGGTTCATAAAAAGAGGAATGTTTTCATGGCTTTGCAGATTCATCGCATGAATTCCACCTCCCACCATCTCTTCTCATTAAATCAACCTGCTTCATAGTACATAACAAACTCAACTTGTACTCCTCTCTCACTCATGGGGTTCAAGGGACCGTTTGCAAAGAGTGACTGACACAAATTTATCCCATCACACCAACAGCTGGGATCAACATCATGCTCCGTAATGCAACCTAAAAGTTTATATTTTCTATTCTTATTCATTTTAGGGCTCCTCTCAAACTGCCATGTCTCGGTTTCCAGAGGCTCATAGTGCCTCTGTATTTCCTTAGTGACTGACTTCACCTACTAATTTGACTGGAGACACATTTAAACAATGGATGTATTTACATCCACCTGCGTTTATGGCATAAGAAAGGAAAGAAACAGCAACAAATTGCACCCTGATACTTGCTTCAAAGATGTGGATGGAAACATTGTTTGAAAATTTGAATATTATCTGAATGAGTCATTATTAAGACTTTTGCTGCATTTGAATGCAACAGAAAGATTCCAGATTGACATTATGAAAAGTTAGATTTAGTTGAAAATGGTGCCTGCAAAAATGTATTTCATGCCACAGATGCAAGAGAAAGAAGCATAAATCTATTTCCTAACTTCCAGTATAAAAAAAAAGTCACCCTCTGTGTCATGTGGGAAATGATAAGGACGAAGTTGCAAGAAGGCTTTCAGAACGTCTTGGCCACTAACTGGTGTCCCACAGCCACGCAGACCCTAATGACAAGCTTTAAGCACTACTTACCATGGAAGGCTTGAGAACCACTGACACAGTGTGAAGCACTTTCAGACGCCACAGATAAGGGCCAAAGTTTCCACAGTGCATTTCGCTCACCTAGTGCCATCTTCTCCCAGAACTCCCAGCCCTGCTCGGCGAGGAGGCACGCGAGGAGAAAAGAACCGCTCGTTCTAGCATCTGCTCCAAATAGTCTTATAACGCCACAGCTACCAGAACCTTGCTCAGCCTTCAGCCGCGCTCTCTCCCGCTTTCTGTCTTCCCTCTCGCCTTTATGTGAATCCAAACAATAGAAGAAACTTTCTCCAGCCTTCCTAAGCTCCCAGCCTGCTGAGTCCAAAATTGTTCTCCCTCCAACTGCGTAAGAAACAACAGCAAGAAGCCGGCATTTAAAACAGTTTCAATCTTGACTAGTTTTCAATCATTTCCATCAGCTTGGCAATTTTGGTCCATAAAGGCACCAGCAGCTCAATTTCTGCTCTGGAAATGAAAGCCATGAATCTCTCCCTGCATTTATCCTCAGCCACCACTTTCTCGTGTCTCTGCTATTAGGCCGCTTCGCCGCTGGAGCCACTGAATGTCTGACTCATGTGCTCGGGCCCCAAACAGAAATCATGCGGCTTTTCTGCGGCAATATTTCAACACAGTTGCCGCGGATTACTGTTAAGGGCCGGTCTGCCCCCCTCCGCATGGACACACAGGTTTGAGGACGGAGGAGATGCCCCGCTGTCGCAAAACAAAAAAACGCGCGGGATTCACGCGTCTGCTGGTCAAACTGTTTAATACAAAAAATTACAGTAGCGCTGAACTGAAGATGCTAAATTCGGATTCCTGCTTCCTTCAATACGGTGTGCAGAATATTTAAACAGTGCGAGATACATGTATTTTTAAACAAAGATGCCTGTAAATATTTATTGTTCTACTTTCTTTTGCATCTGTTTATAGTTGCTGTTCTAAAAAGCCTTTCCTCTAATGTGCTGTTGTGACGTTTGGAAGACAATAAATTTGAGTCTAAGAAATCAGCTCAACTCTCGAGTGAAAGCGTAAATCATCCAGAACTATTTCCAGCTACTGACATTGTCACAAGTCATTTCAAATGGTCCCTTTGCATTAACCTTAGCTTAGAGTAACAATTTGTGCAACTATTCATCTAACAGTCAAGTTATTCACACGCAGACCCACAGTTTTAACACATTATGAGGGTCGGCTGATAGTTCAACATTATTATCTTTGTAATTAAGAAGTTATTTTCTCAAAAAAACAGAAACCTCACTTTTTCTTAATTTTTCTTCTCCCAGACTGACTGAGACGTAAAAACCAGGACTCTGTAGGGGACAGTTCTTTACTGGACGTCTCAGCTTGTTGTCCTTGATCAAAATCAATACGGGAAGTCCCCGTGATGAACACAATTAACTCATCTCAAGCATAATTCCATCAGACGCTTTTACACGGTGCGATACAGACAAAGATTCCGTCCAGCTGAAACCAAAAATGAAAACGCTCGCATTTGAAAGGAAGAAATCTCACATTACGAGCTTTAATTCGCGACTGGCGGTCAGTTTTAAACTAATAAACGGCACAAATCCAGTTAGGAGACGAAAGCCGAGCGAACACAGCCAAAGCAAGTCAACAAGTGCTGCCAGTTTGGGTGGCTGTGATCACTGTTTATGCAAGCAGCTCTTAAGAGCATAGCATGTTTTCTGCACTGGACTGAACACACATGGATACACGCCACTTTTAGAAATGCCAATAACGCCCTCCTGAGAATATTATGGTGCTGGTCTGATGAAAGGGATCCAATGAGTGGTGACTGAAGACTGCAGAGAGTGTGGTGCCACGTGCTCGGCTCTACACGAAGTAAAACGTGTTTTTTTTTGGTTTGGTTGAAATAGTTATTTGCCGTTAATAATTTATCTACAAGGAACGCTGAATGAGACAGAATTGGCCGTGTAGCTAAAGAGACTATTCACATTTTCAATGGTGATTCAGCTAAAACAAAGCAGCTCATTACACACAGCCATAATTGTTTGTCTTATGCCCAACAGAGTTCATCCCATTACCGCTTGTTTTGTCGCGGAACGCCACAGTAAAAGAACGAGATCATTTGCATCACTGTTAGCCTGACATGCCAGATGGCTGATTAATCAACGGCATATTTTCTGTCATTTCTATCTTCGACAAAAGACGCTCCGAGGATTACACAGCACCTGTGTGGAGTCTGTACGACTGTCAATAGCTGTGGCCGTGAATCTTCAAATCTCTGACGCACACTGCGTTTTCATTACCCCTAGAAATGTGCAAAGGCCAAAATATCGCAATAAAAAGTGGTCACGGCAACGCGTGCATCACGTTAAAACCCATCAAATTAGGCTAAAATATTTTTACGCTCTCGTGAGGTGGTTTTTCAGATGTATCGATATAAAAGTGACCAGTTTGTTGAAGTCTCACAAGACGAGACTTTACAAGAGTCATTTCATGGAAACGCAGCTACTGACTGTCTTACTGCGTTAGAGCTTTTATCCACAATATAAATATAAATCACTGACTGGCCACTGTGTCAGCTGATCGGACGTGAGTAGGATCAAATTTGACCAAGGTATCCGTTGTCACGATGTCAAGGATGACCAGTAAAAATGTACCTCAGGGAGGATGTTGCTGTGATGCTACCGTGCTCCTACTAGCTGCCTATGGCTGAAGCAAGGACAGGAATATTTCTGACAGTGAAATTCAAGCTTAGTTGGGGCTCGAAAGACATTCCAACAGTGGTAGGGGATGAATGTGCTGCACTGCAGAAAACATCACGAGAGACGTTGAAGTAAATCACACAAGCCAGCTGCAAAGCACTGTAAGTGGCAAAGGGTATATATAATGGAGTATATACAAAGCCTGCAGATGTAAATGAGCCCTGGTTAGCATAAACTGTCTGTAAATAGAATCAGAGGACCTGAGCTGCTTTGACGGAAACACGGCGGAAAAAAAGTAGTGAGATAAAAACAAGACTTCTTGTGGTATTGCAAAATTGGGAGCAGAGTGTAACTCTGTAATCACTATTTAAATATGCATTTCCCCTTCTTTCCTTCGCTGCTCTGACCTTGCTCTAGTCCCCCTCTATGTGTGTGTGTGTGTGTGTGTGTGTGTGTGTGTGTCTCATAAAACAGTGTCAGATTTAACCAGATTCTCCCACGTTTACATTTCAGAAGCAGGTTCCTTCCACTGTGTCCACTCGGCTGTGATACATCCAGTGTAACATCTCTTCAGTTGCTTCCTCCAGTATTTTGCGCCTCTAAACAGGAGCATCTTAAAATACATGTTACATGATGAACCGCTGTGCTCGTAGAATCCGGTTCCCGGTACAGTCCTTTCAAAAATGAGGACGAGCTAAAACTGAACACTGTCTAAGTACCGGTGCGCACTCAGAAATCAGACGATCCAAAGACCAAAGCAAAAAACAAGCTCGTGGTTGCAGCTGCATGAAGAAAGGCATTATCTGGTTGTTTTTGCTGTAATCAAGTGTTCTCAATTAATAAAGTGGCAAAATGTCAAAGATTATTACTGTTGCATGAAGGAGTCAGAGAAGCACTTAAGTCTTAATACTTGAAAAATTCAGGATAATGAGTCGGATAATTGACAACCAGTAGAAAGTGAAAGCTTAAAGCCGGCAAACGTTGATTGTCATTGGCTGTAATGATAATTATTAACCCTAATTTTTTAAAAGTTGAAGAAACAACGTAACAGAAATCTTGGCCGTCGGCTGTTATCTCTGATTGACGCTCACGACTTTTCAGGACGAGACGGCTTTGGGGAAAATAGATTCCACTTTGTATGATTTGAAGAGGCCATGTTCAGACCTGATCGTTTCATCCAGCTGCCAGTGACCAGTTTAAAATACAGGTGTGAACACACCTAGGACGCACTGAGGACACATTCGAGTCATTCAATCTCAGACCACATTTGGAAGTGGTCCAGCACACATTTCATCACATCCTGTTTTCACAGTAAATGCTGACTCAGCAGGGGTGCTCTTGCTTAAATTAGTTATGCCTCATTCATTCAGAAAAAAAAACACTTTTATACATGGTTATAATGAGAGCCTTTTGACATATTTTGTCTATGTAGCTATTAATTGGCTAAACTAATAAATAGGGCTAGATGAAAGTATTTAATCATGATTAATCCCAAAATGTCCATGGTTAACAGACGTTTATGTATTTTTTCTCAATTGTAGCTGCAAGCTTTTTTTTTATGTATTTATTACTCTTAACATCTTAGCTTGATTGGTTCATAACTGAGTTCACATCAACAGTAAATGCAAAATGACTGGAGAGCTGCTTGTTTGCATCTTCTTCTTCTTCTGGGACTTTTAACACAACATGGTGCGTTGTTGCCATCTATACAATACAATTATTCACTACGACCCCACTTCAGATCCTGCTTGCTTTCCACGTCGTTAGTGCTGCTTTCATTTCCTTATTTCCCATATTACTCTTGGACTGAGGTCGGACCAACAGAACATGTGCGGGTTAATTGCACTTAATTATTGATGTTTGAAGGAATTAGCCATAGCGTGACAATACCACATTAACTTCCATATTCATGAATAAATTTGATCAAAAATGAAAGTGCCAGTCACTGTGTATAAATCCATCATTAAAATGATCAGCAAGTGGCAAGTAGCTACAGGAAGTTTCCTTAATCATCACTGGTGTCTTTATTTACCTTTATTGTTTCATGGCTAATGGTGCACCAGTGAAATCACAGTGCATATGAAAGCTTCCTGGGTTCCATTGATAATTTGAGCTTTGTGAGGCTATGCAACAGAAATAAAGTCAGGGCAGAACTCAATAAATAAAAATAACCTCACAAGCGTTCGCACTTTCAGCGAGTGTGAGAGAACTGCTCCAAAATATGTGTAGCTTCTTCCAGTCATGGCACGCACACACACACGCACGCACACACGCACACACACACACACGCACACACACACACACGCACACACACACACACAAGAAGCAGCAGCACTGTTTGTGGTTCTGATACAGCGGTAGGTAGAGATCAACAGGAGTCAGCAGCTGCTCCAATATTCTACTACGAGCCAAAATAATGTCTGCGTTTATTTGCATAGAGAGGTCGAAACTGAGATCAGACCTCAAATATTGTTTGACAACGCATTTAATTCCAAGGTGTCATAATATTCCAGTTAAAAGGTTCATGTTCTTAAGTGTAACGTGTAAGTGCTGTGAAGTTGGCCAGACGAGAGCCACATGGCACCATTGTAGATCTCGTCAATGCATCTGTATATTTTTAAATGATGTCAAGTAAGCCGCCGGTCACACTTATTATTCCCACTGACTGGTTGCACATGTTTAGTTTCCACTGCGAATGGCCAACCAACTGAAAGCAGAAAGCAGCGATAAATGGACACAGAAGAAGAAGCTGAGAGCTATTAGCAGCCGTATGCATGTTTTGGATCCCGTCCACGGCCCTGAAGTCTCTCCAGTCGGCCAGCAGTTTCGATCCAACCCTTGTGAGGCAGTTTATCTGTCCTACATATGGCATCGCAGACAACGCTTCCAACCGCATATTACTACCAGCTACTAATGAAGTGTTATCATCCCACAATGGCAAACCCCGTCCAAGCACTCTGAGCTAATGTACCGCCGCGCCTCAGCTGGACTTCAAGTCTACAGCTCAGGTAGCCTCCTGAAATACAGCTGGATGTCTTCATAAATATTATTCTGCTGTTATTATTCCAGATGTCACAGAAACAACCAAGCCTACTACAGTCATACTGTTTTAACCTTATTCGACGTTTGCCAAGCGGCGACTTGAAACATTTAATTTATCAAGTGTCGGCTAAATCTGGAGTGAACAACAATATCCATGGAGTACCACAAAGAAAGCTTTGTACCTCCAAAGCTAAATCAGGCACAAGATAATGTCATTAGATTTCTCCATCTGTAGATCTTTGTAACAACTTTTATTCTATCAACCAAGAGGTAAGGTAATTTGGTGACTCAGTAAGGCCCACGAAGTTAAGAGTGAAAATCCAAGACACCACCAACAGACATTGCGACAAGTTCAAAACTGCTGCATTTTTATAATACAGCACAACACTGTGTTTTATAGGTACGTCTGTGGCTGCTATCCAACATCTTCAAGACCCTGTGTGTAAAGCAAGTATTGTGTTTCGACACGTCTCCGAGCCCTGGTGATATCATAGTGATATTATCAGTGTTATTTGCACAGACCTGACGCGTTGGAAAGACACAGCTGGTCTATCATGCTGAGAAGGACTAACCATAGCAAGTAAACTCATCTTCATGTCAAGATACTGGCTGTGGATGTGTCCCCTCGGTGCTATGAAATAATCACTCACAGCTAAATGTAAATGAGTCAAATCATCTCGCTGTAAGTAACGAGTAAAACATCAACTTCCTCATAAGCGCTCTATTAAGTTAGAGAATCATGGGAGCTGGGTTGTTGGCATGGGTCCTTCCTGCAGAGCACGCTCCTCTGTTGCCCACTCATCTGTCTGACTGGATTAAGAAATCACAAAACAGCATGAAGCTTTAAAGCACTTTCCCTCTATTTGTCTCTGTCACCTTACGGGGGCCTCGTGTCACCGGCCCGCCCTCCTCAGTGCTGGAATCTGACCTCCCCTCCGTCCGCTAGGATTCACCAAACAATTTCTATAATGCACTCGTCCCAGCCAAACGCCCTCCCCTGTCAACTCCGATGAAAGAAATCTGAGCGCACACATTCTGTATGAATACGATGGACGACATCATCTACAGCGATTTAGCAGAAGAGAAACTTCTTTCCCTCCTCCCATTCTTGATCTCTCTCTCTCTCTGCTCGTCACCCTGTTATTTCCCCCTTTTTTTTTTCTCTATTTTTGCGCACTCACTCACTCACTCACTCTCAGTAGTAATGTTGGACTGCTGTCTAATGTATGCTAAGCTGCTGCTGCCATGGTAACCCCGGCGCAGGATTTAGACCCAGTTCAGGACTGGAGGGGCGATGAGAGAGGGGCAGGTGGAGGGGCATAGCAGAATTAACTGTAATCCCTCCCACAAGCACCACCTTCCACGAGATAACTTACAGCAGCGCGCGTCAACAAAAACACAGACGGACGTACATGACGCTCAATAGAACTGGCAGAGACAATAGGTCCATGTCGTGCCGCCTTAGCGGTAACGCAGAGGGAGGCCACTGGATACCTGGTTGGATGGTGGACGTGCATTTCAGCGCAGAGACGGGAAAGAGGAAAACTTCAGTGTCACTCCAGGCTGGTGAAAACGAATCCACGCCAGTCAGAATGTGAGTGGTGACTAACAGAAATAGTAGCGAAACACCTAAATGAGTCACAGCTCCAATTTCCATCTCTGATTGTACAATGTGTCAAAGGAGATCCCCAGGATGTGTTAGAGATTAGTTATACCTCGTTGGCGGAGAGCTTAATGTAGAGGAGATAAGTCACATCCCCGCAGCACCTGCTGGCTAATGAAAGAGCTCGCAACGCATGAGGAAGCGTGTTGAGATGCAACACACGCTGGATGAGCGTGTGCTGCGTGCGAGTCCATCGCCGGCGATGTTTGTCCCGAAACATTCCTGTGAAGCTCGGCTGTTTACGGGATACGCGTCCACACGCGCTTTTGTGAATGTGGGTGCTCGAGGGCGGGCGTGTGTGTGACGAGAGTGCACGGGCATGTGGGTGTGGGTGCACAGCTGTAGCAATGACGTAACTGGCTGAAAGCGGATACACTCGGCTCCTCGGTGGATGGGGGGGGGGGGCCGTGGTCATTAGAGCCGAGAGTTGACTGGCTGTGCGAGTCGAGGAAATCTGAATGAGGGGTTTCCAGCAGTGACGGTCACCGATGGCTGTCACCCAGGCGCCATGGGGGTTGAATGGAGGGGTGTGTGTGTGTGTGTGTGTGTGTGTGTGTGTGGGGTGGGAGTGGGCGGTTAATAGGGGGTGGGAGGGTGACTATGCAAACTCACCCTATCGGCTCAGCTACAGCACTCGAGCACATCTAGAAATGCCCCCCCCCACCCACCCACCCACCCTTCTCAGCATGCGCATACCCTGGTGTCATTTCTCCTTGAGGCACACACGAACTGTGAGGCACACACACACACACCTTGTATCATCAACAACTCCATCACAAGCACACACACACACACTCACGAGCACAAACCAGACTCTCCACCGGTCAAAACCGAGGCTTTTCCCTCCCTCCCAGGTAAAGATACGGAGGAAGACACATGTACAGAGAGTACAGGAAGGCAAGCTTTCTGCATCTGGGCAAACACACTGTACGTGAATGCACCAAGCTCACACATCCCTCTCAAAGCCCCTTTTCTGACTATAAACAAACTAGCATGCTCACTAAGGCACTGCCTAAGGTGTGGTCCATCTCTCCACAAACACACACACACACACACACACACACACCACTCTGACGAGGATCTCTCAGGCTGTTTGGGAGGCTGCGCCGCAGCCTCGGTGCCGCTCTCTTACCTGTCCAAGATGTCATGGCTGGACGTGGCCGTGGCTCCCAGCAGTCCCAGTGCTGCACTCCCCACCGCTGCGGCAGCCCCGCTGCCTGCCTCCATGATACTGACTCACTGCAATGAGCAGCCTGCCAGAGAAGCGGAGAGGGAGGGGCGGGGGGAGGGAGACGGAAGGGGGGGGAGGGAGGGAGGGATGGGATGGGAGGGAGGGAAGGAAGGGGGTGTGTGCGCGTGAAGAGGTAGATCAGGAAGGAAAGGGACAAATGAGATAAAAGAAATCACATGAATAGGCAAACGGGAGGATGACGAGGGAAAATGAGCGGCGGGAGAGAGGAGCGCGGGGAATAAAGACGAGACTGAGAAAATGATGTGGGGTGAAAAGAAAATAAGTGGGAAAACAGGGGTGGGGGGAGATGGGGGTGGGAGAGTGGAGAGAGAGAAAAAGGGGGTGTTATTATCTGTGTGTATTCTGTCGATCAAATATGCCATGGGCTTTGCAGGGCTGAATTTTACTTTGATGTTAACACACTGAGCTTCTGGCGCACACTTTCTAGTGTGATTCAACAGTCAAAAAGAAACCGAGTGCAGTGTTATACCAGCGGAGGACGTTATCAGGGGGTCTCCATCCAAAAGCCACACATTTAATGGTCAAATCAGTCTTTGTAGAGATTGTGTTCAAGTGCAGACATGTCATCAACAACACAATTTCAAACATATAGAGCCAATAAACAGGACACCACCCTAAACGCAGGCTTGTTATATAGCAGATAACCCACTGCTTTATCATACAGGTGCTTTCCAAATGTTCCAGGAACTCTGACTTTGTTTGAATTGCCACAGCAGAGGTAGTGAACCGGGAAGATTGTGTAAATTATTTTCAAAAGTGCAGCAGTCTCTATGTCACTCTAAGTGACAAGATGGCGACTGATGACTTCAACTGGTGACATCATCATCATCTCTCACAAAATCTCTTGTGCTGCTCCACCCTGATTATTGTCGGCTACGATATTGCAAGCAAAACATTTTGTTTTTTTATGGGTGTGACTGCTGCAGAAAATACTTGCATTATTACCCTATCAACAAAGAGTGGCCAGTGCTGTTAGTCCTACCCTAACAGTTCCCGAACCAGAGAGTAATACCTATGAATGTGACATGAATTTGTCAAGTATATGTGTATTTGATTACACAGCGTTGGGAACGTTGCTCCACAAGACACTGTTTTCAATGTAGCGCTTCTAAACACGTATGGTTCGTCACTATGAGGTGTGGTGAAGATGGAAAGGTCCGCAAAACGGAGTTGCAGAACAAGAAGACTTGTGGCAAAAATAGGTGTCGTGTCGGCTGATGGCTCATGTAAAGCTGTTCAAAAGTGTCCCTAATTTAAGATTTTTATGAATGACAAAAAAAAAAAAAAAAGGCTGTGTGCAGACTACAATTATTACGGTAGTAGCGTGCGCTGCAATTGACATTAAAGACATGGCGGTTTAAATATGTTTAAATATGTCAAAATAAATGAAACCATAATCGTCCCTGTGACTTAATTTCATCTTGATAACATTTCATTTTTTTGAATTTTTTTTTCAAGCTCCAAGCTGTAAATGTCCCCAGATTTCCACAACAGCAGGCAATGCAAATACAGAGCCATACAAACCTGTTTTACTACTAGAGTGAGTTTATACTACAATATTTACTCATCACAGTGAAACCGTCCATCCTTAGTCAATCCAATGCATTCATTTCTCTCTCAGCCAGTAGAAAAGGTTGTGAACACGTGATTATGCATGAAAAATAAAAAAAACGTGATATCCATTTTTGGTCATGCCGCCCAGCCATGACGCAAACACTCCAAACCCAGTCCCCTAAAAGGTGGCTGTACGGGTGCTGCAACAATTGACAACACTAACGCAAAGTTAAGTAAAAACACAGTAAGTAAAATATATCTTTGTTATAGAGGTAAGACTTTACTTAAGAGCACCTAGTTTTTTCACGCCATTTTCCCCAGACAGTAACTTTGACAAAAGATCTAACATCAACAGAGCAAACCACTTAAGAAGCAGGAAACAACTAGTATTGGTGCAACTAATTAATATGCATATGTATTTTTTCTTACTTTGTGCATTTCAATTACGCCTAGAAATGCGCAAAACCTAAATATCCCAATAAAAAAATGGTAATGGAAATGCCTGCATTTTGAAAAAACTCTCAAATATCATTAAAACCTTTTTATGCTCCCATGAGGTGGATTTTCAGACTTATCAATATAAAAGGAATCGCAAAAGTGTAATGGAAAAACTTTTTCACCTTTCCCTGACAACAGAGATGACGCAGGAGGTCACATGACCAGTTCATTTGAAGTCCATTTCCTCAAAGTGAAGCCCGGCGTGATGAGACTTTTAGAAAATTATGGGATATTGCGAGACGAGACTTTATGAGTCACAGCCCATTCGCACAACACCTTTCAATGGAAACACATACAAACATCCAAATTTCAGAAATATCACTTTTATTTTGCGAAGCAAATGCGAAAAATTCCCAACAACATTTGCACCTGACAGTCACAATAACGCAAAATATGAGCGAATCCCTCGAGATGCTGAATGAAGGGACTGTTTTAGTGGTTTTGAGATTACTTCGGCGCTATCAACAATGCCCTGAATCATCACTGTGCCCGTAATCACAGCAGAGAACACCGTGTTATGGGTATTACTGCCTTAATGCCACCCACCACATGACGGCCTCCCAACGTGACGTTGTCCCCGGACAAAAATAGACAACGGCAACACAACAGGAATGACCCAATAAAGATTTCTGTGACCGTCAATGGCTGCGCTCTAATCCCACGAGGACGGCGTGGAGAGCAGAGCGATGGAGGGAAAGTGTGAGGAGAGGCACAGAGGAGGAAGCGTGGGAGGAGGAGAATCCTCACAGGCCAGACTCAAGCAGCTGGTTCTACATCTGAGGCAGCCTTACCGGGCCGACGTAATCCCCTGGGCCCTCTGGGGTGTGTGGTGCACAGTTTAGCCAAAAAAAAAAGGCACCAAACGTATTGTCTATAAAAAACATACAGAGTCAATACAGATGCAGTCTAGTTTATTTGCTATATTACAAATCTCTCCATCTGGAATCACTCTTAAAGGCTCAGGTTGATCTCTATGAAAGTTACTTATTCAAAGAGTTTCAGGGATGTTTGTTCTTAAAATGATTAACCCTCAATCTGGACCTATCAGAAAGTAACGCATCACCTTGTGTTAACCTGGGACCGGCCTTAGAGTAAGTACACCTGCATGGAAAAGTGATCAGCTTCTGTGAATCGATATATACTCGGCGCAGAAGTTCATCTATTTAAATCAAAACGGTATCAACCAGACAACTGCAGCACATGGTATTTACATGACATGAGCTAAGAGAGTTGCGGAGACAGACACGGGCTAAAATTAATCTCATGTCTCGGACTCCTGCAAACTCCCACAGGCTAATAAACACATCTGACGTTAACTGTGTGCGTGTCTGTGTGACAGCGACTGCCTTCCACTGGCGCGTGTGGAAATAGACGTCTCTCTCGTTGCCGTGTGTGCAGTGGGCATGTGCTGCGCGCATAAGGTAAAAGGAGGAAGTGAGTTTGTGTATGCCGAGCATGCAGCCGGGAAGAGCAAACCAGGCTGAGCTTACCACACAAATACCTGATGCAGCAGAAAACCCATAAAATGGCCGACCTTGAAAGAGGACAGAGACTCGGCTCATCTCATAGGAGATTAAAAAAAATCGAGACGGAATAGTCTGGACACAGTGATCACGCTCGCTCTCACTAGAACGGCAGCATAAGTAAGAACAAACTCATGAAACGCCAAATCGCACCGTCAGCTTTGTCTCACTTAACGACTACTTACGTTGTTGTTTGACTTAATTAAAGCTAAAGGGTTGAAAGGCTTCTGCTTAAAATACTGTTAGACTACATTATGACCACCTGGTATTTGTTCCCAGAGATGATCACATTTCAGATCGTAATATTTACTGTCCTCCATGTTTGCACACAGCTGCACACATTTAAGCTTGGAGACCTAGTTTTTAGTAGGATTCTACGTGACTTTTATGCATCAAGTTACTGCTTCATGAATGTGACATAGCAAATGAATTTACTGAAAAGTCAGAGCGTCATGGTGCGTTCTGTTTGTACTCAGAAGTCGGAATTTCCGAGTTGCGGGTTGGAATTTTCAACTGTAACACCCCCAGAAATCGGATTTTCTACTTGGAGTCGAGTTTCCAAGATGGCCGCCGCATGTGTAAACAGTAATTATAAGCTCCTGTAATATACTGTTAATTCGCACTTCTGATTAGTTTTTGTTGCACTAAGTCGGTCGTACGGACAATATTTTTCGACATGCATATGTTGAAATGCTGTTACAGTGTAATTTAAGTTTTATATGTGTTATATGGAACTACAAGCCCGTGTCGTACTAACAATAGCTAAAAACAATAGCCTGGTAAAACCAAAACAGAGCAAAACGCCATGTTGCAAACTGTTGAAATTAAACAATCAAAACGTGAATATTTTTTAAAATTTCTGCCTCATTTGGTCTTGTGGATTTCATCACTGTAAATAATTAAAACTCATCAACTCAGTTCGTTTGAATTATTTGTTCGTTTTACAATTTGTGTAACTTAAAAAGCCAAAATTTAGTTTAACATTATAGCAATAAAATTAGTTAATATCAAGATTTAGAAAAATGGACGCAGTCATCTAGTTTTCCAACTTCCGTAACTGGAACACCGATTACTCAAGTGCGACGTCATTCCCAGTGCTGACTGAACTCCGACGTAAATGGAACGCACCATCGGACTTGACTGAGGTCAGAAAAAGTCAGTAATTTCTTGGAAATTTGCAGGAAACTAGATAAAAGACATTTGTGGAACATCTGCAACGGCACAGAAAAACAGATGCTGCAACAAAACAGCCGTGACAAACCACAGAAACATGCACACAACAAGGCAACACAACAGCAATGTAATGCTGACGTATTTCTATTGTGTGTGTGTGCGAAGCTTTTTCCTTCCTGACTGGATTCACTGCCACGAAGCAGAGCGGTTCAGAAGTGCTGCAGTGAGCCATGTAAACGCACATAGGTCCCCCTACATGAAATCAATACCAGCAGGTCAAGGTTCACATATGCGACCTCTTCCAGTTAAAGACACTGCAGCTACAATTTGAAGAAAAAATGCACACGTTATCTGGCAGATCCGATGCCTGTCTGTGGTTTACTTTGTGCAATTTACTGCAGCTCTTTTGTTCCATTTTCTCTCCAATGTACAATTTCCCTGAGGGAGTCGTCCCAAAGGGATCAATAAAGTTGAATCTAAGTCTCAATTACATTGCTTTTTTTTTTTTTATGAATTTGTGGTATTTGTTCATTTTCATTGGCTCTAGAAGGATGATACATGATACAGTTCTAGAGAATAAGGAGCTTTGAAGTCTCTTTCGCTCATGGAAAACTGCCGTTTGCAGCAATGACAGAAAATGTGGCTACTTGGCAAACATCAACATGAGCTAATTAACCACAAGTCAAAGCCATTTTTTAGGACTGAATTACACATATGGTCCACTCATAATTGTATTTGTTTATTGTTTAGATGCATTTATCATTTAGTTAGTGGAAAGCTACAAGAACAACACACAACTTACACAAGAGGACATCAGTTGAGTAGGTCTGCAGTCAGTGGGGAATGAAACACGTTCATACCGACTCTGAACAGAGCCACTTCACACCAGATGTAAACACAACTTCAAACTATGATAAAGAAGCAGATTTCTGTTAAATTTCTCAGTTATGTGTTTACACGTTTAATCGGTGTCAACAGTGCACGGTCAAAATGTTCACACGCTTTTCCTCTGTGTTGCCTTGTTTAGCGCTTTCCTTCTCCAGTGCTTACTATCCACACGGACTAATTCACTGGTGGTTTTATTTTCTAAAGTAACACACTTTTTTTTCTCCCCATAAAAATAAAAATACTCCCAACGACAGCCCAAAAACTGCGCAGCCAGCAGCGATTTGTACGAGTTGCTTTTGAAATACAAAGTGTCCGGTGCATCCAGTGAGATGCAGCAGCCTGGCAGGCGTGAGTTTAGAGCGGAGCGGCACTAGCCGCTCTGCACTCAGTACAACTTTATCACTACATTCCAGCTGTCATTCAGTTTCATGTAATATCCCAAAGTCAGACTCTTACTACTCAGGTTTATTTATTTATTTATAGGGCCGCAGAAAGCCTCTCTACAGCTACTGGTGATTCTTGTGGAAGTTAAGTCATATAAATATTGGTAGAGGCAGCTTGGTTAAATTGAAGCTAAATAAAAGTCGCTCTAAACAGACTTGGATTTAAAGCACATTTTTTACTTAAACAGGTGTTATTTTAACCCTAAATATAACATAAACCCACATCCTGTGAATAACAAAGAAACTAGAGGTTATTTTATTTATTGTTTTACCTAAATAAACTGAATATTTATTGGAAAGCTGTGGCTAAAGACACTACACAGCAGCTAGAGTGTGTAGTTAAGCAGTTCGGGTTTAAGCTGCTCCACAGTCACTCTCTTCATGTGACACTTCTGACCTCCTTCATCGCGAACGTGCAAAGAATGTCTGATGACCGCAGCCTTTCCAGCGCAGCCGCTCTCACTCATTTAGAAAGAACAGACCATTCAAACATATTGATGTGTAAATTAAGCGGTGACGTCAACGTTGGCGCTCGTTGCGACTAGTTGTCAAAGGATCCGGCAACAAACAGCATTCAACTTTCCACGGAGCTTTCCGCTCTCTTCTCCAGTGTTTCTGACAGCCCGGTGTGTAGCCATTTGTTGGTTTCTGATAAGTAATTTGTAAAGCTTGCTCTGCTGAACTATCAAGAGGGCAAAACATCAACACGGAGCTTCTCTGCAACAAGCTTAATTTACCACCTGAAAGAACAACAACCAGACTGAATCTACACCCCCGTCTCTGACCATGTCAAAATAATACGGGGGCTTTTTCATGCACCCCCCTTTCTCAAAGTTTAAAGTAAGAAAAAAACTCATCTTCACAAACTTAAGTTAAAAAACAACAGATATAATGTATGTCATACAACACAAGCCAAAAACATTCATATTTGTTAGTTACTGAAAAAAATAACTTTCAAATTGGGGATTGAATCTTAAAAAGAACTGTGGAAATGTACACTTCAGGTCAGTTTGTATCTCATCATCTTGTTTGACCATCATCTTGGTCTATTCTCAAGGGGAATAAATCTCATAGATCTCAGGTATGATTCACACACGTCACTAAATTTCCCTCTAGTAATAAAAGAGACATTCCTCCACATATATCTCTCTTCGTCAATTAAGACGTCCCTTCTCATACTCCCAGCTTGGAGTTAGAACTTTCAAACAGCTCTTCTCATGAGCTACATTTAACGAGTCCTGGTTAATTAATTCATCTGAGGAACAGAGTGAATCATTGCGTTTTTAGTTGTGTATTTAAGCAACATGAAATCATCCTCAACCTTGGCATTTTTACAGACACCCAGCGGTTTTTTGTGTAATGAGGCTAGAGCCAATCTTGACATTCCTCCAGTGTTGTCAACACTAGGAGCATCCTTGAACCCTTCGCCTGCTGATAGCAGCAACGGACGCGCAAACAGTGTGCGGAGGACAAACAAACAAACACTTAATGGATGTCCTCACATGCTGCACCTCTTCTCCATTCTCTATTCAAGTAACAGCGCAGCAAGCAGCAGGGCTGCCTTCTGATTAAAGCAAAACTTTTCTAAAAGGTCGCTGAGCACAGCTCAAAGGTTACAGGTTCGATCTCTGAGAGCGACACCTGTCCTTGGGCAAACAACTGCAGCTCCACTCACTCACACGGCGACTTCAACGGCAACATCCCCGTATCCAGCATCAAAGACACGCAAAACATTGTCGTGTTGACAGTGTGCAATAAGCCGACTGCTCTGTCTTCTGTAAAGGGCGTGACTGAGCTGTTCCACTGTTCATGACACATCAGTCACGAGGAAGTCACACAATATGACCTGCTGCAGGAAGCATTTAGGGCCCACATGGAAAGCACTGCAAGACTATAGAGAAGAGTTATGATATTATCGCTCTAAAGAAGATATCAGTTGACCTGATAATAAACCTGGTTAAGTCAGCACATTCTTGGTTATAATGTGATGGTCAAGACTGATCTGCTATAGACTGATCTGATTGAAGGCGGCCCCCAATATTGTTTTCTCCAAAAGAGAAAGCAAGTAAAGCTAAAAGCTTCTGCACTTAATTACTGACTAACAGTGTTATTAGATGTTTCTGTCCTTTTTACTGTCTTTTTTGTGCATTGAAAAAAAATGCTACATAGAGGGTATGCACATGACGTCACAGCAAGCAGACGTCTCCATGGTTACGGCCACTGAGTGGAGACAGTTGAGCATGAATTAGCCACATTAGCTCGAATCATAGGCTTTAATACTGTCTAAATTGTAAAATTAATTTTTTTAAGAAAAAGGTGAAGAGCTGTTTTGCGATTGACTGTACCAACGGATTTGAAAAGCAGTCAGAGATATATTTGTAGAGGCTCCTGAAAAAAAAAGTAGTAAATGGATCGCTGCATTACTAAGAAACAACTGGAATCCAGGCCCCGAAACATGATGTTGTGGTTCACATTTAGTGTCAGCTAATTTATTTATTATTATATATTTTATAGCCAATGTTACCTCTCAGTACAACTCTTAGCGTTAGCATCTTTTATTTAGCTACATTTACCATAATGAAATTACCTAAAACTAACTTAAACTAACTGAAACTGAGGCTAATTCACTTTTCCAAATCCATACTAGTTCCTATGGATCCTTAATCCTTAATTTGATTTGATAATCCACATTTATGATTACTGATACATTTCACTGTGTTTTTTCCACTCAGCGTGGCCCCAGGCGGCAGTGACGTCAATGCATATCTTCCACTGACTTTGAGATGGAGTATTTTGTTAAAAAAACAGAATTGCAATTATATGACAGCATGTGATGTCGAACAGCCTCAAGTTAAAGATATTTCTAAAATGTATTCAAACCATAAGAAATGAGTGCTGCACTCAAAACGCAATTTTCCGAGCTGCATTTGAGTCAGCAGTTTAATCTTAACATTCAACTTTCATGTTTTATCTCTCAAACCAGTTTTATGGCTCTGACTCACATCAACGCGGGTACACTCGTCCATGGCCTGCACCTCCTATCATATGTCACTACACATTGCTGTGATTGGTCCCAAATACATTTCCTAAATCAAAACCTGGGCCGTTACATGATCGTAACCACATCAGTGTGGTTATTTGTGCAGATGATTAGAAAAGCTTAGATATGTTTCCTTTATAACAAAAGCCATCCCCCATGCAACTCCATGCTTGTGTGTTTGGTTAGAAGGTCTTGTTAGTCATAACAGCCTGTTTAATACGCTGGCATGTGGTTGGGTCTCAGGAGATGAAGAGGAGGATTTAACAAAGCAGACTACATTTGGGTTAGCGTCAGGAAAGCCAAACTATCTGGCAGCAAAGCACGCGAGGCTGCCAGCGAAAGATGGACCCAAACCACTCCACCGGAACTATGTCAGCGGCGGTGAATAGGACGGAGTCTGAATTGAAATGGCTCTGACCATTGATGCGTTTTGCACTGACGAAAAGGAAACAGACACAGTTATGCAGGTCAAACGCTTCAAAACTACGCTGCTGAAATCAGCCTGGAATTTGCTCAACGTGTGAACATCCAGCTTAATTATTCATCCCATAAAACATTAGAAAACCATAAAGTAACTATCATTTTTTCAGAGCCCAAGGCAACGCCACAACTGTTCCGTTTGACATGAAGCCCAAAACCTCAAGACTTTCTACTTGACAGCAATAAACAGATTCAAGCGACTTGACTGCAGAACTTCAGTTATGTCAAATTACATCATGAGGTTAAGTTTCGTCTCCAGTGAGGCTGACCTCATCTGACTGATAGTCAAATTTCAAGGAGACACAAACTTACCTAAGTGTGAATCATAGCCTGCGGATGAGATCATTAAAGAAGAATCTTATGTTAAAGTAAAAGTCCCTTGACCCACCAAAAAGACTGTGTGGTCAGACCCTCAAAACAAGCCTTTCCTGAGTTGTAATTAATTAGCGTGGCCTGGCAAGAGAAACAGTCTAAAGGAAATTACAGTGTGAGTCACTTGGCCTTTCAGAAAATGTACCAAAGTGAATTGATTCTGATGCACTTAACAGGCAAAGAGGAGAAGAGACAAGAATGTCCTTGAAGCTGATTTAGAAGCTCTTGGAGAGAGCTGGGCAACAAAACTCGTCGTAATAATTAGCAGGCTAAAATTTGATAAGGTTCCCCCTCACAACAGCACAACACAAGGTGAGCACACTTAGCGAACTACCAGAGAAGGTAATACAATAGAAAGTGAGATGCAGATCTGAATTGCAGAGTTGAGAAATGAGCAGAGAGGAGAAGCAGAGATTTGAGTCTGTGTAGTGATGCAGCTATAACAACAATAAGGACACAGTGTTTTTTTTCAAGTAAATATCTTCATCTAATCAAATTCAATGACCAGATTCAGATTACTTACTCTTACCACGAATGCTCAGTTGTACAGAGGTTTTCACTTGATTTTATCCTGCACACGGCGAAGCAGCACAGGGATGGACGACGTACCACAAGACCAAATTACAGACGTCTGAGTTTCCATCAACGCAACAAATTAGAGCCCGTTTCCTTAAATTCTGACAAACTGCCGACCTCACATTCATCAATACTTTGACTTGGACCATAATTTATCAAAGTATCAACTGTAGTTACTGGAGACTATCCTGGATATTCCCAGGGATTTATGTTGGCATGATGAGTTAACATCACACAACCTATTTCCTGTTGTTTGACTAGATCAAGTGAGACAAAGCAAAGGTCAATGCCCCATGCAAAATGTGTTGACATTCTGCGTTGCATGATGTTGACACATGCATTAACCAGTGGAGGATCTTATTGACAGTAAACTGCTGTAGTGTCTTCTTACAGCAGAGAGCACAACTCTTCTATGCGTGGGAATAGAAATCCAGGACCCGCACAGCGTTCAGCAAAACTTAAATGAAGCATTTCTAACTTCTGAACATTGCATTTACGGTGCAAATGAACACTAATTTAAAAAACAACAACTGCATGCTGCAGACGCCACTGCTGCCACATAAACACCCCGACTGTCCATCAGTTGAGCCGAGAGGATTTTCACTGTTACACTTTGGACCCTCTCTGGTCAATCCTCGAGAGCTTATATTATTTTAATGCACGGCAGACTAAGTCCTTCATGTCCAAATACATACACAGCAAATATATCAAACATTTCATCCCTGGGCATGTGTGGGCCTCAGGGCCCTGCTTGACCCTCAGATAGGTTGAATGAGATTAAATATAAATGCTAGAAGAATGCATTTGTATTGCACACACAAAGCAAAGTACAATTTGCTTCATGTTCATTCACTGACATACATGGACAGTACGAAGCTACCACCAGTGTTAATGTAAGGAATGAATGAATAAATAAATAAAAAAACACTATGACATGAATAGCTAGATAGATGGTATATCAAAACAATATTAATTTCTTTTCCCAATTAATGTATCAAGACAATAATAAATTCATACTAAATTGAATTAACTTCATATTTGCAACATCTGCCTCGAACTAAAACATAAGAAAGACATGCCAGCACACCCACTGTATGTAAATGTAAATATGAAGGGTGCATGGGGCTGTGTTGATCCATCCATTTTTGCGGCGCCGTACCGTGCCTCACCAGGGGCGTCTTCGAGCAGAACGCCTACCGCTGCAGCTGTACCGGTTCACGAGATCACGCCAGGAGTCAAACATCAAAGGATAATCGATGTGGAGTCGCACGTATTTAAAGGGGACAATGGTAAAACAAAACTCTTGTATTTGCCTATCTCACCTGTTGCTGTGTTAACAGCGCGATACCTGACCAATAACAGGGTACATGATCATGACTATAAGACGACCCCTCTGCAGGAGCCTGGGGAAAACAAGACGACAAACTAGAATGGTTTAAGAAATTTAGGTAACCATGCTATGCTTTTCCACCGCAGACCGGATGCTATGGCTAGTGTGAGCGCAAGCGTTCAGTGCCTGGGAACGGCACATTTGGAAGAGCTGGACTCTGGCACGGAACCATTGGTCACGCAGCCACACAACCACTGTTAAGTGCACGACGTGTGAAAGGTAACAACGTAATCGTGACGTATAAAGCAAACAATCATCCCTCCATCACAACAACAATGGCATCGGCAAAGGCTTCACGCTGGTCACATGTAAACATTTTAGTATGACGGCACACCATGTGTATCAACATGATGACATAGGGCTGGGGCGGTGTACCAGTATTTTTTAACATTATAATATACGGGCATATCGGTGTATGTAGACATATAGTATATAATATATTTTTTTTTATTCTGAAAATCATCCAGATCCACTATGTTTTCCAACAATAGACTTTCTGCCTGAGCGATTCAGTCTGCTCGTATTGATGCGTTTTCCACTGCCTATACAGCTGCCTATTTTTAGGGGCGCGCCGCGGCACAGCCCGCTCGGTGGAAACAGTCACATTGACTTGAATTGCCGCGTACGCACCGCAGACGTGTCTGGGGGAAATCAGCCCTCGGTCATTTTGCTGGTTTGATTTTAACGTAGAGTTTCGATGAGCAGAGGTGGCAGCTTTACTAGCTGATGCCCACACACAGTGTCTTGAGCTTAAGTTGTATCTCAAGGTTAAGGCGGCAGATGTGAAGGTAAACAGGAAACAGTAGAGTAAGTGAGAAAGAGTGAGAGTTCGACAACTTTAGCTGCCTATTAAATCCATTAAAAGAGCGTAAGAAAAGCTGAAGGCTGCCAACGTCACATAAAGGAAGAGGGGAAACGGACGGCTTTGCAGAAATCAGCACCCACAGAGCGGTGACTACAAATATATCTAACGGCATGCTAAATCATTCAGTCATTTCGAATGCCATTTTAAGGTCGTAAGCCTCATCAAGCTGAATAGTATACTAAATCGTGATATTTTTGTATCCACACGTTTAATTATTCAGGCAGACCTATCCTTCACTCTACAGCTGTAGAGCACCACGGAGTGAAGGATACGGTTTGCATTATTTCAATTGTCGTCTCACTTGGCAACAGCTGCGCATTCTCTTGACTTGTTAGTTGAGAAACAAAGATAAGACAACAGAAGGGGAGAGCCGCTAACTTAATATTTACTTTGTTTACGGCCTCTGCGCTGCATCTGTGCAACGGCCCACCATGGAACAACTCAGAGGGAAGCGTTTCTTTGTGTCGCCACCGCTGCGCAGAGAAGGGCAAGTGAGGGCAGCACCCTGCAACTAGCACGACATGCTGACTCACTGTGACAAACACCATTAAGTGATTTATCAGGAAACCTTCGACATAAATCTTGTGGAAAGCTGTGCTAAAATTGCTGGTGGGTTCGGCTAAAACTAATCCTCTACCCAAGCGCGGCATCTCTCCTGTCAATTATCCCTGACGGCATTTACAAGGCCGGAAAGGCATGCTAGCGCGAAGCCGTGGCTCTCTGATTGGATGCATCCCTGCATGTCTTGTCTTCATTACCTTCCCTTCTGCTCTGATTAATGGGGCAAGGATGGTATGTCAGCGCTACACTCTGTCAGCACAAAGCCACGACTGACCAGGCTCCCTCTCCAGAAACAATAAAACGCAGTTTTCAAGGTGTGTGGTTCAGCCCATTAGTCGCAGACAGATCATTTATACAGATCTACTAATGGGATAAACAATAATCATCGTACTAAGTTGTTCGATCAATCACCAAGAAACTGCCGTGTAAAGCCAGGAAGTCTGTGCAGCTGTCCACATCCACAATTAAGTGGACGAAGTCTGCTTGATTTGCAGAGGCGTAGGAAACCACTACATAGCCATATGGATCTGACAATAAAAAATAAATTAAATCTGTTACACACTATTTATTTGCATTTAAATTTCAGGAGACAGCAACGAGCAACAGGAGGATGCAGGAAATCATGTGTTCTTTCCTCAATCAATCAAAATCAAACCAGGCTTAATGAGACATTTTCTTTTCTTTTTTTTTCTTCATTCTTGCGTTCTCAGTCCACAGTCAGTTTTTGAAGCCATGCTATCATATTTTTCTGCTATTCCCCAGCCATTCAAAGCTGTCGTGTCATAACTTACCACATGATATCACACTTTCACAATAACTTAAGTGATGCCAGTAAGAAAAGGGAGAGGAAGGTGCAGACTGCATCAGAGAACTCACAATACAGCTGAAAAGTTCTTTTACGCCTGAGAGTAAAAAAAAAAATGAGGAGGCTGCTTGTACTTTAGTAACTGTGAATGTTAGTATGTTTAATCTTGGTATGTATGGTAATACACCCTCAAGCACAACATAAGCAGAGATCAGAGAGAAGAAAACCTGCAGGTCTGTTCTGAAGGTTTCCTACTGTTGTTCTGCTCATATACGAACCACCTCAGTATGATATTGACTGCGCTGACAGGCACTGACCCTAATTCCTTCAGTAGTGCATATTCATGAGGTAATTTGGAGCTTTACAGGAATTAGGCCATGACAAGGCAGGCTGTTCAGCATCCTTGTTGAGTGACACTACCTCCACGCAGGGTTAGGTTTTAAAATGCAGCGCAATAAACTGGAAACATCGGAATGATGGCTTGTAATATCCTGGTCTTCTCTCATAGATCATCTCTCAGCTGCCATCTCATCTCGCAAGTGAATCATTGTCCCAGATGAATTGAAAAGGGCAACTGAAATCTGGCCTTTAGTTTACGGCCCCATATTGATGTCCACATGTCCACCCCTGCCCACAGGAGTCAGCAAGTCTGCACTGTCCCAGGACAAACTTGAGACAAAAATCTATATTTGACGCAGCCTTCACAGTTTTTTTTTTTTTTCGCCTGTGCCTCCTTATGTTTGTCCTCTGACGCCTCCTCTAAAGTCTACCGTCTTGAGCCTTGAGAATAAATGTAAGGGGATGACTTTGCCAATTTCACCTTTGTAAGATGAATGTAAAGTCTGTCTGACAGTGCTGTCTAAAAGCAGGCACTACTCTACATACACGTCCTGCATGAGTGTGTTTTTTTTTTCCTGTATGATCTTCAGTTATTAAAGGCTCCAGACGCATCGTTAAAAAATGAATCACTGATATTAACCTGAAATTACTGGTTGAAATATGAAAGAGTGGATAGGACAGCTTGCACTCCAAGCAGCTTTCAGGCCATTTTGGACAAAGTGTGTCCCTTGCTCACACTGGATACACACTGGTATACAAACTGCATGTTAACTACCTGGCACATGAGGCTAAGGAAAGCAGGGGAAAGCTTAACCTCTGAAAAGGTAAAATGGACACACTTGTTTTCCCTTGGACTTTGTGTTGCTTAATAATGAGAATTGTCACTTCATTCAACTAACCAGACAGAGGAGCAGCCCAGGATGCATCTGTCCTGACAACAGCCTTTCCAGTGGACATCATGTTTGCTAGGAGTGATTCCCATTTTCAATCGACAATCTAATAAATATGTTGACATTTTAGGTGCTTACAACCATATGTATAGCCTCTCTGCAATGTGTGGCCTTAAATGACCGACATTCACTTCAGCTTAATTACACTTCATGTATATAACTAGACAGCATGTTAGCAGAACGGGAACATTCATCAACTCGATCAACAACAGACTTACCTCACCCGCTGAAGAGATGTAGTAAAAACCATAGCAGACTAACCTTGGGCTTAAAAAATGATTTGCTTAGAGCACGTTGGATAATCTGATGGCATATTAATGCTGAGATTGTGGAAAAATCCCCACAATAAAAAAGTATTAAGGTTTGGGCCAATAACGAGGCTGCAAGCAGAGTCCATTTGTATTCCTGTTTGAGTTCGCCGTAAAGGTAACAATCTACAACCTACAATAAACCTTCCGGTATGACTCTCTCTCAATGGAGCTATAACAGCCTCGCTGAAACATTTGTAAGTGAGATGTACATAAATCTTGGACAAACAGGAAAGATAATAGAGAATTACCTTCTGTAAAGTCAGCAACATAAGCAGCAGCGTTTTATTTCTTCCGTTGTTGGATCCCAGTGAAATCAGATACTCTCATTCACAGATGTTGAGTGAACTGTGGCTCAAAATTCAGCTCAAACATGTTTGGAATCCAAAACTCTCTCCCTGCACTGGAATCTGTGCCGGCAGGAAAAACTATGTATATGATCCACTGTATGTTACAGCTTCTATCACCTTTTCTAATCCATCCAACCCCCGTTTGACATGGATTTCTATTGCGGTAGAAGGACATGTTTGATAATTCTAAAGGAATTGTAATAAATTAAAGATATAATCAAAAAAAAAAAAAAAAAACAAGTGAATAGCTTGTGGATACACTACTGCAGTTCAGGTGCTACCTCACAGTCTATAAACAATATATAAAATCACATTTCAGGCAGAATCAATAAGGCCATTCCTGTCCACATTTTGAGCAGCAACAAAGGAAGCAACGCAAAAGAAACGCAAAGAAGCCTCATTCAATGCACTCTGGTTAGCAAGCACATTCACAGCTATAGGAAAACAGTGGTCCGTCTTACATCCTAGCTAAGAGTGTGACAAAAGCCTGAGGGATGAACTGCTTTACCTGAACTTGTTCATGATAACAGACTCACAGCAGACCATGGTGCATCCGTCCAATCGGCAAAACATCTTAATGTAGACACACTTCCTGTTATGTTATTAAAAAAAAAAAAAATGCAGCCACACCAACGATTTCGTCCACATTGTGTCAATTCTTCCCAAGTCATATCGGAGTGAACATTAGGTAAACATTCAGGAGACTACTGCCTTATAAATGTGACAGTGTTCTCGCTGTAGAGCTCATCAGACGTCAACACAAAGAGAGAGCGGATGAAAAAAGTGGATTTTGCTCAACTAGTCTAAAAATACGTGAACACACTCAGCTTTTACAAACAAATTATTGACACGCGTCTCGTTAGAGCGCGATAGGTGACCGTGACCTTAATGCACCCAGACAACATGACACCCATCAACCTAATTAGTGGAAAGGCGAAGGGGATGGGGAGGGCTGGAAAACAGTCATCCAATGAACGGTCTCAGGGAACGCACAACATTGACCCACTATGCGATTCCGCTTTAGGAGTTGGTTTTGCCTCACTGAGCCTTTGGTGTCTGGAGCCCACGGGCTTTTGAGGGTCCTGGAGCACTGAAGGCATGCTAATAACCAGGTTACAGCATGGAGAAAACAAGAAGAGCTACGCAGACTCGTATAGATGTGCACCGATGACACAAAAAGGACATGACAAAATTTCTTTAATGGCCATGGCTTAAAAGCCATTTTAAAAAAAATGCCACAATTGCAAAACCTTGTACGATGAGACATGTTTAAATAAATATCTCTCACTCATAATATGCGACCACACAACCTTGCGAGACCAAATGGGTTTAAAGTTTAACCCAGAAGCTATGTCGCTCAACACAAGACACAAATGTCACAAGCCAATGTAACGCCATGTACCAGCAATGTGGATGAATGCAGTTTAAAGGTCTCGAAACAACATTCAGCCGTCCTCACACCAGCTGGCACAGAAAACGCCCACATTGACCTCTAGGTGTTTGTAGCAGCTGGATCGGTTCATCAGACAGTATTGCTGCTGGTGGCTTGGGTGGGATTTTTGGATTAGACAGCTGTGTCGATGATGGTTTGTTAGCATCTGCGGCGGTGGGTGGCACACAAAAATGGGAAGCACGTCAGAATTTCAATCTTGGCACGAGTGCAAAAATGCATTTACGACACATCTTTGTTGTACTTCTCGCATTTCTGCCTGTTTCGGACGGCTCTGGGTAATGTGACACACTGCAGAGAGAAGGGAGGGGCAATATGTAACAAAGGTCAGTGGTGAGACCTCAACCCAGGGCATCACGTCTGCTCATATAATCACTTTTAACAAGTGGATTGTTAAATCTGTCATGTCCTCACCATGTGAAATTTTTTACTTTTTATTGTTAAATGGTCTAAATCTGCATCAGTGATCGATATAATAAATGGTTACGGTCCTGTGCAAAACAAAATAAGACCGGTAACTGAGACAGAACATAAACTGTCAACAATAATATGCTCCAAAATTGCAGGAAAAAGGTCTCACGACCGCTGACACAAAACATATAAAAACAAAACCAAACTCCAGTACAGACAGCTCCAACCACTTCCACTGCTCACTGGATGTCTTCACTGCGATGTCAAAACAATCTGTTGGATCTGAACGCTTTTGGTAAGAAGCTAAACTTTCTGCGGCACGCCTTGTTTAAAGTCTTCCAAGTAGTTTCACACAACTCGCTGCCAACAAAGTCCTCAATGAGAACTCCGTATTGAAGATCCAGTCTCATTATCCTCTGCCGGGCCATTGTGGAAATACCCTGGCAACTCGCTAATCAGCGCCTGCGTCAATGCCAGGATTGTTTACGGGGGAATGGAATCTCCTTTGGGAATGTCACGGCATCCTCAGAGGTCTGTGACTGTGCACCGAGCTTGGAGCGAGATGCTTTTTCATCCTAAGAATGAGCGAGCTTGCCTCTTCATGTGTGTGTGGGACAAGGCCGGAGGACAGCGGCGTATGCATTATGCATAATTAATGAACGTTTGCAAAGGAATAACAATGGATACTCAACCCCACACAATGCGTCAGTATCTAAGGCTCGGGTTAGAGGTCACGTCTGGCTTTGTGCGTGGCTGTCGAGGACGGAGACAAACAAGGAGACCTTTGAGAGTCCAGGAGGTTTCATGTACATAACAAGGATACAAAAGAAAGCAGGTGGTTGCGTAACAGGAAAACAAGGACAGTCAGTCGGCACGCTGCTTTGAAAAATAAATTATTTATCATTGTTAAAAGGATGTTGCTGAGGTATTCAACATCTGTGAGGCTGATTTTTTGACAGAAACTGTGATTTCTAGACCAGAACTACTGAAATGCTATGACTGATCATTAAAAGATGAGCATGAAGACAGGCTATTTAATAGAAGGACCGTCATCTCATGTCTGATACATGAAAAGATCAGAAAATAGCAGGTCAAGTGGTGTTCAAGAATCACCAACAGTAACTTCATCCGAGACACAGTGAAGTCCGAGAAAAAAGGGCAGAACAAGCACGCTTCCCCATTTGATAACTTGGAATTCCTATTTTCTTCAGACTCTGTTCACACCAGGAACTAAAATGCTCCTCGGGCGATCCAGTCATCTGGCATTACAATGTGTTGAGTGATCACTTGTAACTGAATCTCATCATTTGGGAAAGACCCTTTGACAATAGCCTGCAAATAATCTGCTATAAGCCTGTGAAACATCTCTGAGTTTAAAAATTTGACACGACAGGTTCATATTTTTGACTTTAGTAAACAGATCAGGCCTTTAATATGAGTAGCCAAGAATAAAAGCATCCAGATGGAGTTCAGGAGCAGGAGTTCAGGACTCATCTCCGGTGACAGACGCTGCGTCACGAATGATTTTACGGTAACTGTGTGTGACAGCTCAACTGAGGTAAAATTCACATGTCATCAACTGTCAGATCTGGACCGTTTCCATACTGGGAACCATTTATAATCAAATGTACTTAATGAAGTTACTGCAATGTACCTCGTAAATAAGCGCACCTCCCTCCCTTTGGAGACAGTTGTTTGACGTATAAGGGCTGAAGCCATAAAATAAATACGCCCACAGTCAGGTCCACGTTACAATACATTCCTTATTGTCAAGTCTTGGAACCTGAAATGTTACAGACTCTGTCTTTCTTGCATGGTTATGTCGATCTGCAAAGCTGCAGTCTGCAAGACCGCCTCAGCCATGAGCCGCTCCAACTTCTCTCTGTTAAGATACGACTAATCCTGAAGGCACCACAGCAGCAAATCTGAAATCTATCGGGTCTTATCTGTTGCACCGCGGAGTTTGTTATTTCAGCTGCAGCTGGATGTCCGAACTTGTAACAACAGCATTTGCTCACTTACTACCACCTCACACTTTTCCTCGATAATTTGAACGGCCTTTTCGAGATTTCAGTTCAACATGGCAGCGCTGAAAAGAAGATGAGACAAAACAGTTTGGAATTTTGCCATTTTCCGAAGGACTAATCTTCCCATTCTCACTTTAACAGGCTACACTAAGCTGGAAACAGAGTTTGCAGCAATCAGCGGGAACAATGACCTTGCAGGGCTGGACAAAATGCCTGCTTGAACATGTGTAATTTACAATCTCCATTTCTTTTTACGCAGCTACAATTTCTCCTCGGTTTGGAAGAACAAAACAAAAAAACAGTCACATTTGTTTAAACACTCTGTAATCTAAGGACAGATTACTCGCAGTTACAGCACAATTGTGCAGTTATCCTGGTCTGAATCTACAAATGAAAGACAGTTATTCTAAAACTCATCAAATGAAACAAACGCAAGCCTGCTACCAAAATTACCTCCGCCTTTGCTGTGCAGAGCTGACATGAAAACTGCCAGTTACAAGTAAAGCATTCCTAGCTATGACACAAGGCCTGAACTTTATAAGACCAACTTAGTCTTGTGGAATATTCATGCTGCTGATTGTACCATAATAGAGTGAATGAGATCAGATTTCACTGGAGACACTGGAAAGAATCAAATTTCTACCTGCTGTTCCCAAGGCTAAAGAACAGGTTAGCCAACTCTACACTGCTCCCCCCTCACAACCCATTTTTAAGTTATTTGAGGAAAATACAATGTACCAGACTGTCAAAGCAAATGCGCTGGGGAAAATGGAAAGTAGACATCTCTAAATAGAGTCATTCATCCACAACAATATTGAAGTTGACAAGTGGACGGGATCAGAAACCAAAAAGCACCAGAATATTAGGAATGCTACCACATTTGCACAGATCTAGTGCAGCTGAATACAGGGATGTCCCGAGCAGCGTTGGGAGATCGGTATCAGGGCTGATGGAGTCTGCTATAAACCAAAACCACGTCCCTGTAGCACAAATGCATCTTCTTAAGTCAGTCATATAGAAACTGTAAATTATGGAAGGTGGATGTTCGATGAGGTGGCAGCAGGAGGCTGTTATTCAATGTTATGCACTTGATTTGCCACCAAAAAAATAAAATAAAAACAGAATATGCCTAGTACACTCAGGTAAAGGCTACACCAAAACAACAAAAGACACTAAACGCTACATTTAAAGAAAAGACATTTTCCCTCGAGACAGTGCCAAGGAGACAAATATTCCAGAAAGGGTTACAGACGTTATGGTGTTGGATGACCAGTTCATTTCTCAAGCTGAGAGCACAGGTTGTTACCTCTGTTGGAGCTTCAGGAACACAGGTATGAGCTACCCTACTCTCCTCGCTACATTAGCTTTCACAGACCTGTTTACTGGAATTCATACAGTTGCACGGTTCACACGTAATCTAGGAGAATTCAAGGAAGATAAGAAAGTTCTCCAAGGGAGGATATTTTATTCTTAAGAACAGATTGGCCAATACCGAATATTAAAAGATTGGTACCTTGGTAACCGATTGAGGTAAAGCAAATTTGATCAGGACCTTCCTAGTTGTATGTTAAAGCCCAATACGGATACCAAGAAAATCTCTGACTGAGCTTCTAAAAAGAGCTTACATCACTCACGAAATACTAGGACAGTACATTCTTTCTGGGAGTCATTATGACATCATCAACTACAGTCATTCCGATGAGTGTCTCTCATCAGTTCACTGAGGTCATTTTAACAATAACGCCATATTTGGCATATTTGACATCACATGGAGCAATTGAGAAGCCATATAGAAGAGGCAGGCCCATAGAACCATTCACTGGTCAACTCAAGGCGTTATTTTGACTTTTGATGTAATAGCAGATAGCTTTCAATTTCACTAGCTTGTGTAAATCAGCGTCCAGTTCACCATTGTTACCAAGGTTTGTTTTTTAAATAACTGCACTAAGGGATTCCAGTATCCAGTTTCTGCTACGTAAATATACACTCTCTTCATTAGGTACACCAGAGAAAAAGAACATTCACATTTTCTTTCAGGAAACAGACACAGTCTCTGTTTCTTGAAAGAAAAAAAAAGCTTTGCAGATCGAAATATCCATGCAAGAAAGACAGAGTCTGTAACATTTCAGATTCCAAGACTTGACAATAAGGTATGTAATCTGGGTTTTGACAAAAAATTACGTGGACCTGACTGTGAGCGTATTTACTTTATGGCTTCAGCCCTTATACTTCAAACAACTGTCTCCAAAGGGTACAACCGCAGTAACTTCATTAACTACATATGATTAGAAAAGGTTCCCAGTATGGAAATGGTCTAGATGATGATGACAATACAGATGGCCATTCACTGTAGGAGTTAGCTCTGATCTCCAATCAGGTTAAAAGTGTTACTCCCCTGCTTTGAGGTACTGGATCAAACAGGAAAATATATTACTGACCACAAAGCCATTCTCCAGGCTTCAATAATGAAAACCAACAGGTGGAGTCATTATTTGCCATGAGCATCTTTACATAGAGTCGACGATACACGCGCTCAAGCATCCGACCAGTGCCGCTACGTTTTCTCCCACTGCAGTAAACCGTGACCATGGCGGCAAAATAGGTAACCAACCGTGGCTTGTAAGCTGTTCCACTCCAATCATGGTGGAGGCAGAAATGTTGTGGGTTTCATAAGCGTGTTGCTTCAGCTAATTAGTCACGCTGACCGGGAAATGTTGCACAAGGAAACCGAGGAGAAAACAGTCAGTGCTCCTGAGAATGCTGTTTCCTGAGAGGGCTTCGCCAGGTATTCACTTCCTGAATTGTTTCCCTGATGCTCAATGCTACAGCAGTGATGGACAGTGAAGCCGTGAATCAAATGTATATCCTTCCATGTTTGCAGACAGTTCCAGTCCAACTATGTCTCAATAGATCCAATCAAATACAGGGAACGAAGCATCAAAGGAGCAAACATCATGAGGGAATGGAGAGCTTTCAGACCCTCCCCTGTGGATGGCATCTCATTTAGGATTCAACATTTCAGACTCATAAAAGATAAAGCCAATAGAGGAAACTAGACCAGACCTTCCTGCTTTTACTTATATAAGCATCCCCCGGTTTCTAACCGCAACAAAATGCTCAGCAGATGAATGATCGTTGTGCGCCCAGACTTCACCAGAAACATCGTTTTCTACTCTCGCACATGCAGATCTCGTGGGAAGAGCTCGGTGTCCCAGACTCCATTTGAAAATCGAGCAGTTTAACGCTGTCCCCGTTTGATGACAAACATAAACAGCTTAAAAGATATAAATAATAACCTATCAAGGCTCGCCGTGGTCGCCGGGTGAATGCGGCAGCACCTGGTTCGCGGACCAACACACGGACAGGGGCGTATTTTTTGATTCAACTTTTAATGCTAGAGACAATAGTTCACCGGGCTCGTTATCAGCTTCGATAGTGGTCAATGTTACAGACGAGCAAGAACAGAAAAACTGAGTGATTAGTGAAATGGTTTTCTATTTGTCTTAATTGTTTTGAGAGAGGACTGCAGAAATTTTTAGGTGAAGCAGTGTTCAACTTTTGTGTTTCCCTCACACGACCGGGGTGACTCCGTGTAAACTGGGGAGATGTTACCCTGACTTCGGCCAATAAACCCCCCTCACACACACACACACCAGACATAGACACACACACACACCACACATGCGCAGCGTCCAACATGAGATGATTCAACCACAGCTCAACACAACCCTTATCTAGCACAGAAACGTGAAGGAGAAACAAGCACACACCGCGAGCATGTAGCAGGGCTGTGCTAAAAAGTACCTGGGGGGGGAGGAGGTTTGGTGGTGGGGGCTGCGGTCGATGACCACCGTCCTCGGCTGGTGGTGAGACGAGATTAGCTTTCGCTGTCTCCGCTGTTAAATTCCCTCCTCATCACAGCTTCGCCCGGCACTCTCAAACGCGACACACGCAAAGTATTTGGCGGTGATTTTTCAATTGTTCTCGGGGCTGAAGGAAAGCCCGCCAGTGGTCGCATTCACAAGAGAGGGAGGTTAACCCCAAACAAAAAAAAAAAAAAAAATGCTCCTCCGGGACAACAAGGCGCACGAGCGGCGTTTTCACTCAGAGACCGTTGCTCTGCTCTGGGGGGCGAATACGTACTTTTATCTTCCCCGCAACATCCCTTCACACGCGAAACTATCCCCTGTCTAAACTCGCCTTTATCCCAGAGTCACGGGACGTTATTTCCAGGCTAAAACTTGTCGGGAGGCTGGAGCACACACACACACACACCTCGCGGTGAGTGGAGAGGAGAGACCGACTGACTCTGACTGGAGCAGAGGAGCAGCGCTATCACTGCGCTGCCTTCAGGCGCCGTCGGAAATGTTCTACACGAGCACACACAAACATTACGGGGGAAGAAAAAAAAGCACGAAGCAAATGGAGATTTGCTATCATATTGCCAGTCTAGACCTTGTGGCGTGGGGGCCTTTCGGCCACTGAGCTGAAACAACGGACGTCGTGTAGTCGATGCATCTGAAAAGAAATAAACAGATTTGTTTTCGACAGCTGGAAGATAGGATTCTGAATACTCCCGACGTGCCCGATTGACTTTGGATGCAGCCTCAAGCCCAGTGGCTGGCATAATTTAATGTAAATTAAATGTCAGATAATTTAGCTGTTTTTGTTTGTTTGTTTGTTTTTTGTTTAGCTGACAGCGAGAATGAAGTGTCACATCCTGTAACTTAACCAGGCATAGTCTCGCCATGCAAAGAACATACTGCACATTCGTGAACGCTATTGTTCCCAGTCGTGATGGCCAGGAGCCTCTGGCATTCAGTATGGGTGGCGGAGTGCACATTACATCACCTAAAAGGCTTTAAATGGGGCAAGTGATTTGCATTGATGCTGAAAGTAGAAAAAAAAAAACACGAGATGCACTTGAAAGCGGCACAGAAGTGGCAAACACAAGAGTCCATTTCTGATGCAGGAGGCTGGTTCCTACACTTTATCATGCAATAACCGTCCCCCAGGGATACTACAGTTCAAAATCTAATAAATAGGCTTTGATTTAAGAGTGTTTTTTGTTATTCTTTTTTTTTCTTGACCGATACTATCTTCTTAGAGTCTCAAGGTTAGCCAGTGGAGAGTTGGCATTTAGTTATTTAGAGCAACTATTCACTGGAGCTTATGAAACAGTTACTTAGTACAGGGCGTATAGGATGACCCTGGTTCTTGAAAGCTACACCAGCACATTCACTACTTGCTTCAGCACGGCCACGTTTCCACTGCACATTTAGTTTTTTTTCCCAGGAGCTCGGTGCTTGCACAGTCACGATGTCAAGGCAGCAGGTGCAGGTGGCGAGGGGAAGAATCGAGCCCGGGAAAAAGTGTCGGTTCACCCGGAGACAGCGGAATTGTTCTATTCACAGACTGAAGAAGTGAGATGATTTCGAGCCGTTCCTGGCACCCACGTGTGCAGGCGCCGTGCAAAAGGCAGCGTGGAGTTCTAAGAATGATCTTCATCCTGAATCCAGCTGAGCGGGCTCTGACATGAGAAGCTTTTGGCCTCGGTTTTTCCCTCACCAGACTGCAGCACACACCATAGTTCATATCCTGGCATGTCTAAGTAGGAGAGATTTACATGCATGACATTGCAGTATGTAGTTTAAAGATTAGAGCTTCATTCTGGGACCAGTTACTGTCTGAGCTGTCCTGATTGTAGTTGTCAGGTATTCTGGGTAGAGCCTACAAAAACCAGGGAGCTACTGAAGGGGAATCAAAGGGAGGGAGGAGCAAAGGAGGAGGAAATTTAAACCTGGTCACTCAAGCTGGCTCCTGCCCGATGCTCCTCTCCGACATATGATCCCGGGCCTGTTTTAGTTCGCTTTCCACCTCGCAGGCTTCGATGACAGACTGTCTCAGTCCGAGGATGAAAGTGAAAAAGCGTACTGTCAAGGATTCCTGCATCTGTATGCTCGACCGCAGCCTCCACCTGCACCAGATCCACAAAGGCGCAAATGACTGCTTCATTTTTTTATTTTATTTTTTTTACTGAGAACGGACATATCGCTCCATTACATACCGGCCATCGAGTAAAAGGCTTTCAGCCGCTCTTAACCACACAACCCATCAATTAACAATTTGTACTTTTAAGGCATAGATTCCAGGCCATACAGCCTTACAGCATGAGTCATGGCTTTCATTGCAATAAACTGCGTGATATTCAGACACACAGAGGCTCACATGCCCTATGCCACATAGTCTTTTCTGGTTCTAAACAGTGTCATTAAGTATGAATGAATGTGAAGGTGAAAGTGCATACATAATGTTTTTTTGTTTTTTTTTCCTGAATATAGTAATGCGCTGCTAATGCTGCACACTCATCCACTGAAACTCTGCAACAAGGAGCAAAGTGTAAGGAGTCCCACCTCAATGGACAAAGTACTGAGAGGGTCTTCCTCTGTCTTGTAGGATCTTGTTGGAGAATAAACCTTTCGTCTCACAATGACACATGACAAAAATAAATAAATAAATAAATAAAAATTCGGGTATTTGTATGGAAACGCAGACGGCCTCAATTATCCGCCTCCTACTGTGAACAGAAAAAAACGAGGCCACGTTCTCGCCTGTGTTGGATTATGGTGACATTATTTCTAAACGCACGCCAGCCTCCGCTCTCCATTCGGTTGTTCTGCTCTTCTTCTCATTGCTGCATGTCGCATGGAAAGGTTGGTTACTTCTAAAGTCGCAAGTGGCCATTGTAGTCTCCGCGTCACACTGGTCCCATGATCATTCCCACCCAGCAATGGGTAGTTGAAAAGACATTGAAAAGACGTCACCCATGTGCGTCTAAACGACGTCTAAATTTGGTTGAAAAGCCGTCATTTTCACGTCGTTGAAAAGACGTCTTTAAAAAGACACAACCCAATTTTCGACGACTATTTTTGGACTAAATTTGGACAAAATCGGACAGACCAAACACAACCCAATTTTCGTTGACTATTTCTGGACTAAATCAAGACTGTGATGGACCGGCCCGATTTAGCCCAAAAACCAACGTTGAAATGACGTCTGGCGTTTGGTGGGTTATGACTCGTTAAAGCGATTGGCTGAGTCTAAAGCGTTTGTGAAAACTGCTTTGAGCTGCGCACACACACACAGTACCTGGATACATCCACAACGCACATTAAAATTTAACACTCCTATAGGTCTTTAAGGCCGTGATTACAAACGGCTCTCCCATTGATCGTAGCCTTTCTGTGGCTGTGTTGTGTTGCGCGTTTAATTTCTCACTTGTGAGCGTTTGTTCTGAGGACCTCAGTGGTTCCTCCGGATTTACATAAAGGTTGGACGCATTAATAAAATGTACGCGGCCTTATTAATCAAGTGAATATGTTTCAAAGTCATTTCACAGAATTGGCTCTTGGTGTTCCACTCAACCAACCGCCCACTTGATTTGACTCACTGCAGCTTCATATAATTATACATGGTGAAATATGCACAGATCAGGCATAACATTATGACCACCTTCCTAATATTGTACATGGGCCTTCTCAGGGTGTCCTGTTGTGTCCAGTAACAGGATGGGGGGTGGGGGGGGGGGGGGGGGGGAGCGGCTCTGTGGATCATCCCACAGATACTTGATCAGTTTGGGATCCAGTGAATTTGGAGGCCAGGTGCTGTCATTGATGTGTTTTTGAGTTGTCCCTAAATTATTTTTGTGTTTGTCTTCGGGGTGGGGATGCCCGGTCTAGTCTAGGTGGGTGGTAAACATCTAAGTAACATCCACACGAATTCCAGGTCCAGGAGTTTCTCAGCAGAGCACTGAATTGCCACAAGATGTTATTTACGTCTCCTGTCAGTGGTTTTAATGTTGTGGCTGACCTGTGTACATGAGTGCGCGGTCGCCGCAGACAGGTGGGCAACACCCACAGATGTTCCAAATAAAACCCCCCCACCCCACGTCTTTTAGAACCAAAGAAGCTTCAAGAGAGTCCACATCTTCGTCGCAGCTTGTTGCCGTTGTTGGTTTTTGGATGTGACACGACCTGGACGACGGAGAACCTTCGCAGATAATCGCTCCCCCGAGAACGGAGGGACAAGTTGTCGTTACGTTTGCTCTTCTTTGCAGCAAAGATCCTGGGTCGAGAAACAGACGGAGACGGTGCAGCTGCTTCCCTCGGGCTGTGCGAGATAATCTGGACTGTCATAACAATTTGAGTGTTATATGATTTATGCAAAAAAAAAAAAAAAAAAAAAGAGAGAAGAGAGAGAGAGAGAGAGAAAAGTGTGGGTTCACATCAGGGAAACAGTTTGTTTATATATATGTCTTCCTTCCACGCTGCTAAACCGAATCTGTTCCCTCCCACACCTTAAACTGGCAGTCATTCATCACGACTGAACACGGCTGACAGTTTTGATAACGTTTCATTGCATCACCACGCTGCAACCGCAAACCCGAGGAATTTCAGACGGGGCTCGCAGCGAAATACATGCCTCCAGATAATGGGACGTTCGCTCGGTGTTCACTCGGGAAGATATTTTCTTTTTATCTACGAGGAATGTCTGCTGTGAGGGAAAGAAAAAAGGAAAAGAAAAAAAAGAAGACACATTCATCACATAATACCGTACCATCATTCCTGTGGAAGAGTTTCAGCTGCTAGAATTTCATTTAACGTGATGAATGGGACATTTGAAACTATTCCAGCTGTCTGCTGCACTCTGCGGAACATTTCCACCAAGTTTGGAGCAAAATTGCTTCATGAATCCGTTTTGCACTTCTGTTTTTTTTTTTTTTTTCTTTATTTTTACTCCCCACACCTGAATGTCAGTACAGTGTTAGAGATGTGAAAGTTGCAGGTTAGAACTCGTGCTGTAAGTGCTTAGCATTTAACGCATCTTAACAGACACACATCATTTCACATTACCCAGTAAAGTCTTGTTCCAGATAACTGCAGCGTCTGATGAATTAAATCCCAAGAATTTTTTTGCAACCTTTTTACATCGCATGTAATGAAATGTGTTGATCAAAGAAGGACTAGGCACCAGTACGTTAAAGGAGTTCTACATGCGTTCGTTAGCTGTGTAACTGAATTCAGGTTTACATTTCTCAGCTGTGTATCAACGATTCTGGGATCTACATTTAATCCATTTACATTTCAGAAGTCATTTCCCTCGAGGGAAAGGGACTCAAATCACTGCCTTTTAAGATGTCTCAGATAACTTGAGTTCACAAAGAAACATGATCCAAACCTGCCCTCTAGTGGCAGCATTTGGTCCTAACAGTGACCCTTTTGACGGGCCGTCGACGAGCCTTTAAAACTTTAGATTCCATAAAGAAAAACATGAATGTTAATGGATGTGAAGCACACAGACTTCTATCATTTTTATTGCTTTCTTCATTTTGAGGAAAGCGAGGAAATCCAGGAAGAACACAGTCCAGTTGAGCAATCAAAGGAGGAGACATGCCTTTCAGTTACTCCCTTTTAATTCAAAGACAAACTGGAATATAAAATGATTACAATCTGCATTTACAGACAGGAAGATAAAATATGACATGGATAAAAACAAAAAGGAGGAGGGTTGCATTTACATTGTGCATTTATACTGTACATTTCATTATTCTTTCCTATTATAATCTCTGTTAATGCTCTATTGCAAACTGGGTTAGTTCAGCTATCGTTTGTCGGTACCAGTACTGGCAACAAAAAAGAAAAGGAGAATACTTTAGGGACTGTCTGAAAATGATTGGGGAGGGAGGTGAGGTCAGTGAGGGGCAAGGATTCTGCATTTATTGTTGGAAGTACACGGGCTGGTTTGTGAGCACAGTGTTCAATCATTCAAGAACACATTTCTGTTTCAGTTCACTCTTTTCTAAGAGGGACTCATTTAAAAATTACTGAGCGTTCTCATAAAAAATGCCTTTTGTTGTGCACCGTGACTCATAGCTGCGTGTTCTGCCAAATGCAAAAGACAACAGCGTTCGCTAGAAGCCAATGGAGACTCGCAGGTGGGTTTTTATGCAGATTTTTAAAATCACTTCCGGGGACCGACTGAAAAATATTGATGTAGAGCAAAAGGTGCAGGCTGGAATCGAACCGCCGCAACCGTCTCAGTTTACGGGGCTCTCGTTCAAACAGGCAGAGAAACCACATCTTATTTTCATTTCCCTTCAGCCTGTTTCTTTTCTCTCTCTCTCTCTCTGTTGTTCATGAGACACGTTCATAAAACTTTTATTTTCGTTGCTCACATTTTCCAGCGTGTGTCAGTTTGTGCCTACATGTGCAAATTTATATCATGTTGGTGTTGGGTTCGTGTGCGCTCTCGCTGCCTGTGACATGAACTTTGTGTTCTAAGTGCAGTAAAGAGTGTATCATTTTTTTTTCCATGAGCCAATGGTTGCACAAACTTTTCTCTCCTCTTAGAACAGAACAATAGATACAGCGAAGGTAAAGTTGGTAAACTAAATGCTAAAAAAGTGAGCGACATCTCACTATGGTCGTCCTTATGTATAGTTCACTTACTCATTGAAGGACAACTTCCTGTTCAATAGAAGTTTGGTATGTTTGCCAACTCTTGATGTTGTGTATGGGTATGTGAGTTAACCTTAAGGCTCAGGACCCTCCACTGACTGCATATAATATTTTAATCCCAATCCAATTTAATTTGCATACAGTCCCTTAACGTTTAAAGGGTTTATAACGAGGCAGTGACTTCTACCACCGTCAACAATGCAACAGAGAAAACTCGGTGAAAAAGTAACTCTGTCGCCCGTTCAGTCAAGTCGTCCAAATAAAAACGTCCCGTTGGCTCAGATGAACGCACCTTAGGTCGATGGTTGCAATATTTCAGCAGTTATGTAAACAGCAGTTTATTTATTTTTTTTTTAATCAGATTTGCAAAACAGCAGTCTACTAAAAAAAATGGGGACTTACTGCCGGGGAAATATGAAATATAAACACGTCTCAACTTCAACAAGATACACAGTGATCCATTTTGCAAAGTTGCACAGCGCAAGAGCTGGAGTTAGGTTTCTGTATTATTTTCCACACACCAGAGAGGACTTTTTGTACTCACCTATGTGCTTTAAGTCAAGCATGATTTATTCTACGGTGCCTTCACAGCTGTGTCTTGTTTCGATTCAGGGAGTAACCGATGCAATATAGTCACAATGTTACATTTAACCTGGGCTCGGGGTTCTGCTCCGACTCCCCCTCAACCACAGTTTCGCTGATGTGATTGATCATCATTTTGCAGAGAAAAATTGGATTTCGGGGGAAATAATCAAATCACAAACAGAGCATTAGCAGAGAGCGGTGACACTGGCGTGTAACTGTTGTGGCTGTGGTTTTTTTACGTACCAGTGTTATGTATCAGACGCCTCGGCACGCTCTTCCAAAGATGCATCAGGTAAACTTCATTATTATTATAGTTGTAAGGCAGTTACATGGGTCTGTGGGTAATTTGCGCTTCACGATGCTAACAAAACCGGCCCGGGGAGCGACTGCCATCGGCCTGAGCCCACCCACCCACCCTCTATAACCAGGCTCGGTTCATTTGTTCCACACACGGTGCGATGGCTGCGATCACACCGGCCCAAACGAACTAACCCGAGGGAGAAACGCTCCCTAGGTGTGAAAGCAACCTTAGAAACACATTCAAAAACAAGAAATCGCCTTCATCATCTACTCTGCTTGACTTTAAATGGAAATATCACGCTGCTAAACAGTGTTTCCGGTTAAGTGCCTAATATATCAGAGTCGCCTTCGTGACAGCATCATCTTACGTTCTCTAATATTGCACTGAAATATTTTGGCACTAAACCCTTATAGGCACGAAGCTAACTCGCCAAACAAACATGGCAGTCAGTCCCAGCGGCCTACAGACCATCAATAGACAGGAATCAAGCATCTACGCCACTAAACCAAGGTGTAATACTGTCCTTGTCAGGTTTGAACCTGGGGTTGATGAAGTCTGGCTTTCAGCACTGACAGAAGAAAACTAGCAGGAGGAGGTCATAGTGCAAACGACGACGCAGGGCTTCAAACTACGGGTGGGAGATGGAAGAAAAAGCCCCACAGCTCACAAGTGCCACATTTGTTTTAGCAGCAGCGGCGACACTCGACACAAGCCGCAACCAAGCGACGCAACCGACACGTCAAACGCTCGTTAAAAACATGGATTTCCGTTAAAAAATAAATACTCTATTAATCACGCCAATTTCTGATGACAGCCTTGGAATGTATGAAAATATTTAAGCATTGTCTGATACAAAATGTTTTTTTTGTTTTTTTTCCATTCGTTTGTAGAGTTTTGTTCTTCTTTTTTTCGTCACGCGATTGTTTTCGTAAAACGAAGAGACACGAAGCGGTTTCGGGATCGGGAGAAAAAAAAATAACCCTTAAATTAATTTGTCATGAGGTCCCATTCCTGCGAGGACACACACAGAAATGCGTTGTAAAGTCGACTGTAACCTACAGTTTCCGCACAGCGCGACGTTCCAACCGAGTCATTTTAAAGGAGAGGTCGGTCGTGTTAGAAACCCACCCGAGATGGCTCAACGCGTGCCACGTTATGTACATTCATTCACACACACAGTATTTGCAAATTATATTCAAGTGCATCTAATAAGTGAAGTTTGCCCCACTGAGCTGGTTAATACATGTCAAAAAAAAGTCAAATTTGTGCCTGTTTTAGTATTTTTTTTTCTTCTTTTTTTTCCAGCTGATGCTACTTCATCAGACTTAGTGTGGTAAACTCCACCCAGCTGGTACTTCAAGGTGGTTAAAACAAAAACACTGAGATTTACTTGTCTGAGTCTCGTCTGACCCTTGACACACACGCCGTCACATTTTCAAAGCCTCTCATTCGCTCGCTCACTCAGGCAAACTAATCATTCTCGCATTCAGGTTTCAGACTGACATTTCTGCGTCGTCCTTCCCTCAGACACTCACTACGGGAGGGGGGGGGGAGTTGCACGCTGGGCTCTAGCTGTTTTCTTCTTCAGAGTTCTGCAGCTTCTCCGGATGGGAGGTGCCTTCGAAGCGCTGGGAGGCGATGGCGGCTTGATGAGACATGCTCTTCCTCACGATATCGCCTTTCCTCCACAGAGTGATCTCCTGGAACGGCAAAGCGCAAAACGATAGCAAACGAGACTGTGCGAGGGAATGATATCAAACGGCTGCCCTGCAGGACAACTGAAGCTCAAAATATTTATGGTCAGCTCAGTGCTTGGCATAAATAAATCCTTCATTTAGGTACAAACACATCTCCCACATGTTAAACCAGTGGCTTTATTCTTTCGAGCCACTTTTATTTGTATGTAAGACGAGCTAAGCACCATCGGGTACAGTTTAAGGCACATGTGAGCAGCATGATGTGCAACAACAAGACACCTTGTTAGAAGTCACAGCCTACTATGTAGCCTCGTTCTTAATGCACTTACTTTTGATTACCCAGTAAGTGTGTCAGTGTGTGTTCTGGCTGCGTCTCCAGGACCGTGACTGGAGACGTGCCCAACCTGTGACTGGCTCTAAGCTCCCCAGTTTGTTCATCGCTACTTAGTTTGCAACCTGTTGTATAGACTCAAACAAAAGATAAAAAAGTGACCTTTTGGTAAAATTTGTAACATGTATACTGACAGTGAAGGAACAGCATCAAATACATCGCAAAGTCTTTCTTTAGATCTCCCATAATTTCAAAGCAAACACCTCAATATTGTGATGTGGGTTCTCTCAACAGGTCCTCCACTGACTCGACATCATACGGCCGATTTATTTTTCGCCCACTCATGACGGGTTCACTTGAGTTCACGGGTAAAATTGGTGGAGTGAGCCTTTTAATTGAGGGGCCATTACCCTGGAATTATCAGCAGCTAGGGAAAAAAGTGTTTGTAGTCGCCATGAGAGTACAACAGAACACGTCCAATTACCTGCTGTTTAAAATAGCGCCTTTCCTCCTCATCGATGAGGACCAGGTTGAGGTAGTACCGCACTGAGAACTTCTTGTTTATGTCCCTCATGGTGGGAGTCATCTCATAGCCTGCCAGAAACAGCCTGATGGGGATGGACTCTCCTGCAGCAGACAGACAAAAGCACAATTAGTCGGCAATTCAACTAGAACAGAAACTCTGAAAAGACCCACGGGCTGAAAAAAGCCACATAATCACCTCTGACTGGAGCACCGTCCATGATTTCATACTTTGCTATGGTGTCGTTCTCATGGTAGACGTTGGGTCCAGTACCGGTCGTCTCCCGCTTGATGATGTCAATCTCCATATGTCTGATCTTAATCCTCACCAACAGGAAGTAAATCTTCCCTACAATCACATCTTTTAGGTGATACCTGAAAGATGCAGATGGTATGATCTGTCAACTCCCTTTCCCCTTGTCTTTTGCTTTTATGTTAACATACACAGCTTTTAACTCAAAAGCTCATGAATTCAGTTATTTGAATGGATTGTACAAAAAAGAAATCTTACTTGGACTTGTTGTACTCAAACTCTATGTGTAGACAGTCCTCGATGCCCACTTCCATCTTGATGGAGGAGTTGAGCTCAGGGTAGGTGCTGAGCGTGTGAACCACAATGTCCAGCTCTTTGCTGATGTCGTTCAGTCTTCGGCCCACTGTCGCCCGCAGAAAATAGCTGGAAGAAAAAGCAAAGATTTGGTCACACAATCATATGGCTATAAAACAGCACTATAAATAAGAACTTCTCCTATGCAGCAGAGATAACTCATTTCCTATTCAATATCCAGAATTACTTGTGTTAGGGCTGGGTGGTACCGGTTCATACCGAATACCGGTATTTTCTTTCGTTATGATATGAATTTTTAATATACCATCATACACCGTGACACACTGTTTCAGAATGGACCATTTTCACTGTAGCGCCTCTAAACACGTCTGGTGCGACTGTGTCGCTATGAGGCGTGGTGAAGATGGAAAGGTCCGCAAAATGAAGAACCAGAACACTTGTGCCAAAAAAAGGTGACGTGTCAGTTGTTTGGGTTTTCTTTAGGGTGACCAGACATGTCCCCCGGCTAAAGCTGTCCTCAAAATTCCATTTTTTTATGAATGAGAAATAAATGTTTTGCGCAGACTACAGTCATTACGGTAGTCAGTCATGCTGCAATTGACATTACAGACATTACAGACAGCAGTTTAAATATGTTTTAATATGTCAAAATAAAAGAAATCATAACTGTCTCCGTTTCTTCATTTCATCTTGATAACGTTTGATTTTTTTTTTTGTCTCGGAGCTGTAAATGTCCCCAGATTTCCACATCAGCAGGCAGTGCTAACACGGGCTCATGCAAACCTGTTTTACTACTTGACTACTGTGGGATTACTCTATAATATTTACTCCACACAGTAAAACAGTCCATCATTAGCCAGTCTACTGCATTAATTCCTCCTTCGACCAGTAGAAAATGTTGTGGACACGTGATCATGCATGAAAAAACATGATACTGAATTTTGAAAAATACTGTGATATACAATGTTGAGTCATACTGCCCAGCCTTAACGGGGCAGGTTCTTCTAACTTCTGCTAAAAAATTGGCCATGCTGTGTGTGTGCACTGTGGATATTTTGCAAACTGGAATTGCCTCTAAACACACACCTTTAAAAAATTACAGTGTAACTCATATTTTATCAGTTTGAGGTATATGCTTTGCCAGCATACATTTAGTGTAGTGCACTCACATTACTTACAGTCAGCTGTGTGGTAACAAGTTAAAAATTCTTCTTCTTTACTTTGAAGGCAAAAGTTGGATGAGATAAGAATCACTGACGCCTGTTAAATATGGCAAGGAAAGGAAGAAGCTGCTCATTTGAGCTTGATCAAAGCTCACAAAGCCAACCGACCTGTACTCACTAATTAACTCATGACACCTGGTTTGTTCTATTCATAGAAAACTCAAGTAAGTTTTAGTTTGATGGGTAATAGCTGGGAAAAAGAGCAGCACGTAAAGACAGTGGTGCTGATCTTCTTATCAACACTAAAAGGATGTTAACAGGCGCCTAAAGTCTATCCTGAGTCACTACTATGTGATGCAGTCAGTGTTAGACAGGAGACAATGACCTTGTGCTGGCACACAGGTTGACGCTTCTTCACCGTAGGCATTGTACTGATAATATGGATCACGTCATCGGCGGACAGAGAACACAACAGAGCTTACCGTAATTTGACATTTTGTCCAGTATAAGATTCGTAGGGTTTCTCCACATGCGTGAACTCAAAGTCGAACGTCTGCGACTGCGTGATCTCTCCCGGCCGAGCCAAGTCTTTCACCAGAGACACAAACTCATGGTGGTTTCCTCTGTCGTAATACAGCTCTGGAAAACACATTGAGAAACGTCAATCATAAGGCTGCTGCAGCGGAGGTATTCTTAAACTCTGATAAAGAGTCTGGGCATGTTTGTTTTTCAGTGTTGATAAGTACATAATACAGTAGTAAAAGAGCTGGTGTTTGGCTACCGTTTTGTACGCCATAGTATTAGTTTAGTCTCAGGGTGACACTTTCCAGTCTGCCATTTTGCTCTCCTACTCTCAATCCAAAGTACTTCTTCTTTTTTAGAGACAAACAGCAGTGAGACAGAAAGAGGAAAGGGAGGGGTGCGGCACTGAAGAGAAAGGCCCTGATGCATTCATGCTTTAATTGTCTGGAAAGGACGAAGCCAGAGGAGCTCCTCGCCATTGTAGCAAACTAACATCACAAGGCAGACTGCATTTTCAGAAACTACAAATGAAATTAACATTATCATAGAACAATTTAAACCTTTAAAAGGGGTACACGTGAGCTTCCGCTGGACTGAATGAGTTTATCTTTTTAATAAGTTGTCCCGAAGGCTGGTTTTAGACAGTTCAATCTTTGTGCAATTTAATTCAATATGTGACCATTTATTTCCAGCACATCTAAAAAGCTTGCTACGTAAAACATGTATTGTTATTGTATAAGTCCTGACGCTATAACGATACAAAGGTTGCACTGTTGTATTGAATGTTCTCCACTGTGACTAAAATAATAGCTCACTAACTGTGCATGGTGCAACCTGAATTCCAGCATTGAAAGAAACGACCAAATCTGTGAGGGAGAACAATGTAAATAATCCATTATCAGTAAATCCAACTATCTAATTTAGTAAAAAGTACTTTAAGTAATATACACTGTATAAGGTCTGAGGGGTTTTTATGTGTTATGATATTAAAGCTAAGACATTCATTGAAATACATTTTAGTTTCTAAGAATTATATTTTTGAGAGTACTTTACAGGGCTGTCAGATGAATGTAAATATAAAATGTAGCTCTTGTCCTCAGTCATGTTTCACCACCGCCGGGTTGTAACTTCAGTGTATTCTGAAACGATATCTAATTTAGCAGATATCATTAGTTGCTGCAGCACATTTTAATTAGTACCGGAAACTAATTGCTATGTTTAAGGTCGGGTCTGGATACTTATCTCAGTTAGAACCGGTGTCTTTCTTCCAACATACAGGTAACTTCATGTTTATTACCGAGGAAGCGGCCATCTTTGTTTTGATTCTGAGACCGAGGCGAAAACTGGGAAACGAGCTAAAAAAAATCATGTGCATCATTATTTTTGGCACTTAGCATTACTTTACATATGCCGTGAAACATCATCCTGTATTTATCTTCTCATACAAAAGTTTGTTTTAAAGTCGTAATTTGACAGCGTATTAAAACCAGGGTCAAAGGTCAGAGCTCTCCGGGGGCTGCCGTGTCAGCTGACGTCAGCCTGCACTACGCCTGTCACGAGACCCGCCACTTCAAAGTGACACTTGTTTCGGGCACTTGAACGTCCCGCTGCGTTTCCGCAGGAACTTTTAACTGGTTCCCTCGCTACGTTTCAAAGCCTAACTTCATGAACTACACGGCGCCTGTAGCTAGCTCCCCGACAGCCCCTCCTGTGTCATACTTCAAGCGCCTTCTCTCTGCGGGCTCCGTGTCTGACATGCAGGCCTACCAGCCACTCACCTATCTGCCCGACAAACTCAATCTTGATGCCGTTGTGCTCCAGCCTCTTCCCCGGGTACTTGAGCGTCACATTGACTTTGCCCGACACCGTTTCCCCGTCGTAGAAGAGGAAATATTTGTCCTTCCTGCCGTCTTCGCTTTTATGCTCAGCTTTCTTTCTCGTTTCGGCGTCATTCAGAACTATGTCGATGTCCGCACTTTGACCAAAACCAAAGAAGCTCATTGCTGCTTGTCAGTCGAGTCGAGAACTGTGGCCTCCTGCTGAAATTCGCCTCCTTTCCTGTAAAAACACAGCAGCGCCGTGGTTCGTTCTCGTTTTTGCAGCGAGGTGTCCAGCGACAGCAGCTTCCCAGATTATTGAATATTTCGAGTTACAACCGGGCGACTGCGCATGCGTCGGCAGTCATGTGAAGGAGCGTTGTAAATACATCAAACGATTTTTTTTATTTTCTCGTTAACTTTCGAGCCTCCTCTGCGCCCGTTGAGCTTAATCCCAAACAACAATTCAGAATTGATCCGTCAACTTTCAACAAACTGGTATCCGCGCTTATTAAAATGCGTCTGCACTTTTTTGGCGCAGTATCAACAGGCGGAAGAAGCAACAAACCTTGTGGCGTGGAGAGGTTACTGCCCGGAGTACAGTCTTACAGGCAACTCAGTGTCTGGTCTTCAAAGCATCATTAATCATCATTCACAAAGAATCCAATGATGGGCTATATGTCTTTTTTAGAAAAAACAAAAACAAAAAAAACAAAACAAAACAAAAAAAAAACAGTCAGGTCTCTTGGAGCAGGTGCTCCGTTGTCTGCTTATTATGTGGTGGATTCTTTTATTAGAATAATTATTTTAGGCCAGTAAAAGAACATGAGTATGAATATATCCTGCCCAGTCTGATTTATGAACAGGCAGCTCAGCGTGATGTGATCCCCTTTTTATTCATTATAATAGGTCAAAGCTCTTTCTTTTTGTCATTCCAGCCATATACAGACCATGGTGCTGCTCAAATCAGTGTGAGTAGGTTCATTTGTTATTTGCATGTTATCATGAGTCAGTTATATAGAATTAGTCACACTATTTTAAGTTTTTTGAAGGTCCCAGGAGTGTCTGAATATGTCGAGTCCACATAATCGCAACTTTACACTTAACAAACAGAAAACACCACTGTATCTTGAATTTTGCAGTGTTTAGAAAACTTCTACTTCTCACTGAACTGAAACACGGTTTGCTTTGTTACTTTAAGGGCTGCTGTGCGTTTCAGAAAACATTCCAACATGATTCACATGTTTAATGTTGTTATTCGCTCCCTTCAGATGAAAGCCACATGTGTTGTCCTGTGATGGCCCCACGGCGCCACTAGAGGGCGGAGTTTAACCGCAGCATGAGGCGGATCAGCCTGAGGGCCTCCCTCGGCTCAGCTCCACATAAGACGGTTTTTGCAGTTAAGCTCTTGACGTTTTGCGCTATTATTCAGCATTTAGCAAATTCCCATGCAAAAAAATAAATCCTCGCCCACACCATGTAAGCGCTGCGTGACTTTTATTGTTGCCTGATTTTTTTGATAGGATGCAAAATCCTCCCCAACTTTGAAAAAGGTCTCCACTGACAACCAGTGTAGGGGTGATGTTCATGCAACCTGCACAGTTTTGACAAAAAAGAAAAAAAAAAGACCCCCCAGGAAATCTGAATTTGAAATCTGCATTTTTAATATGACAGTAGTAGAGGGAAACGGTTATTGCAAATGGTGCGTGAGTGTGCCATTCTATCTTATTACAAATTACAAGGCTCCACTGAGAACTGATTCTTTTTACTGTCCAATTAGTTCTGGTGACTTATGAAAAAAAAAAAAAAAGACTATAACGATCATTTTGTGAATAGTTTTATGATCCAACCTGACAACAGTTAAATGGCTTCCCGGGGGCTAAGACGTAACGATGCTCTTTCATAGCACTGACTCACGGTGACCGTGAGATTGTGAGACACCGTAGAACAAAAACAAACAATAACAAAAAAAAAAAAAAAAGAAAGATAAAATGAAATGCCCGCGACAGCATGCTGAGACATCTGAGAGCGTCGCATGAAATCCTGTAAGCCCTTCTCCCGTTTGGACAAATGACTAAAAACTTTTAACAAGTGGGGCCCTCCCGGCTGTCCTGAAACGACTGAAACCAATTATTTCGGCGGAGGTAGGAGCGGTAGGTTCGGCTGAAGTCCCCGCTGTCGGCGCGTCAGTCCGTCACGTCGCTCCGTGATATTTTCCAAATAGGCAGCGTCCTATCTGTCAAGTGTGATTTTCTCCCTTCCATTTCTGTCCTCTCTGTGGCGTCTGCTCGTCCCACACTTCTGCGGGCACTGAAAACCCCACAGTGTGTTTTGCGCGCGTTGGGATTAGAAACAGATAAATCAGCCTTGTGTGGCGGAAGTAGACCTGCTGTAGGCCGACAAAAGTTTGCCTCGGGGCCCCCCGTTGACCTCTCCCCCGCTCGACTCATCACCAACCGAGTTTCAACTCATATTCTAAAGCAAACTTCCTCTGCTGTAATTTATACGACTACGTTTAAGAATATGAACAACAAATCTTCTTATAATGACAATTTCTTTAAAGAACTTCACCGCCATTTTTACTAAACACAACATCAACTGGGATCAGAGTAATAAAGAGAAAGCGCCCCGAACTAGGTTTAGACTCGTTGAGAAGCGGCCTAAGCTACGGATATTTTAAGTTTGGAGCTAATTACGTTACCAACAAAAGGGGACGAATACGCAGGTTTCGGGGCCCCTCGGGGTCTGTGTGGCCTGTGTGCTCGCCCGGTAATCTAGCCTTGGCCCACGTCACAGTGTCGCTGAGTTTCCCCAACACTCTATAAGGTCAGCCTGCTGGTGCTAAGAACAGATCCGCCCGCCGGTCTAAATAAACAGTTTAGTCACATGTGATGTAATCAGGCTGCCCTTGTGCTGGCTATAACATACGTGTATTGGCGAAACTGCTCCTGGACCATGTTTTGAGTGAACAGGTCGAGCGTACGCGGTGATGAGCGTCAAAAACAGGAGAAATCCGCCTCTTCTCCGGAACGCAGTGAAACTCTGTCTGGCGGTAACTGAATATTGAACATTTATTTTAAGGAGATACACGTACACCAAATGTCAATCCACGCGGCTGTCACTGCTAATAGCATAGCTGCCTCAGCTCCGTATTATTAGCTGATTGCCGGTGAAATTATCACGCTGATGATAATTACCTTATTTATCCACAGGACATCTGCTCGTATTCACACCTTAACCCTCCTGTTGCCTTCAGTTTTGATAACGCCTTTTATCCCTGGTGTCAATTCGACTCCAGCAGCTTAAACCTCTAAAAAATGATCACGGATAAATAGCTCTTTGAATAAAAAACCCACATATCCATCCAGAATACAGAATCAGAATCAGAAAAAAACTTAATTTATCCCCGAAGGGTAATTATTGTTATCAGTAGTTACACAACTATGGAGAAATATCCAGATCACTATAAAATCTCACTATAAAATTGGAAAGAGATAAGTTTAAGTGCATATTCTTGTGATCTGTAAGATTAGGTATATCAAGAATAATGTCATATTTGACATCGTCGTCAAAAGTCATTAAATATGAAGCAAAAAAAAAAAAAAAAAAGATGTTTGTGAGAGTATGCTGCATAACCACAACCCAGTTCCCTTAAAAAGTGAAACCACTGAGAGTCAACGCTCAAATAACGCGTACCGGAATCCTCTTCCTCAAAATGTGTTTTCTTTTGGTCGGTTCTTGGCGGCGCTTAAGTTTCAAAGTGCAGACAGGAGCAGGTGGAAGTTTTGTTTTCGCATGTATCTGCTCATCTTGAATCTTGCCTGAACAACGTCGCTTTTGTTCAACCTGCCTACCTACACGGATGTGCCACGTGCACGTGACATCTCCACGTACACTTGGAAGGAGACGCAGTGAGTTTAAACCTTTGACAACATTTGCAGGTTGGTTATGTTCTAGATTATAGGAGGACAGTGGAGTGTAGGTCCTGTCTTCAAATAAGAATAGAGAAGATCTCTTGCATATACAGCATGGAGTGGGTGAGCAGTTTTGCTAAAATAATGTGCTACAAGACTTTACTAGCAAGAAATGCTAGTTGTTCATTAGCAACTGACTAAGCTAATTTAAACAATATAAGCGTAGTCTTCTTTTTTAAATATTCAACACTATTTTTTCTCCTGTTGTGTTCTCATTTCTTAAAAATTAATTCTTACGCATATTTACAAAGAAAGAAGCTCAGCTCCCAGGCTACAACTTCACAGTATTTAAATCTCAATGGTAAAATGCTCACTAGCTGTGATTCCATTACAGTTTTCACAAAATAAACACGATATTTCTAAAATTTCCACAAAGTACAATTGCGCTTTCTATGTGTTTCCGTTGAAAGGTGTTTTACCAAAAAAAAAAAAAAAGATCGTATTTTGAGGAAAACGATCGTACGTAAACGATTTGACGTTGCTTCGGGCCATCTGCTAGTTAAAACATTACCTGTAAATTATAGCTTATAATGCAGTTTTGCTTAAATAAACTAGCAGCACTTGTTTGTGTTTGCTAACAGCCCATATTGAAGGGGTCAAATTATCGTACGTTATGGGATGTTTGGGATTATTAGTCGTACAGAGGGTGATGTCGTCGCACAAATACGAAGAAAATGATCGTACGTCGGGCAACACTGTTTGCAAATGCTGTAACTCTCTTAAAGTCTCGCGGGACTTTGCTTTGAAGAAGACGGACTTCAAATGAACTGGTCACATGACCCCTGCATCATCTCCCGTTTAGTGGAAGTGCGAAAAAAGTGTTTGTGTTGTACTTTCTCGATACACTTACGTCTGAAAAACCAAGTGTTTTGAGAGGTTTTTTGAAATGTGGGTGTTTTCTATTACCAAATCTTTAAAGCGATACTTTGGTTTTGTGCATATTTAGTGGAAAGTGGAGGTAATTTTTCACCTTCAATCAACTGGGAGCTTCTTGCATTACCTAGTTATTTCTATATAATTCATACATACTGGGCCACGTTATTTGGTCTTTAAAATACTTTCATGCTGACTGTAAAGTAATAAATTCCCCATTACACAAACATTTATATCATTCACTGAGCGCTTTCGACTTTCCGATGGACAGAGGGAAGAGCGACACACATCACACAACAACAACGACAACAACCGTTGGCCGGTCGTAGGATCATCTGTTTGCATGCAGAGGTGTTTTATTCCTTTTTACGTGTTGAAATTAAATCCAAACAGAGTGATTCCAGACTCATAATCTGACAAGAATTAAGTCGACTGATCGTAGGGCCCTCTAACCTAGGAATCATATACTCAATAGCTTCCAGAAGACAGATGTGCAGCTCAGTGCTCTTAGTTAGATGTTAGAGAGTGACCTTTAAATAATAATCTCAGATGAAGTCCTCCTGCTTCGTTAAAAGCTAGCTTCTTCATTCCGAGTTAGGATCCCAGAGGAAATAGATTTTAATTAAATGTGTCCACTGGCCCCCGCTTGCAAAACACAATATATTATCCACTCATTGATTGTAAAGCTTTTCAGGAACTTGCTGCCAGTTGGCACAGACACACACAAAGGAGCAAGAAGGCTGTTAGCAGCGTGGAGAGTGGGAAACGGCTTAGCTCCCACTAATAGATTATGGCTTTAGATCAACAAAGATGCTGTCAGTGGGATATATGATGGACCTTCATGCTCAATAGGATTTCTGCAAACAGCTGGAGACTGCGGAGAGCCGCCGAGGCGGAGGGATTGAGACGACAGCAGCAGCAGCACCACACAGACGAGAGCCTCCGGTAATATTAGAAGTGAGTTTTTATTAATCACAAATAGAGTGGTTCTAAAAGGAACAAAAAAAAAAAAAAAACAACCCCAGCAGGCCCCAAATGGACATTCAGATATTCATGATCACCGGACCCTCGGTCAAAAGGTTCAAAGTGGAGCGCTACCGTCGCTGATTGATAGACAGTAGAGAGCGAAGCTTTTCTTAACACACGACACGCACACTGGAAACCATCGTCACTCTCATGTAAATACTTTGCTATTACCCTCTGAAAAAAAAACACACACTGCTCAGGACTGCCTCTGGGGTGAATGTAGGTCCGCATGCAGATTGATCCACGTGGATTTCCTGTCACACGTCTGCGGCCGACACTTCGCATGAACTCTGGTTTATAAAATGCACGGAGACGCCGTGTGACACACGACTTAGCACAGACTCAAGTCTTTGTTTTGGAACTTGTGTTCAGAATATCTGAAAGCATCGGAGCAGTGGTGGATATGAATATAACCTCAACAACAATTAAAAAAACAAAAAAAAAATAACACGTTATAAACCAGAGCTCATAGAAACATCCCTGCTATGGGTCTTTTTTTCTTTTTCTTTTTCTCTTTTTTTTTTTTTTTTTGCCTAATAGTGCTATGTGTCTTTACCAAAAATAAGTCCCACTATATATAGGCACTAATATATTTCTACTTCAACTTTCCTACACCTTCAAATCTATGAAAAAAAAAAGAAAACGCTATTTACAAATTTGCAGATATGTAAAGGAGAGAAGTGGAAATTTGCCGTGACATCATTCCTCTCAAACGCCGTGCTCGTGGGTTAAATGAAAGGAAAATATAAAGCCTCCGGTGGTGTTGTAGAAAGGTACAAGTGGAAGAAACTGGACTACTCTGAAGGCAGAAGGCACTTAAGAGGAATGAAAACTGAACTAACGAGGGAGGTGTATTGATCTGTAAGCTGCGTGACTTCGTCATCGTATTATGCACCTGCAAAAACGGACTCTGCATCTTGAGTCGCTCATACGCGCGTACGCGACGTCTCGTGATTCCTTTTACTCGACGTGTTGACGGCTTCCTATGTGCAAATGTTGGGCAGGTCGTCTCTACCACGACTGACTCGGTTAACATTTACGCATGATTCTAAAACATTCATCACAGCTGAACAAGGGATTTTCCGCGCGTCTGGTGGGAGAAGAAGCCGAGCGCGGCGGCTCCTCGGACCAGAGAGGCTCTTGTTCACGTGTTCTGAATGGTTTGATCAAGTGTTACCTCTTTTTTTTTTCTTTTTTTTTTTTAATCAGTCTAACAAATGGAAAGAGTTTCATATCGCCTCAAATCTTTACATTTTTTTCTCACCACTTTACATAATCTTGAGAGAAAAAAAAAGTAACAAATACCTATTTACAATCAGTACAACTGTTAACCCTCCAGACCCCGGCTGTCCATCACTGCAACACTGATGTAAGGTCAGAATGAGAACAATATGAGCTTCGGTCAAACCTCTTTTTTTTTTTTTCCTGTTCAAATGAAAACATGTAGAAACGGGTAAACGGTAGCTCTATGCAGCAGCCAAAAAAAATTTAACCAGACTGGGCATTAGTAAATATCTACTGGAGTTCATATCTGAGATTGTGTATTGTGATCAGTGTGGTGTGGTGCTGTAGTGTCCGGGCATTTTCACTCCCACCGTTAGTACCTTCTGTAATTAGACGTTAAAAATAGGCAACTCTGTAGCAGAAATGACTCAGTCCTGATTACAGGCTTTAACAGAGAAATCTGCCTTTTTCTTCTCGGGTTATTTAACTTACTTTTACTTCGCTAAACGGAGGTTTGAACTCGGTACCGTATCTAGTTTTCCTCTGGGTCTGGAAGGTTAACTTACAAACCCTGTATTATTATTACTATTATCATTACTATAGCGTAATACTGAACATACGTCTGACAGCAAAACTCTATCCTGAAAGTAACTTCAATATATACAAGATTAACAGCAAGCATGGAAGGACACTTAAAATCAAGAAAACGCAGCACTGATTGTGTACAGTGTTTCACAGCATTTGACTGGCACTCTTCAAAGCCTCTTACTAAGACTATCTACAGACATTAACATGGAAGTCTCTCGCAACAGAAACTGGGCCGTCCCAGCGGAGAAATTCAATATGTAAGACCGCTGATCGAGAAGCACGCGTTGATATGCTACTACAAGCCTTTTTTTTTTTTTCTCGTCCGTCCTCCTTCCGACTGCAAAGGTGTAAATGCTTACAGCTTGATGCAAAGTGGTTAAAGTGTTACATGTTTTCATCCACAACCAAAAAAAAAAAGAAAGAAAGAAAAGAAAAGAAAAACACATGTTAGTATTTTACAAATATTTAAAAAAGTAAACCTTTATCTATAGGCATTTTAAAATATATTCCATCAAAAATAGTTTGACAAATTTCAACAGTAGAAAAGAAATGTTATACAAATGACAACAGGTTTGAAGCGAAATGTTTACAGTAGAAAGGTGTCATGATAGACTGACCGGAGAGGAGACGGACGTCTCCCGTTCTACCTGTCAGGACAGAAATGTTTCCTTTTTTCACCATGATTAGTGAGTAAAACCATGCGATAACTGTAAAGTAAGAACCCCATAATTTAGCAAAACAACTCAGTTGAGGGTGATAATGTTGAATTATTCCTTGTCCTCGTGTGTGTCCCGTTTTTTTGTCTTGTTGTCCTGGGAGATCCTGTCACCTTTGGCAAACTTGAGTAGTTGGGATTTCTGTCGTGCTGAGAGCTCAGAGCGTGAAACTGCAGCAGCTCCGTGTTCAGACAGGGCGGACCCACATGTCTTTCGCTCAGCACGACGCGCCTCATCGTCCTCGTCCACTTTTCAGATCACAAACGACGACTTGTGTCGGAAATCGCCCTGCGGAGAACAGGAGCAAAAACACAAGAAGTTAAACTAAAGACAATAGATTTGTGTTTATGTGTATACCTTGAATTGATTTTTTTTTAATAAAACTGAAAATAAAACAGTTTTTGTGATCACACCAAAGATTGAACTAAAACCATCGCCAGTTATACCTCATCCTCCGTCCTGACGTAGTCCACTCCGTCTCCCTTAGCTGGAACTTTGTAACTGAAACAAAAACCACACCAGAGACGTCTCAGAGATGACAGGTTACGGGAGTGTTTGTTGATCGTGCGAGTAGGAGGCTGTCTCCATTCCTTACTTGTTTCCTGTCTGCTTTTGGCTCGTGAAGTAGCCTTGTTTGTACGCGCAGCAGATCCCCACCGTTATACATAAGAGCACTATGACCACCACCAGCACTCCCAGTATAATCCCCACAATATCAATGTCATCTGTGGAGCACAAGCAAAGTAAGACAGGGGAAATGAAACGCTGACTAATCTCAGTAGACATGTTGTGTGGTATTTAATTATGAGTAATTGTGACACATAGTGTGTGGTATTTCTCCACCCATCCTATCAAACACTTACAGACTTCCATCTCCTGAGGAGCACACTCTGCGTATCCTGCGTCGTTCTTCGCTCGACAAAAGTACTGGCCCGCATCTTCTTTTCTGACCGCGATGAACTTCTGCACGCGGGGAAACGACAAACGTACATCTGGTTAATGCAAACGCCTGATGTGAAAGCGATGCTGTCAAAGTTCGTTCCGTCAGTAGCTCAACAGCTGAATGGAGACGGAGGGAGCCAGTGAGAACGGAGGGAAGTACTGACAGAAAGTGTGAGCGGAGAAGTCGTGACATTCACGCCACATTTAGCGTTCTACGATAACAAACCTAATGTCATTAACACGTCAGTGGATGTTACATGTGCAGATGAGCAGACTGGGATTCAACACTGTTTCTGATAAAGAAGTGAATGACTGGCTCAACTCTGGTCCTTTGCATATTTCAGACTAAACCCTTCGGGATTGACTGAAGGACGGGTTGTACATCCAGTATGTGGTATAATGTTAGTTTAGTTTCATGCCACACGTTTCCTTTTTTCTTCTTCTCTTAATTTTTTTTTATCTAATGGTTTTTAGCTCCGTAAGGGAGGCCTGTGTTGAGTCATGAGAGGGACGGCCACAAGAGGGACAAGGAGCCCTGCAACAGATGGTCCGGCCCCACAGAGCCACGAGCTCAGCATCAGTGTGAGATCTGGGATTACACGCGTACACAGAAGACACTGAGACGTCAGAAATCCACGGAAGAACTGTGACAAGTTCTCAGAGATGCTGGAATCAGCCTCAAGTATCTCCTGTATCTTTCTGTGCATTGAGCTAAATGACAGATTTTACTGTTGTGTCATAATAATGGAATCTAAACGTATCTGTGATTGTGATTTCTAATAAAGTATTTTTTTGATGAAACTTGTCTTGTCCAAATAATGTAATTTAATGCAACACAAAAACCTAAAAAACATCTCAGCGGTTTCCACATGTAACTCAGTTGGCCGGCATAACTTTCCCACGTGGGAATACCAGACAAGAGCGATAAGTGAACGGTCTAAAAATAACGGTCAAAATGAGATGAGCACAAAATATACCGACGTGCAACGCATTCACATCAACGCAGGCGCTGTTTCACCAGAGGAGGTCACGTTTGAGAGAACAGCATCAAGGTTGAGCGTCGGAGCTGTGCTGGAAAGCGAGCGAGAATTGAGGAATGTGCAAACGAGGACAGCAGATTCCCCTCGTGGCTCAAGTCCTCTCGCACCATCAACTGTCTCCCCGAAATATCTGCCCCCACCCCTGGGCGTCGGGCCACCGTCCCCGCTGCCCCGCCCTTGCCCGCCTCATGCGTGTCCTTGTTCAAACACATGCGCTCGCACACTCACCAGGGTCCCCGCTTCTGCGTTGAGCGTGTACGAGGAGTTGAAGAACTTGACGCTGGTCTTCGGGTCGTCGGGGATCTCCTCCCTGTTCTTGAACCACTGGTACTGAGACTTGGGGAAGCCCTCCTCCTCCACGCAGCTCAGCTCAGCCGACTTCCCGAAAGGCACCGATTTCGGGACGCTGCATTTTGGCACCACCGGCTTCACTGCGGCGAAACAAAACACGGGATGATAGTCGCCGCGGAGACTCCAGATGCGTTTTAATATCACGGCGGCAAACGAGCCGACGCGGCCCACGTGATGCTGCCCGGCTTATGATTGACTTTGATGCTTTAAAAAACACTCTGACCCTTTATGGTCGGCTGGACTGACAGCATTGACGGGACCGGACAGGAACGTGATTTTCGGCCCGTGCCAGAATACGCCACCAAAACACGCGGCGCTTGCTTTCTTTAGCACTGCGATTCAGAGCAGATGCAGTTTCAGAGGTTTCCTCTTATAGCCCTGAACACGCCTTTGCAGCTGGGCAGGTCTGGTCACAACGCATCCTCATATGTATGCCAAAGGGCTGGTGCGACCTACAACACGGTCTCATCTTACAGCATCCAGTGTGTGAATCGCTATGTGTCTCTCTTTTAAGGACACAATGATGGCTTGTTGTCAGATTTGTCGAATATTTATGTCTGAAGTGTTCATACAATACGGGCCTCGAACGCACACGCGAGTCAAAGTACCTCTTACGACGAGGTTGATCACAATCTCGTCGAAGGACTTCTGGTCATCGGGAGCGGTGACCTCGCACCGATACTTGGCCGTGTCCGATCTCGTGGCGTTGGTTATCCATAACGTGGCAGGTTCTCTGATCGTCGCTCTGTTCTCCAGGTCGCCTGCCAGGAGGAAAACATGTCGGTGTGAAATATATCAAGTGCGTAAAAAGCAGCGGAGACGAACACATGTGAATTTTACGCGTTACCTGAGATCTTCTTGTCAAAGTACACATAACTCGGTCCGTCGTTTGTTATTTTCTTCCATTCGATTCTGGGGTTGGCTGTGGAGATGGACTCGATCAAACACGATAACTCGATTTCTGTAGGATAGAGACGAAGAGAGCTGTTTTGAGAAATCTCATACGGACTGATTTTTTTTGCTCGTGTGTTTATTCGTAGGCTCTTACTGTCAAACTCATCTGTCCACGGTGACTCATTATCCGTCTTCAGTACCACTGCTAACGCACTGAAGAAGCCTGCAAAACAAAAGGAAAAAAAAACACAACATGAGACCGCATGAATTTACATGATGCGGGGATGATCTCATGCCGCATGAACACCAGCTGACGTCCTCTTGATGCTGGGCTTACTCTGACACTCTCCTTGGGGGTGTCTGTAATGGATTCATCTAGTCTTAAATTTCACAACACAATTAAGGGGGAGAATAAATGTTCGTCAGTGCGATGATCTGTACACGCAGGCGCTGTTACTGTCCGTCTCCCAGCTTTAGTTATGTTGGTTAAACCATTGTGTGTGTGTGTATGTTGAGGGTGGGGGTGCTGTTTCTATGCACAGTGGATAATTGTGCAGGGAGGCATGTGGCCTTTTCAGGGCAAGCTCACCACGCCAGTAGTTCAACCGCCTGCCGAGCCCCCTCCCCTCCCCTCCCACCCCCCCTCCCCTCACTCTAGGCCTGATGCTGCTGCCCATGTGGGACTAATGGTGCAAAACTACCCCAGAAAGAAGATCTATGTTGGTATGTGGTGGAGGGATAGGCCTTGGGAGGGAGGGGGGGAGGCACTGCTGAATCATCCTGACAGCCCACGGTTCACAAACAACTCCACGCAAATTTACTTCCACATGAATGTTAACTAAGGGACGCGCTCGCTCATCAACACTCGCGCAGATCTAAAACGATGGTCTGGCTCTTAGATACAAGGTCACTGCATATCTATTTTTATTAAATCTATTTTTACTGAAAATACACATCATGCTTTCACATCTTTGGCTTGCAGGAGACGGGCCAAATAAAGCCACGGCACATCTCAGAGCTCCATTGTTAATCGGTTTAGCGTGATATCCGAATAATTAATGAATAAAAAATAAATGAAGAAAATGTACAGTTAATCACAATTGACAGGCAGGCCTTCAACTTTAACCTCACTTATGTCTCGTAGACGATTTTATTTATTTAAAACGATGCCTCTGTGTGTCCACAATGTTGCACAGAGGAGATAGAGTGTGTTGTGTGTAGTCTTCCATTAATTAGTCATGTACGGAGCGTTGGGCTTCTCATTCAAAGGAAACCGCTCAAACGGGGATAACCTGACCTCCACCAACTGTCACCAGCGCGCGCAGCAGCGTCTGGGGTCACCTGCTAAAGCAGACGGGGTAAGCTGATTAGCCCACGGTCTTTCTGGAGATCATAACAAGACGACAGCTTGTTTGAAGCTACTGCTGACGACAATAACACCGCGCGGAGGGCGAAGGACGCCACATCCCATCCAACCTTTAATGCTTACAGTCACTTTGAGGACTTGGAAGTAGAGTTCAGCAAACAATGAGCGTTAAATAAATAATACGCGCTTTACTTAACTTTGCATTTTCCGATGTGCAACAGCAGCAAAGGCAACAAAGTTTGTTCCCTGGTGGAATAGAGTTGTCTCAACAGGACTAGATGAAAAAAAAAGTGACTTCGTGAAGAAGTTCTCAGTCGGGAAAAGTTTTCGCCAAGAAAGAATAGTACAAGTGAAAGGATGAGAATTTGCACTTCCTTTCATGATGTGACAACCAAAACCACAGCAATCCAGCGGAAGCCTGTCACCTATTTAGCTTCTTCTCCACAGCGCCGCACGCACAAAAGCACCAAGAATTAAAAGCTGAGTGCAGAGACGAGATGCTTTTCAATTTCCATGGTTACTGAGCGCGCCTCATATTGTAGCTCGTATAAAAGTAGGTTGTCTATTGATGCAGAGTAAAAAAAGTGAGTGCGTGCGAGCTTTTTTTTCCTCACGCAGAAAGGTACGACTATGACCGAATCCATGTATACACAACGGAGAAGGTACCTGCTGTTCAAACACCGGTTATCCTAATTCATGCAAACTATATTTACTGTTTCTGACAAAGCTTGTGCATGTGAGGCATGTCAGTGCTTACTTGTGGGTTTAAGTTTCATATGCACTCCATGTACTGTGTAACTTAAAACCAAATCTAAGTAGGCCAAGCATGCCAACAGTCCAAAATATCAGAATATGCTGCGTTGAAATAGAGCCCAAAGTTGATAGTAAATTATTCCAGGTGATTAATTTAGTACTGTAACTTTCCACTAAACACAGCAGTCAGTTTCATCTTTGGTCTAACAGAGCTAATGGAGTCCCCCCCCCCCTCCCCACCCGCCCCCCTACCCCTAGCACTTGACCCTGCCTCCTGCCCAAATACATTACACCCCACATGACAGACTGCGCCTCTGACGTCACCTGCTTAAACTGATGACAGTCTCGAGAAGAACACACCCCACATGAACAGACTGGCCTCTGACGTTCACCTGCATTATAGCTCTGACTAGTCATCAAGGAGAACACACCAGTAATTACTCCACAACAGTTGTGCAATGCACAGTATGTGTACTCAATATATATTCACAGTGCCTTTAGTTTCGAAGATTCAGTGCAATGATATAAAAGAATATGATTGTTGACAAAACAGTCAATCTAACAATTGTTATAATTGATAAAGGGATATTAGGGACTGTCTTTTTTTTCTCCTCTCAAAACCTGCACACGACCGCAAAACACCATCAGTGAAACAAATAAATAACTAAATAAATAAATCAGTGTCTTGTTGACAAATCAGATTGGCTCCAGAATATTTGAGCGAACCATATAACAACTGCTTCTTCCCGGGGATCTTCTTACCAAACCCGCAACAACGAGGCGCATCTAGACGGGCCGGCGAAGTATCAGGAAGTGCTGACAGCGTGTTATGAGAGCGACGTTTTCCATGTCTCCTCCAGACAGTCTGACACATCCTTCCCTGATCATGTCAAACTCATCCTGCCTGTGTTCTGGCCTCCTTGAATAGCCTGTGAGGACTTCCCCTCCTCTCCCCCCGCACCAGCGATATCTACGTGTGTGGTCATTAAGAAAAAAAAAAAACTTTCTCACATGGAGTCAAGCGACGCATGACTGGGTTTTTGTGTGAGATGGATGTGATTGGATTATTAGCTTTTAATCCGTGCAGGTGCTCAGTGACCTACATGTGCAATTATTTTTATTTATTTATTTATTAATTTATCCTTCCTGTTTGGACACAGCTGTGGGAGATCTGGCAACCTGCAAATCTGCATTAAAGGTTTTTTTTTTCTTCCGTGCTTCCTCTGTGATAGGTGCAGGGTTTTCTCTGTAATCTTAGTGTAATGCCCTCATAAACCTCCCACGTTTTACATCACTGAATAATACAATAGACACAGAGGAGCTGGGTATTTCTTGTAACGAACCCCCCCCTTTCTTCCACAGTCTCCCTTGGGAGGCCACACTCGTTTCCTGTACCGCTGCTCGGTGAATCCAGCGCTATCAGAAATAGAAAAGGTTCAATTAAGCAACCGGTGATATTCCCCGTGGAACGTCTCCACCTTGCGCCTGTGGAAATTATTCCCACGCCCCCTTTGAAAGCTCAGACATCAAAGCGCGCACACACCCAGTTTTACGCACTATCAACAGTTGCTGTTTGGAAACTCCTCATGTGCTTTAGAGCTGCTTGAGTTGCACGGAGCCTCTCGGTGGAATCCGTCTTCCTGCGAGTAAACAGGCCACCCATGCAGCTTTTCTGATTCTCACATTCACACGTTTTAATCTGCTGGATTCGACCGATTCTACCGAGAAACGTGCTGCTATCTGCTCCGCACGCGCCGGCCTCTCAATAAAACCCTCTCCTGCTCTGTGACCAGCCTGTCACATCAACCGCTGACATCTCCAAGGCCGTGTCCTCTACATGATATATTTTTAACAATTCACTAAAATGACAGCTAGAGAGAATATGCCGTGGGTCCCAGCATACTCATCTCTGTGCAACATTTAAGAGCGACAGTGGCTTTGAGGCCGCCCTTTAAGCGAAGAAGATTGAACATTCAAACACACATATAGCCAGGTGCCCGGCTGTGAGAGCATACAGTACATGCTGCATAGCGAGGGATACATAAATAACATGGCCTACATACCCCTGATACGTATTCAGCACCTTGTTTCCAATTTAGACATAGGTAAACAAGCAAACCGAAGCGGAAAACAACAATATGGCGGAGGAGAAATCAAAGCATGATCGACCGCAGCGGTGGACTAATGAAGGATGTAAATTCTGGGGGAGACTCAACCGGCCGCGCAGTTAATCCACAATCACATCACCCGGCGCTGCTTATTCTCTCCACAACAAAAAAATAAGACAAACATATTCCTCATCACTTCAAAAGCTAACCAAGTCAGCACAAAAACAGCATGCAAACAAACAAACAAGCAGGTAATTAGCAATGTAAATGTGTGTTAGAGCAAATGAAGCGCTCATAAGAGTGAACCCGATCCTAAAATACCGCGCGTAGAAGCGTCTTCTCGTTCAACACACTTTCTAAAATATTTAGCTGTCAGTGGGCTGCACGTAACCGAGGAGCCGGTTTTCATTCGGTGGTCGCCCAGCTGCAAAGATACTGTTGCTCTGATGACAGTTAAACTTTAGCTCATATTTTACGGACGTCGTTCTCCAGCATCACTGTGCGCAGTCATTACGGATACGGCCGTAAAACATTTACAGAGCACGGTCTTCAGTACGTTACTGGGCAGTGACAGTCGCTGTCAGCGTTGATTAATCTGCATTGTTTTCGTAATTACGTTTACAATGACAGCAATGATTTCGATGGTCCGCTGTAAAAAATGATTAAATGTTTCAGTTTAAAGATTTAAAAAAAAAAATTAAGAAAATTTAGGAGGAATTAGACACATTATTAGATCTCTCACAATCTACTTAAGTGATTAGATCGCTGTAGTAATTAAAGCCCCTCATAATGACTACATGACTCGGGTCTTTATGACCCCCAGATAGCCGGGTAAAGGCCTGCCCTTCACAGCTCAGCCTGTGCTACGAGGCTGCCAAGTCTCCTGTGGGGTTTCACTTGTGCATCCCTTTAAGGAGTCTCTGTTGGAATTTCTCTACTGAAAGCACACAGCTCCCACACAGAACAGCTTTTAAGGGGTGTAAATGTTTATGCTGTCATACAAACAAGGTTACAGTTTTTGGCAGTGCACACCTGACTGCCAAGCTTCTGGTCACAGTGTACGAAAGTTCAATGTGAGCCTGGAGCTGAGCCAAACCGGGATGGAGGGACATTTACAAAGTGCTTTAGGAGAAATACAATGAATGGAAAAAGAAATATGACTAATGTGCTGTGAGATCTATAGATTTACGTCACACAAAAAATATTTAAAAAAATATTAATTTCTTTGCGGCCTCTGTCTAACATCTTAAAGTCTATCATGAATTAAATATTTCACGTTATACTGATATATAAACACGCACCAGAAAAAGTTCTTTAATAATAGATATTTAAACCATGAAATGACACTGGGGCTCTGACTGAAGACGAGCAAAAAGTTGAACAGAGTACCGCTAAAGCACTCTCATGTCTTGCATGCTTTATCCCAAAGAGAAGCTAATTTCCATTTGATAAAAGTCTATGATGTCAGCCGGGACACAAAGCCTGACAAATTAATTCATAAGAGCATCGAATATTACCATAAGCTGCTTTCTGAGAGACGATTACAGCTAGATCCTAGACAAAGCGTGCTCTGGCGCTCCAGTTCCCATAGCAATATTGGTGATATTTCCATAGTAACTGGATTCTCTTTCTGTCTTACTTTCTGCTCCCCTCCAACCTCCACCCACTGATGACCGGGACCAAAACAGGATCCCACCTGTTTTGGTAGCCGTGGGAGAAAGTGACTAAACAGACAGCTTCTTCCGTGAAAAAAGAAACCTCGTGTCACGACGGCAATGAGGGAAAAGTTTTAAGGCTGAGCTTGCACAGAGAATGACCCCAGGTTGTATTGTCACAGCTGTGGTTATCCAACAGTGCTGGTCTCTTCCCTTCCCTGACTTTCTCAACCCCACTCACACCTATTTTTACCTCCCTGCTCCCTGTGTGTTGTTTATTCGCTTTAAACGCTCATGACCCTTTTAGAGGAATAACTCCTAATATAAATAAAACCATGTTATGTTTCCTGGCTGTGTAATCTGTTTGGATGATCAACTGGGGAAATCACATTCAACAATACAGAAAGCACGTCCCCAGTTTTTTTTTTTTTTTTTTTGTGTGGCGTACGTTACAAAAATGGCCAAGACTGCGCGGAAGGAAAAAGATAAAGATGTGTGAGACGTCCCTTCAGCTGCTTAGCAAATGTCACGTAAGTGGCTGGACCCGGAGAAGCTTGTCACGGTAGGAGCAGCGAGTTTCAAGTGTATGTAAAATATGCAGCTATATTAAACCTACATATAAATGTATTACATGCTGAACACGGGTGGAGTTGTCCTCTGAATTCATGCTTTGCTGTGGTATTTGGGTCATAGTTTGATATGTTTCCTGTGAGCAAGGCAAGAAAGCTAACAGCTTTCCAGACTGCCATATTCGTAGAATTGGTAAACATGATAGCTGTTTAAAAAAAATGAATACCAGAGCACAAGCGGTCTTAAAGAAGACCTTTAAACTTCATCCAGTAAAACCTCACAGTCTTATTGATAGCGCACTCTTACATTATATTCACCTTGCGGGCACGGGGAAGACGCCACCCTAGCATCCAGGAGTTCAGGTGGTTTAACCATGTCAAAGTGGCTTTTACTGTGGAGAGCAGTGCAGAGTCTGCAGAATTACAATGTTTAGGGATGAAAGTGGCATGGCTAAGAGTGTGTCCAGACTGCTGAGCGTTAAGCACAGGAGCAAAGGAAAGAGGTGAAAATAAAGAGCAAAAACAGGAGGTAAAAGAATGTCACGTACAGAGAATACATCCTTATTCCTACATTATTTAATATCAGCATTAAAAGTCAGTAAAGTAATACCTGAACAAAGTTACATCAGATATCTCTATACCGAACCAAAGGTGATGTCCCAGACTAGATTTAAACTAATTCTGTCTGACAAAAAGTTGTATTCTGGTATCAGGATGAATTCAAATGCATCCTATCTTTTCCAGGTGTACTCAGAAACAGTTCAGCTTCCCCTACGAGGCCTGCTTGTGCATGCATTTATTCTGCATTTACATATGAGGCTGCTGCGGGGCCCTAATCTGTGAGCCCCGGTGAGGTTGCAGAAACCCACGTGCCTTATTGCTGGTGAGCCCTCTGATCTAGGAGGGGTCAAAGACTCGGGCTGAGCCAATGAGAGTATGGATGGGGTGGGGGTATGTTGGAGGAGCCGATGGTGTCACTGAATGCCTGGGAACCTGTCACTTTGTGTCAGTGTTAGCGTCTGCATCTGGCCCGCTCTCACTTTAACCTCGAGCTAAGTATGACTAGCTCACAGGACTGGACCAGAGAGGAGGAAAAGCAGCTTTTCCTCTGCCACCTTACACGCAGTGTCTTTCATTCGCCACATCGCCAGTCGCAAGGCCGAGCTATCGCTTCACGTCGTCGCATCGGGGGATGCCACAGTCACTAAACGGGTGTTTAGGAAATACTCACATGCTCACGCCCACCCATCATGAACTTTTATAATAGCCTTAAGAATAGCAAATCAATTTCCTACTCAGCTTTTTTTATTAAACATATATGTATCTTTTTTGTGTTAATACAACAACATCCAACACTTAAAACATCATAAACACACGGCAGTAATGGAAATAATAATGAAAATATTAATTACTCAGCTTCATACACACAAAGATATCATTGTCTTGATATACTTGAACCCAGAAACACACACATACACTCACTGACAGCATTCATGTTCACTTCATACCCTTTTCATGCAGACCCTTCTAGGATGTTAATCAGACACACAACAGATGACTCACAGAAGTCCAGATGTATAAAATGACTTACAGTAATGATAACAGAGCATCTGCCTCACCATGACTCAGAACGCAGCATTATCTCATCCTGTTAACTATAAATGTTTCTTTTGCAGTAACAGTACCGGCCGGGTGAGTCCACCGGCTGCCGATGCTCTTTGCATATCAAGGTATTCTGATAACATCACTCATTCATTAAGTCATGTGAAATATTTTGGCCCTGGAATAATCAGTCGGTTGTTGTATAAACATAGTCCAGTTGTTTGGTGTCACACTGCCTCTACACATGGTCCCAGCAGCCGTGCTGCCAATGGAGACCATTGTTATGTGACACAGTTTCAGGCCGGGGAGTGAATGAATGCTTAATTAAACGGAACAATAGTTGCTGCGAACTGTAACTGAGGACACAGTAGCCATCAAACACTGTGGAAGTAGATCTACTCTAAAAAAAAAAAAACAAAAAACCCAGACATAAGAATCTCACGCAAAACCTAATATAGAGATGTGTTCATTCACACTGCCTGTCACACTGTGCCCCCCTCCTCCTGCTATTTCGACAGAAATAATTAGATACATGACTACATCTGTTTTATGAAACACTGCAAGGCCACTAAACAAAATTCCCTCAGTGACACTTCAAACTTGAACTGGTGTCAGCAACAACGTTAGCAGTCGCAGTTCCAGTCGTATCCCGCAATCATGTTCGAATCTACGGTGGGAACAGGTTAACATTCAAATGCTCAGACACTATTTATGGTGACTGTCAGCACCAGCCAACACCCCCGCCACCTGCTAATTAGGATCACCTCCCAGGTAGGTGGTGCGACCAGTGGTGGTTCTCTCTGCCCTTACGCACCGTAGGTACCAAGAAAAACCTTGACCATTGGTTATGATGAAATAATTGGGTGTTCGTTTTTTCTAACCCAGGTCAGCCTCTTCAGGGAGACAGCGTGAACTGTCAAAACAGATCGAAGCACAAGGCCAAGAGGCTGAGCGGGCCTCCCCTGGCGCAGCATCTCTGCTATGCGAACAATCTGACATGCCACACATGGTGGATGTCCGAATGAATTGGGGAGCTCCATGGCGTCAGCTTAAAGGAGATCTAATAGGAGGCGGTTGGGGCTAATTCGACTCTGAAGCCGTTTTTTTCTGAGCTGCAGTCTGAATCAAATCCTGTGCTTGAATTGGAGTTACTACCGCAAAAATTTGTGTTAAATCGCGCCACACTCGGTGCCAGAATTAGCTCCTCACCACACTCTGCACAGATGGCATCGACGGCGCTCGCTGCAAATGCTTCGCATTCTAGTCCAGGCTGCCTGACCCCTTCCTTAATCCTAATTAGGAATGCAATTTCCACGCAGGCCCTTTTCAACCATGATGAAAATAAACATTTGTGTGGCTAAAGTGAAGTGGCTTATGACCAGCGTTATTTCACGCGTCCTGCGACTGCGATAACATTTTAAACAGATCACTAGAAGGGTTTTATAAATCACTACTGCTACTGTGCACTAAACTATATCCTCCTTGTGAATCAGATAATAACCCCTGATGCTAAATCCATGGTTAACATTCTGCTGTCTATCCCTTCTACCAGACACACCAAAACCTCCCCCACCCGGGATACTTTCACCTCCACGCATACCCATTTGATCCTCAAGAAATATTCACACCACAAAGGATTTACCGATAATTCCTCTACATCATGCAGGTCTGGAAATGCTCATATCTGCAGGTATCAGGCTAATCTGGCAGCTGGATATTACCACAGGTCTTGATGTTTTTTTTTTTTTTTTGACTAGCCAGCACTTGCTTTACCTAATAATGCCCTATTTGGCCAGCGCAGTGACAGAGGGATGGGGGGCAGCTGAGCCGCTCCGCCACAGGCTGCAGAGATAAGCGCTTATTGTTGAGTGCGTGGACGCTGAGCGTAGCTGACCACGATGAGCTAAGGCTCAACTGACAACTGAACAATAACACAACAGCGTACAGCAGAGACGTGTTGACTTAGCAGGTCCGAAAGGTTTAATCTGCCCCGCTTCCTGCGTGCTCCAAGGATGTCCGCTGAGTGCTGAAAAGGGCTCAACTGAATGGGTGCAATGCAGCTTTTAAGGACACATCAACTTTTTTTAATTTTTTTGTTTTTAAAATACAGCAACAACCCTGCTGTATTTTTAATTAGTTTATTTGTGTTTTCATGAGATGTTCGATCATTGTAACTAAATAAAACAACTGAAGGTCCACAGACTAATCTAATGCTGCATTAAACAGATGCACTCGTGTTTTGAGCCACACAGCAGCACATTTGTGACACTGAGGAGACAGCAGTGGGAAGCTTATAACTCGTTCATAATTTGGACCTCGCAGCAGAGTCGAGTTCAGTCAACTCTGGAACAGCAAATCCAGGACAAAATCTCAGAATTTATAAAGTCACTTACAACAATTGCTTCCCACAGCTCAGCCTATTAACTGGCCTTTGTTTTCACTCTTGAACAAAAGCCATGTTGTTTGGGGAGGCCTGAATACAGGAAAAAACTGTTTACTGGGAATATTATATGTTGGGGCTCTGATGCATTTCACAATATTTTGCGGAGTTTTTTTTTTTTTTTTAAAGATCACTCAGTCTCCCACTATCCATCTGCTTCAACAGATTTCCACAAACTCTGAGCTGCACAGAAATCGTTAACAGTCTCTAAAAGTAAAGGACAAAGCAAGCCTTCTGAAACTGTCACATAAATCACAATCAGCAAACTCCAGATGCATTTAAAGGATTTGGGAAGTATACTGAGCATTCGCTTAAATTCAAATGAAAGAACGCCTGCTGACCACGCTGAAGTCAATCAGCACGGTCAAACAAAAATGTTACTGCTACAAAGATTTACTCTTTCGCAAAGATTTGCTTTAGAGCAGACCCTCGCAAACGATGGCAACTGGCCTGCATGTAATGCTGTGGGAAGCAATTCTGACTGTTTCATTGTTCCTTAGTAAGCAGTAATGTGGAGTAAACGAAGAGGAGGGCAGAATGTGAGGTCGCCAAAAGTGAGTGGCTGCGTAGGGGATGACTGGTCACAGGTGAAATGAGCTTTGACAGGCAGGCATGGTGGAGGGGACCGGGGTCACTTGAAGCCCTCGCATTTTTAGACTTTAAACGGAGAAAGTAGTGGCTCAAGTGTGTGATCACACGGAAAAAGAGACAACTCTCTCCTCATTTTTTGGGGTCCGCTTGGAAAGCTCTTCTAGATGATTCGCCAACTTACTAAATTAAATACAACTATTTTGAATTTAATAACCAAAGAATGGAGGAGAACTGCAACTAAACACTGGACTGTTACCGAAACCCCTGGCTTCACATACAACCGAAACCGCATACATATAACAAGTCTGATTTGAATCTGAATTAAGTTTCCAAATGAGTATTTAAAAGGGTGGGGACATCTACTCTCACAAACCACATTCTGAAAACAAATTCCATTCGGCAAGACACAGTGCTGGGAATAAATCATGACTGAGGCATTGCTGGTGAACGTTATGTGCTTACCGTGTTAGAAAGCTAAGCTAAATATTGAGACATCACAAGTGTGCAACCCCAGCAAGAATTTCCCAACAAGCAGTCCACTCAGACAACAAATGCGCATAAAGGCATACTCTGGACTCAAATAGTTTGCACAGGCTGGCTGAGCCGTACGACCGGGAATGTTGCTTAAACAACAGCTGGGGAGGGGAAACCATCTGAGGCTCCTGCTCCTGACCCCCCTCCCTACCCCCCCTCGATGGAGCCGCACTTCCATCACCTGCTCAGGGAGGAATCCTTGATGGGTTTCCATGGGAAATACCAAGACCAAGGCAACAGGCAGCCGAACGACCGGGCCGTTTCGTGCCACCCATTCTGTTTCCGAGCTGTTACGTGAAATATGCCACCGTGACTACAGTCACACCGGAAGTCAAGGTGTGCGGTGCAGAGTTACAGTGAAATCTCCCGGTCCGGGAAAATAATGACTAAGTTCCAAAGTGCTTTCACAGTAAGAACGGAGGGACAGCTGGTGACCTCGGTCACCTGCTTTGACTGTATCAAACGTTTCCATGATGGGCTTTTCCTCCCGTGCCATGGCTCAGTATGGCACACTCGCACTGCTTCGTTCAATTTATATTTTTATATCTTTATTGAACAGAAGATTGTTATTTTTTTAATTATATCTTTTATTATACTGTGTAAAAATCTAATTTTAAAACAAACAATTAACACTAACAATGCAAACAGACATTTCACACAACGTCACGTTCATATGCAATAAAAAATATATATATAAATAGACAAAACTTGGGGCATTTTTTAAAAAATCACTTAAGATTGCACCCTTTTCCTTATAGATGAGGAAAAACATTTCCTAAGAAGATTATAATGCCCTGCCTACTGTTCACATATAAATCCAGAAAGCAGAATTTGCACACACCTGGTGCTTGATCCAATAGTAGAAAATACTATACTAAAAATTTATTTTCTGCCTTACTTCTGATCAACAACATGATACAGATTTACATTAAGTGTAAATGTGGAAAGACTGAGCTGTGTGTAAGAAAAAGTAAACGGTTAACTAAATACAAATGGACATTAGCCACAGTGAGTAGAATATGATCATATATCAATCAGTCTGGTCACTTAGCGCGTGTCCTGAAAGGAATATTCAGGCTGCACTAAAGTGTCCAGCAGGCCCGGCTAAGCCAGGACTATAAGTGATTGGAAAAACGCCAGGCTCAATCTGCTTAAATGCTCTCGACACTGAAATGAAAATAGGATTATAAAGTAGGCATAAGTGGTTAATGGCCATTCATAAGGACTGTTGTACTCAGGTCTGACTGGGACCTTTAGGTTGGATACCAGCCCGCCACAGCAGTCCTTCAGAGCTCATCACTCTCTGCAGAACTGAGTTATTCTCACTGAGCAGCATTACCACGCTAGCAATCGCCCCAAAGGAAGCCGCCCACAGATGTGAACGCTGATGATCTTGAGTGTTGATGATCTGAGATAAAACTGTACAGTCGCTCAGTTCTGCATGAGTGCGTCTGTGCGAGGGTAGGGAAGGACGGAGGGGTGAGCGGCGGTGGTGGTGGGGGTAAGAGGGGGATTCATTACAGACGAGCACTGGCTGGATGGAGGCCGTTTTCATGGGCTCGTCAGCACGGAGATACAGATTCCTTCTGAACGTGCGGTGAAAAGCTCATGAAACCATAAGATCGTTGTTCCAGCTCAAACCGGACCAGGCAGGAAACGACTGCGAGGAAAGCTGCGGCTTCAGCTTTGGGGTTGAGGGCGTGAGTGTGTTGAGGTTTGTGGCCTGTTGTGTGTTCTTCACTTGTTCACCTCCCACTAAAGGCACACTCACACACCGAGGCGCACCGTAAACCTTTCCCCGGTGACTAAATGGCTTTTGTTCTCATGTTTTCTGCTGTTGTTTTTTATTTTCTCAATAAATTATTTGTTGGCTCTTTGCTTTTCTATGTTGAATATTTTAGAAACCACACATCCGTGCTCTTCGTATTGTTGGGTTATAAAGGATAGCTGTGTAGAAGTAGCTTTGTTGTTTTTGGTATGAGAAAGCAAGAGCAGACAGAGTCCGCAACTAATCAAAACCTAGACGATCACTTGAAAGAACAAGGTAAAACGTTGCTTGTTTGTACAGCTAAGATTTAATTCAAAATGATCGGAGCTTCAATTCACAAAATGACAAAAAGCCTTCATAATGTGTTGGTTATTTCTTAAATTATTAGCCTTTGAATGTTTTAGTGTCCTTTTTAAACGTTCTACTTGTTGCTGTATCTTTGAACACCCAGAGGACAGTTTTAAGTCTTGGAAAATCCATTACAGTAATGTGCTGACGTCCTACAATCTACCTTACTAGTGCCAATGATGACCAGTGTATAAATATGTCAATCTGACTTTAAAAGAGGAGCAATCTTGGGAAAAGGAAATGGCAGAGTAGATAACACGCTAATTTTGGGAATGACTGTGCTCCTTTACAGGATATGAGGTTTAATGTAGAGAAACTGGCAATTTACTTTAATTACTATCTCAACTGTAAAACATACGGGAAGTCCCTTAACACAAACGGCCTGCAAAACACCCAACGGCTCATCCTCTGCTCCCGTTTTCTTGCCACGCTCGTGTTTTCCCTCATTCGGCCCAAATAATATGAGTACGGCTTTGAAAGCGCACTGTATTGGAACCTCCTCAAGTGCCGCTCTTTTTGATGTCAAAAGTCTAAAGTTCTAAAGTTACTGAAATGTCTCAACTTAATACTTAAGTCTCTGATCAGCTTTGAGGCTAAAGCTTGGCCATTTTGAGTGACCTGTTACAGTCATGACAAATGCCTGACAAACCACTGAGTCACGGTGAAATCCACTCAAATTACTTCCTCCTCTTTCCCTTCTGTTGCTTTCGATGACACGAAAACTGAGCAGAGCCCCCAAGTAAAGCCCCCTCTATTGGAGCTCAGACAGGGGCCAGCCACCATGTTACAAACTCGTCGTCTATGTCTGGCATCTTGACAAATATCTGAGGCACTCACTTACCCGAAGTATGCCCTCACACACATGTGGCAACAGCGCTGTGTATGCTGAGCTTCAACTCTAGCATGATTCGCAGCGAAGGCCAAAAAGCATGGACGATCTGTTCCTAGTGCTCGTGATTGTATGTGACAGAATCAGGAAACTCCATTAATCTGCCTCGATATCAACCATTTCAAATCTCTTTAAGTATTTATTCCTGTTAAAAAAATTACACTTTAAGAGAGGGTGAATTTTACACAGCTGATGTGGATGTTTTACGACGTACAGAAAAAAAAAGCACCAAGAAGAAGGTCGTCACCGTTTGAATCCAACATTGCATGAGATTGATACCATTCTGATGCCATTTAAACTGCTTTCTATCTACAGATACTGTGGCAAACTCTCAACAGCTTAACAATGCTATCAATTCCAGATCAGTATCAACATATTTACTGCTTAGTAGTCCAGAAGGGACAGTCCTCACTCCATATGGCCAGATAGTCTGGTTACAATCTGCCAGCTCAGTCTGTCCAGTCAACTGAACGTATTTCCGTCAGTGCTGCTAGGTTTTGTACAGGAGCAGAAGTGGTCCAGCTATAACACAGCTTTTAGAATTTGCATGGGAAACAATTACCTATATGTCCGTTTACTCCTGTTTACTAGTTTCAAATAGTAGTTTGATATTGGGAGAAATCTGTTGTTAGCTTTCTAGCAGAGAATTAGACTGGAAATTCTGGAAACCATCATCCAACCAGCATCTTTGAAGCAGAGCTTAGCATGGATGTGCAGTTTGTTTTGGTACCTTTGTTGAGAGAGTAGCAAGCTAGGTCCAGTTTTTATGCTAAGCTAAGCTAAGCTATGCAAGGACAGATAGGATTCTGATCTTCGCATGACTGACTGTCCATCAGAAAGTGAATAAACAAATTAACTTATTTCCCTAAATGCCTGTGCTTGTGCCTGAACTTGTGCTCGTCATCTTAATATCTTGTGACATGTACCAGAAATTGAAGTAACATCTGAATTTCCAGTAGGTTTGAAATACTCCATGACGGCAGATGGCTAGGTACTCAGCTTTTACCTTGCACTTGAAATCTAAACTCCTTATTTAACTGATTTTACTCTTCATACGCATGAACACACACATACACATGCAAATTAATCATTACTAATAAGTTACCTCTGAGTCATCTACTCCAAGCCCTCTAAAATTTACTATCTGCAGAGTGCCCTGCCAAGTATGGAGTAGGCTTGTTTTTATTTGTTTTCATTTTTAACAATGCCAGCGTTACTTACGAGGATGTAATAAATGTTTTTCCTCTCTTTAGGTTGAAAATATCAAGGTCCAGATCTCGCTCACTGACTGAGTCCTAGCTATCATTTCCATGCTGCGTTGTTTGAAACACAGTTCATCCTAGAAGATGCCACCAACTCACATGAAATCCCTTTTCTGACGTTTCTCTAAACTGGCTGTATCACCCTCAAACAATTGCTTTGACCTCCTGCCAAGGAGCGCTGTTCCACGCGTGGATGTGGCAGAATGTGTCTGTTTATTTGCACCCTGTGAACCCTATTAGAGGTAGCACGCTTTTTTTAATTTGATGCCACATATCTGGCAGGTGCAACCAGACTCCTGGGCCGCCTCCACAGTAGAACCAAGCATGTCTGACATGAGCCTTGAGGGTGTGGATGGAGGTGTAGAAACCACCTTGTAATTACAGGCTACCAGATGCAAGAAAAGAAAATGAGCTTCGAGAACAACGCTTCCTGATTAGCAGTGGGTGTTCTTGTGGTAATAATGTCTTATGGCGTACCAGCCTTATTTACAGCACCTCAGAAAAGCGCTCCTACACACTGTAGCCTGCACGAGAAACATGATTAATCTGAAACCACCATATCCTTAAGTTGTGTTCCAAACATTGATACGTACCAAAGAATATAAACAAGCCTGCATTTATTTGTACATTTTCCTCCTTCACTGAGAGGCTCAAGATCAGGTTCAACCTTTCTGGAAGCTTTAGGTGCAGGGTTTGGGTTTTGTGTGCAAGTAACATAAATACACAGTTTATGATGAACAGAGAGCTTCCCCATAATCTTCTTATTATCATGACATGTGTCATCAGATGAGTGGAATATGGTTATACTGGATTAGCTTAATCATATAATATGATTTACAGTAAAAGAGAGAATTAAAGTAAATACGTTTCTGATGAACACAGACTTTATTTCCTCTGCCAAGAAATATATTGAAAGTTTTTTTTTTTTAAATCAGTCACATCCCAAATCCTCTTCTTTATTTCTTTTTAGTACCAGAAATCTTTCAAGTCCAAGCAAGCTTGGCCTGTCTCCTGTTTCCCTCAATTCAAAATATGACAGTGAAGCTTTCAGCCAAGCTCAGGCTGCATTTTGAGATGATTTTAATATTTTAGTTAGATACCACGATTCACCTCCACAAGTTTGGCTCCTATCATTATTAGTCTTTCCCACTGCTGTTATTCTTTAAATAAATACAGTTTCCATGGACTGAAAGAACAATTTGGAAATATTGTCTAGCTTCTGTACAGAAGTTTTGTTGCCAATCATTGAAACAGTACATGGTTTTAATAGTAGGGGCAGTGGCTTGGAATGAACTGTGATCAAACACCTGAGGTTGTCGGATGACTCTTCCTAGTGGCTATTTTTAGACAGTAATTGCCCTTTTGTTACAGCCTGGTAAACAAAGGATGAATCCAGAGCGATTATCTGGTTATGAGTCTCAGCAGGAGCGCAGCCTCGAGCTTTTTCCTGTCGGAGCGGCAGCGGCTCAGCCACATGTAGTGCATTCCCTGCGCCACGTCATTAATGAACTGCCTAATTATTTCACTAAGTTGACAGCATCCCAATGTTTGATCGATGGAGGTCTCTTTTGACCTATTGATGCACTCCATCAGTATCCAGTGAACACACAAGCACGAGAACTGCATGACGCTTCCTCCCTCCGGGGGCCGTGTGACCACAGATAATGATCATTAAACAGGAAGCTGCTCTTGTGCGTCCCTAAGCCCAGACAGTCAGTAAGGAGGCATCTTGGAGATTATCCCATTGATCTAAAGTAGCCTAAACACTGAATAATAGCGCCTTGTCAAAACAAGCAAACAATTTAGCCTGCCATCGAGGAGGAGCCATCATTTCCAAATATAGCTCATTAGGACACAATTGACATTCCTTTCTCATGAATCTCTTGTTTCGTCAAAGTCAAGTATTTGATCAAACTGATTAACAAACCTCACAAGAAACTTTCATTTTCCATACACAGGCCATTAGGAAATGTAATGTTGAGTGCCATGTTTTTCACATACTAGCCTTACTGACATGTAAGAATGCACATGCCATGACCTTTTCTGAAAAGCGAGCATGTTAGTGTTTGCCTCTCAGCGTCAGTATTTAAAAAATACAAATATATTAAAGCAGGACAGTGTGCTAAATATGTTTATACGTCAAGTTAAAAAGAATTTCTGACTGAGGAGATTGAGTACTGAGTACTGACACACCCAGCTTGTTTTCTTAACGCCTCCAGCGAGCAACACCGCTCAACTTTCGTTCTTCACAACTCCCCCTTTCCGCTGTGACCTCAGCCAGCTCGTCAGCAGGGGTTCTTTTTATCTCTTAGGAAAACAGGTGGTTGTGATTGTTAGTCAGTCCTCACATGATGTGAAGGTTTCTGCCTTCCATGTGCTTTCTATTTGGAATGCTGCATTTGCTAACTCGCGCAGTCAGGTTCGGGAGGGATGCAGCAGATATTTCTGGTTACGCCTGCGAAGCTGCTCAAAACACCACCACCCACTCCTGCTCAGCTGTTTTGGGTCATTCCACAGTAAGGGCCATGTGGCGCTTTGACTTATTCCACGGGGGGGGACTGCTGTCACCCAGACATCCACACGCAGCAACAATTTAAAATTAGGTGATTTAGTAAAAGTTATTACACAATCTACGGTTATTGTCAGTCAGCACAAACCGAATGCGTAATTTGCATGATTTTCCTGCTGCTACGATAAAGGTATCATGTGACTGACGTCTCTTACTCTGGGGTATGGAGAGACGAACTCTTGATTCGTAACAAACAAATGCTGAGCGGCAAGGGACTCCTTTCTGTTTTTCTGCCCGTATTATTCTGCCATTTACTGTCTCTGCAGTAAAATGTCAGACTGTATGTGACTTGCCCACAGGGGCCATACGTGCCATTCAAAGAGGGCTCCAAACATTTGCTCACAAGCTTTTGGTGGGCAGGGAAACATTTGGCAATGAGCACCTCCTAGGGGAGTGCCTATCAGGCAGACATAGCAGTTATCTTGGGCTACACCAACTCCTGACATGCCAAACGGCTATGCCACACATGCCAAACCAGGAGAAGAACACTTGGCTCCCATTTACACAAATGTTTGAAGAGCCCACTGGGTAACATCATCTGATGAGTATAAGTTAGCGGATGTTCAAAGCGTTCTCAGTGATGCAATGACTTATCAACGGAGGACGCTCGACAGCAATCTGGCAGACAGGTTTCTCCCTTATCTTATCGATTCTGATAAACAAGGGCTCGCACTGGATCAGGCTGACAGCCATGAGCAAAACCAAAAATAATGTCGAGTCACAAATCACGTCAGTTGCCCAGGAATTAAGGCCGACTTCAATTTATAAAGTGTGAAAGGTGATTAAGACGTTTAAAAACAGCACATAATTTGAGAGCCCTTTCAAAGCAGTAACTGTAAATGAGGTTTCCATAATTAACACGGCCCCAAAACACTAACCTGAAATTCTTCCGTGCTATGGACAATGATAATACACATGAAATCTGTAATTTCCTTTCACCGTGTCTTGCCCTGGAAGATAAAACAGCTAAAACTTCTGCTTTTTTAACTGTTGCCTTGGAATTGTGATGGGAGCTAAACTCAGAATATCAAAGAGACACACACAGCCCCCATCCCACAGCATATTTGTGTTTCATGTGCTACGACACCGTTGTGGTGCTACTACTTATAGTTCTTACATATTTCATACAGCTTGGTGGTGTGTTCCGCATGGAGCCATGTAACACTGAACAATTTGCACATTACTGAAGCAGCATGACTTCCTTTCTATTCTTTGGTCTTCAGTGGCATCAGCTGTCATTAGTGAAGCTGTTGACTGTCAAAGCTCAGACGTGTACGCATCTCCAAGGAAACAGCAACACACCGCTTTATTATTGGCTACAGAGAACGTCTGTTTTATTTTGAGTGACAGCACGGAAAGCACTGATGTCAATTTTGCAGTTTAGGCTTTTGATAATGATGACCAGTTCTCTTGTCCACAACATTTCACTGCACTTTTAACCCTGTGTTAACCTGCGTGTGACAAACGGGCATGAATCGGAATACGAAAACACAAAAACTCCACACATTCTTCTAAAATAGGGTAATACTATCTGATACGTACTGATATCCAGAGGGTATTCTTATGACAGTAAAAGCAGCGATCTCGAAGTTTATATTTGCTCAGTACTAATCCACTTTGAGCATCTTCCAGCTCTTACATATCTTGGCTGTGGTGTTGGCAGCGAGGCACTGGCAGATGTCAGCGTCAAGTCTGTACCACTTTCTGTGGAATATTTTTAAGTGAAATGGCTCAGGTGAAGCCAACAATGGGAAATGTCAATGCATTCCATTAGCTCAGATTGGAAAGTCTGCTGTAAGCATGTGTACTTAAAATAACAATGGCCCTCGTCTTTCGCTCCACTGACAGATGACTGGCCTGATATTTGCAGCATGTTCAGTCGCACCGGGTTTAGCCTTCCCTTGGAATGGCCGTGGCCATTAAGGTGATAGCAACCCAAAGAATGCCATGAATCGAAAATAACAAGCAGGTCTCACAGTTACAAAAACAACACAGAGAAAGAGCTAAAGCAAAGCAAGCAAAGCCAGTGACATGCTCACTGAATCCTCGCTGAGTTTCTTTAGTGAAACATCTAAAACTGAATTAAGAGCAAAGCCTTTTTTAAAATACAAGAAGCCTTCTAATTACAGTCAGCGCCTATTAGGAATCAGTGCCTATCAGCGCCAATTAGTAATTCATAACACGGCTTGTGGCCAGCTTTAGTCCAGCCAGATTTGTCCTGCTTCTAAAGACAGTGGCCGTGCTGGCTGGGAGCCAGTTGACCACATGGCTAAGCCCTGTCCAGGCAAGACAAAAGAAATTCTTAAATTTGTACCCGCTCACTGCCCCCCTTGAAAATGTCAATTGTGGTACTGTCAAGCCCGGTCACAGATTTACTCAGGGGAACATCATTAAGAGTGCTGACTTTGAAATGTAACACTTGAAAAAAAAAATAAAAAAAATCAGCACACAGCCTGGAGCTATGTCGGGAGAGACAGAATTAAAAAGCACAGCAACAGATTTCAAACAGGCTCCGCTGCTATTCCTAATTGAAGCAAAGATAATAAGCCTGTTCACACACGTGAGAGATCACAGGAAAGGTGCTTATGTCCGTACTTCCCTTTGATCCGTCTGTGTGTCTGTCCTTTCACACCTTGCTTAATTTATGTCCATGTAGGGAAAACCAGCAGCGCGTTTCACGTGGACGCAGAAATGATTAGCAAAGCACAACTATTCATGCATGGACATATAAAAGGCTATGTATAAGCTACATGGCCTATAAGACGGATACATTCTACGTACATTTGTTGCAAGGCAAAGCACTTTATAAGTAAGTTTCTTTTTAAGCAAAAAATATATTTATCCTGTAACACAGATGAACAGAGACGAAGCGACGAAAGACAATCTTGGTATACTGGGGAAAAAAATCTCTACATACCACAGCAACAAGTGTTTCATTGCTGTTGTGTAACACGGTAAAAGCAAAGCGTCATTTTTAATTAGGTTATTCCAACCTGTAGAATTGTGGTACGAAGATATATCATAAATCCATGGAAAAATTAATTTCACCTCTGACAGCTAAACGCAGCCTCCTCCTCCAGTGGAAGTCGTCTAACCGCTCCTCTGTGTCACAGTGGCTTTGAGACACCATGTCCGAGTGGTGATCCTTTATTTCTTACTTTAAGGAGCTGGTTCATTAAATGCTGTTAAATACGTTTGTGATCTCTGCCTCAGCCAGAGTGGACCGTGTGAATGAATTGGATGAATTTATTGATTTGATTTTGGGTTGTTGTTGTTGTTATTGTTTCCTTTATCTAGTTGTCTGTCAGTTCTTTCAAAAAGAAAAGTATATTTGGCAAGTCTGTGCTGCCGTATGATTTTAATTACTTGTTTTTTTGCCAAATACTGCGTAAAATACTGCGTAATTAATAATGCAAAGTAAAATATATATAAATAAAATATTTCGCAAAATAGCAGCGAACGCATTAGTCTCGTGAACGGGGTTTTGGGGCTCGCGCTTGCATATCTAAATGAAGTGCCGCTTACAGGTGTGCGTTTATCGAGTCCAGCTTCGGGACACATGAACGGAGGAGGGGGCTGGACGGGCTACTGGAGCGAATTGATTTCCCGACCTCTGTTTCTGTTTACCAGCCCTGGTGCGGTTTGAAAGGGTTCCACAGAAGCGGGTGGAGGTGGAGGAGGAGGAGGAGGAGGAGGAGGAGGATGGTGAGGTGGGGGTAGAGGACGCTCTCTGGCCGGCCGGCCTGCCTGGCTCCTCCTGCGGTCAGCCTGCTTTTATTCCGCCGCAGGAAAATCCGTTATCTCGCATCACTACTTCCGACGCCTCTGCCATCACCGCGGCTCCAAGTCCGCACTGAATAGTTAACAGCGCGACCCACGAAGCCGCAGCAATTCATATTTAATTCCCAAAGTCTTTCTCCAAACTTGAGAGAAACTTTTTTAGACTGACGACTCTCTCTCTCACACGTACACACACGCATTCAACGTGGTGGTGTCTCACCCGGACTCTGAAATGCGCCGCTAAAAGAGCTGTACATAAAGCACTTTTTCCTCGCTACTATGTGGCTACATTCAATTTGTTTTCGCACGTATTGACATTATTCCTATTATAAAACAGTAAAGAGGAGCAGGCTAAGCGATGGATTTGAACAGCGGCTTAAAACGCAACGCTCGAGACGCACAATTTACCGGTGGCGTTTGTTAGTAAATGAAATCAAAAATGGCGACTATATTTTCTCATTTCGTTTTTCTTTCTTTCTTGTTTTTTTTTTTAAATCTCCGGTTTGAGAGTCACGGCTCGCGTGTCAGTCCGGCTCGAGTTTACCGTTAGTTGCGTACAGATAGGGTTACTCCTGAGTCTCAGTCTGCTCCGCACCAAAACGGTGGCGTAAAGAAAAGGAAAAATCGACCAAACTGATGCAAAAGTAGACAGCGTTTGACGGTCACCTTTCTCGAGGAGATAAGAGGGGGAAATAGTTGCCGGGTTGAGGGATTTTAGCACTTACAGTGAGTTGAGAGGAGAGTGAGGAAGCAAGCCAGACGTGTTTTCGCCATCTTGGAGTCGATGCAATGCTCGGTTTGGACTGGCTGTACATGCGCAAAGTAGCCTAAAGAGCTTTGGTGGGGATGGAGAGAGAGAGGGAGAGAGAGAGAGACAGGGAGGGGGAGCTATTATATTGAGTTTCCATAGCTACCGAAAGCATCACTCACACAGACAAGAATTTATAGTTGACACGATGTGGGAGGCTTTTTTTTACTACTGTCGCCTTATATTGTAGGCAAAGCAGCAGCTGGGAAGCTCAGATAGGAAAACACTAGCCTCCAGTTTTTGTAATCCGGGACGGAAGTGAGATTAACTAACAAAAAAAAAAAAAAAGTATATTCAAAACAGCACCTTTATAGTTTAGGGGAATTACAATGAATGGGGAGAAAAATGTCAGAAAGTATAACCCATCGTACACTACCAGTCTAACGTCTGGACACACCTTCTCATTGATTCAGTTCAGGACTCATTATTCACGATCACTTTTATTGATCCTGCACGGAAATCATTTTGTCCAAGAGTCACAAGATTAGAAAGAAGATATATGAACATAAGAATAAAATAATAAAATAAGTATAAGAATGAAGTAGAAGTAAAAAAAAAAAAAAAAAAATGCAAGAAATACAAAAAAAAATTACAGTCCAATTTTTATGAGATATACAGTAAATAAAACATTTTAGCTAAAAGGTCGTGTGTGCAGATGTGCGGCTCTCACAACATTACTCTCTGGACATTACTGGTCTTCGCTCTCTGAACATTACATGATATCACATGCCTTACATTTCATATACCCAGTGTACCATCTTCTGACAGCTACTTCCAGCAGGATAATGCACCATGTCACAAAGCTCAGATGATATCAGGCTGGTTTCTGGAACATGACAATGAGTTCACTGTGCTCCAATGGCCTCCACAGTCACCAGATCTCAGTCCAATAGAGGAACCTTTGGGATGTGGTGCAACAGGAGATTTGCATCATAGATGTGCAGCTGACAACTCTGCAGCAACTACGTGATGCTATCATGTCGATATGGACTAAAACCTCTGAGGAATGATTCCAACACCTTCAATTAAGGTAGTTCTGAAGGTATCCAACCTTTTACTAGCAAGGTGTGCCTGATAAAATGGGCAATGTATATTTTATGTTTACATTTCTTCATATATTTGCTGCACCGTAGACCTTTGAGAAATGTAATTTCGATGCTCTATATGTGTTGCACATCTCAGAATTGACAATAAAGTTGACTTTGACTACTAGGCAATGCCAGCTTCTATCGAACTGAATAGTCTTCTGAAGGCCGGGCTGTGACATATAGCATATGGCAGGCTTTCGATAAAATATTCACTCCCCAATTTCTTGCTGGCTGTAGAATCATAGCCCTGTCAAGGATCGTAGGCCCGCTCACACTGTATGTCTGATGCCAGTGACAGGCACAGCGGCCACGTCAACCCAGAGATCTCCTGCCCTGTTTACATGAGAGAAACCTCAGTCTTGTAAAGTCCCGTTTTTGTCACATCACACTGGATGTGATCTGCCCAGTGACCCTCTGGTCGAGGGGATGTACGCTGCTTGCATCAAGCAGTTTTCTCCCTCTTTGCCCCGTTACAACTCCACGAAATCAGCTGGTGCAGCCTGGAAAAATTTGAACAACAACGTGCTTGTCTGACGACCTCCTCAAACTGTTCCACCAGCGAGCAAAGTAAAGCCTCGTGTGCGTGACTGACATGATCAGCCCCAGTGTGTGTCAGTGCTGGATCAATACTCCTTTCATAAAAGTCAGATCTGACATGATTGCAACGCTCACTGCATGTCTAAATATAGAAGTATGTCAAATTATGCTACGTAGAATGCATATTACGTAACACGTGTAAATGTGTAATTCAGGCAATACTCTAATTTGAATGAAGCGCTGTTATTTTAACCACACTGTTGCCTTCGGGTCCTGCTCTCTAGGTTTGAATAATGAGTCAGAGTGTGCGGTTGTGTTGGTGTTAAAAAAAACTGATGCTCCCTTCGGAAGTATAGGACATTATATAAATGACGAGAAATCATTTTGAAACAGCTCAGTCAAAGCCTTCCTACACCATGGATGCAAATAAATAATTAGAATGTAAATTGGATATGTAATTGCTTCACGCTTGCAAAGAGTGGATGTTTACTAAAAGCTGTATCTTTCATAACAGGGGCAAAATTCAATGTAAGGAACAATGGCAGAGCAGAGAGTTGGCCGGGAAAAAGCAAGTTCAGCTTGAGCTGTTTATGTTTGACTTTATTTATTTATTTGAAAGCTTCATCTCATCATTGTCATCCTACGACATCATTTAAACTCAAGAACAAAAAAAAAAAAGCCCACCAACAATGCATTGACATATATATATTCCTACCACAACATTTTGCTAATTGTGCTGGTTCTAAATAGCATGTACACAGATAAAGAACATCTCACATCTACGACAGAGGCCTTAAAAAACATATTACAATACGCCCTATGCCTTTTTATTCTTTACACAATTCTGTGTTTGTTTTGTATCCTCTTCATTAACAAGGGTTTTCTTCTCGAACTGAAGTTTGATACGCATGCCATTATTCCTCTCAGTGGCTGAACTTCTCGACTGCCACTGTTCCCGGCAAACGTGCAGACTTCAACACTGCACCCTCTAACGCTGGTTCTGCTTTCTGTGCCGTAGTGTTTCTCAAAAACCTGGTGAAAAAACTATCTGTGTATGATCGCGGAAATGTTTTTTTTTTTTTTCCTCTTCATCTCGTTGAGGCAAACAGAATTAGACCGAAGGCCTTTCATGTACTCTGCTCCCTGCTCAAAGAGAAATGTTGCACCACTAAGAGGGCTGGTTTCTCTCTCTCTGAGTTTAAAATGATTATGGAAGATGTCAGGAAGGATTTAATGAAAAACGGATTACTCTTTGTTTGAATCTATTCCACACTTGAGTTGTTGTTGCGCTGCTCTCCCTCAGCCTCTCGCATGTCATGATACTTCTCGGTAAAATCATTTTAAAATAATGCTTTTTTAAACCAATTAGGCCCCCCGAGTTAAATAGAGTAGAAGAGGGCATTTGTATTTCAGTAGGGACAGAAACATCCATTCAGCTGTGAGATGGGGCTTTGTTGTTCAAAACTCCTGGATGGTTTGATCCATGGATCAAACAACCAGATGGTAATATCTAATGGCATCCCTATAGACCTTAAATTCCACCCTCAGTCTTTTTCTGCTGTCATGCCAAGTTAATCCTGCACTACAAATGAGTCATGTCAGTACCTTCACTCTACTACAGTACAATGCTGTGCGCAACAAATGCACACACACACACACACACACACAAAAGAAACACATTTATATTGCATGGTGCAGACAATCAGACATCAGTGTATCTGCATGCATATAAAAAGGATACACTTTCTGACAGCCAAAATCGTAACCTCTAAACAGTCGTTGCAGCGGTCCAGCAGGGCTGCTATCCCCGCTGCCAGATGCAGACATCACTGCCATCATGTCAGCCCTCCAACAGTGTTTTCCTTTCAGAGACTAGAAACTGGTTTTAGGAAGGATTTCTTGTTCCATACATGTATCATGGAGTAGAAAAATAATCAGAGCTTCCCCACAAAAATAAACTTGAATCACTCAATTTCTTATATAGAGATAGAGTATATATATATATATATATATATATATATATATATATATATAATATATATATATATATATACATATATTATATATATATATATAATACATATATATATATATACATATATATATATAGCCCATCGCTGGTGACATTTACCTGAGCTATTTTTGCCCTATGATGATGAACTCCAAATCTTCAAGGAAATTCTAAAAATACACCATTTCTACTCCCTACATGTTGCTCCTACATGACTCCTACATGTAGTCAGTCAGTGGTGTCTTCTTCTCTGGATGTTCCTCCGACGCATGATGAATTAGGGCATGTCTCCATCTGCTCAGCCTGCTTGTCCTGACTGCTGACATGCATTTATTCCGGTTAAATTCCTGCTGCTGTTGAGGATGTGAGTTCGATGCCACCGCTACTTGAAATGACCTTGTCCCCTTTTCACCCTCGGCTCTTGTTTTGCCCTAATTCGGTGTTGGAAGTCCGCCTTTGTATATAGAAATGTGTGTAGAGCAGAAGTTCACCTGTTTGTAAAAGCATGTAAACACTAGGTGAGTTGGACTAATCACACTGCTGAGCCATTCCACAAATATGAATATCACACTGGAGGAAAAGTTATTAAAACATTAATATTTATACATATTATTGTTACTGCCGGTCCATAAAACATTGAGATTATTCCGTGGAATCATCTGATCTATTGCTGGCACCATTACGGAAGTCAAAACGCCCAGACAAACACAGTTATAAAATAAATAACCAACCATTTAACCAGGTGACAGTGCTATGGTAACAGATTAGATTTGGGGCATAAAAATAACTAGTTAGCTTCAGGGAAAAATGATGATTTGTTAGTATGTTCTTATGGTTTGAGAACCTCAGATGACAATTGCAAACAGAAACAGTGTGTTTATGTCCACTAGTACCATGGTTCTGATTGGATGTGGTTGTGTCCTGCACACGTTAAGATTTTACTCTGTTGTTAGAAGTCTGGATATGATATCTGGAATGTTGTTGAGGAAAAGTGAAGCCTTTACTAAGAGTTAAGGAGGTAACTTCAGGTTTGACCAATAGTTCAGTTTCGATAGCCTCATAAATTCACTTTGCTTTTTTACCAGGGTACATTGCCATGGTAACATATGCTGCACATCTAACCTGCTCTGGAGAAGGTTACAAATAAGAGATTGACGTGTATTAAAGCACCACGTACAGATTAGTCAGTCTACAGAGGGTGATGTGGTCTCAGTTGAATTCAGCATGGTAAGTGCAAGTTGATTTCCTATATGACATGTCCTGAAAAAAAAAAAAAAAAAAAAACATTTAGAGTGAAAACTATGTTGGTTACTATATCGTCTAGACATAAAGAGAGAGGGAGGAGGTAGTGGAAGTTGGACTCACAGCCTGGCCGTCTGCACACAGTGTTTTAAGTTATTTATAACTTATTCAGAATACCTCATGCCATGGGGCCCAGTCCGCAAACGCAGGAGTGTTAAGAGACCATCTACACCCTTGGCTTTCCCAGATGAGGAGGATCAGTACAGGAGATAGTCAACAGATCCTTTGCTTTGTCAGGTTCTTGAGTTGTATGTTCCACAGACTCCCCCTAACTTCAAGGAAAGAATCCTATTAATGGAAAGGACCAGCTTCTCAGCAGGAGTGCACTCCTAGGGAGAGGGGAGATCCAGTCTTTTTTTTATTTCATATTGTTATTCCTGTTAGTTGTAAATAATGTCAGTGTCAGCTCGTTCTGTTTGTGTGGGATTGAAGCCCCAAAGCCGAATTCTTGTTGTAGATATGATATGAAAACAAGCCAACTTACTACTGCACTTTGAATCATGATTTGATTTACTTTCAGTTAGTCTGTTTGACAAGGCTGAAGTTGCATCTTAAAATTATGCAATCACACAGTCAGTCAGTCGATTACTTGGTGGAATTCTGAATTTGTCACCAGGAACTGTGTTTCTTTTTGCCTTCACTGTATTTATAAGTTATCTTTCTAATATTATTAGAAAGATAGGCGACCACTGCCTCTTTAACATGCCCGTGCTCATGACTAGAATTGAAAAACATGGGATGACTTACCGAGTTTAACCCCTCTTGTGCGGCACGCTAAGACTTTGTTAGACTTTGTGAAACATCGGCCTAAAACATAGGTCTTATATATATATATATATATGTATATTTTTTTTTTACCCACAAATTTGAATTTCTTTAAATACACAATAGCATGAATCCAACGTATTTTAGTAAAGGCATGAATGGAGGCAGAAGACGTTATGTTTCAGTCACAACTTCACTCATTCAGTGATACAGGAGCTGTAGCAGTAGCCAAGACCTGTCAATCTAAGCCTACGCCTCCTGTACACAGTAGGCCCCGCCCTTATCGCTGATGAGCCAATCACGAGGCCGCATATTACACACTGACTCTGTCAGGTTCTCCGCAATTGGGCAAGAGTCCCCAGGTAAAATCCCAGATGCATGCTACAATATTAGCAGAAGAGAAGCTAACAGTGCATGATATATACAGGTATGTTTATATTTACAACAGTTGCACGGCGACCGCACTGTTGCTCATGTTTGAAATAAAAAATTTGAATATTTGATTAACTTAATTTTCAATGCAAAATTATAATAATAATGTATATTTGTAAAAAGCACTAGGCCAAGTTTAATATATAACACACATAGTAGGTTTCAGTTTGGGGGTCCTTGGCCCATTGAAGACCTCTGGCCTAAAAGATATCTTGGGTCCGTTGACTCTGCTCGTAGCACAGGCCTTCTTTTCTACGATGTTTTTGAGTTTGAGCTAATGTGGATGTAAATTGACACGGAATCAATTGAGAAACATGGTCAGTAGAGACCTTGGTCAACAATTTATCTTGTTTTGGGGCATTTTTATTTATTCTTTTGATGGTCATCCAGTCGTTTGAACAATCTCAGATTAACATTTATCTATTGTCATCGCTGTACCCAGAGAAAACAACACCAAAAGTTAAGGAAAATTACTGTAGCCAGTGTAGTGATGGAGAAAGACACGTTCGTGAGACATCTGCCCAGCGAGTGTACATAACTGCACATGTACTTCTTACAGTTCAGTTATTTTCAAAGAACAATAATGCCGCGTCCCACCGAGTGTAGACAGATACAACACAGCTAAATTATGCACCAAATGCATGAAGCTTTCTAGGGTGACGCGGGAAAAAATAGAACCAAGCCACACACCCCACACGCACGTCCGTACACACAATATTGCCTGTTTTGTTTCCATTGTGTTCCTCGTGTCTCTTGAATAATAGAAGTGGCTGGAGACTTATTGGAGTCTCAGATTTACTTCCAGTACTTAGAACAACACTTTCCCTTTCTCCATTTGCTCAGAACTAAAAACACTGCAGACATGAGGCCTACATTGTTTTCTCAAAGTCATTTTTTCCCTCTTACTCATCCTCGCTCACTCCTTTACCGTTACTGTTACTCACTTACACGGCAAGTGAGTAACAGCAATGTTGGGCAATGTAGTATTGCTCTATAATTCCTTTCTAACAGGTTATGCTTTTTTCCTTTTTTTTAAAAAAAAACTCTTGCTCTCCAAAATCCCATTAGAATATCACATCATTATTTGTTATTGTAGTTACCTTTCAGCTTTGAGAAATCAAAAGGTCACCTTTTCAAAAGTCGCTACTGTAGCTGTTAGAAGTATTGTCAATTCTCTGATGGACATTTGCATTATTTCCGTGATAACATGTGATGATGTGCGACAGCGGAGTTCTCTTTCTTTAGTTAAAAAAAAGAAGAACTGTTTTAAAATGTATCTGCCCCCAGTGAAAGATGCAAGAGTCACACCGAGCTGTTTGCTCCACTCCACTATCACTTCAGTGGCTCCATTGTTTTCCTGCATATCTGAGGAGCAGATTCTGGCAGCGCGAGTCAACTGAAGATGCCAAGTAGAACTCCTTATGTGAGCCCTTCAGCACGAAAACAGCTTCTAACGGCGTTCAGCCCACATCACTGGGTCAACTTTAAAGTCATATTAGTGTTGTCTTTCAAAGGCCAGGGCACGGCCGAGATCATTTTTCTATCTATTTTCATCACTTTTTTGGGAAGCGATTTCATTAGTGACTTCGCTGATTTAAAAAAAAAAAAAGACAAAATGTTTGCCTCTGGAGGAACTTCCAGTTCTCATATTTAGCTCCTGGTGACCTTGCCGTGCCCCAGCCTCTGTAAACACTAAAAAACTGTTACTCTACGGTGTTCTCATTACAGCCAAAGCCAGACACGTGTACCGCCAGGCTGCACACACGCAAAGCCTTCTGCTAGTCTCTCTCACCCCAGGCAAGCCATTTGTTTCTGCTCTCGCACTAGCATGCCTCTTGTGTGTGTCGCCACTTGGAAGTTCTCACCGTGATCAAGCACAATATTGCAATATTGTGACTGGATCCGCAGCTCAGATGCGCAGCTTTGCAAATTCCAGATGGAAGTGTTTTCGGGGAGAACGGGCCAAATCCCATCAGCTTGCTTGGCTGGTGGGAGTGTCAACATTCACCAGAACTGTTAGCCGAGGCAAACATTTATATATCCAAAATAGCAGGTTAGAGTTATTCTCAGTGTCAGCGAAGGGTGTCTGTTTCATTTTCAGAAGTTTACACACACTGAACCTTTATTTAATTCAAAATGTCCAGATGTTTTAATGCAGAAACACAAGTTTACAGACTGATTCTGTTGTAGCCTTTACATTAGTAGCTGCACATGCAATAATAACATGATCTTATTTATTCTAAGTGGACCGTGAATTACTGGGTAAACGTTAGTGCACAGAGAGATATTTCACAGGATAATTGAAAACTAGAGGAAAAGTCAGTAGGCTTCATTTTCTGTGAACCACAGAAGTCTGTCTAAAATTTCACAGTAATCCATCCACTATCCTATTTCAGTCTGGGTAAATGGCCTTGACCTTTCATTTATACGGTGCTTTTGGTACTCAAAGTGTTTTACAGTCACAGTGTCACATCTACCCACTTCAGTGGGCTCAGTGTCTTGCTCAAGGACAGCTCTATCTACTGGGCCACAGCCCCCTCTTGACCCTCTACTTGTGGGGCTGAAAGTCTCATAAATCCAGGGCTCACCAACAATGATTCATCAAAGTGCACAGGGCTCTATTTGGGGAAATGGAGACTTGTGTGGGCAGCACACCGGAGTAGTGGTAAGCACTGATCCCATCCCGTAGCAAGAAAGTTCCAGGCCAACCGGGTCCAAACCTGGGTCGGAGTTTGAATTCTCCACAGTCCAAAGACTGCAATAGACCTGAACAGGTGCCCCGCTTGTACCTGCCCAGTGACGGCTGGGATAGTCTCCAGTCCAGTCCTGCCCCCGACCCTCCAGATGGAAATGTATGATTAGGACCGGAGTGAGTTGGCTGATATTAAATGTGCACTGTTGGTCAGCCACACTTCATAAAGTTCAGACTTTTTGCTTTAGCTACCGACACAGCATACGGAGGCAGGTAAGCTTTTACCTGCCGGATTCTTGTTTTTTCCAGGAGTGTACGTTGGGAGTGAAGCATCTGGTCGAACATGTGGAGAGAAGCTGACTTTCAACTAAAATACATTTGGCGCTGGGAATGCATTTTTGTCTGACATGCTCTATACCCCACGTCCACAACAAAGAAATCGCTGCAGGAGAATGGAAAGAATGGTTAGCAACTGCAGCTGCTGTTTACTGTACGTTGGTATCAGCTTTTGCAAAACTATTATTCCTTTGCATTTGACCCATCCATTCATTCACACAGTAGTATGTACAGACAGAGGAGTGGACCCTGCAGTAGGTTGCGACCAGGGAGCACAGTGGGGGTTATGCTCGGGGCATCTAAGCCATGGATAGGGCAGGAGGTGACCTTTTGGACCTAGCCACTCCCCAAACAAAATCTAACCTCCCCGTCGGGGAATCGAACCCCGGTCTTCCGCGTGACAGGCGGAGATACTGTCCACTATACTAACGAGGAGACATGTCAAAACACAGAACCAGGGTTGTGTGGTGGCAGCATGGACGGCAGCACTGTTAAGCCTTCTTGAGGTGTCGTGGGCCTAACTTAACGAAACATCTGTGAAGGGAGGTGCCCACTTGAAAAAAAAAAACAGTGTTGTGAGGCCTACTGTAGGCCTACTTAGCTAGGCTAGTTAGCAGGTGTCTTCTTGTTGGTTGCTAGCTGTGGCTGACTGCTAGCCTGCTGGTTGTGTTTCAGTTGGACTGTCCGTCTAAATGAGTTTTGCCTGGGATTTTGGCACAAGGGATTGTAACATCTTATACTGCGTAATAATGAATGCACAAGTATCCATCTGTGAGTGTTAGAGGACCATGTGTTAGAAGACCATGTGTCAAGATGCAGAGGGAAAGATGATTGAGAAGTAGCTGTCATCGTAGGCCTTTCCTCACATTTCTACTCGCTCCTCTGGAGAGAGTAATATAAAACTGATATGTGTAAGAAATGTGTTTCTACATATATAAACAACCCTGCAGATTGATAAAGATGAGGAGCTGCCTGAGGCAGTGATACATGCCTCTCAAGTTTAGCTATTATTAACTGGTTCGCATGTGAAGCCACTGCAGGGCTAATAAAGGAGCAGGAAGTAATGCTGGCTCTTAAAGCCCTGGGGACTTTGCTGATCCAGCTCCAGCCCAGTGATTGATAAAGCTTTCGGAGCTGAGTGATTTAGTCATTTGTTAACTCAGAGGGGCATGCTTTTTCACATGACGCTGCCTTGCCCATCTCATCGAACCTCGGAGGTATGATAGCCTGTAGTCCTACGACAAATGTGCCAGTGAATAAGCTTGATAGTCTGGTTCGTTTTCAAAATGTTGTTCTGGCCGCTCTGACTCTGAAAGTATACTGTCATTTTTGCACCGCACATTAATACTTCAGGACTTTTTGCTCTCAGCAAGCATATTTTTCGTGAAAAACCTTGTCTCCAGGTTTATGCCTAAGGGAGCAAAGTTGTCAGTTATCCAGGCGTGAGTCTGCCAGATCTCAATTTCATTTAATTTATTGCTGCTCTTGTGGTTTGTTAGAGATTGTATTGCAAGAGGTACTGAAAAATTGATACGTGTTACAAATTATAATGCCTCTCTTGTTCCTGCTTTTATGGTTCTTTGATGTTTTGAAGTAATTTGACTAAGGACAGTTGCAGACTGGCACATAATGCAACAACAGTAGCAACTTGAGTGGTTTTATTTCACAAGACAGCAGAGGAAGAGCCACAACAAGTGGGAACATTTAGCAGCATGGATAAATAAACGCATCCGTGACCAGGTTTGTTATTCTTATCCTACTCCCTAGACCAGGGTAACATGACAACTGTACAACTTAAGTGTTGTATAAAGGTGTTGAGTCTGTGGGGTGTACTGACATTACTCTTATACCGTTGCCCAAAATGTTGGCTGATACTTGGACTGACACATCTTTGTTTGTAGCTACTGCTTGTTCATTACATTATGTTTTGGAGTTGTGAGGCAGATGACATTAAACACTTTGCAGGCTACAATAATTTACTGAAAGTGACAAGTAAGATTAAAAAACAGAAAGTACAGCGGGTTGAGTTGGTTACATGTTTGAAGTACTGGGGAGAAAACATAATCCAGAAAGTCCAGTTATGACAGATTTTGCCGTTAAATGCCAGCACAATAGATTGTAACAATGTTATGTAACTTTTATGCAACGGTGGTTATTGAGCATGGTTGTGACTTTTAGTGGGACAACCTGTTGATATTTAGCAGATATAAGGCTAAGTCTAGTTTGTAACATTGGAATTTAATTTTCCGGAGAGAAAACTGAGATGTTTGGTCACTTGGTTTGGTCAACCATGGCTCAGATGGTAGAGCCAGTCCCCATGGAGAAGTGTTTGTAGGGCAAGACACTGAACCCCGAATGTAAGCCATGCCTTACATGGCAACTCCATCAAAATTTATAAGTGAATTTACTGAATAATATACACTGGTAAAGTGCTATGTGTCACAGTCTGGTCCAGAAGATGTTATAAAAAGTACATACCATTTGCAATTTTGCATTTACAATTCATCCTAAAGGGAAGATGAATATCTGTACCAATTGTCATGCCAATCCAAAAAATTCTCATGAAGATATATCACTCAAAACAACACATTTTGATCTCAGGGACACATCAGACTTTAGGATTCACCCTCTCGGAACTACAAAAAATGTTGTTCCCTTAAAGCTTGAGAAAGAGTAGATTATTGACCTGAATGAATAAATTACTGGTCTACTGAAGATGGGCAATGGATCAGTAGTCATTAAATTTCATTCTCTGAACACTATGGATATTTATTTAGCAAACGTCAGGCCTGTCCTAATTAACACAAAGATATATTCACTAAAAAACACCATTTAATACGTACCACCAATTCCCCCTATGGGGACAACGAATGCCCATGCAACATTTCGCCAACACTGCACCTAATCAGAAAATATACTGTAATCATTTATTTTGCAGCAAACACAATTAAATCCCCCATGGAAAACCACTAAAATGGCCAATACACAATATATTCCCCTCACTCTTCAGTTAGGTAGTTTTTTTTTTATGTGTGTGTACTCTTTTCCCCTCTGGACCTAGGTGTTAGATCTGGGTCACTGCATCACTGTGTGCAACTCAGTCTACGCTGCCAAGACGTTTGCGTGACCAGCAAACTAGATGTTGGTGCGGGGACTGAACTGTGCTCCAAGGTCACATGTCTCCTAAAAGGTATAATTCCTATAATCAGCCAGACTTCCAGTTCCCCTGCCGCTGTTCGCAAATACCTAATGTTGTCGTGACGTAGGGCTCCTGCCGGATACGAAAGTGGACGAGAAGACCAGGCTAATGCAATAAAAGTGCTGCGTCTGTCCCATCAGTGCTTTTGCTCATTAGGTTGCAGCGGTTGGCCAATTTGACAGCGATGGGGGCTTTTTGCTATTTTGAGGTCCTTATCAGAGTCGCGGAGGGTGAAGCAGTCGTAGCAGTCAGGCGGACCTCAAGCCTCCGTGAGGGGCCACGGGAGGCGGGCGTTGTGCAATCAGAGACCACGTGAGACGGAGTTGGCGGAGGATGGAGACAAGGGCATCCAGGCAGTGTATTTATATCCCTCATGTCTCACATCTTACAAAGTGATAGACAGGCAAACTGAAAGCTTGTGTCACACAAAATTCTCCATGGCAGCATCGTGCTCTGTGCCCCCCTATCCCCCGAAGTAAAAAAAAAAACAAAAAAACAGAAACATAATCTGCAACATAGAGGGGACGCTTAGATTTCTTTGGGTTAATAATAGTTTTTCTCCAGCCTTAGTAATTTCCCACTTATAGGCTCATAATGTCAGACTGGGGAGAATCAAAATGCTACGCCAGGAAAATAAATAAAAAGCACAGGATAAATTCAGATCAAAGGAACAGGACACTTTCACTCAGTATGTCTGAAGAAATCATTTTTCATGCTTAGCAAATCTTTCACAGAAACATCAGCTACCATTCACTAACTTAACTACTGTATTTAACACTTTTTATACAGCCCCCCCAGGGCAAAATATCGATGCTCAAGGGGTGAAAGGGAAGTCAGAACTAAAATTAGACCTGTAGGCTGAGTTGCGAAGTGGTGGAGCTCCACGCAACCACCACGCATGTATTGTTTAAAGGTTGTTTTCGAGCTACGCCCTTTACAACTTCACCCTCAAATCGATACCACCAGGGCTTGAAACGTTTATGGCAATACAAACATTTCTTTTTCTAATTCATCATTATAGAATGATCTAGATAATTACAAGCAGACATTCATAGGCCTATAAAAGATTCAGCCACACACATCTGTGTGTGTGTGTAGGATTTGATTATATGGCAAGCAAACTGAAACGTTTCTTTTTTTTTTTTTCCTTTCTCGAGGTTTGGAGGCGTTCCTACATTTGTTTACCTGTCCAAACAAATCAGCACGCGAACAAATAGCGGGTGGAGGGAAAAGCATCCAGGTTGCGCCGTGAGATAAAAGGTGAGAACAATAAATCAGGACGGAGCACTGTTTGCATGTATAACACCGAGAGAGACGCGGTTCCACGGTTCGGCGCGCACACAGGCGGGGTTACGCATTTACATGCACTCAAACAAACAAGCGAGCACATGCGGGGAGCGGCCTCAGCCGTCTCTGAAAAAGGGTGCCAGATGGCACCATGGGAGGTGGTCAGCGAGGATGAGGCGGGTGAAGCCCCCTCTGCGGGCTTACGTGAGATCATCCATGCGAGCACACATTTACCCCCTCGCACAAGTCATTACGTAGGAGCAGAGGGAGCGTGGCGAGGTGAGGCACAGCTGCGCGTTCAGGAAATTTGTTTAAACCTTAAGTCTTTAAGCAGGTTTCATTTTCCTAAGAGACCTCAGTGCAAGGTGTCGCCCTGGCCATGCAATACAGCGAATAACTTAGACAGAAGGTGTCAAAGTAAAAATACTGAGGATTACACTGGCTTTAAGGCTAAAACTCTTATCACTTACTGTCCCCACGCACCAGTAGGAATAGGAACCAGTCAAACTGTTGAGGAAATTCATTTTGACACGTGGAATAGTATGGACAGATTGAAAAATTAATTTTTCAGATGCCATTTCCCAGCATGTGCTTGCAGTGCCACAAGCAGGCGGCATGTGTACCCAACACACTGAATGTACATCACTCAAACATGTGTCCCAGCAAAGTGCTGCAGCTATTGTATATCCACCGGATGGAAATTTTCCAAAATAGCCAAAGCGAAGTGTTCTGTAAATACGGTGATTGCAGCCAATGAGTCAGGCGTCAGGTAAAGACGTGCCGCCCTGCTGCTCATGGACTCCAGCAGTCCACACCACTGGAGTGATAACCGGTGAGAAAATGGAAACTTGGGTCTGTCTGTCCTCTGGATAAATGGATTTCTCTGACAGAAACCAGAGGTGGAGAGAGTCCCAAAATAACTCGCACAAGTCAAAGAGTGCGGCTGAAGTTTATCTCCCCCACAAAGAACACATCAACAAAGGAGGAATTAAACAGGATAATTCAGTGATGTATTAAGCCAACACGTCCTCTGGCACAACGTTTCTTTCATCTTACGGTTTATAAGAAACGGATTGTTTTCTTCATTGTGCATACACACCAGTATGGATATTTTTATATATAAAAATAATGTGATGTGTTTTTTCATTTCAACTGGAGGGAAAGACGTAAAAGCACTGAAATCACGCCAGGGAGAAATGACTTTACAGTAAGTATGATGAGCAAAAAGTAACACTTTCCCTATACAAATGGGATGTGCTGTTGTACCAAATGCAGATACAGTGCATGGTTTTTAGACCCCGCTACCAACTATATGTGTTCTACATTAAACTCGGCCTAGTGCTATTTATAAATATAATTATTATATATTATTATCATTTTGCATTCAATATTAAGCTATCCCTTAATGATTTACTAAAATAAGTTGGATTAATGTTAATGTATTTAAATAAATTTTAATTTTCTGGGAGAAATAATATATATATATATATAAAAAAATGTCTAATCAACCAAAAATTTTACGACCCCCCTGCAGTACCTCCGTGAACCCCATAGGGGTCGCAGACCCCCTGTTGAAGACCTATGTTCTAAATATTTGGACAGCTAAAGAGTAGACTAGGGGCTGCAGACAAACTTTTTCCCACCATGTCATTAAATAGTTGAAAACAGGGAAAGAGTCAGCAATAGATATTGCTGCACTTGTTACTCATTACTATTGCATGTTAATTCGAGCAGCAATAGCACGGCGGTGGTTGAGGAATTGGTTGAGTAATTAATAAATATTAATTAACATTCATTAATTCCTCTATGCGCAAGTGAACAATTATTCATTTCACTATTAGCAAATGTGATTGCAGTAAAGGAAACATATTATACAAAAGCACACTGCAGGCATTTGTCTCCTACTGCATTATATGATGTAGAACCAACCATTTAATATACAATACATGCATATGCAAAATATCAAATAATAAAGTCACTGAACAACTCCCTGTAAATGCACGTGACTGTGTCTGATTTCAGTAAGGCAACTGGACGCACTGTCCTCAATCGAGATCCTTCCACTTTTGTTTCACTCTCCCCGCGACAACAGACAAGATTAAGCTGCTGGTTGCACCAGGTGTCTTGTAAACATGAAAGTGGTTCAGTTGTTCTGCTGAGGCTTGTCAGTTGCCCCTGTGTATAATCAGCCTTGGCTTCATCCGGATGCATGCATTGCACTGCCAAGGTTGTCTCCCTTCGTACGTCGGGAGGAAATTTCAAAGATCAGCTTTAGGCTCGTCTTTAACCTGAAATTTCATTTGTGCAAGAGACAGATTTCAACATACTAAAAATAGTCATTTTAAAACGTTTTGATCCTGCCGAGGAAGTGTGATGTATGTCAGCGTCTTAGTCCAGCTTTAACGTACTTTGTCTCTACAGATTAGTCCCGAAACATTGGGCCACTGCTGCTGTGAGCTGAAAAGCCTTTTCCAAGGACCATTCCGCTTTTTGTGCCAGATGAATTATGTTGGTCTTTGGGTCTCATCACAGAGGAGCTGCACATTTGTTCTCAGGGAAAATGGAAAGTCAGATATCGGCTGTCCCTCTCCGCTCCTTCAGCATATCACCCGCAGGACTGAAGACCATTCAGTATTCAAGGCGAGACTCTAAATCTCACTAAAGCTGTCAGTATTACCCTTTTTCATTGTCAAAGTATTTCAGATTCCCTTGTGCTAAGAGAAATGGACAGATCCACTATGGCAGGGATGAGGAAAAATGTAACCGTCGGCTGTGAGGCGACTCAGGGCAGAGTAACAGATGTTTGCTTTGGAAGGAGAGGACAAAGTCTTATCAAACGTATTTTTCAAGTTATATATTATTCCTACATCTACATAGTCAGTATCACATTTGACATCATTTGCTTTTAAAGAAAAAAAAACACCAGCATGAGATTGAAGAGTGTAATAGTTTTATCTCTGACAATTAACGCTCTCCCGTTTGTTTCTGAGCCCTCATTTTCTCACAAAAGCTGTCGTCAAACACTTTCAAATTTAGGTCATTTGCCAGTCTTTGAGTTAATGGATGTTAATGAACTATAATCCATTGGATGTGACAGGCTACTTATATTTTCTCCCATGGAAAAAGGGGCCTTTCTGCCTGGGGTATGGTGAGAAAAGAAAGAAAGCCACTATCAAATGGTGAAGATTTTAGTCCATCAGTGCTGTGAAGGATATAAACATGGAGATATAACGTCACAGAGCCTCACTGATAGGAGAGTTTGAAGTACAGCAGCAGCGGTAATTTTATTTATTTATTTTTTTAACCAACTCCGGAGAGGAAGCCACTGTAGCATGACAGATCTCATGAATTAAACAGCAGTGCTCTTATTAGCCGTAGCGAACCACGGGAGCTGGCTTCCTGCAGTCAGCTGTGAGCTGTTTGGTGCCATCTCCGATTTTTTTTTTTTTTTCGTGGCCGTGTAAAGCGATACGTTTGACCACACATCGCGGGGAGAAAGAAAGTCCTCTCCCAGCAGGACTGCGCAAATACGTCCCAGCGAACGTAGGAAGGGGAGAGAGGCTCGGGGGTGGTATCTCCATCAGGAGTGCAGCGCAGACAAAAAAAAAAAAAAAAAAAACACGGGCCAGATGCATCTCAATTCCAATTAGGTAATGGGAGCTGACAGCAGGCATGAGCTAGCCACACGTGGACTCGGAGCCGTGCAGTGGAGGGCTGGACGGATCTTTACAAGCTGTGTTTCAGAGGCTCCTTGACCCAGGGTCTTTGGCGTATAAAGGCAGGTGGTTGCATTACAATCAAAAATTAAGAGTGGTGAATGGAGGCTGGAGAAGAAATGTGTGTGGGCTGAAGGAATGTACGAAGAATGTGGTCACTTGAAATGCTGGGGTAGATGAACAATTTTGCAGCAGGAGGCGAATGAAGCCCACCTTGCGTTCGATAAAACCGAACCAAAGGAAGCCATACACCTGTGAAAGGGTAGCTGAGGGTGAATGAGGCTGCGTTCTGGCAAAATTCAATTTACAAATGTGTCTAAACAACACCAGCTGTGCGCAGGCCGTTGTATTTTTTTTTTTTTTTTTTTTAAATGTAGTGCCACAGTCAAAAAGATAAAATGTAAGTCGCGCAGTAAACCTCTCCCCCTCTCTTTCTCCTGCACACACACAGACGTCAACGCACCAGCACATATAACCCTGAACTGACAGGCTGAATGAACCCTGCTAATCTGCTCATAATTCAGATCATTCAGGCTAGCCGAATTTTGAACATCTGTCACGCCTGCATCTTGTCCAATCTGTCGGCGCATGATGTTGCTGCATCGTATTTTTTCACCACGTCAGCGCCAAGACTGGGTCAGCTCTTATTATTAGTCTAACCCGCACATGCAGCTGCCTAACCTGAACCTTGTAAAACATTATTTAGAACTTCAGAAAAAGGGTAGCTGGTGACGCCTTTCTATACTCTATCTGGTTAAAACTGCTATGATGTTGGGCCTCAAAAGCTCTCAGTCTGATTTTCACCATGTTGACATTCCAGTCCGTGAGTCCTCAGCCAGCTCTCGCAACCACACCCGTGTTTTCAACTTCTGACTTTATTTTCATCTCACACATGCCTGTAAAATTTGTCACCGCGTGTTGTGACGCAGTCGTGCAGACAGTATCTATCCACAGGCAGACAAACAGTATAAGCACCTGCCAGAGTACTGACAGACCGACTGTGCCCGCAAAACACCGAAACCACAACAGTGCTGGCGGCATCCCGACCCATACTGAGTACTGAGAAGTAATTTATTACAGGATTACAGGCGTATCCAGTGTTCATGGTTTGTGCGACTCCTCAATATAAACCTTCATTTAAAACACAACCACACGAGCATTATGACATTATCACGCATGGTCGTGACACTGGTGTGTCCACCTACACCAGGCAGATGCTCCTTTGTACTGTCTCCTGGCTTAACACATTTATGACTTACACCGATCAGCCACAACATTAAAACCACTGACAGGAGAAGTAAATAACATTGACCATCTTGGGACAATTTAGTGTTCTGCTAGGAAAATTTTGGACCTGGTTACTTAGACATGTACCACCCACCTAGACCAGACTGGGCACCCCTACCCCATAGCAATGACGCTCCTTGATGACATCAGCTATCCCCAACTCACATAGGAACACACACAAAAACAGTTTAGGAACAACTCAAAAACATGAAGAACAGCACAAGGTGTTGACCTGGCCTCCAAATTCACTAGATCACAAACCGATCAACTATCTGTGGGATGATCCACAACACGCCTCCTTTTAACCCACTGGACTCAAAGGCTCCCACTAACAGAATCCTGTTGCCGGACAACCTCAGAAGGCCCATGTCCATTCTCTGATGAGACACAACTGTTTTGGAGGCACAAGGGAGACCTACGTATTATTAGGAAGGCGGTCATAATGTTACGCCTGATCGGTGTATATTGTGCAGGCCTACGTCCATGTAGCTTCAGCGTGGTGAAAAACGCAGAGGCTTCATCCCAGACACTACCTCCAGACAGCGTTTCTTGCATGACATGTGAAGAAGAACTTCTTGCTGGGGGTGAGGAGCAAACATCTGAGCTTAGCAGCTTCCAAATGTAGCTTGACAAGGAGTTCATGAATGGTTAGTCAAGGTTAGTAAGCTGTACACGGCCACTAGTCAACACTGACTCCTTGGGCAGATGGATAGAATTAGTGTTAATTTTAAAGTGTTAAAAAGTAATGAAGACAGAGCCATAGGAGAGGAGAAGGAAAGCAGTAGCCACTATGCTGCTGTGGAAGACTTGTCCGGGGCAGCAGCAACAGGTGATATAGTATTAGATTAAATAATGTTGCTTGTAAATGTCCCATTATCCCTTTACGATAGTCATATTATTTGATACATTTTTCCTTGGGGAAAAGGCCTTGCTCAGCATTATTCTATAATTATTCTATCAAGCTGAAAATTACTAGTTAAATGATAGGTCAAAAGAGCAGCAAATCAACTCCTCAACAACATTAGCATATCATCGGACTAATAGAGCAGTCAAGTTAAAAGGGCTGCTGTGAGCGTCCGTATAAATGTGACTGGATGTTGCTCGGCTGATAACCACACAGCTGTAAATGATGCAGTGATTGTGAAGCGTGAACAAAATAACTAATTCCAATCAGTTAACCCAAGCACGGCTTCAGCAGCTTTTTGTTCAGCTTTTTTTTTTTCCTTGATAAATGCCAACAAACATGGATTTTTAGGAACTAACAGTCTCAAAACGTGTCTATAATTGTTAGAAAAATAAAAAGCTGTGAGGTGCAATTTGTTAATGAACTTATAGTTTAAAATATAAGGAAATCACACTTTGTTGGCTGCGTTGTCTCACTGTTTTCCTTTCTTGCCTCTTCACTTGCCACAGTCGTCATGATTAAGGCCTGGAAATATTCAAAGGAAATTCATCCGAATAGCAGACTGCTTTCACATGTGTTTTGTTTTTGCAGATTGGCTTTGGTCGCCTTCAGCAAGTAATAGCAGATAATATTTAACTAATAATTAAATTTAATAAGGATATTATCGTAGTAAAATGCATTTGATGCTGATAAGATATTTCAATACTTACAGTGCTTCATAGAACCTCCCCATTCTCTACCAATATACAGTAAGTAGCGCAAAACAGATCTTTTCTTTTTCAAATGATTCTCAAGGTTTGTGTTGGAGTCAAGTGTTCAATTAAAGGAGATGCAGGGGAGACTACAAACCTTTCCTTTTTTTCTAAACCTAGCACCCTGAGGGTTTAGTGGAATGGAAATAGGTTAATTAAATACTTCTGATGCACCACCCAAGGTCAGAATTAATCAGATGTGCAGCAAGTGTGAATACAAATACATCGCCGAAGAACAAGAACTACATGTGACTCTGATACGCATAGTTTAATGCCCAGGCTGTGATGATGATGTCTGTTTTTATCGTGTTCTCTCAATGTTTAATATCATTCATTTATTCATCTGTATTTAATGGTAGTTTCTCCTTCCACCACTTGTTTTGCCGAAACTCCATTAAAATAATTTAAACACCAAGCTATTCTATTGTGGCGTCGGCAACCCTGTCTCGTTTTTCCGAAGGCTTTTACTCTTTTCAGGCACCAAAGCAGAGACGACATGTCGACAGGGATGATCACGTACTAGATTTCTGCATTATGACGATAATATGAGGCTTTGGTCGACTCAGCCCCCCTCACGCATGCAAGACTCAAGCGGATGAGCTCTGGCCCACCTGTTCCTCCTTTCCAGTTGCCAAGATTGACCGAATGTCTCTGCTCTCTGCCCACAGCTGTCACAAATCCCAGCATGCCTGGCATGCATGGCGCACGGGATGCGCAGGCCAACAAACTGCCCGGTCGGTTGAGTCGGAGGAAACGCGCCACGGCGATGGAGAGCTCCCTTGGCACCTTCGCTGTGGCGCGGCTCCAGAATCAGGGCTGATTTGCCCTCCTCCCGCCTCTTCTGCCTGTTGACCTCACTTATACGTTCCTCATGTGCCAACATCTGTATGAAAATATGAGTCAGCTTCAGACATGGGCTGAAAGAGAGAAAGACGGACTGGCCCCGTGCCACCCTTCCAGATGTTCCGCCACAACACGCTTGGCTCGGTATCGCCTCGACGTGCTCCACTGCTCCGAGCTCTGATCCCCCTCCGTTGAGCCTTGATGAGGCGAGACGCTCACCGAGCCAACGCTAATTAACGTGGATCGGGACTCGGCTGCACCCCGGCTGCTGTTCTCAGTTTTTATCGAGCAATCTCACCTTTCCGCCACGAGGCGAGCTAAACTTATAATATTTTGATGCATTTCTTGATCCCCCTGCAGCCTCTTCGGGTTATTTAGTGCTGAATCAGATGTGACGTGCCGATGTGCGAGTTGATATCGATCCACAGGATGTTTTTTGCGCGTCATGCATTTGGTCTCTGTCACATTTCCGTGAGGCTAAACGTAGCGACCGTATCATTCAAAGCTGGAGTGGCAGCCTTAAAGTATTTAATTTGATTGCTTCTCTCAGCGTGCCAAGTACTGTACTTTTAACTCACTGTAATTACTCTTATATAGACGGACCTGTAGGCCAGCCTCCTTGTAACGTTTAATCAATTTTGCACATTATTACATCAAACCAAATATATTTTTTTTATATACCACCTTTAAGTAAAGTTAAAAGATCTTCATACTTCTTCTTCCACTGGAAATAAAACTTTCACACGGTCAATAAAGCAGATGTATTGACCTCTTTCTTACTCCGACCACTGGGTTCTTGGCTGCGTTTCTTCCTCTAAATGGCAGGATGATAAATCTCAGGATTCCATTAGATGAAATCAGAGCGTAGATGCTTTTTGGGAGACAATGGCGACGCGAGCGGTTGGGCTAATGAGAAAGGTATATGAGTGGAATGCAGCCGTCCACCTTCATAAGGAAACCCGTAATTGGACGGGGCGAGTGTTTCCACTGAAGACAGGCCCCTGTGCGAAAGTAAATAAATAAAACATGATCAACCAGCACACATAATCTCCAGCCTAATTAAAAGCCACAGACCTATTTGAAATGCTTCAAGTAAAAAGCTTTGCTTTCCGTCTTCATGTGTGCGCGTGTTCTGATTTCATTAATTCTTAAGGCCTGCAAGTGCACAGTGCATTCCCCCACGAAAACCACCATGAAAGTACATATTTAATGAGGTTATTTAGAATCGCGAGCCCGAGTCTTTTCCGCAGCGCATTACTTTCTATTTTACATGTTACTTATATGCTGCTTTTGCGTCGGCAGGAAGAGCTTTAAGGGTTTTAAGACCAACGAAAATATGCTCTGCCGCTACAGTCGAGCTTCTGTGAAGAGTTCATGAGAATCAGCCGCAGCTGAGTGATTTACTTCTTTCTTTATTTTTATATATTGCACCGTCCGTTTTCATATCTGCTCAACACCTGTGGGGAATTACTAATTACTTTGCGCTGTGCCTTCGGAACCAGATATGAACCACGCTGAGTCCAGGTCCATCTTATTGGGGTTCAGTTTGAAAGATGTTCAGTCTTGGAAGTAACATCATTACTGGGAAAATCATGTAATTCAGTTCTGTAGAGAAACTAAAGGAGCCACATTAGTGTCCCCTCATGCTCAAAGAAACTGAGTTTGAAAGCAAACTAAAACTAACTATCCACAGGTCAGCCAAAGAGGTCAACATGACTATATCTCTACATCTGAACAGGTAAAGAGCAAGAAAAGAAACAGCGATATCCAGGACATCCACCTGATTCAGGTACTAGTGGAATTTGACACAATTGGACTCGGTGGGTCCTTCCTTTCTTTTTGTTTTCATTTTCTTTTCTTACTTAAGAGCATTATATATATTGTATATATTACAGTATCTTATTCTTTGAACAAAGTTCAGTCTTAGTCTACAGAAACAGATAAAACAGAGAGTTGGAACATGTAGTGGTGTTAATTTCATAAACAAACATTTTTTTCTGTGACTGAGGTCAGATGTTGACTAGCTAAAGCTAATATCTGATGATATCTATCTATCTATCTATCTATCTATCTATCTATCTATCTATCTATCTATCTATCTATCTATCTATCTATCTATCTATCTATCTATCTATCTATCTATCTATCTATCCATCCATCCATCCATCCATCCATCCATCCATCCATCCATCCATCCATCATCTATCTATCTATCTATCTATCTATCTATCTATCTATCTATCTATCTATCTATCTATCTATCTATCTATCAAGTGCCTTAAACTCTAAGCCTCCAGCTGCATTTGATAGTTGGTTGACAAAATGGTTTGTGCTACGTCTCTTATGTCAGACACAGAATAAAATGGAACAGAATTAGTCACTACTGACCTTTCTCTGATGGTCAGTCATCTAACATGTGTGTTAAATACCCAGGAAAGGTTGTTACTATCATATAGTAGAACATACTGACTCTTTGTCTTCCATAGTGCAGGTTATAGAACAGCAGGCCTCACACAGGAACAATCTGTTTACACAGAATGAATTTAAAACAACAAAAACAACAACAACAAATGCTGTTAAGCCTGACAGCTACAAAATACAGTTTCTATCACACAACTATTTTACATTATATTTAAAATAACTACCAACGAGCTCCCACTGAAAGCTGGTTCTAACTCTCTTGGGGTGCTTTTAAGCTTCAACCCATGATATGAGAGCTCTGAAATTATGTACATGTATTTTTTATTTAAGTATGACCTGCATTTTATCCTCTCAACGTGTGCTGTAAACAGATGTCCGTGTACGACTTTCTTTTCCATTTTAAAAATAGATAACGCGTGTTCTCTCTGGATTCCCTGAACTGTGCTTCACTCGCACCTGTGTTTGGTAAAAACTGTATTAATACACATATTAGCCTAAAATAAACGCTGAACTTCTCAATCTCTCAATGTAAATAGAGTTAAATTCACAAAGCAGCTCCACTGAGGAAAAACCCAGGATGTCTGACCACAAAATAAAAAACATATATGATCTATGTCTATGAAGTTATTTGAGAGTTTGGTGATATTTTCCCCTTTGAACCCCATCCTCCACCTTTCCTTTCCATTTCTGTGCACCGTGACTTACAACTTCACTGCCCCGGCTGAAACAAAAAGGTCTTGTTTGGTTTTCAAAAGCCGCTACGACGACATGCAACAGCAACAGAAACAGTGGGCAGCCTGTATTTTATTTGGCTGCGAGCTCGTGGACAGGATGGCGTGGTTGGAGATGTGTGATAGGATAAGGAAGAGGAGAGTGAACGCGAACAAATGTCGAGGGTGTGTGCGGGGTTGAGATTATGGAGGAATGCCGGCGGTCCGGGCCAGTCTCCATTGTGGATCTTGAGAGGATTTCCACACAATTTTTAGCCCCAGACAAGTTGAACAGAGGCTCCGTGATCGACACGCGACTGTACATACCAAGTCTCTTCTTCTTTTGAAGCGGCAGGTCCAGCAGGTACCATGAACTGTCTGCGTCTGAAAGGATTTGAGAGTAGATGTGTGTGTGTGTGTGTGTGCATGGGGGGGTTTATTATTTTACGCCATACAGTAATATGCAGTTACATTCATAGGAAGGACATAGCCTACTGTACAGGATTAAATGAGAACATGGAAGAACTATAACACATAGTATTAAATTCACAAATGACATAAACAGATTTGAACAGTGGAAAGAAAAATAAAATAAAATAAATACATTTTAAAAAAGCATTAAAATTATATGAAAAACCAAGACTTTTTAAAGACTTGCGAGGCAGAGATCATTTTAACAAAGAGACAGATGGTAACGCTCTAGGTGTGGAGCTGAGTGGAGCAACCTCTCATTATGGATAATTGGGAGTACACATATTTTAAGAGGACTGGCAGAGCACGCCAAGTAAAACAACTGATAGACGTTCAGCTAGAGAGCTGTCCTGCTGGATGATGTGTGGTAGGAAAACTGTGCGGAACGCCCACGTGTTTAGGGAAAAGTTGACTAAAGAGTCCATTTCCCTGACGTGTGCTGCTTATTAATTACTGGATATTTAGCTAGTACGTGGTTGATACCTTGTTAAAACTAGGTATCACAAGGTATGAGAAATGGACTGTCTGTAATATCTGTAGTATCACTATAAGCCGCGGTCCATGCTTTTATTGTGGTTGAAACATTTAACCATACTGACACATATTAAGAACTGTATAAATGTCGATAAAACTGTTGGGAACAAAGCCCACAAGGACGTTTAAGTTAATAATTTCCACTTTCAAAGAATGGCTGAATTCAAAGATCAGACATATACTCGTACATATTTCTTTACTGACTGCGGACTAATTTCCCGCTGTGCAGTACCCCATATTCAGCCAGATATTCTAATTCTAATTGCCTACGTATACTACATATTCTTAACGCCTACATTGCTCTTTCTTCTGAACACTGGCGCACTTTGAGTAGGAGCTGCTATAACGAAAAGTAATTCCCCCCTTGGGATCAATGAAGTAATTCTGATTCTGATTTGACAAAACAAGAAATGACACACGACATGAAGTGTTTTAGTAGTATCACAAGAATATGCCACATTAAAATATTGTTTATAGAGTTCCCCATATTTAATGACACATTAAAATAATCTCTCTATCTTTAAAACAGCCTACTTGACAAAATGTAGCTCCTGTGAGGTCACTGGATCTTTTTTTTTTTATTGCTGATGCACAAGCAGCTGTTGAATCTAGTCAAAATTATTTAACATGGCGTTAAATATTTAACCGGTAATGCAGTTTGTGTGTAAATGGAAAAAAAAAAAAACACGTGGTCATTGAGAATGTGACATTCGTCAAGCCCGTCACCGAGGTACTATTTGTAATGAGTTAAACGTTTATCTCTACTAACTAAGAGTTGCTCTCCGTAGGCCTCTGTATTCAAATCGAAGATCAAAATATAAAGTATGCCAAGGAGACAAAAGCAATTTCCTGCAGATACGCAACAATCCGCATCTACGGGACCCGTGGATTATCTGCCGTCACGTGGCGCCGCGCTCCAGCTTTACATCTCACGACGGTATTAAATATAGACTATAGATCAAGAGGCGCGAGGACGCGGAGGAGACTAAAGCTCCAGCGGATCCAGTGGACTGAAGGCTTAAGCTCAGTTTACCCTCATTTTTATTTACCGAGTCAAGTTTGCTCACCTTTTTCCAGCTGAGATAAGCCGGCCTGTGAGTTGATGGGAGAGAAATTTGAAATTGAATAGATTGTTTTTTGTTGTTTGTTGTTGCCTAAAAATAGCACAAACACACAGTCTCACTAAAGGTTAACATTTAAGTCCCCACACAGTAGTCGGCTCCATGAATATGGGTGATTCACTGGAGGCTGTTTAGTTTTCTCTGCCCTGATTTTTGTGTTTTACATTTTTTTTTTTTTTTTTGTTACAGTATTATCCCTCTTCTTTGTAATTTCATTTGCAATCTTGCTCCTCCCGTGCTCAGCCAAAGCATTACATTTAATTCTGAGAAACACCCGAGCACATTAGCAAGCCTGAGAAGAAGCGCCACCTTTTAAATGGGGCTTATTGTGTATTCAGATAGGGATCTCCTCCGCTGTTAATAATAACGCACCCGTGATGCTGAATATTATTTATATATTTTAAAGGAAAAACATCGCTGCTGGGCACGGCTATGTTTTCAGAAAAATCCCGTCAGCAATGCCGTGACCTTTGTTTTAATCCACTGTTTTCAGCCACTCGCTGCCTGAACGCTGGAGAGCAAACCAAGCTGCCGCTCCCCCCCTCCCTACCCTTCCCCCTGTAAGCAGAGAATACGCATTCTCCTTTTGCTAAATGCTCAGATGACAGACTTAGCCCACGGGGGGGAACACAACAAACCCCGTGAAAGTGATTTAATTGCTCTGTCAGGTCAGTGGAGGCTCAAAGGCTACCTGTTAGAGCGGCACACCTGCCCACAGCCAAATCACTGGCGCGTCGGTCCTTGGTGAAATAAAAACGAGGGCAGGGCCGAAGTCCGTGTAAATTGGCCCTGACAGCGGGAAGAATCATCGAAGAAAAGAGCCGGCCTGCAGTTTACTGGCAGCCAGCACTTGACACCGTGTAATATCCCCCCAGATTTACTGCCGCCCTCCGTTCTTTTTGCCTCCCGAGTGTTATTGCTCCCTCATGAGCGGAGCAGTGTCTCCCTTTACAGCTGCAGGTGAACCTTATGTATCATCACAACCGCTCTTCTTCTCATTTACCACACACCTTTGTGAGGTCACGGGCCCCCGCTCTCAAGGACAGGAAAAACCAATCGGTTGAGACTTGACGACTGAAATCAAGGAAATCTGTGTTGACTTCTTCGTGCTCACACTATATATGCGTGTTTTCTACACTTCAAAGTACAACCAAAGGCGTTATCATCGCTGTATCGTTAAGTTCCGACCAATTTCTCTTGTCACACACTTTAGACATAGGTCTTCCACACAACACGTTTTACCAAGTGCCACGAGATTCATGCAGTTTGTTGTAAAAGGGCTCCCTCTTGTGGACAGTCATCAGCTGCACCCAAACTGCAACACCAGCCCGATCAGATGATCAGTGTAGAAATGATTGCTTTAATTGTTCAGAACTCACACACTTCGAAGTTCTTTCTTTTCTAAGCTGATCTCATTTCAACCATCCCCGGGCTTTTATTTGCTATGTATTTTAAATTTCTCTGAGGTATTTGGGATTAAATAGGACCTAGGATGTATAAAAACTCAGCATCATCTTTGAATAGGAAGTAGTAGTTTTTTGGGGGGGAAAAAACCCAGATGTCCTCCTATACGGACACTGGGATTATTCCATTATTTATATTATAATGTCACCAATGTGTGACAAAATATAAAACGGTTTATTTTAATACCTGAGCACGGCTGTCCAAAGACAGAATTGCATAAATCCCAACATCCACGAATGAGTACCTGCGTCAACTAGTAATGTTAAAAAGCATAAATAAACAAGTTTTAATCTTTGCTACCACTAGATGGCAGACTAAAGCGTCCACTAATGAGGACAACAGGTTTAAATGAAGCAAAATAAGTTGCAGTAAAAATTAACGTCCCCATATGAGGACGCAGGGTGTCAGGATGTTACAACAAAACACGTACACACCAGTTACACGCAATCATATCGTCACCTCACAAAAATCACCCATTTTCAAAGGGAAAATGCATAAATCAGTCACTAAAAATGAACCTCATGTCGCATATTAACTCACAGACCTTTTATTTCATTTACAAAAACAGTGACTGTGGTGTGACTTCAGATGCTGACGCTGATGGCAGGTTTTCTCTCTCTCTGTGTGTCAGCTCAGTCCTGTCATCATGAGTGGGTTTTACTTCACCTTTGTGCCCAGCGGTTCTATTTGAAGGTTCACTTGCTCCCTTTACTGTTGTTTCTTAATGACATCTCAGACATAAAATGCAAGAGGAACCATTGATTTCAGAGCCTAGGGCAGATGCTTGAAGCATGGTCTCAAACACATCTTTGTAATCTATCAAAACCTGCCTATAAAGCACACACACAAAATAAACATAACGCATTGTGCCTTACTGGTATTTATTTTATTTTTTTTAGCTCAATTTACAGTGACATTTTTCCATTAGTCTGACCGCTGTGCTCCTAAAAACCCCCACAAGCCAGAAATGATCTTGTTCGTGACCTGTTCTATAAAGCCTGCAGAATGAAAAAAAAGATGGTGTCTGGTTTAACGTTTCTGACACCAAAATTGTGTTAATGAAACTAATTTATTAGTTTATATTTTCATGTATGTCATCTCTAAACTGTGTGCATGGCTTCACTACACAGACATTCAATTTATCCGCACCCACCCGGACAGCCCTGAGCCTGAGGGCCACTGCTTCACACTCATCTGCAGTAAGAATCACTTCTTCCTATTCTGTCCTCTGTTCTCCAGACTCTAGGAGTCATCATCTCAGTCAGACGATTACAGACCATTAAGGACATATTTGCTGACAGGTGTAGCTGTGAAGGCTGGAGCACCTCCACCGGTCAGCTGAAATTATCACCCGGGGTCTCCATGACGACGTAAAAGATGAGAAGACGCAGGACCAAAGGATGAGCTAGAGAGGAGTAGTTGCCAGTTTATCAGTGGGCTCAGTGAAACTACTTGAATAAAGGTAAAATAAAGAAATATATGAAATAAAAATACATACATATACATGTGGAAGATGTTGTTAAAGTATTAAAGTGACAGTACCAGTTTGTACCCTCCTACTGATATATTATTATATACAGCACAATTAGTACCTCAGTATTGCACATGAGTAAAGTGTTTGAGTAAATGTACATATTCCAACACTGACAGGGAGACGTTTGTAACAAAAATTATACCAAAATCAGAACAACATGAGTAACAAACGTGACATAATCTGAGAAACTAGGAAACTACTGCCAGCTCTCGAGGATACGTCTCCCTGTGGCAGGGCCACGGCCTACAGCTGGACACTCAGTCAAGTGGACAGATCTCCTGAACCTGAGACGTAGGTGTTGCTGTCACATGGCAAAATAATCCAAATGCGCTCGAGACGTCTCAAAAAATGCGGAAGATTTCAATTTGCAGCCGTCAGCATAGTGTAGCAGGCAGAAACGAACTGCGTGCGAGCTCTGGCTCATAAACATCTCCCTCTTTCTTTTTGTCTTTCCCTGCTTGTACACGTTATTTATAGTGTGAAAAAGAAGTTTTGACTGATGTTCACGTCCAATTTCTAGGTGAGGGGTGCTTTAATGTCAAACTACTGTGTCACGAAGCAATCACTTGGTTTAAAAATAAAGAGAAGTAATTGCATTCAAAGGGGAAGATGAGGTAAGAACAATAAGTGCAAAACCCACTTAGAGATATCAAAGTAAATAAAGATAAGCAACCATGCCTAAGAGGCAACATCATTGCTGGGACACAGTTTAAAAATGGGCTAGCCTGTGATCTACAGCGACGTGCGCTGCAGGCTCACACGCAGCAGCGCTCCATGTCTGAAGGACATAGGCAGAGGTCGTGCTAACTACTCCCTGGAAGCCCCGAAATAGTCGTGAGACCTCCATTTCTGGGTTGAGGAGCTTTGAAAGTAAATAAAATAAAACACGCAGCAGCTGCAGGATTTATCTCTGACTTTTACCTTCCTCAGTCACCTTTACGCTGGGAGAACCTCCACCAGCTGCATCCTCACAGCAGGGCAGATGTTCTGCTGAGCTTTTCCTTGCTCCTTGCCAGTGAAATGTTGGTGGATCCTGTGGACTTTAGGTGAGTCATCAGATTTTCCTTGTTCAGTCACCAGACAAAGTGAATGATCCTGTGGAATAAGTGTTTAAAGCTTACACCTAGCCACTCTAGTGCTCTCTAGAGAGATAAATCCTCGAACAGACTCTAGTAAAGCTCAGAGAAAAATTAGAAAAGAAAATCCAGTCACGCATCAGTGCTGTCCGTCACACTTCAGAATATTGCAGAGCTACTTTCTGCATTGCTGGACCTCCATCATGCCAGTCTACAAAACCTTTGAGTAGCGTCCTACAGTATGCATTATGCATGCTCTTAATGCGCTGAATCACCCCCTCGGCCTGAGAGAGTTATTTTTAACTTAATCAAAACACTTTCTTATCACAAATATGCCATGAATGCATTCTTAATAAGCAGTAGTGTTCGGTCACAATGACACCATTATGAATCAGGAGGTTCATCTGCATGTGTTTGTTGCCTTTGTCAAGATCAGCTGGTTTGCTTCTGTGACTTACTCTGGTCTTTTATTCACAGACTGCTGAGTAAAAGTGAGGAAAAAGCTCCCCCTTGTGACAAAGTAACTGTCACATCCATCATTTCGTTTCCAGCTGGACTTATAACTCTGGTATGAGATGCAATTTAACAGAATGTGGCAGGTGAGCTGTAAACCAGACTTTACCTTGGTGGATGCTCGGCATAAGACGAGACTTAATTCATGCTTTGTGGCGGGTTCTGTCAGTTTTAGAGATTTAAGATGTATTTCTAATCTTTAGATCATGATGTTATGGTTCATCTTTGTGCTGTGCTATATTGATGATTTTGTGTTTATTCCCTTCGTCTTGGGCAACTACGAGTGTTTTATGATACTAAGTATTTGCCTGAATACAAATGCAGATTATACAGATTTAATAGTGTAATAATTTACAATGTAAATTTGCAATTTTTGACAAATCCACTGACAAAGCTACTATAACATGACGCTGAATCTCAACTTCATGGAGGGTGTGGTACTCAGCATTTGTTTGTTCCTATTCATCTGACAACTCAAATTTAGTAGCCAGTCAGTGAATTTACATGCAGAGCTTAATCGGGCCCAGTTTACATGCAGCGCAAGAAAGTCGAATAACTGATGGGAACATGTCCTCCTCCTCCACACTAGGTGGCGATATGTGTCTTTTCAGTGGGTTAATACCACGTTAAATACAGCACACTTTCCGGTTGACCTATTACGTCATATAATAAACAGGAGTCGCTCATGCGCCAGACTGGCAACAAGAACCATAAGGATGATAGTAAATTTTTTAATCCTGTACGTAATGTTCATGCTATATCATCATGTGTTTATATAAAGCCAGCGCATTTGAAAGTTCTTCAGAGGCAAAAATGTTTAAAACAAGGAACATAATGCAAGAAACACCCATGAAGATACAGATTCTCATCCAGATCACCAGGAAGTGTAGATGCAGTCCTTCAGAAGTTGGCTCAACTCAGCAGAAATACAGACGAACCAACAGCTTGGAAGCTCCAAACCAAATTGGCGTCCACTGTTCCAGTACACTTTGCGGCCGCACCCTTTGAAACACAAAAAAGATTTTTCCACAAATATTTCATGATAATATGTGAGATTGTGTAAAATTTTAAGGGTTCTGAAAACTTTTTTCCACTACTGTATATATGCAATCTATATGGACTGGTTCAATAAACTATTTCGTTCAATCATGAAACCAGTAGAAATGTGATGAAATAAGCACTTCCAAATCAGACTATTGCCAGCGTTGTTCATCCTTGTTGTTGGTTTTCAGGAGAGTCAGTGAACTCACAAACAAATGCTGTTTGCTTTGCATCCATCAGATTTAACAGCCTCAACAGATTCACCTGCTGAAATTCCAGCTAGTTAAAAACCTTCTCCTCCAGTTCATTACAAGCTAATCTCTGAAACTGAACTTTATGGCCTTTCTTCTCGAGCGACTGTTCGCACCTTCATTACTTTCTATCAGGTCGTCTAACAGCAGAGCTGCTTGAGAAGAAGGCTTTTTAATCACTTTTAATGATCCCAGTAATTGCCCATCTACTGATCAAATGAAAGAAATCATGTACCTTTAATGCAAAGACAGCAAGATTTCTCTCATTAGCTCGTCATCAGACCATTAAAGTTCCAGCTTCAGCAACACTTTCATTTTGGATTATCAGTGGACCTTTTAGTAAGAAATATCTTACTGACTTTTTCATTATTACATTATGTATTATGATTGTGTTAATTATTATGACTGATTTTTCATTATATTATGTTATCATTAGAATGAAGAATTATTTTTCACTCACATGCTCACATGTGAAACACATTTTGTTGCATATTCATTGTTTTGTTTCCATGTCTGGCTGTGTGTGTCCCCATCTTTTTTTTTACACATTGCCCTTATGTGCGAACTGTCCATCTAAAAGGAAACACCTCTGCATAGTGTTCCACCTGTCAGACGGCCTAAACTTCCTTTTCCTCACGTGATATAAGAAGAAATTATGGTAAAATAAATAATGGCTATTTTCATTTCATCTTCACCTTTTCATTTTCAATCCAAAAGCTTTAAAACAATTGAAAAGTATCACATTTCAGCCTGTGGTTAGTACATTTTTGGAACACACTGCACTTCCTGAGGGGACAAATCAGCTTGTTAGTGCTCTCTGCTGGACAAACTCTGTTGCTACGTTACCTCAAACCCACAGCAGTGTAGTTTCTTGTAAAATTCCCCGGACCACACATGCGCAGCAGCGCGTTGGGATCTACGCCTGTCCTAGCAAATATATATTTTAATGTTTAATCTCCACCCGCTCCCATCTCCGTTCAGAAGGCTCTGTCACTTTGCTGCAGGCCAAAGCACAAGGATTTGGGTGTGAGAAACGTCTCCACCGTGACTCAAGCAATGTAAGAGCTCGCACATTTAAAAGACGTCAGGCCAATTAGCCCTGAAAACTGTGATCTGCATCATTCCTCGCCTAACGTGAGCCAACGTGCGTAGGTACTGAACCTGTGAACACATGCTTGCGCTAGCACAACCTTTACCTCGGCGTTAAAACACCGGCCACAGCCACCTGCTAACTACGCTGACGCCGAGTACCGAACTCATGCGGACGCTGATTTCTTTCTGCCGTGGAGCTCAAGAATGATCCTGCGTCTTCTTTTCTTGTTTCTGTTTGTGCCTCTGGGTGAGCGGCAGGCCTGCGTTTAGCGCTGCCAACGAGAACCACTGAATTAACATGAGGGTCGGTCCAAGCTCAGCTGGCTTCGTCCAAAATAAAATTACACCTCTAAATTATGCTCTAGCACCCAATTATGAAGCAGTAAATCGTTTGAGACAATGAATTGTAAATTAATTCGTAATGAATGAGGGTCATATCTAAAGACTAACCCCGAGGTGATTAACCAGCTGATTTGCACTGCAGGACCGAGTGGAGATGTGTGTATCTGCCTACAGTCTGTTTATAATATTATAAAACTTTTGAATACTTCATTTATAATACATTGACAGCTTTGACTGGTTACAGCATAGAAAGTTAGAGCGGTATATACCGTCTGCTGTCACTGCAGGGTTACCTAGAGTCCACAGTTGTGGAGCGTCGATCTGAGCGGATGTAGGTGGTTCAGGAACGCAGTGAGTATAATGCACTTAAAAAAACACACAGAGGCAGCCCAACTGAATTTGCAGAGTCCTTAACATTGCCATGATATAATAAGGCAGGAAACCATAGCAACACCAGATGGTAAAAACATGATTCTTAACGCATTGCATGTTAAGAACCTGGTAACAGGACAGAACTCTGATGAAAAAAGAAAGAGCATGTCGATGGAGTCATTTAATCAAAGGAAGGAAAGTACCCGGTGTCAAAATGTAATTTCTCATATATTTTCCAGAGACTCTTTATGATATACTCTTCTTGTTTCTGATTTGGCGTAACCTGTGCTAAAATACAAACTGATGTGATTGGCTGTTTTGCTGCCAGTCAAGAAAAGACAAAACCCGACAGTGTAACATCATTTCCTGTTTCTACTCAGCTGTGTCTGTGCATGAGGTGTTTTCTGTCATGTTGTTGTGTTTTCTGAAAAGTCATTGTGTTTTCTGTAACGTTTTTTTCTGTAACATTGCTGTGTTTTCTGTAATGTTGTTGTGTTTTCTGAAATGTATTTTCTGTAAAGTTGTGTTTTCTGTAACATTTTTTCTGTAATGTTGTTTTTTTTGTAATGTTGTGTTTTCTGAAATGTCATTGCATTATCTGTAACATTGTTGTGTTTTCTGAAAAGTCATTGTGTTTTCTGAAATGTCACTGTTTTTTCTGAAATGTCATTTTGTATTCTGTAACTTGTTTTCTGTAAATTTTTTGTGTTTTGCTGTAATGTTGTGTTTTCTGAAATGTCATTGTGTAAAATTGACGTTCAGGGCCACTGTAGGCTTGTTTCAGTGTATCCCACAGATACTTGATCAGTTTGGGATCTAGTGAATTTAGGGGCCAGGTCAAAACCTTGTGCTTTTCTTCATGTTTATTAGTTGTTCCTAAACCATTTTTGTGCGTGTCTGTGTCAGGCTGCTGGGGATTGTCATTGCTATGGTGTGGGGGTGTTTGGTCTGGTCTAGGTGGATGGTACATGTCTAAGTAACATCCACATGCCAGGTCTAAAAGTTTCCCAACAGACCATTGAATTGTCACAAGATGGTCAATGTTATTCACTTTTCTGCTGTCAGTGGTTTTAATGTTGTGGCTGATCGATGTAAGTAACATTATGTAGCCAAAGTCAATTTCATTCAAAAAAAAAAATAAAAATAAGCTGAAGTTTGCATTCTGTGAACTTAAATGAACCCCGGATCATGGTGATAAACACCAACTCTGTGTTGCCGCTCACTCAAGGGCTCAGTGGGAATCTGAACCTGGAGTTTCAGCAGGAGTGAGTCACACAGAAAAAAAACAGCACCCCTTCGCTCACACTGTCAGTAAAAGGTAAATGAGCAAAAAAAAAAAAATAAAAAAAATAACAACAACATGTAGGAGCAGATGAGGGGGGCTCAAAAGTGGGTGACTCATTCGTGTCCTTGTGTGACTTCTCTCCACTGAGGCACGCAGAGGACGGGGTGAACGAGGGACGTCTTGATGACAATGCTCTGAGGACAACAGTGAAGGCAACTGCCTGCTTACATCAGGTGTCGGTGGGCGACTGTCGAACAGATGATGTCACAGGGAACAATGTCTGCTCAGGCCATACAGTACGTGGTGTTGGCTGGTCCAGAAAGGTCATTAACGTTAGTCATGATTATTCATAGTCGGAGCCCACACATGGAAATATCATCCACTGAGTCATGTTAAGTTTCACGCTGGCTTCTAGTCAACATGGAGGCTGGATGTATGTCCTGGGGATTCTGTGAAGTGATACAGTTGGAGACGGAGCTTAAATCTAATTTGATCAAAACTGAATCCATTTACATACAACCTGCTTCTAATTATTTCATTTTCCCATTTAAATAATTGATGTGAGCGACGTGGGCTGAACTGAAACACATTTCTTAGAATGGAGCTGTCCTCTCCATCATTCAAGCATCATGCAGGTGTTTGAGTGCTGCTCATTCTCCAGAAAACCTGGCTTTTTATTTCATTTTTAAAAAAAATATCTTTAACTTTCCAGATGGCTTAGTTCAGCCACATTAAAATCACCTTCACACTTGAGATGAAACTTTTAATCCATTCCAGTGCTCGGCGCAGTGTCCCTCCTCTCACCTTGCTGCAGCGGAGAGAAGGGACACTTCCAAAGAATTTTTGGAAATAGTTTCATCATATACTTGGGGAAACATACATCTATCTCATTTTTCAGGTACAGCGTGAGAAAATTGATCACTGATGACAAACTGTGAAAAATGTACCGGCATTTATGTATTTTTCTTTTTTTTTCAACTGAAGCACGGTTTTACAAGTGCAGGCTTCGAGCTACGTGCTGCTTTGCTGCTCGCTGATAATATATGTTGCCACAGAAATAAGTCAGTTTCCTGTAATGGATTTGATCTTCAGCAGCCCACAATAGGTTAGCAGAGGAATCTATAGAAGATGATTACATCTCAAGTTTGCTTCACGTCTGTGCGTTGTGTTCGTTTCCAGATTCCTCCTTCTGTCTTTCTTTGCTTTGTGTGAAATGCTATATAGTTTTTCTTCATTGGGGATTACTCAGGTCAAGCAATGTGAGGATTAAAGTCCACTTTTTCATCCTGTCACAAATGGTGACAAGTATACATCGATCAGGCGTTATGACATTATGACCTAATGTTGTGTAGATCTCCCTTGTGCCTCCAAAACAGTTGTGGCTCATCGGAGAACAACAAGATGCTCAAGTCATAATGTTATGCTTGATCAGTGTACATTGCTTTAGGTAGAGTATAAGGAGGCACAATCAAACAGTCTAAGTATTAGCCGTCATGAAGTGCAACATCTACCAGTTCCTTCTCAATTTTCCCACTCAATTTTGAAGCCCTTTGTTTCGCCCTGGCCTCTTGTTATACCACATGTTCCCACTAGATGTCAGACAACTTTCCTTCCGTTGCGCGTCACCTGACTGCCACGCCCATGTCATCTTTTGTCAGCAGGTCTTCAGCAGGGGGTTGACCATAGAGGGTCCGCAGAGGAACTGCAGAGGGGGGTTGCAAAATCTTTGGTTGACTATATATTTATTATATTTATGTATATTTATTTATTTTTTTTTCATTTGCCCCCACAAATTTAAATGGAGGCAGAAAAGTTATCTTTCAATCAGCACTTCACTCATATTCAACGAAACAACATCTGTCTCAACAGCTCACCTCCACACAGAGCTCCACACTAGCCTAGACCTGTCAATCTAAGTCTCCTGTACACATTGGGCAGGTAGGCCCCGCCCCTATCGCCAATCATGGGGCCGCATATATTTCACACAGGCTGTAAGGTTCCCCGCAATTGTCCGAGAGCCTATTCAGTCCCCGCATAAAATCCCTGACACACACAGCATTATTAGCAGAAGTGAAGCTAACAGTGTAGCTCGCGCCCATCAGCTAACTACTGAGACCGAAATGGATCACTTTGTCACTAGAACAAAAAATAGAAATAAAAAAAAATGAATATTTGAACCTGTGTATTATCTGAATAGCTTAATATTGAATGCAGAATTATAATGATAATGTATATTTATAAATAGCACTAGGCCGAATTTAATATAGAACACATATGGTAGGTAGAGGGCCCCTCTGTCATTCTGAAACATCCATACTGAGAAATATTACTTTTAACTGGAGCAGATGGCCGTAGCATTTTTAAAGCATCATTGGACAGTTTTTAAAAGGGCCAAAATTCACCAATTCGTGATTTGGCTGTCCTGCTGGCGTTTCTCAGTTTCATCCCCCCTTGTGACATTAATATACCACACGCTTTACACAAGAATTCATTTGGACTCAGGAATAAACTGTTAAGATTTCGATCAAAGTCACTGCGACCATTCTCACACTTCGTCTGGATGACAACCAAGAACGGACGGCGCTCGTTCCTCTGGTAGTCCGCCGCAAACTCAGTGCTTCTGCCAGTTTCGAGCTTCAGGTCGTTTTTGTTGCAATGTGGCTGTTTAATGGAGCCTCCTCAGCAAAACAATCTTTAAATATCAGGCATATACATAGTGATAACTTCCATTACTTTACCTTTTTATTAAAGTCTTCGTGACACTGTGGTAAGTGATTCTAGTTTCATGTTTTGAAAATCTGATTAGTTTCTGAACCTGCATCATAAGCCGTCACTCACCCACATTATTTACTGCATAACTCATCTCAGTCCCTCCCTGACTCAGCCACTTACGAGGATAATACTGAATGAACAGAGGTTCAATGTGCAATGCGAGGCCTGAATGGATGGGAGGAGAACAGTCATAGTACTGAGTCACAGCTGTTGGGAGGCGGTGGGTCAGGTTGACGTGTTTCTCCCACCCAGCTCGCTACTCATCGAAGTGTCCTTCGAGACGCAGCCCAGCTGGGAACATTTGTATTTGGAACATTTTGAAAGCGGAGGCCGTCGATAAATCAATGTTACTTACCTGAGGTGCTTCACAGTGCGACGTACAGCCCAGGTGTCAACCTGGGGGGGCGAAGCCTCAGCTGAAGTCAAATAACAGGTGCTTTGCAAACCTACAGGTGCTTGTCCTTCACGTCAGGCTTGGAAACAAATGGAGCGAGGAGCTGTGTACAAAAAAGAGAACAAAGGAAACAAAGAATCAATAATTACGTCCGGCTCCCATTGAAAAATCTGATGCTGCTACTAAAGTAACAGCAGCAGTACCGCAATAACCCATATTTATACTGATACTGCACTTTCTTTTCATATTCTTGTACATATTCTTATACATATATATTTATTGGACTCTGGACTCACCCTGTGCAATAATTTCCCGCTGTGCAATACCCCCATATTCAATATTATTATAGCTGCTGTGCATTGATCCTTTGACCATACGAAGATATGTCAACAAATAAATTATCTGCCCAGGTCAGAGTTTTGACTTTATGCGCTCAAACCTAAAAAAAAAAAAAAAACTGGACCGGGTACAGGTTTTATGGAATTCATCATGGTTGCCAAGTGATGAATCCAAAATGACTTTGGTGGTGCCATGACTTTCCTCTACCAATGATAAAGTTGACATCTGTGGATCTGAGAGAAGTGCCTTGTCGGCTGTTTGACAGACTGCTCTGAAACCCTGCGCGGAGTCACTGCACTGCACAACTCAACGCTTTTGGAGGTACGCGGGGGGAATAAAATGTTAAATACATGAGAGTAAATAGTAAATAATAATATGCCTAATAACTCCACCGCACTTTATCAAAGCTGTCTCATGCATGCAGAGACAGGGGGTCAGGCAGTCCAACGTCACAGCCATAATCTGCTTTAAGACAGTAGAGGCCCCACTGTGAAATTTCCCCCGCAGATGAGTCTTAAATTCTGATCTCCCAGCAAGCGGTCTGGAAATACTGACTTACACCTAGCACAACACAATCCTGTGTTTGGAGAGATTATTTAGCAATTAACCAGTGGTTGCCATCTGGCTCCTGTGCGCTCTGTGCTACCCTGCAAGTAAGCTGCTGCCTTCTGAGAACATATTCAGCTGAAATGTGAGGCGATTTTGTCTAATATGACAACAGCAAGCAGATAAATGGACATATTAGAGTTAGACCATTGTGCTCATTATGGCATTATGGTTAATGTGGCTAATACTCTGATCCTAGTAGTTTCCCCCTTTACTAGTTGCATAAACAGATCTCTATAGAGCAATTACTCATGACTCATAATTATTTTTGATGTCGACAACTCAAACATGAAAACTTAAAGGTGGACACTTGACAGTTGCCCATCATCATCATTCATTTCAACTTTTGGCTCGGTGCCTCGTCACAAAGCCCGAACACATTCTCAAGCCCCAGACTGCATTTAGCACCTCTTCCCTTTCTTTCTGTCTCCGGCAGCACATCTCTCACCTCTCTTCACTCACCTCTACCTCTCACACTGACTGGTGCACCAGGGTGACTGTGCATTTTTTTTTTCCAGGTCTCTCATTGATATGCAAAGACGTGCTTTCAAACAGAGTGGGATAAGAGGATGCGGCGCAAGTGTGTAAATGAATGTGACACAAGAGCGCTGCCACCAGGAGGCCTCGCGACAAGGAGCGTTTGTTCCCGTTGTGTGTGCGTGTTCGGTGGTGTTTGTGGGACAACTTGTTGCCGTTCCGAGCTAAAAGCAGACTCCAGCTACGTGTGGCATGGTAAATATTCATGCGGTTAAATTTATCCCGCTACTTGATTTTAGACTTCAGCGGCCTGCATGATCGTGCACTTGCAAACGTTTGTCTTTTAAACCCGCACTTATCTGTATTTTTGTTTTACAAGTACGTGAAAGGATCAAATGTCACAACATTAAAACCGACGAGAGAAGTAAATAACATACGGCCATCCTCTGTAAATTCAGTGTTTTGAAGGGAAACTTTTGGACCTGGCACTCGTGCGGATGTTAGTTAGACATGTACCATCCATGTTGATCTGGTCTCCAAATTTACCAGATCCCAAACTGTACAAGTATCTGTGGGATGCACTGTGTTCGCAATGCATTCATGACACACGCCACACTGCTCCAAAATTGATAAAATCTATTAAAATCTACACCTCATTTAAATAAAACTCTGGAAACAATACATGGAGATCAGTGTGGCCCTGGCAGAGAAGAAAACCTTGTGGGACTGCATTTTTAGAACATCGAGGCAGCACAGATGGCTGACGTGAGTTGAAGGCATCTTTGCTGACACATGCTTCGGCGTGTTTACGTTGTAGCGCCACGATTCGTCATGCATTCATCTGGTGTACCTTCTATTGTATGAGCTGACAAGCCGCGTCATCACTGGACACACCTCCACACATGCAATGAGATCACACAATGTTTCCACATCGTAAAGACGTCGTAATACTGATGTTGAGCACCTTTCTGCTTTATTAGATATCATACAAGCATCAGTTTAACTTCCGTCTGTACGCTGTACATTGTGTTTTTGGTGGAAAACACTTTCTCCACCTATCTGCTTCAGGGAAACAAGGGCCACAAAGTTTGCATGCTAGCATCAGTGACAACATGTGATCTAAGTGACACTAGAGAAGCAGAAGCTCTAGGAGCACAGTGAACGCTGGCAGATGGACATGACTTGTCGTGCTCAAGGGCAAAAAGTAGTCACGCGTCGAGGATGGGAGCGGATGCTGTTCAGACAGAATAAGAAGATCATTAATGATAACGCATGATCTTTGTGAATCTCGGGAATATTGAATTTGTGAATATTAGCATTTTACTCACAGAAGATCTCACAGTAGGCATGTGATGTTAGATTCAGCCAATAATCTCTCTTTACATTACTCAGTTTATTTGTTAAGCACAACAATTAGCCAGTATTTATTTAAGTTTATTTAAACTGAGCAGTCTGAAATGGATGGATAACCAAGGCTCTCTCTTCTTAAGACAGAACACTGTAGAACCAAAATGACTGCCTCAACATTAGCACCTGCAGCCTTTTACATCACCAGCTGCATTCCATATATAATATTTAAGGCCGGTAGCAGGTGGCAAAAGAAAAAGACAGAGGAGAGAAGAGAGGAGAACCGAGCAGCAGAATCAAGCAAAGCAATTCATAAAATACTCTGAATAAAACACACATGCAGCATATAAAAGTTGAAGTAGAACAGCATTCATAACAATGACAGAAATTCTTGGTGGGTATACGGAGTGTACATGAAGTTACTGTCGTAGCGATAAACAAGATCAGTCACCGCAGTAGTTCTGCTTCAAGCGAGTTTGCTGGTATAATTATGGAATGTTAGAGGAGCATTATGTCTCAGGTAGGAATCCATTACCATCAGTCAAATGCCTGGTGCAAATGATTCAGACATTTGCCCCTCTCAGAAATATGTAGATGTGAAAATACTTATGGACTTCATAATTATGGACCTCCATAGTCACCTGCACAGAGCACAGCTTAACACTTGAAATCTGACAAAGACAAATATTAATAATAACAATGATGAGTAAGTGAGTAGGTATCCCTGTGCTCTGGTTTACTTGAACAGTCCAGCAACATAAGGCTCAGATTTCCTGTTGTTGAGCACTGTGGTGCCCCCTCTGAATCCCCTTTCACATGTCAGTGTTCTGTGTTAAAAAAAAAAACAAAAAACTAACAAACAAACAAAAACAGCAAAAAAAAAAAGAAAAAAAAAATGAATTCATTGACGTCTAAGTTCAGAGTATGTGACATCATGTGGCATGGCGCAATGAATATTAATTATTCAACCATGTCACATGTTTTCACAAATCACCCATGTCACAGTTAGCACAGCACTGTAATTAATTTACATTTTGTTGGTCTCTAAACAACATTTTTCCATGACAATGAATCCCACTTGGCTGTTAGGGTCAGGGCTGAGAAATGGTTGGAGCCCTCTGATTGGTGGTCAGCAGACTAATCGCAAGGCCAGCCTGCCCTTTGAGAACTTGACTAGTTAACACAATGCTGTTCCAGTGCCATTAAAAAATTTCAAAAGAAGATATGTGACTATCTGATTTTGCATTTCCTTGAAAGGCAGTGACACAGTTTGTACCAAAGCCTCTTTCAATGTATGAGCCATGTGAGGAAATCCTGTCCAAATAAAATGTTTGGGGCGTTCTTACGTTCAATGTTTCTGACACAAACTATCGGGCAGCAGTCACTGATGAGCGCACCAGATAATGGAAGACTTAGCAGGATATTTAAATTTAGCCTGTTTGCGTTGGTGAGCGCTCCCTCCAACACTTATATCGGAAGTGGCATAATCAAACATTTTACACAGTGATGAATCACCGAGTAAGTGTACAGAAAAGCATTTTTTTTAAGCAGGTTTCTGTTAGGACAAACATGTCTGGAGCTGTTTCATTTACAAACACATTTACAATATACAGCGATGTATGAATAATATTCATTAATATTAGATATTTTTTATGATGGGAATGTTTTGGAGTGTATACGCAGTGTGATGTGAGTTACAGGTTAACAAGTAGTGAGGACTGGAATAATCAAAGTCTCGTGAGTGTTAAGGGTCGCGGGTCACGTGACAATAACAACATGGACGCCTCCGAGAAGACAGGTGAGGGAGCGGTTCACTAAACACGAAGTGTTCCGTTAATGCTAATGCTAGCAGAGAAGAGGTGTTTTATTGTGTTGGGGTGGTCTACCGTCGACAGTGTTCAAGCTTCAATGAACCTGCAGAAAAGATCCTGTAGCTTCCCTTTGTGTGAGACGCTGCAATACATATTTAAGGCAAGTATAAAGATTTCATTGTTGCAAAACATTATTTTCTGTGCTGCGTTTATATCAGTGACGCTGTCGACGGCAAGTTTATTAACGTTAGTTTAGCACAAATTATGTTACAAATCTTGGCAAGTTGGGAACGAACAGAGTTCCAGACCTAGTCGATATTGGCTCGACTTTCCGCGCATAAAACTCGACTTTAATAAAAATAAATATAAATATAAAAAAAAGTCGTTCAACCCCTAGTACAGGCAGCACGACCACATAATAGAATAATAACTTAGAAGTAGCGACAACTCCAGACCTTTTCTGTTTATTTTAGTGCAAAGAAGAAGTGTAAATTAAGAGAATGTTAACTTTTAATGAACTGTCCTTTTTTTTTTATTTAAAAAAGAAGAAATAAGTTCAATTTGGACACGTTACAGTCTGCAGTCTGCTTTTTAGTCTTGGGTCTCAGTGTTGTGTTCTGTCCATTTTTCTTACCAAAACAGTAGACACATTAGGAATAGCAATTCTTTTCATTGCAGTCTATATGCAAATTCATGTTGTGGGCTGGATTAGACCCTCTGCCAGGCTACTTCTGGCCCAAGGGCCATATGTTCACAGCGTATTAAGTCATAGTGAGTATTGTTGTGACTTTGAGTGTGGTTTACCTCCTGCTACCACCGACTGTCACAGGGAGGCCTGTTAACTTAGCATCCAATTAAAATATGAATTTGTCACTTTTAAATGTAGATATTCAATCAGATTTGATAAGATTATTCTGCAGTTGAAGTAATGACTTCTTCTGTGTGGAGCTATATTGATATACAAAGCTGCTTCTGCTTGCCATTATTACAGTGCCTACCTGTCCAGCTCGTGTAGGAGTCATTGCAAAACTGGTGTGCGGTCCAGCTTTGTGTCTAAAAATAAAAAAAAAAAATCTCTGAAATAACATTAACTGAGTGTTTGACTATGTGTTAAAAAAAGAAAATACATACAAAGTGAAAACTGAGGTATCTGTTATATCCGTCTCGGTCCCTATGTAGACTGTTTCCTGTTTTATTTTGATGTCACATACTGTCCATGCTTATCCTTGAACTTTTCCAAAGGGAAATTTACAAAGGCAGATGATTACTGTGACTACTATTAATCTCATTTGAGCAGTGCACTATGGGCATTTTCTGAACTGATACATCTGCTCTGCACCCAATTGGACTCCACTTAACAGCTTTCGAGATTTAATCATCTCATCGGCATTCGATGGCCCCAAGGGGGGTCAGATCCATTTAACCCTTTTTTCGTAGTTAGCCTGACTCATTGGGGTATGTCTGAATTTGTCATTGTTAAAGCACTCTGAGGACATGTGCGAGCACTGTGCCTTAAAAGACCAGGCAGCTATACTGTGCAAACAACATGGACAAATAAATAGTTTCTCCCAAGGCTCCGTCAAAATGACTGATAACTGGCTGGACTTTAGTACAGCATTTGATATCATAGACTGTGAATTACTAATTTAGATGCTATTAGCGTATCACTTTGACATCAGTGCTATTAAATTAATGAAAAGTTATTTATGCAATAGGCAACAATGTGTGCAATTTAACGGTTCAATTTCAGACATGGTGACCATGCAATGTGGTGTCCCCCAGGGGACTTACCTGGGCCTGTTACTGTACTCATGTTATGTTCAGACCCCAGGAAGAATAGTTTTCACCACGATGAGGACTAATGGGGATCCGTAATAAAACAATAAAAACAGTAAGTTCTAAAATGTTCTTCAGTGAGATTTAGAGATGCTAGAAAGACCTGTGGTCCAGCACTAGTGGAATGCACTAATTGTACTTCATATTTTTTTTTCTTTAAATTATTTTTACATTTTATTCTGTTACATCTGCTTAGGTATTTACAGCTCAAATAGTCCGTAGTAAAGTAATCTGAAAACATACGGTTACACCTTCTTAATTCAGAGTTTGCAGATTGTCTTTTTAAATGAGTTAATGATGTTTGGACTGTTGTTTGGACAAATAGGAATTGTAAAGTTGCCTGTTGCACCATTGCTGACAAATTCTTAATATTTATAATGCAGTTCAGTTCAGTTTAATTCAGTTAAATTAATTTAAATTCAGTTTTGTGTTATTAATAGCGTCAATAACAATCTAAATTTTAAACAGAACCCAGAGCCTGAAACCCACAGAGCAAGCAACAACATTAAAATTCTGCTTACTTGAGTAACATTTTCAGAACTGTGGATCATTTTCACAGTGTGATGATAGAATTTACATAAGTAGTGACATCTGAACACCTCTTCTAGTGCTGCTTTTCAGTCTTAAACCAATACAAGAATTTCAGGTAAGCATCCATGTCTGTTTGGAATAATTTAAATAAATGCAATACATTAGCGAATGCAGGAATCTAATGAGACATCTACTTTTAGTAAACACATCTGCAAAGCTTTAAAATGTTGCCAGTGTGTTTCTGCAAATATATATATACAAAGTGTACATGATACATTTGTAACAGCTCATGATCGCTGCTTATTTGGTGGAGACTTGCTCCTCGACATGTAAATTTAAATCAGACTTAAAGGCCTACGTATACCTATACATGGAAGGAATTTGTTGTCCATATTTAACCCCTTCATGGAGCAGTGTGCAGGTCAGTGGTTATGTGATTTGCTTAAGGGAAATTCAGTCTATTCAGTAACTATTATTCAGTCATTAGTTGTTATTCATTTATTTATTTTTTTTTACAATTGTGACATTTGCAGAGTAACCATCTCAGCTCGTCAAAAGACGTATGAACGAGTCGAATGGTTATTAAGAATAGAACAATGAAGATGTATTAGACGCCAGAGATTACAACAAGAGAAATTACTGCTTTAGTCCCTACGCATAAAATATAACAGTTTTCAGTAACTGACTCAAGACTCAAAGACTCAAAATGCAAGTGCAATCCAACGATAAAAAGCCATTAAAAAGCAAATCACTTCCTTCATTGGCATTAGAACATAATTCAGAGAGAACTTTCACTTTCACATACAGTGTATGTATAGCATATAAATAAATCAGAGAAACTATTGCGTTGTCATGGTGATCTGTTAGCACTCATTATGATGAGGAACAATGATTACTGCTAAGAAAGTAAACATCTAAACTCAAATAACCTATCCTTTAATGTGGAGGTGACTGAAGTCAGAGGGAAAAGAGGCTCTGCTCTCATATAGGCTATGCCCCAAAGCAGACCTGGAAATTTTAAAGTCACGGTAAAGTCAGGTGGTTGTCACTCCACCATGCATGTGATTATTGGATCTCTTATTACAGCACCTTATCGCATCTGAACTGAACTCCAGTTGGTGGCACAAAGACTTCTCTTCTACTCTAAAAGTCTTGTCCTGGTGCCTTGGGAGGTCCCGATCAGAAGATTCCAATTAAGAAGATTAGTGTCTTCTTCTTCTGTTCTGATTGCAGGACACAAAATGTCAACCATGTTTGTGGCTCGCTAAAAAAAGCCTTTGGTTCTTTCAGAAGTTCTAAATATTCTCAGCAGCCCTCCTAGGGAGGCCAGCAGCGATGGAATTAGGCAATCCCGGAGAATGCAAACTAATGAATGGCTGCTGCAGGTTTATTACACCGTGTAAGAATCAGTGTGGGCAGCCGGCCGTCCCTGTGGAGGACCAGAGCGGCTCTTACTCTAGGATGACACTTCATGGTTTGACTGTATTGCTCTCCAGTGTCAGTGTCATTAATTTCAGATGGGATAATCTGCCATCAAAGTAGTGTTTTATTGCATAAGTATTGCATTACGATTAAAGTCGGGCTCAGTGGAGAAACACTCTGGGTACCACCCGCTTATAAAAACATCTGTCTATGTCAGGCTTTTCTGCACAGATTTCAGTTGATGAACACACCTGTATAAAGTGTGGCATTATGAGGACACTATTATATGATTACATAATAAAGCACTAAAGTAAAATATATAATTATAAATCTCTACCTAAGTGCTATTCACACAGGACTAGTTTTACCAGGGGACCTTCTATAATTTGTAATAATTACAGAAGTCATCTGTGATCTTAATCCAGTGCGAATTGTCCATGTCTAAGATTTGCAAAGTGAAAATTACACTGCAAATTACCTACCTTGTAACACAGAGGTCCTCTGATAATACTTATCCGGTGCAAATCGACATCTCTGTGATTTGGGGGTGACTTTTTACTTTTTCTTTATTATTATTTGCTGCTTTTTTCTGCCTCTTGTCTCTTAAGAATTGCAAAGGATGTGCTATAATTCTAAGTTAGGACAGATGTTGGGGAACAAAGTCGAGATGTCGCTGAACTATTCACCCAATTATAGGATGAAATCATTAAATCAGCCAATAACGTGTTCATCGGCGAAGATATAGCTGATTTAAATAGCACCAGGTCGTTAGCAATTTCATCCCAATTTCTTGGGATAAATAGTATCAAAAATATACTCAGGTAAAACTAATCCCACTCTTTAGGACTTTATAGTAACTGAAATATGGGGAGTTGGGGTTTTGCCCATCAGAAACCTGCATGACTAGAGTCTGTTAAAGACACTTACCTGTAGTTGGAGGATACAGTTTGACACTAGTGTGTGCTAATATGAATTTAAAGGTTCTCAATCATCTGGATATTCCTATTTAAACCCCAATTCCCCATCGGTATTGTAGACCTGAAGACACTACTTGGATAAAACGTCTTCAAGAAACTCTACGAGTCCAGTTGCCATGACATGGAAGACTCAGACTATATTATTATCCTATAAACATGAAGAACATCAGCCTTACATTCTTTGCTGATTTATTTCCTCAGACTTTTAGCTGTAGGACGTCGTATTAGACCTATAAGCAAAACAGCCAATTTTAACCTGTGAACTCTATGAAGGTTTCCTCGAAAAAGTCCTTATTAAAAAAACTCCATATAAACAATTTAGAAGAAAAGCAGTAATTATTAAATACGCCAGCCTCTGCCTGGGCCTGGCAGAGACAGAGACTAAATGGAGTTGTGAATAAAAGAGCACAACTCGACCCGGTACACAAATGTCCTTGATATTGTAATGATTTATACAAACGCTTTATTAAATGGGAAAACATTATTCAGCAAGAAATATAGTTCATTTATTACAGTGTAGTGAAGCAACTAATTTACATATTCTCATGCTTTACACTCAAGTTTCTCAAGCCATATTTAAACTGTCCCATTCCCATCTAACCCTAATCTTACCTTCCTGCACTGATTTCATTAAATATGATTTGAGTGAGTAGATCTGCATTAGTCCCAGATATGATCAGTAAGACCTAACCTAACCTGACTTGACCTGACATTACCTAATTTAAACTATTCACCCTAACCGAAATTAGCCTAAACTAAGCTAAGCTAACTTAATGTAATATAAAGCTAACTTTACCTTCATGTGACATATCAATCAGACAAGTCACATCCCCATAGAAAATACATGGATTCAGAGAAAACACTAGTCAGCAGGATCTGTTTCTATGTCAAATACACATCATGCTGTACTAATTTATAATCACCAGTCACCTGAGTTTATAAGTGGTTTTTTTTTTTGTTTTTTTTTTTGTTTTTTTAGCCACAAAACCAATATCCTCTTGGTGATTATGTCACTTCCACAAATAATGTAAGAAATAAGAAAATAATTGGTGGTTTGGTGCATGATCTGTTATGTTACACCTGTCAGTGCTGGTGGGACAGGGTTTATTTAAGAGGGTTTTACTGCTGTAAAATAGTTATAAGCTGTGTTGTTGCTGTGCTGATACAGTCACCCACAAGTCTGGGCAATTAAAATAACCCCCGGGTTTTTTTTATATACAGTTAAAGACTGGTGACCCTATGTTTTGTGCCCAGAGACAGCTCTTCAAGGATATTTCGACTGATAGTTTCCCACAGGCAGGAGTTTTCAGCCTCAGCTCGGGTAGCAAAGGCAAAAGCTCATATCACTGCAAATGACACAAAATGCTATTATGTGGTGGCTGCCCTTAGGAGAAACAGCATCTTAAGTGGGGAGCCTCATCAAAAATCAGCAGCAGCAGGATAAATACCAGACCCTCAAGGCTCATCTGTCAAAAACTTTTTAACTTAATGACGCTGAGCAGGCTGCCCATTTCTTCCCTCCACAAGGTCTCTGCACCATCAGGCCCTCTGAACTCATGGACAGAATGCTAACTTTCCCCGAAGAGTCCAGTTTCTTTTTCCTCTCTTTCGCAATGGCTGCTTTGGGCAACACCACCGGCACTGATGTTTTGCTTTGGTCAAGGTGGCTATTCTTAGCTAGGCAAGAATACTGTTGCTACAATGCTTCTACTGCCCAAGTCCAATTGGGCACAAATCCATTCTTAGTTGTATTTCCATTTTAATTCTGAGTTCTTGGCGAGCACTCATTAATGTTCCAACCAATTATTTGCCCTATGTTCAGTGCTGTGCAGTTACCACAAACCCAACAATCCCACTATCCTTGACGGATACCCAATCAGGTTCTCCCCAAAATAGTGAGGACGACATCTCACCACCTGAATGCTGCTTAAGCTAGAAAAGACCTGGCTACCTTTTCATTGGTTTAGTCCTTGTGTACACTATTCAGTCTTGAGAGCACCTTGTCAAAGTTCTTGATGCTACAGAATCAGTCTATCTAGGTGACATTTCAAGATCAAGATTTAGGATCATGTGTTGTTCCCCGCATATAAACATATATGAACAAAGCATAGACATAAGAAAAAAGTAAAATAAGAAAAATTCTATTTACATATAATATGAACAGTGGATAAAACATTTGGCTTCTGCCTTACAACCGTATTCTTTAGCCATGACACTGCATCTGCACACATTGCTTCTGCAGCTGAAACTGGACAGTGAACCTCACCTGTCTCACCCATGGTCATGTCCACGCTGGAGTTCCTCAGCATTGTGAATGTCTCCCAGCTCTTTATCCTCTGGGTTGCTCAACTCATGCGGCTTCCGTCCTTTTCTTTCTGGAAGTTTTCACAATATCAGAATTGCTCAAAATTGTGAACACTCTTCATTCAAAAACATTCATTCATTTAAATGTAGCATATCAACAGGTGACGTGTGTATTACTATGTACATTTGGGTTAAGGCTGACGTATACCTCTGGAGAGCACACCAGGTATCAGTGATCTCTTTAAAGAGGAATGAGAAACAATGTAAAGATCAGAGATCGCTTTAGTGATCAGGCCGTGATTGCTACTGGTCAGAGGATGACTTTATGTCTCTCCCTCTCTCCTTTGCCTTGGCATACCAAACTAGGTCAGAACTACTGGCCCATTTATTCTTGGCAACTAAGTGGGCTCTTTGATTAGAGGCTTTGTTCCCTCTTATTTTGTCCACTGCCCAGTCCTTCCTCAACACGCTCTGAAGGTGAATTCAGTCATTCCCTCGATTAAGTGTTGATATTTGAACTGATGACACATTATTATTTATATATTTATCTTCACGCTGACTTAATCATATCATAGACTGGAACTTCAACACAGTAATATCACTGCTGTGCTGTTTGAAGCAGTGAAGCAGCCTGTGATTGTTGAGGAAATATAGCAACTGAACACCACATGGCACTTACAATAAATCAGCCTGAACACATAGTTAATTAAACGCATGCTGCTGGGCGTATTTAATAATTTGATTTGTTAATTTATTCTTGTTTAGACTGTCGTTACTCCTGAACAGGCAAAACACATGCAGCTTTGTGTCTTTTCACATCATTCAAACAGTGCATTTTCTCTGAATAAGTGAAAATCAAATCTCTGCTAACGCAACACGGTCTGTCAATGTGGCCAATTGTGTGCATTGTGTGTTGAAACTGCGACAGCAATGTGGCTACAGGTTCCCCAGGTCACATGTTAATACCAGATCTGAGCTGTGCATGTCAGCATTAGCAACATTTACCATTCCTCTCCTTTTTTTTTTTTTAGTGTTTATAGATTGTTTTCTAACTTACACAGCATCCCTCCCCCCCATCTTATTCCCCTGCCGTTTTGCACAAGCACAAACACCCCCTGTTGTTGCACTTAATGTTGTGTTGATTTCTCCCGCCCATTTTGCTATTTTTCTCTTTTCGAGAGCGCGGTTTCAGAAACGGAATTTCTTATGGAAAATTACGATATTCCCAGTAGTCTCATCTTATTATTATGCCTTTGCTTGTTAAACTGCCTCGGGTTGCTTTGAGACGGTTGCCTTGTACCAGTATTTTCACTGATACATTCATCATAAAAAAAAAAAAAAAAATCTCTTTACATCATGCTGCTCAGTTTGCATACTACACTAAATTTACTACACTTAATTATGTGCCACCACATAGATCTGAAGGAGTGGAATCAGCTGTGGACTGTGTACCACCCTTCACACTGTTATTACAAGTCACAAACCATTTAAAATTCTGAACATCACAAATGAAAACATAAACTGAAGTCTCATTTTGTGAATGAGAATTAATCTGAGAGTAAATGAGCCTGCGTGCTTCTTTCACATCCACAGTAGCGTGGTGACCTGGATATGTGTTTTTGGTTCACTCCCCGTGGTGGTGGTATGAAGGGGGAACTAGCCCGGCCGTGGCTGCATGCCAGCTGGACCGTCCGTTCTCTTGGGTTTTTTTTTTTTTTTTTGGAAAGGTTGTGTTAAGAGACAGAATGTGTATTTGTGAGAGAAAGACGGAAAGGGATGGAGGCCACTAGACAACCCTAATTGATCCTGTTCACCCAAATTCCCACCCCGTCTGAGTCATGTGCTACGGCCAAGCTGAAAAAATGGGTTTAAAATGTAGTTACAATTGCTTCATTGTGTGCAGGTATTGTTAAGTGGTACTGAAAAAAAATCTGATGTCTGCCTTCATGAAAATTAGAAGAAAAAACGAATCATGACTGGATTCTGAAGACTGTCCTAAATGATAGTGTAGTTGAACCAGTAATGTGCCTTGCTCAGCCTTCCAGTGCTGTACTAAATTGGTCGGGATCTTTTCGATTAGTTTGGAAAGCTCAATATCGTGCCAGGATGTAATCAGAACAATTGTTTTTAGTCCCAGGTGCGGGTTATTGATTTTGACGGTGAAGTCAATACGGTGTGCTCATTATCAGCGGTGTGAAGCAAAAATATTAAAACACAACACTTAGGAAAATGCTGAACTGACCAATGTACCAGACTGTACTGTTGGGAATTTTCCAAGCATCATCCAGTTTCATTATCCCCGTCTTCACAACCTCCCCGTGCTCTGTTGCTTGTGTTCCCGTAACGTAACGCCGCCTCTCCACAATTTTCCTCCGTGCGTCTCCGCTCTCTAGTGCCTCAGGAGAACACAAAAACATCCGCCAGCGCCACAATCAAGGCTCCCCAATGCCAAGGCACTCTCTCTCTGTTGCTGCTCCTCGGTCTCAGTAGGGTGGGCCCTGCCTATGGTAACCTTCTAGACAGACTGGTTTCGTGCCCCCCCCAGGGGAGATTTTGTGCATTTGGTTTCTAGGGATCAGCAAGGTCTTACCTGGATGGAATGATGTCATGCGCCGCATTTAGGAATGCTCCAACTGTTGCAAGGAAGTTGCATAAGCACAGAATCAAAATCGTGTGAACGCACTGATTCTGTCAACATGTACAACGATTTGTTTTGCGCTGTGGCCATTGTACTAACATACTGTTTAAGAGATTTGTTGAGAGTGATGTGCATACACTGGAACACATTCTGCTCTTCTACACTTTATCCTTTTTTCTTCATTTTAAGCATGTGCCTTCCCGGACAAGATGAACCTCCGAGGCCTCCGTTCTTTGAACTCACACAGAAGAGCGGCTGATGAAAAGATGGAGGACAGAAAGAAAGTTGAGTCAAAAGTCGAACTGATCTCAGACGTTCACATTCTCAGACGCATTGGTACATCCGCTGCTTGCTAGCTTAAAACATTTAGCTGTCTGAGGCAAGTAAACAGAAATGGATCAGCGGTCATATAGGTTGATGACAGTTCTCTTCACTTTTTGTCTGAACGTGCATTAAGAGTGCCCTTTCCTCGTGAGGAAATAATGTACCAGTGAGCTTTTACCACTACATATGGTAGGTTACCTCTTAGCCCAATGTCTGAGAACACAGAGAGCCCAGCAACATTAATGATTACAGTAGGAAAATGGTACTTTAAGCACTGTTTCATTGCACCCAGTGTTTCCCTATCAGGCTGTCTTTAGATCGGCATTCACACATTTTTAGATTTCTGTAATGTCATTCAAATGTGCAGATATTTGAAAACTTGGAAACTGAAAAATTATTTGCTGATTATAAGCAAATAAGTATTTGTGTAGTCATCTGATACTTATCCATTACTAGATGTGTTTTATGAAACGGTAACCAGGTAACCTCCTTCTCCTGGTGAGTTGGCATCCTTTCCTGTACAAACCTGCCTTCGCTCTTCACTCTCAGCAAAAATTCTTTGATGCACCTGCTTTCTAGCTTAAGAAGCAGCAAAAAAAAAAAAAAAAAAAAAAAAAGCATCACGTCCAGGGCTCTTCTGTCATAACCAATACCAGAACCACTTTCTAACTCAAGCTTGATGCAAAGCTTACACCTGCTGTCATATCTCTTTGTAGACCATCCTGGCCTGAGTCCAACCTAAATTCATTCGCTTCTTTTACAGTATTTCTTTTGCATTCTAGGGTTTGTAGGTCATTGTAGTGTCCTCCTACTCTACTACCCTAGCACTGAATGTAAAATCATCTTTTCTATATATCCAACTACCAGTAGTCGTTGTGTCCAAACCCTGTCTGTTTTCATTTAATTTAAGTCCATATGTATATCTGTACATATCCATATACTCAGCACTTAACTGCTTCTGCAGTTCCGATTAGAAGCTAGATGCGTAAACACATGTAATCACAATGAAGTTAAATGTAATCTAATCTAGTTGTTTTCCTTTTCTAAGCAGGTAGGATTATCTGGCAGTGTCCGAAATGACCGTCCCCACTGCAAAGGTCTATAACTAGCAGAAGTGGGGTCTTTAGCGACTCGTGTGGGAAGCAAACATCTCATCTGAGCCTGAGGCGAGTTTTGTATGTTATGATAATCACTGATTTGCAAAGAGCAGAAAAGGGAGATATATGGTAAACAACGAGTCCTCCAATCTGGATAACCATACTGGGCTGTGACTCAGTAAGTAGATCAGGTTGTCTGCAAATCAGAGGATTAGTGGTTCAATCCGTGGTACATAGACCTAATGCCAGAGTGCTCGTGGCATGTTGTCACCTGGGCATGTTTTTGAAGCGAATTTTTTCACTGTGCGTCCCACATACACTTACCACTTTATTAGGTACACCTTGCTAGTAAAATGTTGGACCCCCTTTTACCTTCAGGCTGTGACATTTAAACCATGCTCAGTTTGTACTAAGGGGCTCAAAGTGTCCAAAGAAAATATCCCCCACACCATTACACCACCACCACCAGTCTGAACCGTTGAAACAAGGCAGGATGGATCCATGCTTTCATGTTGTTTACGGCAATTTCTGACCCTGCCATCCGAATGTCGCAGCTAAAATCAAGACTTGTCAGACCAGGTAACGTTTTTCCATTCTTCTGTTGTCCAATTTTGTTGAGCCTGTGTGAACTGTAGTCTCAGTTTCCTGTTCTTAGCTGACAGGAGTGGCACCTGGTGTGGTCTTCTGCTGCTGTAGCCCATCTTCTTGGGTTGGAAGTGTTGTGCGTTCAGAGATGGTATCCTGCATTCCTTGGCTGTAACGAGTGGTTATTTGAGTTACTGTTGTCTTTCTATCATCTCCATCCAGTCTGCCCATTCATCAACAAGGCACTTTCGTCCACACAACTGCTGCCCACTGAATATTTTCTCTTTTTCAGACCATTCTCCGTAAACCCTAGAGATGGTTGTGCGTGAAAATCCCAGTAGATCAGCAGTTTCTGAAATACTCAGACCAGCCCGTCTGACACCAACAACCATACCACGTTTAAAGTCACTTAAATCCCCTTTCTTCCCCATGCTCCATTTTTGAACTTCAGGAAGTTGTCCTGATCACCTCTACATGCCTAAATTTACTGAATTGCAGCTTATTAGCTATTTATGTTAACAAGCAATTAAACAGGTGTACCTAATAAAGCGGCCAGTGAGTGTAGACTTATGAAAAGCTCACTAACAACATACCAGACAACTGTTAAGGGTCGACAACAACACAGACCTTGTACAGACTGAACCATTCTGTTCAGCCACACTTATTACAAAATGCAAAAAAAATAGTATTTGAGGCAGCAGCTTTATATTAATGTATCCTACCTGTTAATACGGGGGCATGCAGTTCAACTTCTAACTTGTAAACTATAAAATATCTCAGATTAATGAGGTTCATTATGTCTTATTTTAGATATATATTATGGTTTTCTTATCTTCAGACGTAATTATGATCAGATGTTCGTGTTACCTGCTTGACAGTTTGGACTATAAAATATCTTGGTGACTAATAGTTCATGTCTTCCAGTATGTTACAGATTCCTCATTGACCTCCACAGTAACACACAGTAGACTAGAAAATACTGAATTTCTTTGTTATTTCTGTTTTTATGTATTACACACTGACAAAAAAGTGAGACTTCTGCCACACGCCGTGAATGCTACTCCACAGCAAACAAACTAATGAATGCCCAGAATGCACTGGCTGAATTCACAAACACATTTTTGGGCCATTTCACCATGTCACCGTTTCATCTTGTTGAAGTGTCTGCCTCGGACCGGGAATAAAAATAATACCTGAATGGAATACGATGTTAACGGTAATGTCTGCTGTGACAGAAGTCTGGGGAACTAACCACGGCTATTGCAGCTAATCCGAGCCTTGAAAGTTGTATAAATCCTTTTTTCTACAAAATATTCAAACCATACCTCTGCCGGGTACTACACACTTGCAGTTTTCATACACAATGTGCTATTAAACAGTGTTAAAATTTAACATTTTAAGTGACAAGACATTTAAGCTCTTGTCTAGATACCTTTCTGATTACCTATTAATGACACTTTCCCCCTAAACTATATACTTGATTTGCATTTTTAGCCTTGCTAGGAGTGAACTGGTATAATATATATAATTATATTAGTTAAAGAACAACGTATTAGCCTTGTTTGTGTGAGCACTTGTCTTTATATTGTTATTATAAAGTAGTTCAATGTAGTGCTGTGCTCAGAGGTTCAGATATATTCTGTCAACATAGAAAAATGCAAAAACCTTTGAATATTGAGTCTGTTATATGTGAGTCTTCACTGGATGATTATTAGTCTGTAAACAGCCAGAAAATGTTGAAAAAGTTTCAAGTTAAGAAGGTAATTCATCGTATTTACGCCTCGTTCTGCGAAGCCAAATAGTCAGAATCCCAGGGATATATTCAGTTTACTGTAACAGAACACCAGGAACAAGTCTAATATTTGCATTCGAAAAGACTGAACGTGCATTTTCAGCAGTTTTCCTTTTGACAATTAACTGGCTATCAGAATAGCTGTCGAATGATTTTCTGCGGAGCAAATAATAATTCCCCTCAGACAAGCCCGTGCCACCGAGAACAGGGAGATACAAGTTGCGGAGAGAATTTCATTTTGTTAAATCAAACAACGCAAGTCGCAATATTATCTCTCTTTCTATAGTAACAGTCAACACCTGGGCTACGCCCGGCTCGTTAAAAGGCGGACATTATGGCGGAGTAGCTCACGGAAGACGATGAAAGATAAATTTCCATGCGCTGTTTGCACTTCACATGTCTCTTTTAAGGGACACCAATCGCCGTGAGACGTGGCCACACTCCCACCGCCTCAGCCGCTCTGATGGCTGCTGAGTTTACAGGAGGAAAAGGGCTTCCAGCTGCAACTGTAGCAGTGATGTCTCTATCAGAGAGTTTGACACGCTGGGGTTTGGCACACAAGACTCTCTCAGCCGACACAAGTAACCGAGGTTCCACAGGCTTTGATGGAGCGATGCTTAGCTCCAGGACAGAGAGAGTGAGGAAGACACCAGTAGATGCTTTGTACCTGGTCGTCTGATTCGAAATGCTAGTTTATTTCTCCGTCGGGTGTTACGAAAAAACAAAATCAAAATTGCACTCACTTGGATTGACATCATACAAAGGTCCGCCGATCAGGCATAACATTATGACCACTAATATCTCCCAATATTGCGTAGGTCTCCCTTGTGCCTCCGAAACAGTTGTGACTCATCAGAGGGTGGACACGGGGTCCTCGGAGGGCGTCCTGTGGAGTCTGGAAACAGGATGTTGTTAGTGGGGGCATTTGTGTTGTTCTTTATGTTGTTCTTAAACTGTTTGTTGTGTGTCTGGCTGCATCCTGCTGGGGATGGCTGCTGTCATCAAGGATCGTCATGAGTGGAGGTGCCTGCTCCGGTGCAGGCGGGTGGTACAGGTCTAACGTTCAGACGAATGCCCGGTCCAGTAGAATTTTAAAAACATTGTCAGTGTTATTCACTTCTCCTGTCGTGGTTTTAATGTTGTGGCTGATAGGTGTACAAGGCTAGAATGATAATTTTAATCTCAGCTGATTGACAGAATAAATAGTTCTCTTGGAAACTGTTGTTCCTTTCTGTAACTCTTGATTTCTTGATTAGCTCTCAGAAAAACGTCTGCCTCGAATGAATCAACTGATTATTCCGCAGAAAAAGAAAACTTTTACGCTTACGGTGAGATCACTTGTCTGTTTGTTGATTAGACGTAGGTTATAAAAGTATTCTGTACATCAGATCTTAAACTGCGGAAAACCTAAAGTAGAAAATTCAACTAAGGTGAAAAATGGGAATCATGGGACATACCGTAACATGAAGAACAGTGGACGTCTGGAAAATTCGCGTACGCTAAATAAAATCATTTTAAATAAGTTGAAAGACTGTGTTGGCTGGTGGCTGTTGCCTGAGCCTCCTCCTGAGGAAGCCGTGGGGGTTCTTCTAGACCCGGAGTGATTTGGCATTGAGGCGTGATGTGTGCCCTATGAGCCAGGCACTCTGAGTCAGATGTTTTTTAAGTTGTCATTGACAGAATCACTCTATCAATTAATAGAGATGAATCATGCTGATCCTTATAGAGCTTTAGTCAGTGTTTTCTAATGACAGTCCTGTCCACGCCATGTGATTTATGATGGAGCATCCCAGTAACATGACCACCACGACTTCCTAAGCACACAGTGGACATTTTTTTTTTTTTTACAAACTTATATTTCAGAGGACATTTGAAATCGAGGCTGCCGGTGATGTGGTGATGTGGTGATGTGCCGGGCTGGAGGATTCCTCTCCTCTTATTGCGCAGGATGATACTGCAGCTCCGCTACGGCTTCACACTCCAACCCACCATGAAAAGGCTCCCTCTAGTGCTGCGTTCAGGCCCTTGGAAAAAAATAGGAATGTGCATTGAAGTTCTTAAAGACGCCAAGGTGAGGACGTTGACGTCTTACAGGTTGCTGCGTGAACCCTTATTTCTCACTTTGCACTTTGTGTATCTCCTCAAGTGAACCAGAACGGGTGTTGTTGTCTTAACTTGACACCGGGGTCTGATTTTAGTTATTTTTGAGTAACCACCTGTTGAATACAGCCATCCATAGCAGACATTTGTGTAGGAATCGCTATGGTTTGAGATATCCCAGGTACTAGGCTACTAGTACTACAAATTTTACCTCATTTTCGTTGAACGATTCGTTCAGTAAACTAGTAAAGTGCACCTGCCCAGGTCTTCGTAAAGAAAAAGAGATGCAATTAAAATGATATAATGTGTCTTTATTGCTATTAACCCAGCGTACCATTGAGGTGAAAAAGGCAGTGTTTGCTTTCTATCTCACGGGGGTAAAACATAAGGCCTGTGGGCCAAAAGCAGTCTGCCATAGGGTCAAATCTGGCCATTTTACAGAAAATCACACGGAGATCATTAACTGCAATTCTTCCAATAAAAAAAACTGCTATTCCAAAGGTTCACATAGATTTAGTTAGAGTTGTGCACATAACACAACACTAAGACCTAGAAATAGGCTATACAGAAATTGCTCTTCTTTTTCTTAAGAAATGTTTGCTTTTCAGAGCACACTTGTACTTCTTTGCACGAAAAAAAGGGAAACATTTGACGTTGTCGGTATTTATAGGTTAATGCGCTGTTGTGTTACTGGTCCGTCCCCTTTGAGATAAAAAAAAACTTGGCCGTGTGTGTTGCCCCTGGAATAAAAAGAGTTTGACTCCCTTGGAAAGCTCTTAGAGTCGCATCATCGACCAGAGGGGTGTGAGACCTCCGAGTATCGCCGTGTTCCGGGAACGCACCACTCCGATGAGAAAAGATACAGGCCGGGTAGCCAATCAGGAGCCGCAGCCCTCCCACGCCGGCCAATGAGAGGAGCGCGGGGGCGGGGCCGCGGTTATCTAAAGGCTCGGGCTTGGTTTCACGGCGCCGTCTGCTCTCGTCCCATTGGCGCAGGTGAACCGTCTCAGGATGCGAGAGGAGAGCGGAGGAGAGGGGAAGAGAGAGGGGAAAGCGCCGATGGAAAAGTGTCCAGGGCTCGGTTAACAACAGAGAAAAAGGAAAAAGAAAAAAGAAAAAAAAAACAAGGATACCGGCCGGCTTCAGTTTGTCTCGGGGCACTCGGCGATGACAGACTCACCGAAAGGGGCACTTTGAGATATGATGAGGTTTATTTCTGGTCGGCAATAGTACTATGATTTGGTATGTGGCCACTTTGATAGCAAGTGTATTCAGCACCCGAGGAACGGCCGCTCAAGGTGAGTCGAAGTGCAGCATCTGCACCCGATCTTTGCTCAAGTTTGAACTTAACCCTGCCGCTTTACGAGGCGTCCCCGCGCCTGTCCTTTGGCCAACTTTCAATGTGTCGCCTGTATGTGCAAATTTTCACACTTTACGTCATGAAGTTCATGCGTGTGGTCGTCACCTGAGTGGAGCCCGATGATGATGGAAACACACCGGTTCACTGTTAAATGGAATCTACCGGTTTATAAAGCCTGCCTGTCTCCCACCACTGTAATGCAACACATAGACGCGTGCTTCTCAGTGATGAATGACCCTATGTTAGTTGTGACGTTTTTGGCTTCAGACTGTTTTGCAGTCTGTTCTGCTTGACGCCTTCCTCCCGTGTGAGACGTGTGAGTTTTTGCTGGAGGCTGCAGCGGCGTGGCTCCCCGAGCCGCGCACCGGCTCACCGGCGTTTGTCAAATGTGAAGGCAAATGTGATTAGTATGGTGCGCTGGTGTGGATGTCATTAAAACGCTATGAGTGGATTAACCTCTTCATGGGGAGCTGCTGGAACCGAGTCACCGCGGGCTCTGTCCGCTAGAGGGGGCGCTTTGTCATTGAGGGGATTTTTTTTTTTTTTTTTTTTAAACAGTTCTCAGTCTCCTTTCCTTTCACTCATGCTGTGATGCAACTTTGGTCAGGCGCATCCCGAGCCTAAAACTACTCCCCCACGAGGCTGGTGACAAATGCACAGACCTCGTGGGTGAGAGATACACCGATCAGTCATAACATTATGACCACCTTGTGAATACTGTGTAGGTTTCTCTTGGTCCTCCAGAACGGTTGTGACTCATCAGAGAATGAACATGGGTCTTCTGAGGGTGTCCTGTGGTGTCTGGTAACAGATCATGTTGGATTGAGGGGAGGGACCCCTGTGGATCAGGCTTGTTCCGGTGCATTCCACATACTTGATCAGTTTGGGATCTAGTGAATTTGGAGGCCAAGTCAACACCTTGTGCTGTTTTTTTAAATTTTCAAGGACTGTCATTGCTATGGGGTCTGGTTTACATGGGTGGTACATGTCTAAGTAACTGTAGTAACCCCAAGTAACCCTGCATAGCACTGCATTGTGACAAGATGGTCAATGCTTTCTGTTTCTCTTGTAAGTGGTTTTAATATTGTGGCTGATTGGTAAAAAAAAAACAAAAAAAAAAACAATAAAATCAAACAAATCACCTTGGCTGGGAGGAGGAAATGGACTCTTCCTATGAGAATTCAGTGTTATTGCCAAGCAGAGACGTCTAAAAACAAAAGTCACGTGGGTTTTAAAACTGTTGGTTCATATTCAGATGGAAAGTGGACTGTAATTTCTAAACTGAAATCGGGACGTTGTGTATTGGAATCGAATTGTTTCTGGAAATCAGTATCAGTACTCAGCCCCAATATCCAAACAGAATTTCCAAATCACAAAGGAATTCCATTGACTATCACATAAAAGTAGGAAGTAGCCAATTATTTATTTGAAGCGTTTACTTAACCATAATGTGTTGATTTGAATAGAACACGTCGACTCATCGCAAAGTTTACTGAAAAAGCCCAAGTGTAAGAAATGTCAAAAGTTCTCTTGAAAGACGATTGCTGTTTTGTTTTTTTCTATATATTTTTTAATCCAGTAGAGGGCAGTGATGCGGCCAGTTGCTCAAAACTCACAAAACCCTAAAAGAGCAAAGTAGCTGCATATTTTAGAAAGTTGTTAGAAAGTTGAAAACGTTTCCCTTTGCAGCTGAGTATTTGGACTTTTACAGTGAATTTATTTTTTTGTCGGTAGTGGTTGGAGTCTGGGAGTCGTCGCTAACGTGACATCACTGCTTTTGAGAGCAAACTAAAACGCTTCGGTTTCAGTTTACGTTACACCGTCCGTCTGCCTGTGTCTGCTTTGTGTAGTCTCTCGCAGACATTCATGCGTGCTAGGTTAGAATAATGATGTGAGGATGAACGGTGACCCTCTACAGGATAATGCAGATGCATTTCTACTTCCAATCAGCGGAAGCCTCTGAAATTAAATCATACTCAACAAATGTGTCCCAATTAAAACATCTTCCCTAATTACAGTCAATGAATCAGAACTTTAATTGTTTTCTAATTCGGTAAAAGCTTAAATATATGCTTAATATATTTGCATAGATTAATCAACTACTCAGAGCGGTATTACACTTTGTCTTAAAAAAATGTGGCCCCCCCTCTCCTTTCCCTGCCTCATCTTCAAGAGACGGGAGAAATGGAGGAAATTGGGACAGCGTCTGTGCCTCATCATCCCTGATTAGATGATGCGCTCGTGATGAAGGGACGCCTGACGATATCAACAAGCGCTCTGTCGCTGAGTGTTAGGTGTTTGACACAGAATCCAGCCGGTTTACATATATTTATTTTTGTTGGCACCCGTCCGTCTCGTGCGACCGGGTTCGTCTGGCTGCGCGGCTAACCGTTATGTAATGCCCCGTCTAAAGAGGATGCCGTTAAGCGTCGTCTGCCAAAAGAAGGAGACTTAGGGAGACGTTTTTAAGCGGCTTCCCCTCATCTCTCCGGCGGTTGGGACAGCAGGGGACTCGGCGGGAGGAGGAGCAACTGTGACCGGACTTGTGTTTTGCGAAGAGCGTCCCCTTCAGTCAGTCGGGTTGGTTCTTGTCCTCTGATGTGATGGAGATCTGCAGCATCCGGACACACACACACACACGCCGGCCTGCAGGAGCTACTCAAGACGGCATCCTCGCGGCAGAGTTGTGCTCTCTCAAGCTGGCAGCTGGCAAATGGCTCGACTCATGCCAGTGACAACCCTGGACCCGAGCCAGCGTGCCTCTCTTCCCGTCCCCTCCCCTCCCCTCGTTTTACCCTTTTCCAACTCCGCACCGCCTTCCTCTCACTTTTCTCGTCTGACTCAGGGCCTCGCCTCCCCCCTCCCCACTCCCCCTCCCGTCTTTCCTCCCCCTCCCCTCTCTGCTCCGGTCCATCCGTCGCGTCGTCCTCCTCCTCCTCCTCCTCCGTGCACTCGGATGAACTCGCTCCCCTCCGGGTTTCAAGTGGCCTCTCGCAGCATGGCCGGGTGTTTGAGGGAAGGGAACATGGTGGGTTGTGTTAATGGAGGCTCAGGGTGCGCACCACAGCGACCGTCTGCTTCCATTCACACACACACACACGCTCGCGCGCGCACACACTCTTGTTGCCCCTACCCACAGACACATGCAACATATGCACACATGTCAACATACAACCATCCCCTCTGGGAGCAGTGTGTCTTTAACTGGGATCTGAACATATGCCCATGAACAGGCTGTTTGCCCTGGACTAAGTTAGACTAATTATGAGTAAGCTGTGAGATAAATGCCACTCAGTTGCTGGATAAATACATATGCCACAACATGCCAACAGGGCTGGGTATTAGGGGGGTGGGTAGTGGTGCATGTGTGACTGGAGATTTTTTTAATTTTTTTATTTTTTTTTTGGAGTAGAGTGGATGGTAACAACGGAAGAACAAAAGGTTTTAGCGCTAAAAGCTTTTTACTGTAGGAATATTCACACCTAACCTGTTGGTGTTGTTTCAGTCAGACTCTGATGTGTTTGTGGGTGGTACGAAAGCTGAGAGTTGAACCAAAGCACCCCGCGTATGCTATTCACTGCTCAAAGGCACTAAAACAGACAAAAGACTTTACCTGGATAGTAGATCTGTGATGTTAAGGTTAGTCTACAGTTTGTGAATGGTTCAGGAAGCTATTAACCACGGTAACACCCATGCACACCAGCGGGTTAGAATGAGGATGTCACCCTGAAACCATAGACTGTATAAATATGAATGACGAAACAACCCCTCAAAAGTGAAGCCAAAGCCAGTAGAGCTCCCCCTGGTGACTGGCTGCAGTATAGAAGACAGTAGCAGATTAGGCAAACAAACCGCTTGTGTTGCTAGCATTTGTTGGCTGAAAAGCAGATAAAATGGCTAATGTTAGTCAGGCAGACACATATTATCGCTACCAAGCGACGTCATAAAGCGTACGTCATAGCCTACCGACCGATAAATAGGTGAACGACCCCACTCAGTGGCTGGAGGTGTCATATCGGACATTTACTCTCACCTCATTGAATCGCCTGGTAATGTGTGACATCTGTCATCAATTCATAATCATTCCCTAATCTTAAATTAAAGAATCACGACATAAATACAGCATGAAACTTAGCCAACATTAAAAAAACCGTAACATTACTCTGTGCTCTATCATTACCTGCTGTCATTTCAGTTCAGCATCAGCATTCACTACTTTGACTTTTTAACATGAATTTTGAAATTTTAACATTATAACTAACGACTCTGATGACGATGTGAAAATAGTGTCAGTTTGGCCAATGCAAGGAAGTGGTGCCACGTTCTCCATATTTATATACAGTCTATGGTTGTAATTCAAAGATTTTTGATTACATACATCTGTACATAAAGTCTAACCAGAACTTGCTGCGGTATTAAGAACTGAAAGGAGTGAAAGCATTTATTTGTGCCTGTCTTCCAACTTTTAGTTAAACAAGTGATAATAAGTAGTTACCTAAACAATTATGATATGAAAATGCAATTAATTCTGAAGGAGTATCGAAGGAAATTCTCAGATTTGAAGGTCGCCACAGTTATTTTTTCTGTATATTAACTTTTTTTTTAGACCAATCAATCAACAAGGAAAATAACAGACAGGTTAATCAATAATGGCAATAACCTTTCCTCTGCTAATAATTCTCATTTTTCATCATTATGGAGTTCTTTTTGAGTGAAATGAGATTAGAGTACTGGAACCCTGTACTTACAGAAAACTTTCCGTCGTGTGATTCGGTGATGCAGCCAGAGCATGTGTATTTTGGGATGCTCTGTGTACCTAAACGGAGACGGCACGGAGCGCTGCTGTCTAATTAATTCCTTCAAACTTTCCCGGTATCTCAGTTTTTTGATGATCCCTACAGAATGATCCCTTAATGAGCAGTCTAGCTGCAAGTGGGTGGCTGCTTGGCAGAAACAAAGCTGCTGACCAAGAAAAGGGAGACTCGTGTCTCATTGGCAGCGTGGATTTAAATCCTATGGGTGTTCAGCATTTTATCACTGGAGGACTTGTGTGTTTAGCGTGACTAAACGCACAACGTGCGATTCGCTTTTCCTTAGGACTTCTGGGATCCGGCCTTTTATTGATCTGACCACTGTTAATGACTTAATGGCTCAATATGTACATTACTAGAATCTCAGTCGTTCGCCATTTTTCTCTGGACGTTGAACCGGAGTCTTGTCCCAGTTATCAGCCTCCCTCCGTAAGTCTGTTTTAATGCTGTCGAGACTTCAAGGGGCAGATTTCCTTCCTGTACCGTGCGCGTTCTTTAAACTCCAGCCTCCGAGATCAGCGCGATAACTGTTTGTAGCGGGTGTAGGTGCAAAGGAGAAGGAAGATAGCCACATGAGCCCCGTGGCTCCAGATAAAACGATCTCTAAATCCAGCATTCAGCTTCCTGTATTGAGGTCACACATCCTGTTAAAATAAGTCCTATCTGAGCTTAAAGCCTCTTGAATGTTGAACTAGAAAAAAAGTTTGAAGTTGGCAGTTGTTAGTGTTTATTTTTAGCCTTAATTTTCCCGCTGTCAACCTCACGTCGTGCCAACACTAATAGGCAAGTTTTCTCACTAGTTCACAGGAGTGGAAGACCCACATGTGCCCTGCATCCTGTATTGATTTAAAGGATATTACAAAGTATTTCTGGTGGGTTTACAGATTCCCTTTTTCTACTTTGCTTGTACTTGGATTCTGGATGGATATGCACTAATCAGCCATAACATTATGACCACGGACAGGAGAAATAAATAACATTGGTCATATTGTGATGATGGGAAACTCGTGGATGCAATTTGGGAATAGCCTCTGCTTCGCCACTGCATTGGGACTGGGGTAACTGTACGTCGTTTAGGTTTACATAAAACTGACTCGTTCACTGCAGTCAGTCCAGCTGCCGGAAACAGCTGCTGCGGCTTGAACAGATATCCACTTTTTTTTAGGGAATCTGCCGCCATTTATTGCCACATGCATTTATGCTCAGAGCGAGAAGTGTTGCATTGTCACTTTAGGCGTCAGGTCACACCCTAATATGTTTTCTGACGGTATAGCACGTTGGATGCCTTTCGTCTTTATCTGCGTTATCCGTCACTATGTTTTTAGTCAGTTCAGTTCAAAAACATTCACATCCCTACTTACGTAACTTCATCATGGACGAAATATCCGTGTTTACATTGCTGATAAAGCCCAGCTCTATTGCCAAGCACGGGCGTGTGATGTTATCAAGTGGACTTTTCTGAGATGAACTCGGAGTGTTGGTTGTGCTTCCTGCAATGTGTTGGGGACATCTCCACGCACAGGGAAAGCTTCACTCCCACTGAGCTTAATGAAAAGTGGCACCCCTGTTGCTTGGGGCAAATGGCACACTCCATAAAAGTCACCAACCTTTAGATGTCAATCAGCCTGGTATTTGGACTGAAGGAGTAGTGACGGACGGCTGCTATTAAGCCCCCCCAGGCTTCCAGCAGCCTCCATTTTGGTTCAGTGAACTGGTGTGCTGAGGGTACTCTGCTGCACGGACTGACGGGAAAGACTGCTGCGAAGAGCTGCTTCGCGCACCGTTTTAGATTGTTGTTGATCCCTGTCAGCTATGTATAAATGAGCAGTCCACAGAACCGTGTTTTTTTTTTTTTTTTTACTAAGGACAGTCTGTTTCTATTTTGGTCCAGTCAGCACAGAATCGCACCTGACTCCTGTTTACAGCGTGACTATTAATGCTGTCATGTTTGGAGGCAGGCAGACTGTGAACAGCTTCCTACCACTGCTGTCTTTAGAACTGTTTATAGGGGGGATGCTTCAGTATTGATATGCTTGCAGTGGAGGGTCACAGATGTGATTTATTACTACGACTTAATGGTGGTGCACACTATTGCTGACTTGGATTCATTCTCAATAAGCTTGGAAATGTTTCTATATATATGTGATGTCATGTATCAGAATGTGCCTTTGCTGCATTTGTTTTGCAGTTGCATTTGTATTTGTGTACAAAATCAGTTGTCACGTAATTCAGTGTGGTGGAGGATGGACCCTCCTTATCTAGCGTCACCTTCCCGTGTAACTTCAATTATATATCACTCCTGAAACGAGCAAGGAGGCAGCAGAGAACAATGTTCAGGTTCACTTATCACGCGTGGTTCAGCATGGGCAAAGACACTGTCTCGCTGGATGCACTACTCGTCTCTGCTCACGTAAAGGCGACTGCTTTTCTTTTCTTTTCTTTTATTACTTTATTATGCTCTCTTCTAAGTCCCTCGCTGCTACTCCTCACATCTGTGAGCAACTAGAATAAACTGCGGTCGTTAAAGATAAGTGTCTGTGTGGCGTACGGATCACTGATGAAGTGTTGGACTCGCAGTGCACTGGTTATACTGTACCAGTGTCCTTTAGCTGACTCATCTCAAAGCCGCCCAGTTGGTAATTGCTGTAGCCCTTCTCCTGCGGTTAGGTTACGCGGAAAAGACACATCATCAAAACCTGTGTCCAGTTGTATTGACGTCTTGTGTCCCTGTGGAGTTAACACCTGGGAGCATTAAGGATTCTAATTTATTTGATTAGCGACGGAATAAAAGTCAATGTGAAGTAAGATTTCACTGTCAGTTTGAGTTTACATATTTAGTTAAGAAAATGTATGAAAAGCTAAACTCAGAAGCCTCATTATGTCTACATTAGAGACCCGAGGGCCGATGTTTGATTTTTTTTTTTCTGATATCGGTATTGGCCGATACGCGGGTGCGTTCTTTTTTTAAACGGCAAACAGCCCATACATTGCCCCTCCCCCACTAGCAGCTGGAGGTTTTGGAAGCCAACAGCAGCACTGAACCCTTTTCTTATGTAAATGTGTATTAAGTTCAGCAAAGATGATGATGCAACTCTACTTATGTTCTAATGTGTTATGTTAAAATATATTCAAAGAAATTACATAATGAGAATTTCTATTTATTTAAATGTGTTTTTGACAGTTTCAGGTAATAAAAATCTCAAAAAAGGATCAGTTTCAAACCTCAGTTTATAACTGATCATCATTATCCACTGAAGTGAACTAAACTAATATTGTCTTATCAACAGAAGTTGCACTTCCTCATGATTTCAACTAAAAATTCACACTCTATTCATATCAATTACTATTTTAAGTTGAGAGCTCTTCCGTTTTTTGATTAGTTTTTTCTTACATTTCTCATCTTGACTGCTAATTGCAAGTATTAAAGTTTACCTGAACTCCAGATTGAACTCACATCGTGTTTGTTCAGAAATTTATTTTAAAGCGTTTACTTTAACATATATTGACAAGATGTACACAGGTTGGTATTGGCATTTTAAAGAATGCCCTCACTTAATGCCGTTTAGGTCGTTTAGAGAGGAGAACATTAAAATTTGATCCACCAAAACCAGCCACTTGGAAAAGCATTCCTGGTAGGGAAACGGGCTCTAAATCCACCCATCCATTACGTTTATGGTGCCAGTATTTTTGTTTTATTCTTCTTTCAAAGGTATCACTGGTTTATAGTAATAGTTCTGTCTAATGGCAGCCCTTCTCCTCCCCCATTGCTTCTCTATACTCAAAGACATGAACATTGACCTCACAGACTCACGCGGATTTCAGTCGATGGGTTACTTTAAGTTTAATTTGTGAAAACCCATTGAATTGAGTTTAATATTGTGAACCTGTCAGGACCATTGGAGTTAGAGAGAAGAAAAAGGTTCACATCATGATTACTATAGCTACTACTACTACGTCTATTATCGAGGTCTTGTTTGTTGAAGTTGGACTACTGGAGGTTAAAATGTTTTTTGAAGTTTGTGTCAAGTACTTGTGTAGCTTCACATTAATTACACCTGACAGGGGACTCGTGATGTTCTACACGCTAGCGACGGCCAATTTGCTACATGGCTTGAGTCACCAAATGACACCAAAAGATGACCTGCGCTCGCTTCATGATCGACTGTCCTGGTGCGTTGTGACGCCGTAGTGAATCACTATTTGTGGATGCGGTTAGATGCAGGCACACCAGTGAATCAACCGCCGTCTTCACCACCTCTCGACACCTGACGGGAGAAGAGATGAAGAGAAAGACACCCCCAGCTTTCCATAAGACACTGAAGTTGCTGGAACGAAATACCTCTCTGTATATTTTGCGCCATTATTGGTAAAGCAGAAAAGCGACTCACAGTTTTTTTTTTCCTCTCCCAAAACCGTATGAACATACAGGATAAAGTGTTAAATGAAATTAATTGGCCTTTTCCAAAATAGATTAGAGGTGTTTAATCTATTTTAAACACCTCGCACTCCAACTTTCGGTTGGAGAGCGGTTCTTGATTAAGGAAGGTGAAATCGTTTTCTTTCTTCAGGCTTCAATAGCACATTGTTCACAGCTGCATGGGGCTTTCATGGATAGGCATATGGATGGGCAGATGCACACTGTAACACCCACTCCCCGATTGCCAAAATAGGCATTATTCCAGTCGCTGTTGTGAAAGATTGTGAAGAACGTAGTTCAGGAGCTTGAGATGTTTTCGTGAAGACTCTTGCCATACCTAACTTGATGCATTGCCCAATTTTCTCTCCATAATCCAGCAATATTGTAGCCGTTGAGCCATTCTGAGCAGGCCTGTGCTGTCTCACAAGCCCTGTCATATTCATCAGCCATGTGACTTTATTATTATGACACGGCAATAAACCTTTGCGCGTTGTTTATAGACAGCGATGATGCATTCTGCCTCCAGTTTGTGTCTGCAGTCAGATCAAACCCGCACGCTCAAAAGAAGCCTTTCCTCGTGTTGACGGTGCTTTCCCGATCTGTTTAAAGACCCGTGCGTCCACGGTACGGCGCCTCCTCGCTTCTCACCCGCCGCCTGTTGTTACAGGCGCGGACCCGGCAACGCTGGCTGTTAAACACAGAAAGCAATTAGATGGGTCAGTGGATAAGGTACGCTCATTTCACCGGACGGAGCACGGTTTTGGAGGCTGGCGGCTTATAGGACATTTCAAATGTGAAGTGTGTTTCCATTAAAATAAGCCAGATATCCGCGCTTGTTTGGAACGGAGCATTTCTGAACTACATGATTCACGCCCGTCCTATTTCCATTTGGTGGGTTTTTAGTGCAGCGGTGTGGTTTTTGGTAATGGCTTCCTGCTAACATGCATCTTGGTTGCACTGTTGAGTTCGGTGTACTTTCTCTGAGGACTATACTCCATTACGCCCACCCTTTTCCTCCCCTTCTCACTCCCCTCCCCTCCCCTCTCCTCTCCTCCCACCATCCTGAGCTGGCTGGCTTCCTCCCCGGTCTCATTTTACAGCCTGGCCTACTGATGCAGCACAGTCAGCTTCCTCCATGTCGACTTCTCCAGACCCATTAAACATTCATTGGATAGGGCCATAAGATACCCCCTCCATAGCCTCATCCATGCTACTCTGAATGCAGCCCCGGGTCTGAGATTTACATTAGAATTCGTACACTATGGTGATTTCCATAGGCATATGTGATCATAGGACTTGTTGAAAGAAGCGGTGGAACAAACGATAAACTGACTGATTACGCTGGTCTCCGGCCGTAATGGCGCAGGACTGCACATGATACACGATCCCCTCTCCGTTCTGTGGCAGCGGTGTTGGAGTGATGCCACTTGATGTGGATCCCTCAGATAAATCACTGTTGTGGTTAGCAGTAATTAGGACCAAGAGATTAAGAACAGCTAATTAATATTAGGATCGTCATTTTTCTCTACTGACATCGTAGGTAAAAACAAATCCAACCACCAGCTCCACAACATCACTACCTTCTTCTTCTCCGTCCTGATCTAAGGACAGGTTGAGGATGATGTTTGACCCTCACGCCGTGAGCAACCAACTGGACAGTAGTCAATGCTGATACGACTTTATATCTTTTCCACAGTATTATATATATAATACAGGAACACTTTGGTTCCCCACTGTATTCCCTGTTTTAAAAATGTGTTGAACAGTTCTAACAGTTGTAGTAGTTTCTGCTTCAGTCTCCTCAGATGTTTCTCTGCTTGATGCATGCCAATGATTCGACCCTCCTCAAACATCTCTTCAACAACCACAGGATGTGTCTTTCCACGTGGCTGTTTAAGAAATGAGAAGCTACTCATTGCATCTGTTGGGGTTAAGTAACTTGTTGCCAGCTGAAAGATAATTACCCATGCAGTAATTATCCAATACGAGGCTCGTACCTATTTGCTTAGTTAAATCCAGGTGGCGAATTTTATTTTTTTTTTTTGGCCAGACAGTGTGTGTGTGTATATATATCTACTATCTATCTACACCTCAGATCTGATAGATATTTCTCTGGGGTAAAATTAAAACCTTCAGCGCACGAAACACAAACCCTGCCCAGAATTCAATCAGTCCCGGTGAGAAGCTGTCTTAAATTGCTTTTTTCCCCGTCAGACGGCTGCTCCGTACGTGCAGCTGCGCTAGCCCGCGCGCCCGTGGCGGCATCCGTGACTCTCCGTCACCACTAAAGGGTGAGGCTGACAGATCGGCACGCTTGCCTCCGTGGATGGTTTCAAGGTGTCAAGTAACAACTTACTTCACGTAACGCTGACATGAACCGTTCTTAATCTTTCCGTCCCGAAGGTCAACGGTGAGAAACAATGCAGAATGCGAGGCACCGAGGAAGAGACTAAAAAATGTCACAGGGCAGCTAGCAAAGTGTGCGTGTAAAGAGGCAGTGTGTGGTTTTATTTGTGAGTAATGTAGGGGGATTACAGGGAGGAATCGGGAGAATTAGAGAGCGGCCGGAGCGGCGCTCTGGACACGAGGTAGGCAGCGCTGTCACGTCTAAACAAAGACACATCAGAGCATCTGCTATTGTATCTCCTCCACCACCAGGTAAAAAATTTGCTTACTGTGAAGATTACACTACATCATTTTGCAGACTCCTGCATTTGCCAGGCATCCTGTTTTATAACCTCGTCTGAGTTGTTTAGTGTTCCCTCCAGCTATAGCGGTTGCGCTTCTTCTTTCCGTCTTATCTCCCGTACAGTACCCGCGCATCCATTCATATTTCTCGTGTAAAAAATCGCAGGACCGGCCAAGGTTGAACCGAGACAGCACGAAGACTGAAAAAAGAGACGGCGGGCATCAAAAGAGATATTTCCGTATTGGCAGTTCCAATGCGTAGGACCTCCTGTGTCACGGTTTTAGCGGTGTCCCCTGTCGGCCGCGACCTGATGCCGTGACCTTGCCCGAGCAGCGAGAGCGGCGCGTTACTGCGCAGTAAGCGTTTTGCACACGTGTGAGAGCGGCTGCACTGGTAAGCGGCCCCGGGCTTTAAGATGGCAGGTGGCCTCTCAGGGTCTTTCTGTCAAATCTCGATTGTTTATTGATTGTGGTTGGCGAACACGTGTCGGGTCTGAGGAGACAGGTGGTGACTAATCGGACTGATAGCTCGTATAACTAGAGAGATTTATTTCAAAGCCCATGTGTTCCCTCTTGTTTCTGGCTCAATGTTCTGGGTTGTTTAAGTCTTTGAAGGCAACTGCTGTTACATTGTGGGCTCACAGTCAGAAATGACTGCTACATGCTGAGAAAAAAAAATGAAATTATTTTTTCTAGGCTACTGTATGAGGTGATGTATGAAATTTTAAAATAACATTATGACCACCTTCCTAATATTGTGTAGGTCTCCCTTGTGCCTCCAAAACTCCTCAGAGAATAGATCTCTGTGGATCAGGCTTGTTTCACTGCAGCTCTCAGGTACTTGATCACTTGGGGGATCTGGTGAATTTTGAGGCCAGGTTTTTCATGTTTTTTGAGTTGTGCCTTAATAATTTTTGTGTGTGTCTGAAAAATGTCGTCTTGCTGTATTTTTTGGTGCTTGAAACTTGAAGTTTCATCACGTACCAGCCGCTGCCGGTCGTAGACAACTTTGGTTTTACTGTGGCAATTACAGGAAAGGATTAGAGTGAGAATCATCAATAATGTGCACACTTCATATCATTTGAGATTAGTATCATCATTTTCAGTCTGGATAACATTATAGGTTAGACTGAACTGTGACTGAAATTACGTTAAGTTAAGTCCTTATTTAGGACGTTAATACCAATGCTAACAGCGAGCTAACGCAACATTAGTTTCGAGTTTCAGGGGTGTCCGAGCATCAGTTGGATCTACTACATTACCCTCCACCGCGGTTCTTACTTCTTGACAAAGATAGACCAGACTCCGTCCCCTCTGTGTCCTCCTTTGTTCAAATCGTCCATCCAGTGAGTGAGAGTGTAGGGGTTGGTGAGTGTAGTCAACTCTTTAAAATAACTCTCGCTGTGACACTTTTCATTAATAGCAGCTTCGGGCTCAGTATCTTGTCCCCTGGAAACTGACGCACACGTGAGGCATCAATCAAATCTACCACCTTGGCCTCAGTTTAACATTGGTTTCTGTCTTTGAAAACCAAGTTAACAGCATCTATGAGCAAAACGTAGTTGGTTTGTTGACGCATAGCTGGGCAGTTAGCATTTTCCTCAAACGTTACTCTAAGGTTTTGATGTGTTTACATTGGTTAGGAGTTTGTGTCTTGGTCCATGATCCAATGGAAGAATTATGTAAATAAATGTGATACACAAGTATGTAATGGAACAGTATGATTAGATATGTGTGTGTATTAAGTACATTTGTTTTATTCTGGATTACTATTGAGCTCAATTTTCCTCCGCTATGCTACTGACTTATCTAGATCAGTTTCTTACTTCTGAACTTTGTTCATAATAACAATTGTTATTTCTCTTGTAAAATATACTGTTTAGTGTATAATCTTTGTGTGAGTCTGTGATGAGGACTAACTGTCTGGTTGAGCTGACGTGGGTTGAGCTTGCTGCATTAAAGATAGAACCCGTGTGTCATGTATGTCCTGCAGGTGCTGCAGAAAGCCTGCTCTAATGATTTTTTTTTTTCTAAAAAAAGAAGTGAGGTATCAGCAAAAAGCTTAGTGCACAAAGTACATCAGACCTGCTCCATGTCTGACCTTTAACTGCAGTCCAACACTGAGGGATTTGCTTGCATCGGAGATTGCACATTATCATTGGAAGACGTAGCAGGGAAGGAATGCTAATGAAGAAGAAAATGCTTAGACGCACTGAACTATCAGCGAAGTTATGTACGAGCTGAGTTCGGTTGATCTGTATTCACCTCTGCGAGCAGCCTTCTGATCAAAGCTGACATGGAGCCTTAAAGTGATCTTCCAGAAGCAGTCAAAAAGAACAGCAAGCGCTTCGGACCAGCTGCCTTCGAGTTAGGAGTTATGTTATGGTAATGGAGGGATGGTACGGGGATGATGCAAGAATGCTGATGCTCGGTTGTTGTGTTGTCATCACCTGCCTGTCATTGATGTTTGAGGCCTGTAGTTGCTGACCTGCTGTGAGAGTAGAAAACACACTGCAGGAATCCATGACACATTTCGCAGCCAGCCATAATAGCCAGCTCTGTTTTTTTTTTTTTGTTTTTTTATCTCCACCAAACCAGTTTATCAAAGGAATTTTGTAATTTAGTACACAATTCAATTGTTGTGTCCCCCTGCCAGGTTTAGATTAAATGACACACTGCAGTCTGCATCAGGAAGAGTTTTCAGGGGATTTACAAAGCAGGATTAGAAAATTTGTCGGAAAATGTCCCGTTGAGGTTTACATTTTCAGATTTCCACGTAACCAATGTCCCAGCTTTGAATTACTGATCCTACGTAGCTGATATCATGAAGCTCATTGTTAAAACATAAAACATGAATTTAATCTAATACTGTTCATGATAATAACAGTATAAAAGAGTATGTAGGAGACTTTTTAAAGATGGAGTCGTTCTCATATGACAGCCATCCCTTCAGTGCACGCATTGACATGGCAACAAGCCTGACAACTCACAGCTCTCCCTCTACTGTACAAGAGTAGCCTCCAAGAGGTTTTCAACTGTTGCAGGTGTCTCTATCATGGCCTAATGTTAATGGGTGCCCCATTAACCCCTTTAATCATAACCCTCAACTTGAGTTGATCCTGTTTGCATCGGGCGCATTTAGAGCCACTCTTCTTCTTTTTCTTCTTCTAATGAATTTCCCTCCAGCTCACCCCGCCCCCTTTAGCATCTCTAACAAAAGTAGCATTTTGTTTCATGACAAACTTTCATGAATAAGTGATGCTAAAATTCAAAGTGTGAGTGTCAAAGGAGAAACGAAGCCGAACACCACCTTCCATCTTTCAGCGCGGTTAGCGACTGCAGTGAGGGATCGAGAGGAGGCTCCGTGAGCGTGGCTCTTCGCTTTTTCGCTTTTTCTGCCGCAACAGTTACTCCAGAGCTCATGATTACACATCCATTACTTTCAGATGGTTCGGGCAGAAAGGAATAAATCCGAGAGAGGCAGGGAAGGAAGTGGCGGGCTTGTTGCCTTTATTAGCAACAAATGGTGTCACTTCAGTCACGTTCTCGTGAAGGGATGTTTCTGCAGCAGAGCCGTTCAACCCGGGGAGTTTTCACATGGCGCCTGATTGTTGTTTACATTACCCTCTCAGCTAACGCGGCGACCGAGCGTGACAGCCTCTAACCGGTTACAAACTCTGCAGCCCGGTGCTTTCTCTACGTTTTCTGGTGACATCAGTCCCGTGACACTGAACAACCCTCTCCTCCTCACCACATTCATAATAATTAATTGTATAATTTTACAGCATCCATAAACTTGAACTGATATGAAGCAGTTTCCCTGCAGAGATTATTAGAGCTTTCCACATTCAGCTTAATGCAGCTAGAGTCTATTTATTAGGGTGTTTTTGTCACTGGCTCCTTGCCTACTAAAAGCTAATATACCGTAGTTTGCCATAGTGATGCACACTTGAAAGTGAGTTTTTTTTTTAGCGGACTAACTGGGATATAAGCAGGTGCACGTACTTTCCTCTGACTTTAGCAGCAAAGACTACCTTGAAGATCTGCCTGTAATTTCCAAAAAGTAAAAGTTGCCAGACATGAAAGACTCATCCATAGTAGAGCGAATGTGAAAGCATGTTATATCGGTGACACAGGAGTGGAGTGCACAGAGCAGGAGGGCTTGACACCCGCATATATACTGCATCCAGGTATAATATATGTAGTGACACGTAGACTGCAGTTAGAGCATGTCTGCAGTCATACAAGTAAACGTTCACATTAATTGGAGATGATTGGATCATCACGATTAGCAGCCTTTAAAATGTGACTTTCCGTCAGACATTCATCATTTCAGTTTGAGTTTTTTTATTTGACCAAAACAGATGTGTGTGTGTGTGTGTGTGTGTGTGTGTGTGTGTGTGTGTGTGTGTGTGAGAGAGAGAAAATATCCATTTTGGCCTCAGTAGTAGGCTGATGGGAGCGAGCTGCACTGTTAGCTTCTCTTCTGCTAATACTGCAGAGTGCTTCTGGGATTTCACATGGGGACTGAGTAGGCTCTTGGTCAATTTGCGGGGAACATTGAGCGTGTAATATGCGACCTCATGATTGGCTCAGCAGCGATAGGGGCGGGGCCTGTGTATAGGAAGCTTAGATTGACAGGTCTGGTGTGCCGCTCTTTGAAAGATAACGTCTTCTGCCTCCATTCATCCCTTTATTAAAATATGTTGGATTCATGTTAATGTGTATTTAAAGAAATTTAATTTGTGGGGGAAAATTTGAATGTTTATAAGTGCTTTCACATCATCCCGCTTGTGTATATCTCTCTGACAAGTAAGGGTAGTGAAAACAGTTACTTTGGTTGTTGCAGCCTTATGATTTATGTGTGCATGCGTATTCTGATACTGATCAAACACCATTAGAAAGTCTTATCTTCATAAATCATAAACGAGAAAGGTCAAAAATGTATTCAAAGCCCATTACGGGACGACAATAGTCAGGTGGAACAAGATTATACAGTTATGTATGAAAATGGCCTGCTTGCTCACGCACAGATAGGACCCTGACAACTTTAATTACATGATTACAGGATGTCAGCAGCTTTTCCTGATAATTATTCCCTTTATTTTTTTTTGTAAAACGGACAGATGCTAGATGTTTGTGTGCGACAATAGAAGTTGTAGTAACGGTGGCTTTTATCACTAACAGTGTATAGTGTGACAGTGTGGTGTGATTGTATTTATCAGAGATAATCTACATATTGTTGTGGACTGACTGAAAACCGACCAGTCAGTTCCTGCACCTTTGCCCCCGAGGTGCATGTCTTTCCCAAGGTCGCCATCGTCTCATCTCAGATCACATACATGCTTTAATAATGTGTATCAGTAGACGAACATGGATATATATATATATAAAAAGAGCTCAACTACAAATGATGTGACTGTCAAAGATTTGGGGAAGATGCTAAACCCCACACTGCTGCAGGTTTTTGGTCAGTTCATTGTAGCTCTGTTAGTCTGTGGCCATGTGTGTGCATGTGTTCATCCCTACTAGCTCTGCTGTGTGTTTCCGTGAAGGTTGGGCAGCCTTTCACTTCCGACTGTTCCAGTGCTGACTCTGTTTGTGTTCTCTGTGACCTGCTGGAGCCAGGCCAGCATTATCGTAAGGTTAATATAACATTAGCTACCTAGCTCACCCAGCTTCCATGGGAGAAATACAGGCAGGTGGTTTTATCTCGGCGGACAAACGTTGAGTGACTGCTGCTCTAGTTAATCTTATCCTAGTGTTTCGTAAGAAAGGACAAAATGACTCAATAAGTCTCTTTGGTGCGTCTGTGCGGCAGGAATGCTGTATCTTTTCATAGCAAGGAGTGCACCCTTAGGACAATTTGCAGCATATAAAGACTTTGCAGGCTGCACTACACATGTGTGGAGATGGTGCCCTACCTCCCCAATCAAAATGCAGACTCACTACACTTTTGGCATTTTTTTCATCTGCATGTGTGCAAATGTTTATCTTCATTTGCTTCCTGAGTCATGGATGCTGAGCAGTATTAGTATTAGTCACTCTGGCTAAGAGCTTCTGCTAGAAGCTGCACATGTGAATGTCATTTTTATACCTAGGTTCTAAAGTATGGTGCGCCGCAATCACACATAGTTTTGCACAGAGAATAATTGGACTGATGGAATGTGAAACGGCCATTTTACCAGTTTCTTTAGAGGGAAACCAGTCAACATGCAACCAGTGTTGAAAAAATGCAAAATGTCTGTGGACACCGTCCCTGACAAGAGTTCATCGCTGCATGGTCAGCCCATAATGTGCAGCATTTTCTCCGATTAGTTTCCCCTCGCATAATACGCCACGCTCCTCTTGGACGTGCTCCAGCACTTCCTTTCTGGGGCAGCAGAGTTTGATTAAGCACCTTCCGAAGTGTACCGAGCGTACCGGAGTTTGGCTGGGCGCGAACATGGCAGGTGTCAAATCACCTTCCAAGTTGTGCAAGACAATGCGTAGTCTTCATCTGCGCAGCAGCTAGAAAGCCACTGAAGGCTCGACGCATTGTCACCAGCGTTTTTAGTTCAGCGCACACTGTGCCACAAATTTAAAAACCTAACGGAATGAAGGCTTAATCATTGAATACTCAGAGTCAAAAGCTCAGATTTGCCCTGACATTCCTGAAGTTGAGTTTCCATTGATCCCCCTTAGCCATCTGACCTTAATTCTAGCCTGTCAGCAGGAGGTAAGAGGTTCTTAACACATCTGTCCTCCTCACAGACACTTCACGGCAAAGTCTAAGGCTGATCAAACTTTGCATTAAGATCCGATCTGGGCTATCTGATCGCGAGTGGCCAACTTTAGGTACGTCTGCCATTAGCATGCATCTCCAGACCAGATCTCAGGTGTGTTCTATATGCAAATAAACGCTGACATCATCTGGGGCTCAGTATAATATTATAACAGCTACTGTTTCTAATGGATCCCTATTATGTGACTTATGTAACAGAAACACACTCATTTACTCAATTAAATCTAAACCTAAACTTACTTTACTGAGTCTTTAATGTGATTCGGGACACGTTGGGTTTGCACTAGGACTGGGCCATACTGGGAATTTTGGTATCGATCCAAGTAAATACAGTGCTAGTATTGCTGGTACTGATACAGATAGTTTTTACTTGAAATGTCATGATCATTGCCTTTAGTTCATTGATTATGATTATGATAAAACACAGGACAAATATTTTTGCTAATTACCATAATTTAGCACAATTAAATAATTAAACAATTCCCCCTTTTACTACAAACAGTCATTAGTGCAAAACAAGAAATAAGAAAAAAAAAGGAAGAAGGAGCGATGTAACAAAAATATAACAATGTAAACAAAAGCAACAATGTACTAATAAAAATAAAAATTGTTCAGAGCGGAAAAAAAGCGGCTCATTCATTTTCCACCAGAGAAGTGCGTTTGCACCCTGTGTAATTGTCTTCTCTTCCACGTACCGACGCATTTCATTAGCGGTTCCAGTTGTGCGATGCTGCTGTGATGCTAGGATTTGAGGGTCAAACTCTGTCCATATCCCACCTTTTCATACAGGTGGGGGTGGAGAAGCTGTGCTCGCATGAAACAAAAGTAATGTCCTCATCGATACGATAATAGCCACAGTATCGATACTGCCGATATTTAGATCGATACGCCAAGCCCCTGTTCGCTAGTTCACCATCAAATGAATGTAGACGCACATGAACCAGACCACCACCAGATGTGATCGTGTGCATCTTGGGGGGGTTCACACTCATCTTTTACATGATCATAGTGCCCAGATCAGATCTTAATGCAATGTCTGAACAGGCAGTACGACTCCCACAGTAGGTACCAACATGCAACAGGTTCAAAAGTTGAAGTAACACTATTCTTGTAGACACGCCTTTTAAATTAGTTTTTTTTTTTAGTATTGTTTCTTGGACCTTGACCCTAACATAACCCTAGAATATGAGAACAGTAAGTCTTTTATTTCCAAATATGTTTTAATTTACATTACTTAACCTCTACATTCATAAAGTGCCTGTGGTTTTCAAAAAAAAGCACTTGCAGTCCACCATGACTCACCAGAACTTTATCATCGAGGTAAAACAGAACAGTCAAATGCACCATTTTATAAATAATTACATTATATCTATGTTATCTTGTGTGCCTGCAAGACGCTAACCAATTATGCACTCACTTTGTCACTAACCCACATTGTTATGAACCCTTGTCTCTTGACTGTGGACCACGTGTTACTACGACAACCGCTCCTTCAACAGCTTCGGTTAGATATATTCATTAGGAAGGATTTCAGTCGAACCTTCCATCTGAACATCGCTCACGGGGACCCACAGTCATCAAAAAGGGCAAAGAAGCTTTTCAGATACGGCCCTTTAAGTTTTTCACTTCTCGTCTGAACCATCCGCTTTGTCTGTATTCCCTGCAGCCGCGAAGAGTGTCACAGGTAATGCATTTCAATTCTAGGACAGCTCTGGCGGTTGAAGGGAAGCGTGCAGAGGAGGCTGCAGGGTAACCTGGAGGGCAAAGGGCCAAGGAGACGTCACAAACAAAAAAAACAAAAAAAAAAAAAAAAATGCTGTCAGGAGCAATATTTGTGAGGCAGAACTGCTTGCAAAGGTGCTGTGTAGGTGAAGGTGAATCATCAGTGCACATAAAGAAGGAGACGTTGTCAGGGTGTTTAAATTTTGGGGCTTGAGGTTGAGAGATCCTACCCGCTGACAGAAAACACTTCAATCAGAATTCTATTCAGGAATCTGCCACAATACACTTGATAGACGTCAGCACTTGGAAAAATGGGTCATAAAAAAGGACAAGTTTAAGGGACGTTCTGTTACCAGCAGCATCGCGGCAGAACCAGCTGTTAAAAGGTTGTTTTCCGACTGGAGTCGGGCAGAGGCTATTCGGCTTTAGTAGTTGTGCGTGGACAATAAAATGTATTCAGGGTTTAATGTCTGTCAGGGTCAAAGCTGTGTCTTTCGCTCTGCTGCAGTGTGCATATAAAGTCTCTTTCTGCTCTACTCTACATGTGGTGCAGGAGGGATCAGATGCTGCTGCACCCTGGAAAGATCTCCTTTGAATTCCAAATGATGAGGGATGCTTGCGGAGTAGGAGACCCGGAATTAGGTCAAGTCTCCCACCCTATGGTGTAGCATTAGCGTTTTAAGTCACCCTGATGTATCTGAGACTCGTAGCACGAGCTGCCAAACACAAATGAGTGATACCATTTCCATAAACTCGTAGCCAAAATATTTGGACTTTTCACATATTGCACTCTGCTTTTCTCCATATTTAATCCGAGCCGGAGTTCAAACCCACACGCTCTCACTTTTCGTTCTTGCTCGCTGTCAAATACACAGAAACTTTTCCCACACTGTTGCCTTTAGTGATTAAGACAGAGTAAAGTTTCCTCTTTAAATGTTTTGTCGTTATCGCCACATAATTTTAGGGATGGATATTTTGGAAGCTGTATTCTGATCGTGCCTAGTGGATAAGATAACAGGCAGATTTCAGATAAAAGATAAGCGTTTCAGCATTTTGAAGATTCTCTCCTGGATTATACTGTGATTCTTACTTTCTCTGTTTCACCGTGCTCACTGTCCATGTAGTAGTGATGTTAGATACCATTGATACCAATCCGATACTGATACTACCTAAAAAAAAGTAGTGTATTTCAATTCGTAACTTCATAGAAAATACAACACATCAGTGTAATTTATTTATGTATTTTAAACTCTGACTTATATTTTGTGTTGTGTTTTTAACTTGAGGTGTTTCACACGGTTTGTTGTGTTGCTACAACCCAACAGTTTAATTGCTTTTGTCTGTGTCTGACTGAAGTATCGAAAGTGTCGATATTTTGATTTGAGAATCGATTTCAGACCTGGTATCAGAAGTATCGATATTTCAGTACCTATCCGCACGTCACTAATGTGTAGGAAGTGTAGGAAGTGTTGGGGCAGAACAGGGAAAGATACTGGAGATACTCGAGATGGCAACAGCTTAAGACCTTTACCTTCCTTAGAACCTTTCTAAAGCCAAAAAGATGTCCATCTTCAAAACCTCTGAAAATGAGTTTTTAATATCCACAACAGGCTGCAGTGTAACTCGCATGCAGATCTCATTAAATGGGTCAGCGTTGCCTAAACTCCCATACCAGGCGCCACTGCGAATGTTCTTGTAGATGCCCAGAAATCAATTGCAGCAGCTAAATTTTACTCAACCGTGATGTCATGTAAATGTGGGGAACTTGTTTTGTTGTCATTCACAAAACAATGCACTCTTTCCTTGGAAAAGTGCTCCAAGCGCTCCTGGTCTACAGAAGAAAACGGTGGCATTGAACCGGTGAATGTACAGTACATGACTTGTTCTGAATGAATGCCTGTCATTTTCATCTGTACAGCACAAGAAAATAGAAAAAGAGAGAGAGCCTTTGTGAATAGTTGCCTTTTTCCAGTCGCTGCTTAACTTTAAGTCCGAGATTTAAACACGCACAGTTTGGTAGCACACGGGGATGCAGCTCTTGGAAAAAGGGATTGTTCCACTGCGGCCAGTTGTGAATTAGTTTGTCGTCATCTCGCAGACTTTACATTTTGGTGATTTTCTGAGCAGTGGGAGTGTAAAAAAAGTAAAAACAGTGCAGTCAGAGGTGTAAACCGTGTTACAGACGTCTCTGAGAGATAGCAATAAAGCCATGTAGACTGCAGCAGGATTTTTATGTTACGACAACGTAAGTGGAATTTGCATCGAGGCCGTCTCTACATCCGATCTGTGACAGTAACATAAGCATCGCTCTGACCATATACAGCATCACAGAGCTGCTGGCACGGACGAAGACTCTTTCTCTTGTTTCTTTGTGCTTTGCTCGACTAACCCTAGAGTAAAATCTGGTGACAGAAAGTGTGAATGTATGGTTGTGTTGTCTGCTGACACAGCGTTTCAAACCTAGCGGTGACATTTGCGGCTTGAGTTGTGTATTGCTGCCACAGAAAGCGAGGAGGAGGAGGAAGAAGATGTCCTACTACATTGAAGTGTAGCTGAAAATGTTGTTAGCATTTGCTGCATATTATATTTCCCCAATGCATTGCACATGCTCTTGGCTCAGTGTGCTTGCTGGCAACATTATTAATGCCTCCATTATTTTCACAGGGCTGTCGTTTTATTACCGCTAGAATGAGGGTTCAACTTTAAAATATGATCCGGGAACACTTGAGTGCAGGTGCAAGAATAATAGGCTGTATGTTAACGCGTGGACCGTGCTGTAGTGATCAATAATTTATATTGCATTGTGTAAAAGTTTAATTTATGTTTCACTTTTGTTGGCACTTAGCAGAGTGGCCGGTTGTTGCTGTTAATCAAATGTAATGAAAAGTTAAAATTTGAGCTAGAAAACACTTTCTTTCTACATTTTCTTCCAGATAAAATTCCAGATAAAGGTTGTTTTTTTTTTTGTCGTTTTTTTAGTAAATGCAATTATCAGTAGATGAAACATTCTTCGGTGGAAAAACTAACTACACCCTGGACCTCAAAAGCTAGTATTTCTTCTTTTAGGGCAGGAAAAAATATGTTTCTTACATGCAAAATCCCTTGTTTCAAAAAGGTTTTGATGGGTGGCTGCACATACTGCGCAGTCTCAAATCTTTTAAATCTGGGCTTTGACAGCTCAGTTTTCCTTCGTTTGACCTAAAGAAAATTCACCTTCCAGCTTTGCAGTTTTGCATATCCACTCTGATGTGATGTTAGGATAATTTTTCACCCCTAAAACTAGGGGTGGGTATTGGCAAGGACTTCACGATACGATACGTATCGCGATACTTGAGTCACGATACGATACACTGTTGCAATATTATGATATTGCAGTGTTCTACGTACTACGTACGTTCTACGTATTTCACTGAGAAATTTTAAGTGCAGGTTAAAATACACATTGTATATATGTACATCAGATGGCAGTCATAATTCATTAGACAAACTGAGTCAAAAAAACAATGGAAATTCAAATGGTGCATTTCCAATTTATTGCATTTGTACATAAAAAGTGGTGGAGGAGGTGTGGAAGTTGTTCATTATCAGCCCCAAACGTGACTTAAAATTGGTTTTAGATATTCAGAATTGATATATTGCCATATCGATATATTTCCCACCCCTTCCTAAAACTGTAAACTGTCTCACCTTTCCAAAACTTTGCAGAACAAAAAAATAAAAAAGGGTCAAATGTCACGATCGTTATTAACATTTGACAGTGTAAAAGTGCACCGTGGCTTACTCTTGGTCCAAGTCAAACAAACGTAAGCGCGCAAGTATTGACAAACGCATGAAAGCAAAGTTCTTCAGTTGTGCCTGCGAATAATTTAGTATCAGCTGTGTATGTACTCTTCATGCATGTAGCCACTGAGTCCACCTGATCAAACATGTAGATTAGAGGGTAACCAACATCCTTGTAGTAAAATAATAATCCGAAACAGTATGAATGCACGACTTTTATGGACTTCTGCAAAATCATGAAATGTACCTGAAAACGCTGGTTACGCACACAATTTCAAAACAAAAAAAAAGGGTCATGGTTGGGTGACATGTTTCTGAATGATATAATATTTTAATAATATACCAACGTGTTTTCTTTAAGATTTAACCGGAGTTGTTTCGGTGACCTAACCTTGCGTTCTCTTCCTGCAGTGATTTGTTAAACCATGCCCTCCACCACCTATGTTTAACCCAAAGAACAAACACCACGACATAAACGCACAACAGAGCAACAGCGGAGGGACGTTGCGTTGCCTGGTATTTGCGTTTTGCAGAGGTGACTATAAATTTAGCTTAACGACTCAACGGGGATTTTGTAAAATGGGTTCAGTTTACCTTTTGTTTGGTGCGAGTGATGAAGCACCATAAAGGATCTTTCGGGTTGTAGGATAAGCCTCTGATTTCTCTTCGCATCCAGTGTTTCCCTAGATTAAACTAATATTACAGCACAGTGTGCTCTTTAATTGAGGTTTACACAAGTGGCCTCCCTCCCTTTGACTTGCTTACTCTTTCAGTGGCGTGTGTGTGTGTGAGAGAGAGTGCACCTTAGTGGCTTTACCTTGCCACGGTGTCCTCCCCAGGGTCTTTGATTGTAAATGAGCTATACCCTTATGGGGTGTCGGGAGGGTGGAGGGGGGGGGCTGTGCCTCTCCTCTTTCTGTCTTTCTTGCCGGCTCTCGGTCTCATCAGTTATAAACAGTGAGGTCATACCTTCCAATGGGCCTGTTTTTGTGCTATACGCGATGATGTCACCAGCAGCCAATCAACATGTAGCACCGCTTGAGGTGGCGTGCGTATGTGTGTGTGTGTGTGTGTGTGTGTGAGCGGGGGGAACGTGGGGGTGGGGGTGGAGGTGCTGGAGGGGGAGGGGAGGGGGGGGTTGCACCGCTGGGAGAATCACACTCGCTCAGTTATTATCTGGTTCTTCCGGCAAGCGGGAGAACACGCGTGCACATCAAACCAGAAAATCCACAGGCTTATTCTGATGCACACAGCCTCTCAATCACGTCCCGTGTAGATGCTCTAGATATAGCGCATGCGGTTGCTATGGGAAATTATTGGCCTGTGGCGGTTGCGTTGCAGCCACTCCGAGATGTTGCGCATCGTCCGATTCGCTGATTTACATTTCGCTGCTTTATTTCGTTAGCCTGACACAGTTAGGGCTAATTCTGCGATAGCTATCTTTCGTTCGCCGCGAAACCTCGGCAATTAGTTGCTCCTCGCGTTGACCCCCGGTTCAAGGTGACCGCGGAGGCTTTTCACGCTTTTCTTGCTGCAGCTGCAATGTGCCTCTGGAAGCTCGGGCTGTCGAGAGGAGGCTGGTAATTTGGGTTAACGCTTTGGAGAATTTATGGACGGCCTTGAATGGATATTCAATTATTAGAGCAATGTAATTTGTTGCCTCTGTTCCACAACGAGCGTGCGCGCAAACACAGACACGCGGGTAGGTGCAGAATGGAGAGTCATCGAGTGTTTGGGCTTGAATCTAAGCAGGATGTCATCCTTTGAATATTTGTGGTTTTTGCAGTTTGCTCAGACGTCTTCCATAAAGTTACGCACGGCTCTATCTCTGCAGGAGATACAGGCTACGATAGCTCATTCTGTTTTTAATGGGTTTATCTCCCTCCTGCTATTTGTCCAACAACTTGGAGGTTATTTGTTTCCCACCGAATGGAAGCGAGAGATTCAAGTTACTGTGTCTGTAAAGGTTCCCAATCATCCGGGTCATTGTATATGCTACAGGTCTTCAACAGGGGATCCGTGACCCCTATCCGCGGAGGAACTGCGGGGGGGGGGCGTAAAATCTTTGGTTGATTACACATTTTCATACACTTACTTAATCTCTCCTTGACCTGAAAAACGTTGAAGACCCCTGGTACATGCATTTGTTTTGGCTATACTAGTTACTCGTTTCTGCTCATGCTTGACTTAAAAACACAGCTAGCTTGGTGCTTAGTCCCACCCCCTGTCACTATGAAATACAACACTGAAGCATCTTCCTCTGCTGCTCCCAACGACAGCATCAGTAATATCTTTCAAATGAGAGTTTAATTGGTCCTCTACCTTGTCTCCTATTTGTTGAAGGCCAATATGTATTAGTTAACATATTTAGGAAGAACTATTGGCATAAAATAATCGGTTAGCTTGAGACTACCAGCTGACTGGTAGGTGAGTGCAGCCCTTATCAGATGCCCTAAGACAGCGTTACGTCCTTGTGATCCAAGCAGTTGTGAAGCTCAGCAGAGCTCACGTCGATCAACATATGAATTCGACACAGAAAGTTGCATCGAGGTGGTAAAAATACTCAAGTAAAAGTTTTGCATTTAAAGTGTTGCCCTAAAGAAAAGATGAAATACCATTTAATTACAATACACTACACAATTTGTACATTTTTGGTTGTTGTAATTTTTTTTTTGTATTTACAGCTTTTATTTTGTAGCTTCTTCCTGTTTATTAGTTTTTTTTAGTCCTGCTTTACTTCCTGCATTTTCCTCTTTCATTGTTTGATTGCTTTCTCCTCGTGTGCTCCGCCCTCATTAGTTTCACCTGTGTCTCGTTAACCCCTCTGCCCAGGTGTACGTACTGTCCTGCCTTTCCGTCTGTCAATTTGTCGGTTGTGTTACCCTGATTAAGTCCTCTGTGAACTTACCTTGACTTACCTTCTCTTTTTTTGGTAGCTGCTGCGTATATCCTGGTGTTTTCACCTGTGGGATTCGTATTTTCCAGAGTTCTTGTTTTGCTTTCTGAATTGCCCTGCCTTCCCTGCAGCGCCTTTTGTTCCTGTTTTTCTAAGTTGCCATCGAATTTACTTTGTGTTGCTCAGCCTGCCTCTCAGGACTCGGGTCCTGCCACTCTTGCCGCACATTGTGACAGAGTACTCGGTTTAATTCCACGTTGCGTTACTTCTCAAATTGAGCAAAAGAGCAAAGCTGCCACCGGGGAACGACAGTGGGGGTTATTTCCTGTGAAATGCACGTAAATGTCCTTCTTCTTCTTCTTCTTCTTCTTCTTCTTCTTCTTCTTCTTCTTCTTCTTCTTCTTCTTCAGTGTCTGAAAAGGATTTCGCTGACTCACGTTTAAGCTATACTTCCCTACAGAGTGTGATTCATCCTTGCCTTGTAACAGACAGAATCCCGTCGGTTCCTTGCGCACACACTGCCTTCGCGTTTCGGCGGTGAGATGAAAGGCAGGCGGTAGGCCGCCTTCCGTCTGTAGGGAAAAGACAGAAACTATGTGCCTGCCCGGCTTCCTTACAGGCCGCAGAGGGATGAGCAGTGAGTACATCTGATTAGCTGTATCGACTGGTAAAATGCTACCACGCCAGGTTTCCGCTCATAAAGCCGAGCTACATAGTAATAAGCCTGGGATCGATGCGAGCGTCCAGCAGCTGCACCACAGACACCCACTCTGACTGGGGCAGCACCGCGGCCGAGCAAACGGAGGGAATTCATTCAGAAAAAGGTTAAAGGTTCGGTTGTTATTGAACATCAGGAGCGTTGCTGTCACATTACCTCTTTCATGTTTTTTGTCTGCCAGATAAAAGAGATGTAAGTGATTCTCTCGACATAAATCACATTCATGTGTCTGCAAGTGCTGTTAATCTTGCTTTGCTCGTCCCGGTGGCCTCGGCTGTGTATTGGGTTTGTCAGTAGCAGTCATTGCTGTCCTGAGTGATGGGACCTGTAGCCGAGCACATGTTTGCGACATCGCGCGCTTCAAGTGTGTTGCTTTTTAAGCAGCCTCCTGTGCAGCCTCCTGCAAAGTCTTTGGTTGTTGAGACATTTTTTTTTATATATATATATTTTAAAATTTTCCCCCATAATTTTTTTATTTTAATGCACATTAACACAAATCCAACATATTTTAGTTCAGCCCTTCACTCATTCACCTGTTTCACGCAGTAGACCTGACAATCTGTACACAGTAGGCCCCGCCCCCATTGCTGCTGAGCCAATCACAAGGCCACATATTACACGCTGACTCTTTCAGGTTCCCCGCAGTTGGCTAAAACCCATATAGTAGGTAGGGGGTCCCTACTTAATCTTTCCATCAGTTTGGGGTCCTTGACCTGAAAAACATTGAAGACCCCTGTTATAGAGAACATGAATATGTACTTTATAATATGTAACTATAAATATGTAATTAAACATATCTCTTTCCATTTAAGGTCAGTCAGTGAGACTTTTTCTGCTCTGCGTATTTCTCCATAGTTGTTTTATTTAAAGAGCTAAAGTGTGTAAATGCCATTTTTGTCTTTCATGTGAGGTGGTGAGCGACCAAGCTGGCTAACAAGAGGATTCACACTTTTTTTTTTTTTTTTTTTTTTTTTTTTTTTTTTACAGTTGTAACTAAAGGAAAAATGGCAAGCAAAAGTCAAAAAGCTCTTCAAACGAAAGCTTCTGCAGACTGGCAGCGATTCAGTTTGAGGGCTTGTATTCAGCGAGCAGACAAAGACAAAAAGCAGACAATCCTTCTGAGTTTCTCCTGGGAAACAACTGAAAATGCTTTGAGCATCCCATTTACATGCCAAGTTTTCCCTTCTATTGTCTGCGGACTTTTATATATGTGTGTATATATATATATATATTGAAAACATGGGTGTTATCTTCCAGAATATAATTGGTGGATGTTTTAAGAACTTTCTGCCATGGACCCGCTACGCATGATTTGGCGGTCTATGGCCTGACCGTTTTTTAATGGTGTCACCATCTCCTGGAAATGTCTAGTCTTTCTAGTCGCTGCAGGCTGAATTCCGCCTCACAATACACCAATATAGTCAGAAAATTTCACATTAGAATTAAAAAAAAAAAGAAAAAATTTTCAGTTTGATGTAGTCCCACTTTTACTTAACTATATTTCTGTCTGATTATGCAAAACACACTTTCTCTCATTCCTCTCCGGTACCATTTCAACTGGTTACACTGTATCACACTTTAAACCCTCCTATGATGTGGTGGGCGTACGGCACACTTGAATACAGGCCACTTCCTGTTTTCACCAGCTGTGCTTTAATGGGTTATCTTTTTCTCGGGCCTTGACAAGACACTTGTCCGGACGTAGCATCCTCTGTACCTGTGACCTAAATGAAGCAGAAATTAGAAAGCAAAATAAGCTATATGCAAACAAACCTTCAGCAGCTTAAGTGAACTTCCTTTTTTTAAGAGGTTCATTCTGCTTTACTGTCACTTGTAGCCCTCGTGTCTGATCCGTGCATGTCCTGCTTCCCCAGGTGCCCACGGAGTGCGAGAAGAGCCCCAGTTTGTGACGGCACGAGCAGGAGAGAACGTCATCCTGGGATGCGACGTGTCCCACCCCCTGAACGGCCAGCCCTACGTGGTGGAGTGGTTCAAGTATGGAATGCCCATCCCCTTCTTCATCAACTTTCGCTTCTACCCTCCTCACGTGGACCCGGAATACGCTGGTAAGTTGGTGAATACGGTGGCGGCGGTGGCTTGAAACGAAGGGTATCTGGTATCCTGCAGGGTTGGAGGGTTCACAGCTGTTGAATCACATCCAGATGAGTGATGAGAAGACAGCTGAGCAACTAGTTTGTGTATTTGTCTTTGGCCAAACCCTTGACTGACTCCCTCTTCCAGTCTGTTTTCATGTAGCTGTTTTCACCACATGTTTGAGCTGTTCTTGGGAGGTGAGGTGTCATGTCAGTTATGTCATTTTGTTGCACCCGCTTCCTTTGCAGTGGCCTCATGGTGCCCAGCTCATCAACACTACTAGATGTTTATCTCGACAGAAAAAGACGTTTAGTGGATCTTTTACCGATTTTTTTCCGAAAGTTAGGTTTAAATTCGTGCTCCAAAACTGTTGCCCCAGATATGTGCAATTACATTTTTATGAGAAACTCTTAGTTGTGAACGGATTTACTGTAGAGAGAAACATTTGGCTATTGACATAGTAGATTCTAATCGTCAGAGCTGTCTGAAAGCCATCTGACTGATTGACCATGTCTGCATCAGATACACGGAAAGGTTTCTTTTACAAGTGTCTTTTACACTCCTTATCCCACTTGCCTCCTGCCGCAGGAAGAAAGATAGCCTTTCAGAGTAGAAGATTGTAGCAAATATGTGGGAGCTTTGTATAATCTTTCGCTATCCTCACTCGCTTTGTTCATTGATTAGATCACTGGGCACCTTTCAGATGTTGGCCACTGTGAAGAAGATCAGAAAGACGTGAATTTCATCGCTCTGCTGGGCCGAAGTCTGAAAAGCGATTTGCTTGTGCGCCCATATTTGAAACATCTCTTCAGGGTTGTAGCTTAAATGCGTTTGATTCAATTTAGTGTTGAATTAGATTTTTTTTTTCTTATGTAATTAGATATTCATCTAACTCACCTAAACCCCTTTTAGATTCCAAACATTGTCAGCGCTGCGCTCTCCGATACACACACTATGTAATGGAGACCGTGTACTTTAAACCTACTTGGCTCTTGTGTGCTGCTCACTCTCCTGGCAAATATGTCAGCTGTCATAAACTTAGAAAATGAGTGGTATTGTATTGGGTGTTTAATTAGCCTGGTCACTTTATTGGTTTTGAAGGACACTGTTTTGCAGCAGTGACATGAAGCCTGACAACAACATCCCACTGTGCCGCTTTACTTCCTGAGGCACAGGAATAGGGTCATGGAACAGGGTCACGGGGAAAGCTGCTGAGATACATAGAGGCCGACATTGTGTCCACTTTAGATTGGTGGACGTCCGTCTGCCCTTGGTCTGAAACAAGCTGTTGTATGTCTTTTTCTTACTTTTTTTTTTTTTTTTTAACACAACGGAAGCGGAAAACATTCATGAGAGGAGATGAACGACTTCTATGAGAAAGATGAAGAGATGCTCACATAGTGATGGCGTGGTGGAAATGGAGGGGCATGGGAAAAATGGAAATGAAGGAAGTGATCAGAGATTACTTTGTTCATTGTTCTCTATGATCATGGAGGATTTCCAGGACAGTGGTACCATTTTGCCTGGCTTTTCAGATTCAAACCTCTTAAAACGAGATCTTCTTGTAAAACAAATGGAAACAAATTGAAGGCATGGTTCACACTTAGCAGTAGAAAGGGTGGTTAATTTCAGGAGATTGTGCTTTTTTGCTGTCTGGTGGAGTAGAGATGAAATAATCGACATCATTTTCTTTTTTTATTGTTCATTATAAGAATATATATATGATGAACAAAGCTTAAAATGGGAGACTTGCAATCCTAGTTTGAAGCAAGTGACCTCATCTAACTCTAATCCTAAAAGCACCAATTCACATGTTCTTTGTTTAAAAGGCGAGCGTGCTGGAATATGAACTGAATAATGTTTTCATTCGAATACAGTCACATCTAACTATGATCTAACTGCTGAACTTTCTGATAGATGGGAATGAGTCCTTTGTGTCTGCATTTGGGCACGTCCTCTTGCACAGAGCTTTCTGCATTTCGCTGCCGTGCGTCTACAGTTTACGCTGAACCGATGTTGAACGCTACAGTAGGTCAGTAGCGCTGCCTTTGATGAACACCGTCGCAGTGGTGACACGCCAGCGCGCTGCTCCAGATGCAGCCCCACGCGGTGTTGAAAATGTGGACCCAAGGCAAGTCCTCTCATGTTATCACAGTTAACGCCAATCATGACGAGTAGCGTCTGCCGCGTTGACTGCAGGACGCTGATAGAAGAGACGAGAACTAGGACTAGGCTGACACAAAGACAAGAATCTAGAAACAGCTGGACTCGTACGACGATAACGTCAGTGAACAAAAGTTCTGCTGATTGCTATTTTTTTTTTACCTTAGGGATTGTGTTCTTTTTAAATACAGTATTATTGTGCAGACACATTCATTTGTGGAGTAGTTACTTCATGCGCCTCATACTCCAAACATGAAATGAAACTCTGGAATAAGTGTGAGATCTCTTCAGATATGATTCACCACCCAGGTTTACCAGCGCCGATTATTCTGAGATTCTCTTCAGTAGTGCAAATGAGGAGACTTCACATGCCCTATTATGTTAGTGTGAGTAGGTGAGCGTACTTTACTTTGAAAACAGGGTGCTGTATGATAATTGCCACTGAAAGCAGTTAATGAGGTATGGATTAAAGAAAAAAAACAAGAGAACCGAGTTTTCTTTTAAATGCCACCGAAGCCCTTTGGTGACTTTGTTGGAATAAATCATACATGCTTAATGTTGCACTTGCTGCAAACACCCTGAAACGCTGTAAAATAAATGAACGCTGTTTTGAACCGCTGTTCAGAGGGTTGTCCAGCTCACATTGACACTATAGAAAAGATTGAGCAGTGCTTTCGTGTTCTCTTCATACCACTGTGATTTAGGCAAACTGTGACGTTGGGGTTTCACGTTACAACCATTAGCATCCCACAGTGCACCTTTAAATCTTCATGGCTTTGCATTGTCAGCACAGAGGAATAACGATCAGGAACGTGCGCTGTCCAAGAGCCCGATCCTGGACCGTTTGTATGGCTGTAAACAATGGTGATACAAGTGCAGCGTGTATTTCAGCAGCTTCTTGCACCGCTTGTAGCCATGCTGTGGGAAGCAGAGAATATGACATCAGTCCGTCGGTAAGAACGAGGGCAAATCCTTGAGTTACAACTCTAGTGCAACCGTGATGGTCGACATTCCCGTTTTGAGTGAAAACTATTGGATGGAGTGCCTTTAAATTTAGTCAGAACATGCAGAATGCTTGAGAAACCATGCACGTATACACAAAACACCAACAAATTGAGAAAACATCCTCACCAACGCATTGACATAGCATTTAGAGGAACACGCTGCAAATCCAGAAAAAAACGCGAGCTGCATCGATCATTCAGGGGCACTAAAAAGTAATGGACGTGGCTGAGGGATACTTGTTGTTGCCATGGTGACTTATTAATTCTGCTATCAGTCTGGGTGTTGGGAAAAAAAGGCTTGCAAGCAGGCTTTGTTTTTTGTTTTTTTTTTGTTTTTTTTACATTAACTTCATCAGTCACAATAAAGGTTTGTTTCCCCTGGCACATAAATCCCACTCCCAACCAACAAACTGGTGTTATTAAAAGATTAGGCAACAAAAGTCTTGTTGAGGGCTTAATGATCATATTCTGTATAACAAGGAAAGGCCTAACTGGTCGATTTTAAGTAAAGATAATCAGTGAAGTTTCTGTGCTCGGTTTAGCTTCAAACAAGGATGGGCTCAGTTCACTGTTACTATGAATGTGGTTCTGTGTGGGGCTTTCCCTTCCTCGCTGTGTCGCAAACCATCATCTGCATGTGCTGGATTGCATGGCGATAACATCATCCATGCATTGAAGCTAAAAGCTGGCACACAGGCCGTTTTGAAGAGAACGGGCTCTATTCTGCCAACTATATGACGGCTTTATTCTCTTTTCAGTGGACTAATTGTTTCGCTGTGGGCATGTTAACAGCTGCCAAGTAGTAGTAAAAGGGTAGAGTCTCACATGTAACATGAGAATAAATCCTGTATTTCACTGCACATTAAAATCGCATAGATTGCAAAGATTCTGGTGAGTCCACTGGGATTGAAGTCTTATACTACATATTTTGTAACTGGTGTGTGCCATTCATTCCTTCAAATTGCCTGATTTGACCATGATCATAGCAGGTTTAATGAAGTTACCAAGTACAAGGGAAACTATGAAGTTAGAAGGCCAGCTAAAGCAGATGATGTGTTGGATGTCAATCCAAATCAGAGAGTTGGGATTAAAATTTCAACTCTTCCTCCTGGACTTAACCTGGATGCTCATCTGAGTGTTATCAGACTCACAAAATGAGTCGCTGCAGATGCATTAAGTATCCTGCCTTTACCACAGACATGTGACTTTTGACGTCTGTTTTAATTTTGTTCTAGAAGGATGTATTTACACTCTCCTGCCACACTGGACTTCATTTAAGCCAGAGACCTGACTTTTCAGGGACATATTCCACAGCTTTTCTCCCAGTGAATCTGTGAATTCATATAAGCCTTACTCAGTACCTTAAGAATATGGAGGAACGTTAATCTGCTAGCCGCACTATCGGTATCAGTAGGTGTTGAAAAGGTTGGGTCACCCTGGTACACCTGCTGCACAAAGCATATTAGATAAAGGGTATCTCTCTTCTGCAACCTGTGTTTACTACAACGTGTCCCCGACAGCATATTTTCGCATAGGCCCAAGCTGACAGGCAAATTCTAAGGTGTGAAACTGCTGCGAAAAGAAGAGTCAAGCCTGTATTTATAGACTCCAAAATAGTCGGAATAACTTGCTGTCGGAGGTGAGAAAATCCTCCCGCTTCAGTGAATATTGCACATGATGCACACAATACACAATGCATCACACCACTGGTGGTAAATTATATGAAAATATACAGCGTATGATATTGGTTGAAATTTTATGTGAGCAGTGCTTGCAAAATATGTCTTTTTCCCGTGTGGATTTAAACAATAGAGAACATTTAATGACCAGCAACATAAAAAGAGCATCACTTACAGTCCCCGTCACTAGGTCAGTCAGGCTGGGTGGTTCGCCCGGTCCAGAGATCTGTTGTCTTCTCCAGCTGCTGACCGTTTAAGCGCGTACTACGTCTGTCCAGACAGAAAATGCTAACGCATCAGTGATTTCTTTCCAGTGGTGCCCCGTCTGGTTATGCGAGGTGACAGTAGAAAATGAGGCATCTGGGGGTTGACGCTTTTTATTTGGGGTTTTAGACACACACTGCTTTTCGTGTCAGATGTTTCACGATGCAGATGCCGCTGCTTTTTATTTTTGATAGATGGACGGTTGGATGGTTGCCCTCTCTTACGCTATGGCCATTTAAGTTGCCGTATTCTTTTCGTATGTGTACGGTACGTTTTAAAACCTCGTCAGTTTGCCCAATAAATGGACCCTGTTTATTTTTCAGAGGTGAAACCGACACGAAAGTGTAATTTATTCGTTCGTCCGTTCTGACCACCTGTGCATAAGTAAATGGCAGGAAAGCTTTGAGCAAATGTATAGGTGCGTACTGGTATGAAACGAAGGGAATTAGAAATAAAGACGGGTACAGTAAGTGGCCATGGCAGAAACAATTAAGCATTTGCCTGGCGAAACAAAAACGTGCTGGGTACTGCTTCATCCTGTGTTACTTTAAGGAACTGACCGTAGTTTGGTGTATAACCAACCTCGAATTAATTACATTAATTAAATATATATCTCCCAGCTGATTTCTGATACATTATCTTTTATTCTTAAATGTATTAAGCCCAAGCAGACACTGAGTAAAGTCTTAGGACGGACTATTTATACTCCTCATCAACAGGAATTGGGAGAGGAATCAAAGGGCAGGTACATACAGGAGATACTGTTGAGAGTATACCGTATGAAATACATAGTTGACACTCAATAAGTAACACAAAGTCTCTTCCTCAGTTCCTTCTAGTCAGCCAAGAGAGGAGACAGACATGGTTGGAAGCCGGACAAATATAATCTGATATATAAATAGCTGAACCAGGACACACACACACACACACACACACACACACACACACACACACACACACACAGGCTAGGGAACGAACATCACTTTGACTGTCTACCTTAACTCACTGAGACAGCTGCCAGTGCAGCTGATATATTTACCTGGTGTGTCATGCTGCAGAGGGGATTTAGGGAGGCAAACAAAAAATTAGTCGGAGACCCAAAAAGGGGAGAAGGTAGAGGAGAATGGGGGGATTAATGAAGGGAGCCAGGCTTTGACAATGCTGACGTTTTGATCCAGCCAGGGCTCCCTTAAATCCCTTTGTTTAGCCATTATTGCCAGTTGCCAGCTGTTATGATCCAGTTGCTTCAGGCGATCTGGCAAACCCCCAACCTCCATCCCACCTTCAGCTTTTGATCTGGAAAAGTGAAATACAGCTATCCCTGACTCTGCTTAACAAGATGATGTTGATATCTGTTAGGACAGACTGTGTCTTATTTTAACCCTAAGGGCGTTCATGTTGTCATGTTGGCAACTTCCCACTCCTCAAAGGAAGTAATGACCTGTCCTTGCCTTAGTGCATCTCCAAAATAGATCGGCACACGCATGGAGATGAGGACATCTCTGTGGCTTAAGTGACAGATTTCACTGCACGTATCCAACTGCAGTTGCTATTCTGCTTTGATGGAGTGTCGCAGGTTAACAGAGCTGCATTGTCTTTGCTTAGAAACAGGTCTAATGCACTGCGATGTTACCCTGAGACACCCACGCTATCACAAGGATTATACTCTGAGATATTTATACGCCTGCTGCACTGTTAAAAGGCTGACTTTCTCTTTACCGTTCATCTGGTGTCTCTCTTCTCTCACCTCGGTATCCATTCACCTCTCACTCGTTCCTTTCTTCCATTCATTTCCTCCATTAAATTCAATCCACTCGTCCTTGTCACCTCTCTGTTTCCCTTCCTGCTGACACATCTTTGTCTCTCCCGACCAGGCCGGGCCAGTCTGCACGGCAAGTCCTCCCTGCGGATAGAGAATGTGCGTTCAGACGACCAGGGCTGGTATGAGTGCAAGGTGCTGATGCTGGAACAGCAGTATGACACCTTCCACAACGGCAGCTGGGTGCATCTAACCGTCAACGGTAAGGAGCATCATACATTATTCAAGCTGCTCAGTATCAAGCCCGTAAAACAGTGACATGGCAGACGCTGGTCGACGCCGATGGCTGTATTATTACACTGTTATGTTGAGTTTTTGAGAAAATTGTACAGAATTGGGAAATTGAAAGGTTGGCCCCTTATTGTCACAGTAAGTGACAAGAGACATCCAACAACCAGTTGTAGACACAAAAAGAAGAACTAGAAGAAGACACACATGCTCTCATATACAAACAAACCTGGTTAAAGAGACAAATAACTTAATAAAAGACGCTAATAAACAAACAACACAAATTCGACACACATACAATCGATGCGAAACTAATGGAAAGAGACTTGAAATGACCACAAAGACACACAGATACCTAAATAAAGCCCAAAAATGTCCGACAATAGAAAAAAGTAGCCATGTGGAATTAAGTTGGGTATTCACTCTTTATTTACTTTCAGCACCTGAGATTTTTCTTTCAGTGCCGCAAACAGTGAGATTTCTGTGTGTATGGAAGCGTCCACAGCTCGTTGTCTTCTGCAGTGTTTAGCATATCCCCCTGTAGGGACAAACACACAGCAAACGGGATTCGTGGTTCTGATACAGTGGAAGGTAGAGATCCAATAGAAACATCAGCCGTTGCAATATTCGACAGCCTACAGCGACCCAACCGATGTCAGAGCTCAAGCGGTTGGTTAATCCTGGATTGATGATGTACCGATATCATCCAATCAAAGCAGACACATTCAAATAACCAGACCTGAGCCAAAGAGATACAGCACAACTATAAAGAGCTTCAAATTACCATAAAATGATGTGAATCAACCACAATGAGAAGCACACTACGACACTAAATTGGGACGGTGAGACTAAACAGACAAAGACCCTCAGGGGTCCAACAAAGGCACAAATTATTTCAATTCAGATAAAAATGATGTTTTCTTTAATGACTTCTAAAGTGTTGCTCAGGCTATTAGTGCTGCTCTACTTTGCAGCAACCATAACCTAATGTCCCACCTTCAACAGTGTCGGTGTATGAAAGGTGTGTGCAGATATGAAAAATGGTTGGTCACATGAACTGTTCATTATGTGGGAGGATTGTCCAATCTTCAGCACTTCTATACCATCACAGTTAATCTCAACCATAGGATTAAATGTCATTCAAGTTATATTAGTAATTTACGGTTCTATTCTTCACTTTTTGAACCAAGATCTTTAGTTAAGTAGGGAACACACTGGCATGCTGAAGGTAAGGCTAGCTAGTTTCTACGTGGTTCGGCCTGAGCCATGGGTGTGAGGTTGTGTGTGTTTTTATTTTTGGTTTTGGTTTGGTCTACATGTGTAGGGCAAACCGTAAGATCGTTTGGTAGTTTAATGTTGTGTTAAGGTGTGCTGGTTGTGGTTCAGTCCTGAACCTAGTTCTGTATCCTCATTCCTCCACCCATCCCCGACCCTCATCACGACCCGAACCACTGTTTGTATCCTCACCCCAATCCTTCCCTTCCCGGGGAAACACCCGACCGACACAGTTTTGTTGAATGGCAGTGAAAAAGGCTAAGCTGATCTCTTGGTAGTTGAAAGTCACATGGTTGTGCGGTGGCAGCATTGAGGGGAGGGGACTTCAGGATAATGGAACTCACTGTTAAGCCTTATTGTGGGCCTAACTTAAAAAACATTGATGAAGGAAGGGAGATGCCCTCTTGAAAACCCCAATGATGTGCCGCATACTGGCTACTGCCGTTCACTGGGCTGCTGGTCGGTTTTCAGTTGGACTGAATTTCTAAATGTACTTTGCCTGGGATCTTGGCTCAAGACATTGTAACATCATATCCTGTGTAATAATGAACGGATTTAGATCACGTAATCATGAAAAAGAAGTAAGACTTGGCAGGTTTAGATATTTCATACATATATTAACATTAATGCATATACAGGTATTGAGCCTCTGTCGTCATCCTTCTGCTTGTCTCTGTACTGTCCATTGAAGGGCTAAAATAATCCTAAAATAGTATTCTGCTAAAAATCACAAAGTAGTCAGATAGTTTGTTTCAAGCAGATATCCAAATTGGAAACCTCATGGAGTTTATAGTGATTAGGCACCTCTTATAAAGTTAAATTATTCAAGGTATCATTCAGCAACCACAGATTTAGACAAAAGCATCCTTGACTCATTTTTTTTTTCTTACTTAGTGATTATTGACTGATGGCATAGTACTTGTGGCACATCTCTGGCAGAATCCATTTGCAGCCCCTACTGTAAATGCCATGTCACTGATAGTTCTTCTAAAAATGAACAGCAGACAAACATCTGAGTGCAACAAGCAACCCTCACAATTATAAACACTCGCAGGGAACTCTTACGCACAAAATTCTAGCCTCCACTTTGTAGCTCTGGCATTAATCAAGTCACTTAATCAGACAACATATGATGGCGCTTGTTGCTGTGGTAACAGACACACCAGATACAGTCCTGCAGTCCTGTACACACCCCCAATTCAACCCCCCTCCCCTCCCTTCTGGTCATGGCACATTACCTCAGTTTCATCAGTGTTGCTCTCGTTCTGTTTGACTTGGCCTTGCCTTTCCTTTCCCTCTCCCAGAAGTGTTTAGAGGCCTCAGGTTTTCTCGTCTGCCTCTTTCTGTCTATCATGCTCCCACCGTCCTTCAGTGTCCTGTTCCTGAATCAGACGTGTGCCACAGCACTTTGATCAGATGTTAGTAGTCAGACTGTCATTGGTTGTTGTTGTTTTACCGAGCTGAGTAGTTCTCTTCCTAAATGCCAAGGCCATCCTTGGAGAGTGGTGTGCCTAAAAGGTTTTCTTTTAACTGTCGACCAATATTCCAAAATGCCGTATCTACTTCCGACACTGCAGCGAGAGGCAGCCACAGCAGACGTTTACTTATTTCAACAATACCACAATAGATTTTAATATTTTTGTATTGTGAAAATATGATTAGTTAGTCTTAGATTGGTGATATAGAATACCCTGATGTAGTGTTTTTCTCCCTCTAAGCCCAGAAAACATCATATTTGAACTGGTGGTTATAGATCCAGATGGTGGAACCTCACTCACAGGTCAATGTGTTTTATTGCTTATCCCACAAATTCTATCTCCATTATTCCAATTGTGCACTACCTTCAGTTCATGCTAATGCCTCAGCTAACAGCTGTTTTGTATCAACAGTCCAGTTCTGAAACATGGCTCCCACTACAGGGCTGCATGAGGATACATTCACATCTTAATCACCGCGTCCTCCTGCTGCTTTTTGTGCAACAAGAAGTAGTGAGGTAGTTCTGAATTAAGTACACTCTCTGCTGAATACGCTGTGAAGGTGTAGCCTGCGTGGGTTGAGGTCAGCATGAAAACAAACTTATACCAACCAAACTGAAAGCCTGCTTATTTCAAAAATAGTAGCCCAGAACATGGTATGTATTGTGGAATTACTCAGTGTATCTTGTTAGTTAGGAACACTCAGAGACTCGTCTCACTGCTGATCACAGCACCAGATATGTGCATGCAGTGAGTGTGAGGTGGGTGCTGGCTGTTCACCATTCTTCCCATCTTGGGAAGTATTGAAACACAAGTGTATTAAGTTAACAGGATTGTTATGATAAGAGTTCACTCGTGAGTTTCCTAATGACTTCAGAAGCAATCAACATGTGGATTTAATTATAAATGAAGAAAATATGCTCAATTACACCCCAAAATATAGTTTTACAGCCCATGCATAGGTGCTAATGTAATTTGAAAGTTATTCCAAAACTATTTTAGGTATTGATATTGCTCTAGACAAGTTCATTTATCTCACCCAATTGTACATTGAGGATGGATACTAATGCTGTTGTCACAAAAACTTTAATCAGGTGTTATAGGTAAGAATGCAAGGTGTAAGAGTGAATATTTGAATGGTCAAGACTTGAGAGCACCAGCTACATATATGAGTTTTTGGTTAGTATGGTAAACAGTGCAGTCCTGGCATGGTGTGTTAACACTCTACCACCAATGACTCTCATTAACTTTGCGAACATTTATAAAAATGTCCTCTCATCACTTAGGAATCAACAACATGATGTCATATAAACCAACTAGGTGTGTCAGCACCATATTTTCAAATGAGGCTCATATTTTTAGAAACTGCACTGACAGAATTGTCCTGCCTCATTATTATGCTGGATGAAGCTCCACCACTGCCTCTATTTATAGTTTTGCATTTGCAATCCACTTCTCCCCATCATTGTCAAACATCAGTGGTTTTCAGTGGCTACACAGAGCACTTAATCTGTCAACCTTGTCGGCACTGACGATGTAAAGGCTGCATGTAGATTTCTGCTGAGATGCATATAGATTGGACCTCCTGCTTTTCTTCTACAAACTGATATCTCTGCTTCGTTCCTGCAAACATCTGTTGTTACCGGGCCTTTTCCAGACATTCTGAGTGTGGAGAATGTGATGAACAGTGTGGTAGCAAAAAACATTAAATACTGTTTCTGGTGACATAAAGTTTGTGGTGACAGTGCATTAGTCTTGTGCGGTCCAGATTAACGACAATCTTGTTTGCTATTATTCTATGTCTCCTTTCAAACAATATACTCTAAAAGTTAGTCAATTCATCCACTCGCCGTTAGTTGTTGCACATGTTCCTTTCCTGGTGTTGTGGTCTGAGTGCTGGTCAGGCTCAGATGAAGCCCTGTCTGCCCAGGGAGTAATCATCATCTTTCTAAGTGCAGATCCAGAATAGACTCCAGTACAGACATTGAATCCCATCATCACTGCCTCACTGCATCTATCTCGAGAGAATCACAAGAATCGGGTCATTTATTAAGCAGAAGGATGCAAGATTTTAACAGAACTAGAATTTTTGCACAGGTGTTCAGCATGGCTGTATGCTACAGACTGACTGACAAATGTTTGCTTGTGGGCAGAAGATACTTATCACGACAGATGTAAGAAACGAAGAAACTCACTCAGGATACCCTGCTAAGTAGCAGAGTGAAAAAGAGATGAGACTCTCACCTTTACAGAGGTTGAGGATACAGAAAGCCTTAAATCTTCCCAGTGGAAATGAGTGAGGCTGATGAGTGGACACTTCCTGAAACAATTTATGTCTACCAACATGACCAACCAGCAGGAGAGCAAACAGCAATTTTAGGTAATTGTGAAAAAACGCCAGACCAGGCATTGCTTGGAATAAGGTCTGTGGCTTTGGTAGTTGAAGGGAGTTTTTAGAAAGTCAATAGATGGTTAGATGAATGGATGAGGAAGAATAGGTAAGCAGAATCTCAGTTTCTGCCTTCCTTGGACATCTCATTTTTCTTTCTTCGAGGAAGCCCTTAAGGTTAGGGTTAGGGCTAGGTTATATAGACTCTTGCTGTTTCCCTGCTCTTCCTTACTGTGCAGCAACCAATCCAGCATAAGGTGTTATCAAAGAAAGGTTCATATCTCCTAGGATTAGTCTTTGGTGGCTACCCCTAAAAATAGCTTTGCCATATCCTTATTCTAGCCATCCCTGTGTTCTGCAGCAAAACTATGCAGTGCCTGCATGCGGCGCACCAGCCCAGTACTGTCTCTTAGCTCATTCATGTCACATTTAATATGTACATATGAATATGAAGAATCTGTGAACAAAGGCCCAGTTGGTACCAGAAACCTTCGGGTTTCTGTTTGTAGTCTGAGTAATATTGGTAAATAATGTCTGAGTGGGCTCTGATTACCTGATGATAAATAGTCTGTGTGTAGAGAAAGGGATAAGTAATGTCCTATCATATCCTGTCAGCAAGTAAGCTAAAATATTATGTTTGCTTAGCTAGTGTAAACTGCATGGTCATAGAGGTTATCTCTGAACTCTCATGTCTGAAGTTGCTGGTTAGATAATTAGTATTATCGGCACATTCTTGATATCTGTTATTTGTGTTCAGATATTTGCTGGGTGGAAGCCTTCAAACACTGGCCATTGGCCCCAGAGGCTAAGTCATGTGATATTAGCCAGTGGTTTCCCAGATTACCACCTACTCTTTAGACTTTTGGCACTTCTAAGCACATAAGCAAACACCTTTCTTCAGGTTGGGGTTCTTGAGGATAAAATACCAGGGTGCCTGGTTGTGTTACCAGAGCAACACAAAGCTTATGTGCAACTCTTTCGACTCATTCAAATTTATTCTCAAGGCCCAAAACTGTTCTGCATATGAAGTTTATTCAATGCAGTAAACTAAATCCAGTCTTGCAGAAGTCTGTTACACCAACCCCACCATTAAACTAAAAAAAAGGAACACCCAACCAACATAACTATCCCCCAACAGTGAAAGTCTGTTAGCGCTTACATTTTGCTGCTTGGTACATATAGTATAGGACCCTGCTCAGGTCAATGGTTTTGTGACTTTGTGATGGTAATCACTGATATGGTGGATTTATGAATCCCATGTCATTGCCTGTAGAATTTTTTATGAAAAGATGCAGTTAAGAACAACTATTGATCACTATCTGTAAACAGTATAGTAGTATCCTCACATGCAGGGCAGACTAACCATCTAATGTGGTTGGAAACCATAATCCATCCCACAGTTTGAACTACTGAGCTGTCATAATATCATATTATGTTTTTCCTATTTGTCTGTTGGATTTGTGCATCAGTGCACCAACAAATGCTGTAATAGTACTCGCTCACAGCAGCAGTTCACATAACATTAATTTTACTATAGTGTAATGTAAAGGTCAGCAAGTTTCTAGACTCTGGAAATTGATCACAACTAAAAGGTTTCTACTCAGAAGAGTTGAATTAATTTAAAAACTAATGGTGTTCTATGACATGTTATATAATAATTTCTAAGTGTATGCATACTATTTAATGCAAAAAAAATCACAACCAGAACAAAAGACACAATTTATCTTGGTTGGTATCTTGGTTGGACCAGAGCTCATAAAAACCTCATATAGCTAAGGCTGTCCCAGCTGTGGACATACACACGTATTAAAGTTGTTGATGTCTCTTAAGAGTGAGCTGATTGCGGTCATGTGACGACCCCAGTGGTCCAAGTGTAGCTGAGACATCTGTTAGGAGTTTCATGGTTTTACCCAGTGGCATGTTCAAATGTGAGGCATAGAATTAGCACTATGGTCTGACTGATGGCTGCAGATGGAATGACATGTTAGCAATTGAGAGGCTACAGGATTACACATGTAAGCAGATCAGCTTCAGTCCTAAGGTGATTAGATTGAGAATATCAAAATAGGAGTTATGGACCAAACAAAATCTGTACTGAATCATTGACAATGATGTCAATGTGTGTGTGAGTGATTAGAATGGTGTTGGCTAAGGTTAAAGGGGGGCAAACGCAGCTTAAGTATGGTATGGTGGGAAGATGTGCCAGTTGTGTCGTAGGATCATCCGCTCATAATCTATGTGGCCTCTGGGCTAAAGAGGATTTTGAAAATGATTTTAGTAAATTCCAGCATTCCTGGTATATCGATGTGCAATTCTTCGAACCAATCACTTGTTGGAAGTGGAAAACTCTGAAAGGCGGTGTTGCAGTGTTTTGTTCCCTGGGAAAGTCAAACGATGAGCCTTGGGTCCCTGAAAAAGGACAAGAGTTCTCCTTTTATATTTTCCTGCTGCAGGAAAACCTGCCTCTGACTTTGCGACAGAGGCTGTTTAGAACTGCCAAGCAGAAGGCTGGCTGCCCATCAGAAAGTTGGAGGGCGCCTTCTTCAATATAAAGTGAAATCATATCAAACTGACGGGACATGGCATGCCGGGTGATAGAAAAATGATCACACAATTGTAACCAGGCCACCTCTGACAATATGCTGCCCTGAAAAGAGAGGTTTAGGAGAGGTCTTGGTGGTTCCATTTCTTGGTTATTGAGGCTCCTGGTAATACTTACAGCTTTAAAGTTGGTTTTATACCTTCCAGACAATTCCATGGACTTCATGACATTTCATGTGTTACTCTGGGGACCACAGTGGGTTATGTGTTATTGAGGGTAGATCAATAGAGTGTGCCAGAGACCTGAACACGTTGTAAATACACGAAGCAGCAGTGTTATAACACCATCTCTGTTTATTCCACAGCTTTTTTCCATTCTGACTAGCCCGTGGCTTCTATCATTTATTTTCTACACAAGTGCACATCTGAAAATGTGACCTTTGGACATTTGCTGCAAACTTGACACACAGCCAGGTTGAGGTTTACACACATGCATTATATGGTGGTCTCTTGGTGGTCTTTCGCTTTTGACTAGTGCAGGTCTATCATTAGAAAATATATGCCCAGTATTCACCAAAAAATAAGTTTCTAATGTAACTGATCTTGATTTCCAAAACAAACAATTGACTTTATTTCAGTTTGTACCAGTTGTGAAGGTAACCTAGACCTGCCTCGTTTTAGGAAGAGTTTAGGAAGAGTCACTGTCAGATAAATGCTTGAAGTTCACCAAGATCTGTCCTTGCTCTCTCTTTGTTTCTTGTTCTTTTGAAAGATTAAAATGTTTCTCTCCCATTATTCCTGTCCTCTGACTCCACAGCCCCACCCACATTCACAGATACACCACCTCAGTACGTAGAAGCCAAGGAGGGCGGGAGCATCACCTTGACATGCACAGCCTTCGGCAACCCCAAACCCTCTGTCAGCTGGCTACGGGAAGGCAGCCTCATGGTCAGCAGTGCCAAGTATAAGGTAAAAAATACTACACAATAACATATACTGACCAGCACCATCACATCATCATCTTTCACTTTGATCCAAACTTTTGGCTGATGAATCCTCCTTTTAGCTGTGTTTTTGGTCTCTGCAAGCCCTTGAGGTATATATCGGACACATCAGTTACTAACTGGTCCACTTTCAAAGCTTTCTCTCTGATACCAAGTGCCTTATAGTGGTTATGGTTTGGGTTTCAAGGTGTTACCTTTGCATTTTTCTACATGTGACCATCATATCGTGATGTTAGATACTAAGATTGGCCCTTAACCTGAACTTAAATATTTTTGCTTGTTCCCATGTGAAAGGATACTGCATATATATTGCAATCAGGTGTCTCAGTGCTACTGATACCTGCACAGACACAGTACGTTTTACATGCATGTGACAAAAACTGTTGCCTTAATCCAACTTTAATTGGACAACTTATGCACATGTAAACATGTTATTCCGATTAAAAGGAGTTCTCCTTATCCGATTAAAACACGCAGATAAAGCGATTGGAGCGAAAACGCAACCAGTCGAAGTAGCTGCACATAATACTAAAAATTATTACCACTGAAAAACAATGAATACAAAACATTCATCAAGAATTTTCCTCTAGTATTATTTTTACATTTCATTCTGAATCCAGTCGTTTCTCTCTATCTCTACATACTGATCTGCCACTTAGTCTAAACTTTGTACAATTAAGTGTGTGCGCCGGTTACTGGACAGCAAGATGGCTTTACCTTTTTTAAACCTGACACATGCATGCCAGAGATGAGGTTTATTTTTAAATTGTGTTTAATGAGAAAAGAAGCATTTTATTAGTAGTGTTTGCTGTTCAGTATCTACCATTGAGTCCTGCACGTAGGAATGGAAGCGACTCCCCCGCATTAGATCAATTATTTAAATGACTGAGCCCTCGGCTTTGTTCATAAGAGAGTAACATATCTTTCTATCTGTCCCTATTTCAGGCAGCAGCAATTCCACAAGTCACTAGTTACTGAGCAACTTTAAAACCTGTCACTCAAACATGAAACATGGTTTATCTAAATAGCTTTTTTTTTTTTCAGGAAAGCTGTCTCTAATTTATTCTCACTTATTTGAATAAATATAAAGATAGATTTGTAAGCAATGCCTGTATTTGAAAAAGAGATATTGTCATGTGAAATTGCCAGGGCCTGAAAGAAGACCGAAGAGGAGGAGAAGAAATACTTTGTAATTGGTCTCTCCTCAACAGAGTCATGATTAGGTTTAAGAAACGAAAGCAGACAGTGAGGAGCCTCATGTCAAATCCAGGGCATTTTGATATAGGTAGCCCATCAGCTGTATCCTACCCCTGTGAAGAAGAGGAAGCTGATCCTCGAGGCAAGACCTTTGAGGTTCCTCCAAAGGGTGACTGGACCTTGGGCATGTGAGGGAGCTTGAAATAGAGCCGTTGGTCCTTTGCTTGAAAGGTGTTTTGAGCATCTCGTAAAGATGCCTCCTAAACACCTTTCTATCGAGGTTTACTGGATATGCCTAGGTGGGGAAGACCCTGAGATCTGAACTGGCTTAGGAAACCTCAAAAGGAACTAGAAGACATTGCTTGTCATACAGTAGCCATTCTGTATGTACGTATTGATAGCAAAGAGTTATTTCTCAATGTCACTCTTGAATGTGAACTTAACAAATCCTCCCACGTATGCCGTTGTTTGTAAAAGTTCCCTTTTCATAGAAAAACAAATATATAGAAAACATGACATTTGAAAGTAATTGTGTTTTATGCTTGTGAGCGCACAAAGGAAACAGGTTTATTGGACTGGTGGAAGTAATATGGGCAGGGGCAAGAAATCAAATGGAGAGAAAGCACAAGAAATGAAGATGTCTGGAAAGAGACAAGAGATGGCCATTTTCAAAACGTAATTTGAATTAAGACGTATGAACAAGAAACAAGGAAAACTTAATCTTACGTAGCAGACCGGCTTTTAGCAATATCCTGTCGTGGTCCAGTCTACAAAGACATGTAACAAAACTTAGGTGTCTTTGTTGGAAGGATTAGCATTAGAGTCCGTGGAGTTAATATTAGCTAGCTTACTACAGTCCAAAATGCAAAGCTGAAACAAGGATAAGTGGATGACGTTTTGTCCAAGTACCTTCTTCAGTTTCAAGTGACTTGTGGGGAGTTGAAGTGTTATTATGAACAATGTTAACATAAAACCCACATGACTGACTGACAGGCTTCACAGTCGCCTTCAAAAGTCGACTTTTAAAAGGTTGTACTCCATGTTCCTTTGTTCAGGTGTCTGATGGGAGTCTGACGGTGCTATCCATTACTCGCGAGGATCGGGGGGCCTACACGTGTCGAGCCTTCAGCCCCCAGGGAGAGGCCATTCACACCACACGGCTGCTAGTACAAGGTACGTACATTATGGCTGCACAATAAGAAATGTGTCTATGCTCTGTAGTGTCAAAACTGCCCAAGATTACGGACGATGTTATTAACTTTGCTTGGCTGTCCATCCAATAGTTTCAGAGACATTTCATTCTAAAATGAGTCCCTAGGCTTAATCCTCTAGGGACCATGAATAACTGTAAGTAATTTTTCTTACAGTAGTTGAGCTATTTTCAATCTGCACCTCAGTTGAGGACCAACAAACAGACATACTTTGCCAACCCTTGATCCATGCTGGTAGCACAGTTTTTAAAGTTTTCTAAGTTTGTCTCAATTTAAAATGTGTTTTAGTTTAATCTGTCTTCTCTCAGCTGGTGTAAAGTAATCACAATTTATTTTATATCTGCTAGCTAACCTCTCAAGGGTGTTATCACATCTGTGTGAATACAACAGGCTGAGTAGAAATTAAATGTTGTGCAATACAGGAGGATGTTTGGGAGAAGAATTAAAAAGACAGTACTGAAATTAGTTTGAAGACCACACTACCGTTACATTTACATTAGATTACAGATAAGAAAAGACGTGTCTTAACATTTGTAGTCATACATTTGAACAGTTTATAATCTGAAAACTCTGTCTTCAATCTCCTTTTTTTCCGGAATTTGAAAGTGAACGTGGTATAAATGCGGTTGTTTGCAACAGCCTTCAGTTTGATAAGCCTTGCCAAGAGGAGAAATGAAAAAGCAGCAAACCTACCAGGTCATGTAATTTAAAGATCGCTGCCCCAGATGATCACGGCTGGCTGGTTATGACCTGACCTCATCTGGACTGAGGGAACTGGGGTCCAGTCACCGGCTCAAGTGATGCATTTTCACTGACTTTTTGCCAGATTAATTGCTATTATTCTTTTGAAAAATCAACAAAGTGTAAAAGACATGCCCACTTCATAATAAATGACGGACTATGTGTTCATAAAATGCGATTGACGTTAGAAAAAGAACTCAGACTATACTACGGGACGGAAAGCACACTGACAAAAGAGTGCGTTGCAGTGGTGGTTGGTTGGTGAGCTACTTTGGTCCAGATCTCAAAAATGATGGATTGACATGGATTGACATTCATGTTCCAAAACATGGGTCTTAGTAAAATGTTGGAACAGCTGTTGGATATTCTGCCATGAAACAGGACGCAGGCATTTACGTAACCTTCAAGAAAAATAGCAACAACTTTTTAATTTAGTGCAACAGTCCAATACCAAGGGTATTAAATCTAGCCTGTATTTTAAATGATCGCTACGCTAGCTGGCAGGATTCTTGACTTAAGCTTTAAGGTCAGGTGATATGAGGTCAGGTCTTGACCACCGCCGTCCACTCAGCCCTCAAACACCTGGACAATAAGGACTTCTATGTTAGAATGCTTTAACTCAGCATTCAACACAATCATCCCCCAACAGCTGATCTGCAAATTGGTTGCTGGACTTCCTAACGAGGAGACCACAGGTAGTTTGGGTCAGCAGTAACACTTCAAGCACCATCTCCTTGAATAGGGAGGATCCCCAAGGATGTGATTTGAGCCCCTTCACTCTGTAAATTTTCAAATCACAATAATTTCCCCTGATAACTGTCCTGGCTTCCTTTAAATCACTGCTTTGATGATGATTTTCTTTTTTTGTAGTTAAGACAGTGCGCTTTTCATTCATCACAGGACAGACAGTTCATGTGTCGCATACAGTATTTCCTTTTGACTAAGGACAAAGCCGGGGCTCAGCCAGAGTGGTTGTTTGACCCGTCCTGTATAATTTACGGGAGAGACGGATTAATAGAGGCCCTCCTGGAAAGCCACTGAGCGCAGATCAGCTAAGAGACTACAGTGCCAACAAATCTCCAGCACTCAGCTAGTTCCAAAGAGGGCGGGTTGGCACTCACACGCACATACACACTCCAACACCAACAACTCTGTCATCCAGCACAGGCCTAGTCCTGGTCGTCCTGCTAAGGGACTGGCAGATGGAAATGCTCTGCCTGTTAAAGGATCAGGCTGAAGGCTACGGATCAGAAGTAACATATGGAACTAACGGTTTACAGTGGCAACACTGCCGCAACTATATTGTGTGTGCATGTGTGTGTGCTGAATGCATTCTTTTAAGTATGTCCTTGGGTGAAGCGACGTTATGAGCAAATTAGAAATTCAAGGATAACTGTGTGTGTGTGTATATAAATCTTCAGGGGAAAGCTTTTCAAAAGTTGTTAAGAACCAGTCATTGACTTGATGGCAATGCAGTGTACTTGTACAGTATTTAGATTTGACAGCTGTGGTAATCTTGAGGTATTTGTTGCAAGGGCTTTCAGATGACAGGGGTGCTAAAGAGAAGGGCTAAGTTGCTGACAAGGTAGTGCTCTGTTTCACTGTTCTGGCAGCCATCCTAATTGGAAGATACAATGCCGTTTGTGCCCTTTGCTGGAAAATTGTGTATGAAGAGTTTTTCACAGCCCCCAAAAGAACTACTTGCTTCACATTATGGAGATGAATATGTCACTAAATGTTATTATACAATGCAAATAGTTGGGTTTTCCAACTGCTATAGAACCATCGACCTGAAAAGTCCTTACTGTGGCTTTTTATGTTAAATATTACAGTAAAACTGCATTCATTTTGAATGTATTTGGTTCAATCACAATAAGAAGTATTAAAATAAATCCTGTTGTACTTAAAGCCAGAGTAATTAATTAAAACCCCAACCCTTGTCTTAAATTTGAGAATAAAAAGGAGGAAACAGGGAAACCAAATTGAAAAACAATTCTTGCTGTTCCTATTTTAAATTTAAAACGCAAATTATACAAAATCCGAATCACAGATAATAAATTATCTCAACTCAAACTCAGAGGGAGCTCATCAACACACCCCTAACACAGGCCGATTGATTGCTGCTGGTGCTAGTGAAGAGAAATGCTCAACGGTGAAGAGAAAAGACACAAGACGTGTGCAGAACCATTGAGTACATAACACCCAAACCGCTGTTTGTCCTTTCACTTGTGGTGTCACCCTATAGTCAGTGTGCTGCCGGCCATCACGCCATCTGTTCATCTCTTCTGCTTGATCCCAATTCCAACATCGTGTTCCAGCAGTCTACGACACATAAGCCGCTGGCTGTGACTGTACGACCTTGTCAGTAAAAGCAGAGGGTTGTGATCAATAAACACAGTTAGAAGAGGAAACCTGGAGTCAACTCATGCCACAAATTTTTTCCACTTAATTAAATAGCAGCACACGTGGTGACATACACATCTCACAGCGTCTTGCGACAGGGAAACTGCAGCCAAATAAGCATCAACCTGTAGATTAGTTAGGGGGTGTCCATAGCAGCCAGGACAAGAGCACTGCAGATGAGAGACATCTAAGAAACTTACTGACACTCCTCTGTCCATGCAGATGGATTGCTGCTCAGCTGAATAATACCAGCAAAAAAACTTTAACTTACGCTTACTGGTGTACATATTGCAGTGTTCCTGCCACTGTTAGGCTCACACATCTTAGTAGCTTCCCATCAGGGATGCTCTCAATGGCGTGAAAGCTCCTTATCACCTGAGAGGGAAGTTTAAAGTCCTTTAAGAGACTAAAGGGGGCTAGGGTGACGGGACCATGGCATGTGATGTGCACACCTAGTACTTAGTTACTGGCATAACTTCTCCAGGTTTTCAACGAGCCATAGGTGCGCAGTGAGAACAACAGCAGTTGTTGGAAAACGTTCACAGCTGCTTCTGTTCTAATATAATTCACCGGGGAACATCCTTCTATTGCGGCCAACAGTTACATCACCTACTGCATAATCATTCATCACTGTCACATTTACATTACTCCCCTCACTTGTAAGTAATGTTTGCACTAGGAAGATGGTTTTTGAGTGTTGAACGTGCTTAAGAAAGGTCAGAGCCGCCTGTACTTTCCCAGGAGACTGGAGTCCTTCCAGGTCAAAACCATGCTTCAGATGCTCTGTCACGCCGTGGTGGCCAGCGTCGGCATCTACGCTGTGGCGTGCTGGGGCAGCTGTGTCAAAGCAGCCGATGTCGACAGACTCAACAATCTCATCAGAAAACCCGTCATGGCTGTAGACAGTGTCTAACAAGGGCCGCCACAGAAAGCTGCAGTAGGTCTTTGCCATCAAAGGCTGTTATTCTGAGGTATAACTCCCCCCACTCCAGTAAGGAACAGAATAGGAAACATACACTCACTTGTTGCTTTATTAGGTACACCGTTTTCAATTGCTTGTTAACACAAATCAGCTAGTCAGCCCATCACATGGCTGCAATTCAGTGCAATGTGGTATGGTTGTTGGTGCCAGACGGGCTGGTCTGAGTATTTCAGAAACTGCTGATCTACTGGGATTTTCACACACAACCATCTCTAGGGTTTACAGAGAATGGTCTGAAAAAGAGAAAATATCCAGTGGGCAGAAGTTGTGTGGATGAAAATGCCTTGTTGATGTGAGAGGTCAAAGGAGAATGGGCAGACTGGATGGAGATGATAGAAAGGCAACAGTAACTCAAATAACCACTACAACCAAGGAATGCAGACTACCATCTCTGAACGCACAACACGTTAAACCCTGAAGAAGATGGGCTACAGCAGCAGAAGACCACACCGGATGCCACTACTGTCAGCTAAGAACAGAGAATCTGAGACTACATTTCACACAGGGTCATCATAATTGGGCAATAGAAGATTGGAAAAAGGTTGCTTGGTCTGACGAGTCTCGATTTCAGCTATGACATTCGGATGGCAGGGTCAGAATTTGGTGTAATCAACATGAAAGCATGGATCCATCCTGCCTTGTATCAACGGTTCAGGCTGGTGGTGGTGTAATGGTGTGGGGGATATTTTCTTGACACACTTTGGGCCCCTTAGAACAAACTGAGCATGGTTGAGTATTGTTGCTGACCATGTCCATCCCTTTATGACCACAGTGTACCATCTTCTGACGGCTACTTCCAGCAGGATAATGCACCATGTCACAAAGCTCATATCATCTCAAACTGATTTCTGGAACATGAGAATGAGTTCACTGTACTCCAATGGCCTCCACAGTCACCAGATCTCAATCCAATAGAGCACCTTTGGGATGTGGTGGAACGGGAGATTGGCATCATAGATGTAGATCCAAACAAATCTGCATCAACTGCATGAAGCTATCATGTCAATATGAACCAAAATCTCTGAGGAATGTTTCCAACACCTTGTTGAAGAATTAAAGCAGTTCTGAAGGTAAAATGGTTATATAAAAACTTGACTCATGAATCCAAACATACAGGCAGACAAGTTGCAAGTTTATGCAGTTGCTTCAGTTCTTCTTATTCTTCAGATGAGGACTGTCTCAGAAAAAAACAAAACAAAAAAAACATTTTTTTTTCTTGACCTAGACACATTCAGGTGCCTTACAACTGCCCAGTCTTACTGAGCCCCATTTATGTGCATTATAACCTATTTTTGGAGCTATTTCCACATACTCACAGACAGAAGTGTTGAGTGGTCCTCCAAACACTCAGTGTGTGATAGGTAGCTGAAAGCAAAAGAAGGGCTTTCAGACCAAAGTCAGTAAGGTAACACACATGGTCATGGTCAGAGGAAGAAAATGATTGCAAATCGCTGTATAAAAATATCAATGCGGGCGAGGAAGATGATCCATCTGGCACAGCAAGCATTACTCAGTAAATTCTCATAATCCTGTACTGAGTGCAAAATAAGTATGTGATATGGCTCCGAGGTCTGCACTGACATTAAAAAACGAGTTTGTGTGTGTGTGTGCAGATAAATCCCCCACATGACCCTCACCGAGTATCTTAACTGGATGTTATGTGATCAATATTTGTTCTGCAGACGCTGTGGAGGCAGATTTTCATCATAAAATTACAAAGTGGCAGTCTGGATGGAATATTGCCTGCCACGTGTGGTAAATTGAATCAGACTGAAGTCTGGCAGGATAATTCAAGAGTCCAGTTTGAGAGAGAAAACTTGCAGAATGATTTAGCCCAGCAGCCAAGATACTCCCGCCAGATAAAGCTTACAAGCCTAAGCATGCTTTAACAAACACTGTACCTCAGTTCCAGTGGATTGTCCTCCCCCGGTCAAACTGACATGTTCCATTAATTTGTGATGCCTCCACTGTGTCATTTCTGAGATGAGTTACAGTATATACTCAGTGTAATGTTTTACTATTTATTGGAGGACCTTGTTCATTGATCAGTGAGTTTGTCCTCTAGACTAGTTCATATTTACTGTCTCTTACCACTTGTTAAAAAGGAGCCTAAACTTTTAGAGACACATCTTATTAAATCAACAGTACAACACAAACAACAGGGGAGTACACAAAAGCTTTATTTTTTATTATTCATGTACCATTCAAATTGAAATGGATTTCCCAGCAGGTTCTATATTAAATTGGCGATGTACTTTGGAAGAATTAATCTTGATTATGACTTCATGTTTGTCTGACTGTCTCCCGTGCGTTGTCCACCAGGTCCTCCGTTTATCGTTTCACCACCGGAGAACATCACGGTGAACATCTCGCAGGATGCCTTCTTCACCTGCCAAGCGGAGGCCTACCCCCGCAACCTGACGTATACCTGGTTCTGGGAGGAGGACAACGTCTTCTTCAAGAAGTAAAGTTATGATCGGGTTCATTATCGTCTGCCATATCACCTCACTTGTCTGCATTGCACTGCATAGGGCTTCAACAGGGGGTCCTTGGAGGGACTGCGGGAGGGGGGGTTGACGTTTTTCATGTATTTTTTATTTTTACACACAAATTTAAATATCTTTAAATACACATTAACATGAATCCAACATATTTTAGTAAAGTGAGAAGGGATAGCTTAATACTGAATGCAAAATTCTAATAATAATGTACATTTATAAATAGCACTAGGACGAGTTTAATATAGAACATATATAGTAGTTTTAGCAAGATCATACATTGGGGTTGTGAGTACACTTCCAGTTCTTGCAGTAGTGTTGAAAGGGATATAAAAGCAAGCATTAAGGGAGACACAATGGTAATAAATACTGTAGGTATAGGGGAGCAGAGGAAAGGAAGCTTTTGGGTTGCTCTGACAAGAGTTCGACCACCTATTTCTTCCTTTTTTCACCAAAAATAATTCATCTCAGCTCGAGAAACATATCTTTTCATGTAGAGGACAACTTGAACGCAAAACATGAAATTCCCAAACTCAGTCGTAAATTTATTCACTGCGTCACGTTGAGAATAAATGGTAAGTCTACAGTGAATCCTTAGCTTACCACATAGCCGCCCTCTTTGTGGATTTAACATGTTGGTTTCACGTCTATACTTAGCTGTACTTTCAGTGACTTGCTGTGAACACAGATGTGTCATGGGTGACACATACGAACAGCACGTGTCGCACGAACGGCAGCTCGAACGTGACTGAGCACTGTCCTCGTGTCAGCTTTATGGAGGTATTTTGAGCTGAAGGAAGAAAAAAGTTGCTTATGTAACGAGGGGATGAAGCCTTAGAAACTATAACACTCCAAAGTTAATTAAACTTAATTCTAAAGGCGTTCATCCAGACAAATGTATAAATACTTTAACCAGAGACATTATGAAGTTAGCATCAGTATTAAGGCTGTTATATCATTATTGGGTTTTACAAGAGAAAATGGCATCAAATCATTGCTACAACATAATGTCAAAATGTTCACATCCTGAAATGGTAATTTTTTTTTCTTGTCAGCTCAGTTCACAAGAACATTTTTTGCTAAAACCCTTCTTGAGACCACAGTAAAAATTTAGCTTAGGGTTGTCTGTGCCAGCTGAATGAATAACAGAATAATTACCAAGCACTTACCAATCTAGCCATCCTTTCTAAAGTAGGCAGCAGGATTCTTAACTATTTAACATTGCACTGGGTCGTCTATGGGACAGCAGTAGCTTTTTGAACCAATCAGAGCTCTGTACACGAGTTGTGTTTGAGTAAATGCTGCATGCAATATGTCACTTTCTTATGATTTCATTGATAAAAACCGACACAACCAACACATGTTTTCAAAACAAAACAAAAAATCAGACAAACCCAACTTCTTATTTTTTAACCGTGTGCCGACTTTACGCAAAAACAATACCACTTAGAGTGACTCTGACTTTTGTGATAGACGCTATTGGGTTTTGGCTTTTAAAAGAGACCAAGACCATGCATGAGCTCCAAAGTGTTCATGAACAGCATTCAATGTAATTTGGGTACATCCTGAATAGCGTTTTTGTGTTTGTTTGTTTGTTAGTTTTTTGCAAAAAGTTACAAAACTGACAAGAACTTCTTTAAAGAGAAGTGTGCCCCTTGTGTTCGCTGTGGTAATTAATCAAGGCTTCACCAGCAAAATAAGTTCTTTAATTGATTAGCATTGATGTGGTGAAAAGTGACAGCACATGTCCTCCCCCTCCTCAATAACACCGTTGTTTTTTCCAGTATTGATACCAGTGATTCTGTTCCATCAAGGGCGAGAAATCTCTCAAGCCGTAGCTTGATGGTTCTGTAACAGCCACAAAAATAAAAAGTCTTTGACAGACTGAACTCAACAGTAAGTATGTTATGTCATTTGCGAGTTGATTCATCCGAGCCAATCAGCTTCAGACTATGTCCAGACTATGGCCACTACACAACTGCAGGTCTTTTAAGAAAAAAGTAAAAATAAAAAATACTACATTGTGTTGACATGACAGACAGGCAGACGAACATTACTGGCTGTAAATGCACATGTCATTGCTGCTAAAGTGAGTGAACATATGGATAGAAATCATCACTCATCTTGTTTGATGGATTTACAGCGATGTCCCTCTGCATCATTGCAAGCAGTGACATTTCCACCTCTAAAACCAGCCGTCATGCATCTCTGCATCTCTGTAGTGGAACGGGACAAGCATTTCTTGCCTTATTAATATTGTAATTTTATTGCACACACTGTGTTGTTGCTGCTCACAAGATGTTGTCGCTTGATTTGTTTTCTGATGTTTTAACTGTTAAACTCTTCTTATATTCAAGAGACACCCTGGGAATATGTCTACCCTTGAAACATTATTTAACGGCTTATATCTACAAAACTGGTTGTAAGATGTTAAAATGAAAAATAGTTTATTATTACTATATAAGGTAATGGTTATTAGGGAGTCAGCTGCTGGAAATTTGCCCCTCTATGTCTGAAAGCAGGCTGTCATGAACGTATTGCTTTGTCTTTATGCTGGAGAGCCAAAACATGACGAGGGATGGCCTGATGGCATTTTATCGAATCTCGATCCAAAGGAGCTTATCAAATTCAAATCCCTTTGAATCCCACATCAAATCTTTTTAGGGAGGTTGTTTGATGGGGAACGAAGACTCCTCTGGGTTAAAACAAAAACTACATTTGCCTTCCACCCTGTCCCGTCTTTTTTATTTTTCATGCTGTCGTTCCACTGCAGAAGGAAAATAGAGGCTGTCGACAGGGCATCGGTCAAAATCACTGTGAAGGGTCGTTGGTGCCCTCACGAACATATTCCAATAGAATTTAATTTTCATCAGCGTGTGAACTGACATAATAAACATTTTATATATGTATTTTTCCATTGCAATATTTATATAACATACACATTTCCCCGGCTCACTGTATTCACCACTTTCACATGAAGCCAAAACAAACTGCAACAGGTCACAAATGTATTAATTTACCAAAACTAACAAATCTAACTTAAACATTCTGTTTATAATACAATTACTTTTCATTAAACACATTGGAAAAGGTTTGATATACTTAAGAAGGAAACACAGTAGTGAGTGCTTCCACAAGAAAAAGCTCAGGACAAATTAAATGTGTTGCTTGCATTATCAGTCTGTGAGCACAAACAACTAGCTCACCACCATGTATGGCTAAATAAATCTGTAAGATAAGCCTGATGATCAGTGTGGTTTGGCCCAGACCGACCTTTGGATGCAAGCTTTAAGTTCTTAAGCCACCCATAGCCAGGATCACAGAGCATTTCCATCTGCCTTGCGTTACCACACATTTGATTGTTTTGAATTACCTTAAAATAAATTAAATAAAAATTTGGATATAATAATTAAGGGTTTCTTCTCAAAACTCCTCCAGATGGTACAGATTCTGTAACGATGAGGTCTACACAGGGTAGTTTAAGGAATTACTGACATATTTTCCAAATACATCTCTGAAAGGACCTTAAAAACTTCTAAGCAAACTATGTTCAGTCACCAGAGCAAAAATGTTCCACTAAAGACTCGAAACATCTGGTCTAATCTGGAATCAGAGGGAGCACAGTGAAGGACTTTAAATTATCTTAGGCCTTGATTATTGAAAGAGGCTGGTTACCGTTCGGCAGTCCCAAATCTCCGAGCTGCCTCAACTCAACTCTGATGTTTTAGGTAGAGGAAGAAGAGATGCACCATCTTTGTCCACTGAAACCACTGACAGCACTACAGTGAAGTTTTAAGACATGGCTGATTAGTAGAGTGCCATTTTTTTTTTTAATACTGCAGGTCTTTTAAAATTTAAAGAGGAAGTCCTCTGGTGTGATGAAAAATAGAAAATCCACTTCTCTGCTTCCATTTTAACCTTTCCCTTTTTCCAATCTGTCTTACAAGAACCACTGCGTTGACCTTTAAGCCGTAACAGAATTTAGAATTTGCAGCTCACCTTGCCTCTGAAGTTGTGATATCAGTGTATCAGAGTAAACCGCACAGTTTTGAGATTTATCAGACTTTATTGGAGGAGAATCTCAGAAGAGTCGCTGACAATACTCGAGTAGAAAAAGCTCAAAAATGTGCATAGACACAGCGCTTGTAACCAAAAAGAGACCACACGGTAGAACACCTTTTGATTTTTGCAGGATGAATGTGGAGCTTTGAAATCTGGAGGTACTGTGCACGACGCTAAGTCAAGCATGAACCCAGATCTCTGCGATCCCTTTCTTCTGTTCCACCGCCCAAACTACAAAAGGAATGATTTATATGGTTTTTATAAGAAGGAAATATTGCTATCAATAAAGCCGTCAGCGTCAAACTCGCATGCTGGAATCATTTTTGTGCTACAAGGCGAGTAACTAATAACATTACACTTTCCTATGATTTCCAGCTACCTTTGAAGTCTTTAGACGTAAAGTTCCTCTGCTACCAGCCTCTCTGCTGTGAATCATGAACCAAGCTGGGTGGTGCCAAACATCATTTATATCGAAGTCAGGGCTGTACACCCACTGAGAAATGACCAACAAAGAGCTGGAAATTGTGCCACTGGCTAAATGTATTGTCATCATCTTCACGGGGGTCTTGCCTCATGCGGTAGTGACAGTGTGCGTGTACGTCTGCCCATGAATGTTCCCCGGAAGAAAAATATTGGGTACCAAGAAAGACTTAAAGTCAAATTAATGTCACCTGGCTGACTGCTCCTGGTCTAAACACGTCCCTTCTCTTCATCTCCGCAGTGACCTAAAGCGCAGAGTCAGTATTCTTATCGACGGCTCCCTCATCATCGCCCAAGTCAAGCCAGAAGATGCTGGGAAATACACGTGTGCTCCAAGCAACAGCTTGGGCCGACCACCGACTGCCTCTGCCTACCTAACAGTGCAATGTGAGTCCTCTTCTTCCTTTACACTTTGGCTTTTTGTTTCTGTATTGTAAGGGCTTCTCGAATTTATTGCTAATTAAAGCCATGTTTTAAAGGAAAGACTACCTCACTTCCATTATCATTTACACATAAATCATGTATTTTTCTGTAAATGATGTGACGTAGTCTTGGCTTTAAAACTTGAATGTAATTAGCAATAAATTTTCAATAAATTTGAGCTTGGAATCCAGATATATTTTTAGATATTTATTTGAGATTAGCATTATAAAAACAGGACTCTGTGTCCTGCATTCATCAGTTCAGATTCCTATTATAACCTGGGATTTTAACTGGGATTTAAAAAAAAACATTTATCCCCAGTATTGGTCAGTTTTGGACATTCAAGATATTTTCTTTTCTATAACCATATAGCAATATTTAAGACTCCATTGAAGACACTTAATATAGAATTGTGGAGTGAAAATGATAAAAAAACAAAAAAAAAGCAAAATATGTTTTAAATTCCAATTTCATGAACCCTTCGTGGGGCAAGAAACCAAATTTGGTAACTTCAACTCATTTTAAATTGCGTCCCCGTTCCTCTCAGTGAGGTTTAGAAGCATGTGGTTTTTTCATACAGGCAATCAGAGAAGATCAAGGAAACATTCTCAGGTCAAATGTGGTCTTCAGGGTCCAGCTCTGCGTGAACGCTGAGCCTAAGTGCTGAAAGAAGTGTCTGAATCACCACTTATGTTCTAATGGTCTAAATACATGTTTACACTTTTTACCACTTACGTGTAAAGGAACCATATATGGTAAATACATTCATCTTGATTTTGTATATGCCATATAATAACACTCTAGGGTTGAAATTAAGAACATTTCAATGAGTGCCCTATAAAAGGTTAAAGTAGCCACCTTCAGCTTTGATACCATCGTGGCACATTGCTTTTTCAACAAACCCCAGCTGTGTTGAATAAGTTGACACATATTTTATTCAATAACATGTTATTTATAAGGTGCATTACAGAACCCGTGGGGTGAAACCTTATAATACAAGCATATCATATTACAACAGACCGAGCTCTAGATTTCCACAGGTCTGTTTATTTCACCAAGGAGTTCTCTAATTGGTCTTCCTCTGTAGTAATGTCTTTGCAGCGCTCGCACCACGAGTCCTAATAAGATGATATGGCCTCTAATCTGCAGTTTTATTTTTATTGTGTCTGAGGCTGGCAAACCTTAAGATGTTTACCCAAGGGGGGATCCCCAATTTCCCTTTCTTGGAAGTTCAAATTATCTAGACTTCATGTTTTTCCTTTGTTAGTTAAGTAGTAGGGTTATTTGATGTGTCGTCAGCGATACACAACTGAAGACCACAAGAAAGTCCACCACTAAACTTGTGTTAATAGAAACCAAGTCCTGTTAACTACCTCATGGAGCTGCTGTAGATATCGTCAGCAATCATTAATCATTAAACAAGGTGGTTGAAGGATTCTAAAAAATGAGTTGTGAAAGTAGTAAACCTAAAGAAAGACAATTAAGCAGATGCAACCAAACTTGTATTTACTCGCAACCATCCTATCTGTGTACAGAATAATGGTTCCCAATATAAACTTGCTTTCCAACATGAAATGGTTCGACTTCTAGGAAAAAGACTTCTTTCCAAAAAAGTAGCCGATACTGTAACAGTTAATCTTTCTTAATGGGTTGTGTCACTGTATGGGGTTTGTCCTGAAAGTAAACCAACTCTCTTAACAATCTGTCTTTCTTTCTTTGTAGCTCACCACTGTTCCTTGTGTCTGTACTTTAAGAGGATGCTCTGTTACTGTTAAAAGTCATACCCTGTACTGTTGGCTTGAGTGGCATGTCCAGAAGTCATCTCATTTGTCTGGAAAACCGAGTCAGTGCATCCTCTGCAGCGTGGAATTGATTTGGACACTCCAACAGTGTCGAGGCTAACTCTGTTCTACCCTTCAGCCAAAACCCCTAATCCCACCAAAACACCCGTCTGCCTTCTCAAATAGACACTTTCCTATTTTTTCTTCTGTTGCTTCCTCCAAACTCTCTTTTGCCTCCTTCTCTTGCCTCTGCCTCCCCCTACCCTCTCCCCCATTTCTCATTTGTACTCATTTATGCATATGTATTCATGTGCACAGCAACACATCTTCATCCCCCCCCCCCCCCCCGTCTCGTGGGTTGCTGCCTCCTCGCTCCTCTCCTCCCATAAAACACCCTCTCAGTTCATCAGTCGCTGCCAGCTCCAGCCCGTGTGATTTTTTGTCACTTCAGAAAAGCATCTGGCTAATATTTGACAATAAAAGCGGAGTCGGGACGAGCCGTTACCTTCGACGGGCGCTGACTGGCCACCGGCCGTAGCCAAGGCAACAGACATTTTGAATTCCCTTGCTCTCCTGTCTCCTTCGGCGACAGCGCGTTAGATCGTGGTGTGTAGTGCGTACGGGTGTGTGAGTGTGTGTGAACAGAGGCAACACCAGTAGTGGGAGGGAGGGAGGGATGGAGGGAGGGAGGCGTGAGAGGCGATTACATCATTGCTATAAGACTGGGGACTTTTCTCCGTCAAACTGCAGAGGGCTCTCTCCATCTTTCTGTCCTTTTCTTTCTCACATTCTCATCTTGTCCTTTTGTTCCCCCTTCATCCCCTTCTATCAACCCCTCGACATTCGCCTCTCCTCCGATTGTTCCGAGTCCTCCTTCGTTCTTCCGTCTCATTCTGTTCAAATCCCGTCTCCCGCACTCTTCCCCCCGTCTTTCTCCCTGAAGGGCTTTGCCAGTGAATAACTTCCCCACAGCATCTTGCAGTGGGAACCAGCGTGTCGTGAGCGATAGCGCCGTCTGAGGGGCTATTTTTAGAAGCTTGGCTGATATTCTGGTCTGTGGTGCTGGTGGCAGGGATCCTCGGGGCTCTTTTGTGGCAGAGCGCTGGCGGGGCCAGCGGTTTTGGCATTCACAGGACGGCTGCTGTAGTGCAAAGTTGTTTTGGCAACAGTGCGGTTTATTCCACCTCACCAAGTGACACACAGTCGTCCCCCATCTTTCTGCCAGCGTTCCCGATCACGTCATCCTCCTCTCCTCCACCGGCTTCTCTCTACCTTACGTCACCTCTTCGCGTCTCTCTCCCTCTCACCTATTCTCTTTCTCGCGCTCAGCCTCGCTCATCTGTACCGCTTCACCAATAGCGTCAGCCCCTCCTCCTCCTCCTCCTCCTCCTCCTCCCTCCTCTCCTCTCACTCACACCATCTTTCCTCCTTATCACCCAGCGCCTACTGTGAAGCTCTCCTCTCTGACCTCATTTAGGCACCTACTCTTTCCTCCCCCGGCTTCTCTCCGTCACTCCAGGAATCCAGACACAGGATGAAGTTCTGCTTCTGATCCGTCCACCTACTGCTCTTTCCTTTACTGGGCTCACCACCCCTTTTTTTTTTCTTGTCTGCCTCTCTTTGCTTAAAGGGTAAACATCACCTTGTCGATATCAAATTCCGCTCATTTAGAGAAGATTTACAGAAGTGTTGGAACTCAGGCCCGAGTGATGTGAAGCAGGCTAGGTGTGATGCAATGTGATTGCTTAATATTTTGAATAAATGTCACAAACATGAACAAGCAAGCAGATACAGTTTCAGATTAATGGTTTATAATAGGGCTGTCCCGAGGAAAAACACGATCTGAACTTAAATAAATTTCAAAACAGCATGAAGTTGGATCAGTGTGTTTGAGGAAACTTTTTATTGTTGTCCTCATTTTTCCACATTTCTTTGTTAGTGTGAACGCACACTGAGTCCTGAGTCACATTAAAGACCTCGTACTCATCAGGGGTGCTCTTGCGTCATTGTAGTTTTGGCTCATTTATTTACAAAGTTCATTAGTAATGAGCGTTTTAAAATATTCTGTCCTTGAAGCTGTTGACTAAAATCTGTACAGAATTAATACATTATAAATTCAACTTCCAGAAATCCTAATTTAAGTTGTCAATAAATAGCTGACCTATCAAGCTTTCTTTTTGTCAATTTCCATAAATGTTATCAGCATATAAAAAGATTTCTCCCTCTCACTCACATAAGAATATACAGAAAAAAACAAGATAAAAGCAGATACAAAATAGACAATATGAGAAAAATATAGTAAATAAATAAAATCAGTCCGTATACAAAAGTTCAATGTGCAGTTGATGATTAATTATTTCTACTGAATGACTCCGTAGTTAATTAAACATGTTGTGATTCCAGTGTGTACATTAATAGCCACTGAATTTCCTTTAATAGCATTTTATTACAGCATAGAACAGATCCAGACTTGACAAAGTAATCAACTATGCATTGTATACAGGAGACTGATGTATAATTATTTAACCTGAGTTAATTGATTTAAGCTAAAAAACTTTTCTCTCTGAAAGCTAAATAGCAAAATGCTCATCAACACCGGCTAGAAGTGCTACCTACGCTCTCACTCAAGCTGAAACCACCTTTTTCAACCAGGTTTTTTCTACACGAGAACTGTTTTTAGTCCCATTTGAATCTTGTTAAAACAATATCTTGTTTGGCGCGAGCACACATTTAATTTCACATCATGAATAAAACGCTTGTGTACCGGAGTTGAACGGCATAAATTGCAAACGCGCACAAATGCTGCTCTGAGACCAGCTGCGCTCCACATAAATAAATTCATTTATCATGTTGCGATGAGCTCACTTCCCATAAACTGTGTGATTTCCCAAGATTCTCTCCACATCTATTATAATCATCAGACGCCGGGTTCCCCCACGCTATGAAAAGATGTTTTATCACTCTGCTTTCCCTGTGTGTGTGCGTGTTTCCTCTCCAGATCCTGCCCGTGTGGTAAACATGCCATCTGTCATCTACGTGGCCATTGGTCTGCCTGGCTTCATCCGCTGTCCTGTAGATGCCAACCCTCCTGTAACTCTAGTTAAGTGGAAGAAAGAGGGCCTTCCTTTACGGATAGATAAGGTGAGTTGATGCAGCGCTGCAGCTTTGGTTCCACTCACTTTACCGCACGTCATTCTGGAAACGTATTAAGCCACTTTTATTGATCTGCTTAACAAAACGCTGCTGTTCCTTGTTCACCGGCTGTGATGTCTCCGTTCACAGTACCCTGGTTGGAGCCAAATGGACGACGGGAGCATCCGTGTGGCAGAGGTGACAGAGGACTCTCTCGGCACCTATACCTGCATGCCTTACAATGCCCTGGGTTCCATGGGATGGTCCCCTCCCGCTCCCCTGGTGCTAAAGGTATGCATGTTTAAATAGCTTAATACTTTTTATGCGCGTTATCTAGGAAGAAGTGTAACTCTACCTTGACCCTGTGCAGGACCCTCCCAAATTCTCAGTGGTTCCTGGAGGGGAGTACAGGCAGGAGGCTGGGAGAGAACTGGTTATCCCCTGTGAAGCAGAGGGAGACCCCTTTCCCAACATCACATGGAGGAAAGTAAGATATCCCAGACTCTGCTTATCTCAATGCGACCAGATGCCTGTGTTTTGTTGTGTTGCTTTTTTTTAATTTTCAGTGTTTTCCACTGAGAAATCTTAATTTTGGAAATATGTGCCCGTAGTGGATGCTCAGATTTGAATTGCACTACCGTATGTCAGTTTAGCATTGCTAATCACCCTTTAACCGTGTCTATAAAATATGCAATCAAGAGAATATATTAGATTCCATGAGCTGTTTGCTTTGTTAGGATTCACGTCTGATAATGCCAGCTGACTTCTGTATGATGAGCTATTGTTTCTGTCTCCCATTTATTGAACACATTCACGATTTTATGTCCTCTCATATTTAAGTGAGATACCGAAATCAGCATAATTGAAGCGGTTTTGTTAAGTATCTGACAACTACTGGTTGTTTCTTCAGATTTGTGAATCTTGTATTGTGCGTGCTAATGTTATCTGCACCTTTCTTTCTTCACCTCTCTTTCGCTGACTTCTTCTTACCACGGCCTGGGTGGGCTGTAGGTTGGGAAGCCCAGTAAAAGCAAGCACAACGTTCTGCCCCGAGGCAGCTTACAGTTGAAGTCACTCACCAAGGAGGACCACGGGGAGTGGGAATGTGTCGCCACCAACGTTGCCACGAGCATCACTGCCAGCACGCACGTCCAAGTCATAGGTACCGACTACGTACAGGAATCAACAACAACACTCATACACACTTATACAGAAACGAACATAAATAAATCAGATTCCCGTATTTCCTCTAATAGTGGCCGGTATTCAGTTAATAGTCGGGTCTCTTATAATGGCCGGGGGCGTGGTTTACACGAACAAATCAAGGCCGGCCTCAAATACAGGCTGGGTGCGCTAGTCAGCCAATTATAAATGTAGTAACACAAATGTGCCAACAGATGGCAGTAGCTACATTTGCAGTGCCACATGAACCCAGATTTTCAATGAAATACTGTCGAAACAACAGAGAGATTTATCAGCATGGCGTAAAGAAGAAAACTTGACATTGAGTGGCAAAAACATGGTGAAATGTATCATTAAATACAGCGAGACCAGGGAAACTGTGGATCTCAGATCATATTAAGGACACCTGGACACGACAGTGATCCATATGAACTAGTATGGATTTGGAAAGTGGATTAGTTTCAGTTAGTTTCAGTTCATTTCAGTTATGATAAATGTAGCTAAATAAAAGATGCTAACGCTAAGCTTTACTGAGAAGTAACGTTAACCATATAATACTGTAGGGTCTGATTGGGCGTTAAAAGGATGATGAGGAGTGATCACAAATATTACGTTTATTATTTTATTGTTATTTATTGTTGGAACTGAAATAGATGCTGTCGAGCGTAACTACGCTAAAACAACAACATTGACAAACTTATCTGACAGTCCTCCCAGACGTAACTTAAAAAGTATATACTGGTATGGTACCGGTATTAAACGAAGGGATTTAGGAATAAAGTCCTCCCTCTAATGAAAGACGGCTGAGTAAATATAGGCCCCGCCCACTATCAGAGGAGATACGATATCTTTATTTACCACCCCAAATACTGACCGACAAAGCCCTGTTCCTTAAAAGCAGCTTCTCTTTTCTTGCTGTTGGTTTTTGGACGAGACGAAACATACCACTTAAAATCGAGTACAATTACCGTCTTACAGATCGGTTCCCTGCTACTTTGGGTGAAGTACAGTATTTAAACAATAGAACTGGGAGTTGGTGTTTTGTCCCATTAGCCAAAATATTCTGTTGTTTAAGTTCTTCACTTAAACATTACTGAGTCCACTTCACAGTCATTTCCTGACAAGCAAAATAAATACTGTACCACAGCAGGGCCACTCAGTGACTAATGTTCCCTTTTAACACCTGCTTTCACTCTCTGCAGGCACAAGCCCCCACGCCCCCACCAGCGTCCATGTGGCAGCATCCTCCACCTGGGCCAATGTGTCCTGGGAGGCGGGCTACGACGGAGGCTTTCCGCAGACATTCTCAGTCTGGTATGGCCATGTGTGAGTCATCCCAGCATGCTTTGCTTCCTGCTTTTTCTTCTTACGAGTTGTCCTTTTGTTATTTCTGAACATGTCTTTTCCAGGGTTGTGTTCAGAACAGTTGTGAAAGCACACGAAGATCCGGTGTCAGTGAGTCTGAATCTCTAATTTTGGATTTTTGGGAAAACAAAATAAACAAAACAAAATGACTGTTGCAACTAAACTGAACATGACCCAAAGATCTCTGTCCTGCTGCTGCTGCTGCTGCTACTTTGCCAATGCTTGACCGGAGCCTGGGTGTGAAATGCTCTGTATATTTAATTGCATGGTAATCCGGTGTAATTTTAACCAAGATTTAGGGGGTTTTCACTCAATTGTAATACACCAATCAGGCAAGACATTATGACCTTTGCAACCTCATCAGAGAATGGACATGGGCCTCATGAGGGTGTCCTGTGGTGTACACCATGTTCATGTAATTGTTTTTTTTCATTGAGTTGTGTGTGTGTGTGCCTCTGTCAGGCTGCATCCTGCTGGGGGTGTCTGCTCTGGTCCAGGTGGGTGGTACACGTCTAGGTAACATCCACATGAATGCCAGGTAGCAAAGGTTTCCCAGAAAAACATTGTATTGTCACAAATTGGTCAGTGTTACTTACTTCTCCCGCCAGTGGTTTTAATGTTGTGGCTGATCAGTGTATGACAAATTTAATGGTGTAGTGTAGAAGAAATATCAGACTATTATGCTAGGTTGGGATTCCAGGGGTTAATACATCTGAAAGTGTACAGTGTTTTCAAGAAGTATGAAGTACTAAATAATTAACCCAAGCCGAGGGAACCTATTTGATGGGTGTTTGCGGTACCTTGAGCAACTAGAGGAGCAACTAAAACAAATTTTAATTTAAGCAAATTTCTGTATGAACCATGCTCCAGGGTCTTCTATTAAAATAAGTGCATATTCAAAGAATATCTTTTGCTTTGCTGCCAACATGAAGCATTGGACGAAGTATCTAGAGGTTATACGCGTGTGAAGGTACATGGGGCCCATAGTGAAAATGCTCCATTTCAGGTATTGGGTTCCAACTTTGCTTGAGTAAACGTGGAGTATTTGCCTGTGTAGCCAGAATCAAACCTTATCAGGGTAGTGCACAATGAGTCTGCTCACACTCTTTTTGGATTTCATTATGTTTCAACCCAATACAGAGAGGAAGAAAAACACTCTCTGCAGACCCCAAGTGCTCTGTTTTGTAGAACCTTAATGCTAATGGCTCAGTGTTCAACAGCTCTGAAAACAGACTGAGCTCATTTGTATCCATCTGCAGATGCTTTTCATCCAACATTGGTCATCTCCAAAAGGGCCACAACATAAATGCTGAGCTGTGCTGGAATAATTAGTGGGCGAGTGAAGATTAAAAAAAAGTTCACACACACAATTCAGTGTTTTAGCCTGAGCCATTTGGCTAATGTTTGTTGAGCTGTGGAACACTGGATCCTTTTATCCCTCAGCTATCAACTCATAGACATCTGAAACAGAAAAGGTGCCCGACTTAGACACCTCTCTTGTAGGGAGTTTTAAGCCAAACAGGTTGGAAACCACTGCTGTCATCTATAACAGTGGCTGGTATTTTAGACACTTGTAAACATCCAATGAAATGAAAAGCAACTAACTACACTGTTCTACTAAGCTAAAAGCAGCATTAGCCACAGATCTAACTAAGAAACTAGTCCAGCTAGTGAAAGCTGACTGTTGGCTCAAGATAATTTAGCCAATTTTTCTTTGATGATGAAATTTAAAATAAATATGCCACTAGTTAACACTGTTTACAAGAGTTCTGACTCAACATGCTGCAACTAATCTGTGTATTTCACCAACACTCAGTTTTACTCACTCAGTCTGACTTCACTGAACTTTCATCACTTCTTAAGCTTGTGACAGTAACATGTAGACATCAGTTAAAAGAAAATGAACTGTATTGTTCTGTTGAGCACCCAGTACCGTTTGATGTCCCTTATTAGATCAGATAGTGAAGGTTTGAATTATCATCTTTAAACAATTTTCCAGTCATTGCACATGTTCGGAGCCATTATATGCCTGAAGTATAATCACTGGAAGGAAATGAGGCAGTCAGCAAGAAACTAGTTTTGGCTTTCTGTTATGTGAGGTTATAGCCGATTTCAGAGGTGTATGGATTACATTATAAAACTAAAGTACACTGTTTATAATGTACCACAAACAGAAAGGTTGCATAGGTTGACCTATACGTTGGTAGAGACTGACTCAATATATTTTGAGATACCTGTACTTGGCTATTTTACTTTTCATGCTACATCATACAGTACTTCAACTCCACTACATTTTGAGAGCTTTAGTAAGTAATCACTTTCAAATTTAGGATTTTGCATGCATAATGTAATGAGCTTTAAAAATGCAGCACAGTGTTGAATATTAAACCACTGTTTCTTTAATAGGAGTCTTCTGATTCCAAACAACTCATGCGGCCTGATTTCAATGAATTTCAATAAAAATAATCAAAGTATTTTTATACTTTTACATTTCCTGCTAATACTTGTGTATTTTTACTAAATGCATGTTTTAATGCATTTTTTTTTGTAATGTGATATTTTTATATTGCTAAATTCATACTTTTACTCAAATGCATCTGGAATACTAATAAATCAAAAGAACCAAAAGCTGGGATCTGCTTACTGAGTATAGATTGCAGTAAATACACCAGTGAAAAACCACGATATCCGTGATATTCATAGTGACAGTGAGCGTCTTTGGACATTTCTCAGATGGCCTCGACAGTCCTGCTGTCATTCAAAAGTAAAACATTTTGCCTTGATCTGTATTTTGTTACTACTAGGCATGAAGTATACGTTTACAGCAATGATGTGCAGCTCGATACTGAAATATCGATACCTCCGATACCAGGTCTTTATGCTCTAAAATTGATTCTCAAATCAAAGTGTCGATTCTTTCGATGCTTCAGTCATTCGAGGTAATGCAGTAACGCAGTGGAAAGTAACTGAACTGTTGAGTTGTGGCAACACAACAAACCCTGGTTAAACCACAACACAGACAACACATTTTTGAAGTGTTTGAAGGAGCATTTTCACACATTTGTATGATTGTTGTATTAGCTCAGCTGTATAGTAAATGAGGCCGCTACCTTGATATACTTCTGAGTTTAAAGTAAATAAATAAATTACTGTGATGTCTTGTATTCTTTATGAAGCCATGGTTTGAAATGCACTATTTTTTTTTTTTTTTTAATTTATCAGACACATTAGAGTGGATTTACACAAATGACCTGTATCGGATCAGTATTACCGATACCAGCCTGAAGAATCATATCGTAAAGGAAATCGGAGGTATCGAACAACACTAGTTTACAAACCGTCCTCCAAAAACAGATATTACATTCCTATCGCTAAGTTGCAGAAATGTAATCGGTTGATAATGGGCTACAGGGAAAAGGATTTCTTGCAACTTCATGAACCATTTGTGCCATTTTATTCTTCAACAGATTCAAGAGTGTTGTCGTCTTTGCATGTCTGCTTTATTTGTTGTGGGTGTACAGTTGATGTTGAAAGTACGGCATGGGCAAACAGCAAACTGCAAAGCTGAGCGCAGCATGGGCTTAAAACCAACCCTCAAGTGAAATCCATGTTGTGAACAATCAAACAAATCATTTTCGAATATTTCATGTCGGATCAGTGATGATGAAGAGAGTGTGTTCTATACCACGTCCCCATTGTTCTGTGACTGTGTAATGGTGCTGGTTTAGAGTAAAATAACCCTAACCCTAATCTTACCGAGTCTTAATCAAACCTGAGTTGTCTTTCCCGTCTTTCTGCTCACCTCCCGCCCTGACTCCCGCGCAGGCTGAAGAGGGAACGCTTAGGTCCACATGACTGGCTTTCCATACCCGTGTCTGGAGGCCACGACTGGATGGTGGTGCCCGGCTTGGAGCCAGAGACAACATACCAGTTTAGCGTCCTGGCCCAAAACAAGCTTGGCACAGGCCCCTTCAGCGAGGTTGTCACTGTGAACACTCTAGGTGAGTATGCCCGCTACTTTTCTAGTCAGTCAGAGAGATTCATCCAGTAATGAAATGAATTTGGCTGCTGCTCAGGGCGACAATCATTCAGAATCATCTTTTTCTTATCCGACTTCTTTTCATCATGTTTAGTTGTATAAAGTTAATAAACCATGTTAAATTGTCCAAAAAAAAAAACGATGATTAGACCAGCTCATGTAAATTGTCCCTTTATTTCTAAGTTAATGATGCACATAGAATGAGCCCTGCAGTGATACAGCTGTATATATTTTTTTACTGTAAATGAAGTTTGACAACTTAACATTTCCCACCCCCTCTGTGGAAAAGTCAGTCCCTCTGCATGAGTGCTGGACCTGTGACTAAAAGACTGAGCTGCACTTCAAACTGTTCATACTGCATTCATGGCTGTGGATGTTTAGTGAGAAAATCCAAAAAGACTAAATCAGATCTCATAGGATTGACTGGTTTCAACCGCTCAGTCAAAGACAGATCAACCTCAAACTATCATTTCCTGTTTCCTATGTATTATGAAATTACAGTATCCAAAAAATGCATTTTTTCCAGGAAAAAATAGGATCTATAGCTGAAGTTGAATTGAACTGAATTTATTGACACACCAGGGCAGCTGCTATGATCCACAGTTCATTTTAAAACATTTTTATCAGTTTGTACAAACAGTAAATCCACTGTGAGAGAACTGGCCTGGCTTCATTTCCCACATATGTCAGTGAGCCTTCAACGGACGTGACCCTGTTGCAGGTCCATTGGTTGTCCTTCCCTGGACCCATTTCTCGTGGGTATTAAACACCGCTCACCAAGAACGCTGGCCATTTTGGATATGATCTGCTCAAGGTTTTCTAGCCATCATTCTTTGGCCTTTATCAGAGTCACTCATGTCTTTACTCTCGCCCATTTATCTGCATCCACTTCATGCGCAAGCGCTGCCTAATATATGCCACCCCCTGACAAGTTCCGTTGTGACAAGATCAATTTATTGTCAGTGATTTTACTCTTGTGGCCGATCGGCCTGTTGTATATCAAAAGTCTCACAGCTCTGTCTTAGCTGCGTCCTAAAGCATAAAGTTGTTTTGTTTTCGAGGAGGAAATATCTCAGGGTTTAAAGAGTTCATCCGGCTCAGTGAGTTTACCAGTAACATTAGCTCAATAGTTAACTGTCAACACCTTGTTTTTTTTTTTTGCTTTGTCACCTTGTAAGATAAACCTAAGACGTCAAATACTTTTCTTCATCTGTGATTATCAGAGCAGGAATGTGAAAAGTACCCTGTAAAAGCTCAAACGTTCTTCTCAGCAGTGGGTAGAGGCGCATTTATTGAGTGTAAATGAAGGTGTCACAGGTTATTACTTAAAGATAAGTGACACACTGAAAATTGAGATAACTATCCACGCCGCATCACCCTCTGTGTTAGCCAAGGAGGAGAAACAAAGAAGACACAGCCTTCAGCCTAAGGGCTGCTTGTTGTCTGTCTCTCTTTTTGGCAACGCTTTCAACAAAGCCTTCGACATTCATTTCAAGTCAGACGCACTCGCTTTTGTATGCTGAGGCTTAGTCCGCGTTGAAAAAAGTCGGAGATATGCGGGAAACCATCGACGTTTAATGATTTTGTTGTTGAGTTAGAGGATACTGGTAACAGCGTGGATCTTTACCCCCTCGAGCCCTGGTCCATTATTGAAATTTCAGCCTTAAAAACGCCCACATTCGGAAAATAATAACCAAACTGAACAAGAGATGGCGGGGGTAATTTTAAAATACAACATGAAAGGACGGAGAGGGTTACGCCAAACGCTAAAATGTAAGTTTGTTCAGTTTAGAAATGTAAATCCCTCTGCTGCCTGAACTGAATTTACTTCAAAGTGATCTTCTAAGTAACCAGCTGAGGAGAGGTAACTGCTCTTGAGGAAACTAGTTCAGGATGTGTTCATTAAACTCAGACCAGCTCTCCCTCCTTTATGTTTTAGCTTTTAAAGTAAGTTGAGTCCATTGTACTTGTGTAGTTGCTGCTCCCAGGGACATTGTTTTTATTTGTTCAGACTTGTTAATTTGATGTAATTTCCATTTCACGGTCAAACTTTTAACTTCAGTGAATGTATTAATGAGATTTTTAGAGAAATAAACTAGCATGTTAGCAAAATCGCAAGCGTTGTTTGAGTGGTTAAACTCTGCACAGACTCTAGTTTATAGGTCTTCAGTTTCTTTCAATACACGTGAATCCAACATATTTTAGTAAAGGGATAAGGAATAGTTTAAAATTAAATGCAAAATGGCAATGTATGTTTATAAATAGCACTAGGCTGAGTTTAATATAGAACATATATAGTAGGTAGGGGGTCCCTACTTAATCTCTCCATCAGTTTGGGGTCCTTGGCCTGAAAAATGTTGGAGAGCCCTGCTCTAGTTCATAGCATATTAAATTAATTTGACTGAAACTTTGTGTTCCTATTAATTGTCTAATCATCTGTTGCTCACTGAGAAGATCAAAATGGAAATTCAAATAGCCATACACATCAGATAAGAAGGCTAGAACGGCCAGGCCAAAAGGACTGTCGGGGTATCGCAGTCTTAGATGGGATATGAGCTAGTAAAAAGTTTTTACGAAACTGTTTTAAAGGATGCGAGAATTCAGAGTTGAAGTGAGGAGAAAGATGAGTGTGAATGTGCCAGGGATGCATCAGGTATAAAAGCTTAATCACATCTTGTCACAGTCTAGTTAAGATGCTGATGGAGCCACTCACTAAATACACATCACTCACGCGCTCTCAACTCTAATGTGCTCTTTCAGTATTTCCTATAAGTACCCCTGAACCATTGGTGCTGCTTACCCCACCACGGTGCCTCACAGCCAATCGCACGCAGCAGGGAGTCCTGCTCACCTGGATCCCGCCTGCCAATCACACAGCACCTATCCAGCATTATGTCATGGAGTTTCGCCTGGGGGAACGGTGGGAGGTCTTGGACGACAGCATTCCCGTTGGGGAGACGGAGCTGCTTGCCAAAGATCTCATCCAGGTAAAAAACAAAAAACACACAGCTGTACACAAAATCTACATTCAGTAACTGACTAAAACCGTGAATAAGATGTAATGGAAAGTTAAACTTTTCAGTTTTCAGAATAGCACCCATACACCACCATCCACATTGTGCTTCACCTACCTGGTCTACACACACACACACATAGAGCAACAATGACATCGAACCTAATGGGTATTTTCCACAATGACTTCATAGTTCCAGCCAGAAAAGTTTGGAAAGCTCATGTGGATTTTGTTTCAAAGTTGCCCTCCTCAGTGGTTGCACTTCACTCACCGAAAAGCCCATGACCAATTATTAATGTGCAATTGCTCTTTGTTTTGCCCATTCAGACTTTCGCCTCATCGGCTCAGTTCAATAATCAAGCAAAAGAAAATTAGGCAAGGCTCTTAAAGCCTTCCAAGTAGACTGCGGTTTTACACACAAAAATAAGAAATGAATCATTTGTAATTATTGGTTAACTTGCTAAGTTAAGACTATATCGTGTGTTTGAGTGCTATTTCTATATGTCCACGTGCAGTATTTGTGGTAAGACAGTTTGTCAAAGTGGTATATGTTTGTGAGTGGAGTCAGCTGAGATTGGAGGTACTGGGTGATGTGGAGTTGTTTATTCAAGCCTATAAAGAGCCCCTTAAGCTCTTTGAGGTCGGTTGAGCCTGTGGTTGAACTTTCTCCTGAGCTGCCTCAGGACAGGACGAGAAGAGTTGTCCATGATGACTTTTGTCTTGAAAGCTAAAGAGATGACACAAAGCTGTGCCTTCTCTCCAGTTTTCCCAGCGTGTTGGCACCACGCTCCAATACCACCTCCCCTGGAACAACAAATAAGATCCAGTAATACTGACCACAACAGACTGGTGGAACATCTGTATCAGCCTAGTGCTGTCTAGAACAATGGACAGTACAGTATATACTAGGGGTGGACGTATTGATCTAAATATCGGTAGTATGAATACCAAGGCCAGTATCGGTATCGTGCTGAGATCAATACTGTTGTTACAGTTTCTCTTCTATACGTCCAGTAAACTACTCGTCACCGTCCTCACCTGTAGTAAAAGTTGGATATGGACAGTGTTTGACACTCGAATCCTGGCATCACAACAGCATCGCACAACTGCCACTGATGCTGTTATTGAAATGCGTCGGCACTCGGAAGAGAAGACAATTACACGGGACGTAGACTCACTTCTTTGATGGAAAATTAATGAGCCAACATTTCCAACTCTGAGCAGTTTTTCTTATTTTGCACTGATGACTTTTTTTTCTAAAACAATTGTGTGTAGTAAATGTTATACTGTTAAATTGTTTCATATTGTAATTAGTTAAGAAAAAATGGTTTATTTGCCTAAATGTTTGTCCTGTATTTCACCATAATCATAATCAACTAACTAAAGGAAAAATGATATTACTCAATGGTGATGACATATCAAAAAAGTATTGGCGGTACTAGCCCTGAATTTACTTGGTATCGGATCGATACCGAACTTCCCAGTATCACCCAGCGTTAGTATTTACAAAAAAAAAAATGTCTGAACTTTCCAACGCATCCATGGTGGATGTAAACATGGCAAATGACCCGAGTCACCTCAGGAGGAGGGGGGGGGGTCTGCTCTGTCCCTGTCTGTAGATGACCTCGGTTCTGATATGTCTGGTGCTGAGACGCACAACTAAGAACTTGAATGTGTCCACCATCTCCACTAGCTCCCCCTCTAATGGTGATAGGAATGGGGTCATCTCGCTCAAGTTGCTTGGAAACCAACCTTTGCTCACCTCAAACCTCGGTTAGAGCCGATTCTCGGACTCTGGTCTGAAAAGATCCTTTGGAAATGAAGCAAACTCGTTTTGTTTCTCACTGTTATGCTAAAATATACTTACATTAAAGCTCCCCCCTCACTTACTTCACATAAAGGTCCACATTTATTTAGAAATATGTGCACTGGTATCACCCACAAAACGTCGTTTTACTACAACTGCATTACAAAAGCTCAAGAAAAAGACATTAGTCCAGAGTTCCTATTATAACTGACACAGCTACAAGAGTTACATGAAAAATATTTGTCTTCAAAGATCCACACACAGATGAAAGATGCGCCTTTGTATTTATTATGCTCTTTTATTTGCAAAAAAACAAGTCTGGAGTTCTTGAAATGTGAACAAAGCCGGAGAGTTACATCATTTCACCTGATCTAGTCATTATCTGACGGAGCCTTTGGAAATCAGTGTAATTTAATGCGACTAAATTTAGATGTTTTTTTTTTTCCCTTGTTTGCTCGTTCCCATCTGTAACGATTTAACAGTTTCTCACTGTTTGCCTCTGAAGGTGTAAGAACAAATAAATAAATTAAAGCATGACGGCGAGGCAGACGGGAAAAGAGAACCCCCCCCCGGGCCTTAGCTCTCACGGTATGAAAAATGTTCAGGAAGTTTTTGGGGTAACCTCAAATGCCTCAAATGTAACAGCTGCTGGAGACTTTCATATATCCTTTTATTCCCTTATTTTTACGTTCAGAGCTGCAGGCGAAGGTGTTTTTTTTTTTCATGCGCCGCAGTTAGTGCTCTAAATTACAATTACCACTGTCACATTTTGAAAAACGGTGCGCTGTCATATTCACCTTGGTTGTCATAGTAACAATGCTGGTGTTAGCTGAGTAAGCTCACTTTCTGACCGTCGCCGTGGGTTTAAACCGTGTGCCTTTGAATGTCTCCCTGTTTCTTGTTCTCGCTCTTCTTCTTCTGTGTCTAACCTGGAGGATTCTCACAAGCTTTTATCTCTTCACAAACTGAAAAAATCGCTGTGACGTGGAATTAAACACAGTGTCGTACACCGTATTGGTGTAAATTAATTACGGCGTGCAGCCAAGGACATTCCCAAAAGCGATTTGCGTAACAGCGAAGTAAAGTCTATACGTGTTTGCTGATTTATGCGCTCTGACGCGGCGCTCCTTCTTCACCAATTCAAATCTCGCCCCTCTCTGCTAATTCTCCTGCCGTGACATGTGTGAGCATCTTTCTTTAATGTAACTACCACTCTCCGCTCCACTCAAATGCTTTTATCTCTCCTTCTATTGTACAACAAACACCCACACGCACTTGTCTCTACAGTTCTCCCTCACACGCACACGCAGAACACCTAGTTTGTGTAACATTTCTCGTGCATGTTTCTCATCCTGGACGCTTGTTGTTGTGACCACCTTTAAATTCTTAATTCTGTTCTCACAGTGTAAACCCACAATGTAGGAAACAGAGCTGACAACACTGGAAGTGCGCTGCAAGTGCTCTAATCTTTGCAGAGTGTGCCATCGTAGCCTAAGTGCTCATGAGCATTAATATTTGTGCGCGTTGCTAGCATTGTCCTTTAATTACCTTCCCAAAACACTAGTCAGCGACATGATTTCTCCCTAGATCTGACCCAGAAGCGTGCATCTATCTTATGTTGTATTTCCTCAATCATGTCTCTCAGTGGCAGGCAAGCACAGAAACTTCTCCCTCTTTCTGCCACCTACACATCACCTTCTCCGATGGTTTATCTCGTGTCTGTATTGCAGTGATTTCAGTAAAAGTATCTCCAACAACATTAACTGCAACTCCAACGTTCTGCACTCAGTTCCAGTCACATAGTTTGTATTACACACGATAGAAACCCAAGAAGGTGGCGAAAGTGTTCATGGGCACGTCTGACTGAACCTCAGATTCTTCGGCGATGTGCCTACAAAGACATCATAATCATTCTGATATTCACAGTTCAGTTCATTCGTCGGGGTCTCTTGTAATGGATATTTTACACCACGATAAAATGCGTCATGCAAATGCTCTCAACATACTCCTTATCGTTCATTTGAGAAACCCAAGGCATCTTTTTCATTGCACTCCTCACTGATTCCTCTTCCACATTTGCCCAACAAATTTCAAATAAAGTCTAATAATTCACTTACAGGTGAACCCGTGTGATAGATGGACCACAGATGCATCTGTGGCTGATGTGTTCTGGCTCTGTTCAGTCCTTGAAGAGATCTGGAGGGCTATAGTTCAAGTGCTTGCCACAGTGTTGAGAGGGAAGGAGTTTTCCCGCACATACAGTAATATCCCATTCAGTTAAGTGTGCAAAGATAGATACATACTGTGTGTCCAAGCATTTCAGGCAGATGTGTGAGACTCCTTTCCAATATTCTTTGAAATAATGTTAAAACAATTATATCACTAATTTTAAATTGGTTGAATAATAATTAGCATGTCCCTCTTGAAATTTACAATGAGAAAATGACTGACCTGCCACATTTATTACATTTAACATTTTGATGCAAATACACAATTTGAATTATCTGTCATATTATACGCTGCGTTAATGACATTTCATTTATTTCATTCGGTGTTTACAGATGTGTTAAAATTACTGTTGTTGCTCCGTGGTGAACACATTTGAGAAAAACGGTTAGAAGTACAGGCACTTTCAATCCTTGGATACCACCTTGCTAAGTTTTTTTTTTTTAAGTCCATTCCTGTGCCGTGGCTCAGAAGGACAACTGACTTTCTGTGTCAGGTCCAAGATAACCCTGACAACACCACACTGACTTTTTTTCGACATTTGTATTGTTTTCATGTCAGGTAATTTTGAGTTTTAAGATGAAGCCATTTCCAGACTTTCAGTGGCTTAGCTACCTGATCCTTTATAGCCACATTGTTTACCTTCTGTATGTTAATCTCTCTGTTCTGCACTTCCTAGGAGGCGTGGTATGAGTTCCGTGTCATGGCCGTCATGGACGACATGATCAGCGAGCCTAGTAATGTAGTAGGAGTCTCCAGCACAGGTGAGCCATTACAGTGCATTAGGATTTAAATGATGATCATCACTCTCATGTTACGCATAAAGAAAGGTGCAGACATGTGTACCTGCATGTATGAACCTTACGTATATCTGCAGGTCAAACACTACAGTGAAGCACAGAGGCTTTATAGTGCCTTGTGTTCAGAGGAGCTTTTAATGTCAGTTCTAGGATTCAGTCCGTCAACCTCTGGCTTCAACATGCATCTCAACATCTCTGAGCTGAGCAGGGATGGTTAGATGTATTGCACGCTCAGCAACTCCCAACTTTACATTTTGCCCACTCAGCACTATTAAATTTAAGCTTGCCTTACATGCACCTCCTTTGTAGCATCCTGAAGAGTATGACATCATTGCTCTGGCCGTCCTCCACTAATTGTGCTTTACTACTTTCTGCTAAAAAAAAATAAATAAATATATATTATTGCTTAATATGAGCCAGTCTTTTTTTTTTTTGACTGCAATACTGAAAGTCCTTCAATTGTGATATTAAAGCAGTCAAACTGTGATGTCGCTGTGCTGCCGGGGTTACTGAGTGCATAATGTTTAGTAAGAGCAGCTGTTGGTAGCACTTAGACAGAAGATTTTCTCAGGAACCTTTGGATATCCAGAAGTGCTCTGCTGCCCCCCACTGGTAAAGGCCGGGGAGCTGTGCTATTTGATTAAAGGCTCATTTCTCTGTTGATAAAGTGAGTGCTTTTCCTGTGCATAATACTAACTGTGATGTTGATACACCCTGCCCTTCCAGTGACGACAGCTATGCCGTGGCTGATCAGTTATTCATTCGTGTTGCTGCGATCCTTAGGGAACGCTTCAATTTGCTGTATCATTCTACACTGCAGCACATTAACCACAACAAGTTCATCACGGGGGCTGACACACATTATAGCCCTAGGTCTTGACTGAGACATTCATTAGCATTTACGCCACTAAACCAAGTCCCCCATTAATAACGGAGGACGGATGTAAAAGTTAGTGGGTTTATATCAGGATTCAAAGCAGCTGCACAGCAGAAACGCTGACCTCTCCGGTACACTGGCTCACTCCACATTACCATAATGATCTTGTTAATGGTCATCTATGCCATTCAAATTAATTCTGGCTTTGATGCATCTTTGCCTGTAACAAGCGAGCGTACTGACAACCATCTTCAACAAAGCAATGGAAAATAGGGCAGAAGTGAAGCATAGGGAGATAGTAAATGTCTTTTAAATACGTTGCAAATCCATGTTCTGCATAGTTTGACGTTATGAATATTCACAGCATTACTTGTTGGCATTATTCTAACTTCATAATTAAATTCAGCCATTGTTAAGCTGACAGCTGTGGTCATTTCTTTATCTGGAGTGCTTCTTACAAGGTCATGTCAAACTTCTGCACAGTCCTAGAGTTCTTTGGATTGTTTTTTATGAGAGATTTGGTCTTTTCCGTCCTCATTACATGGTACCAACAAGTATTTCTCTTAATTAGTAATAATAACTAATGCATCAAAAGCTTCGCTGGCCACACATGGCGCGTTGCTTCTTCTTGGCCCGCTCCCAGATAATTATATCATGTCTCTCCAAGATTCTTCTGAATATTATTTGTAAGTATGAAATATTTAGCTTTACGAGTGGTTATTATAACATATTAAAACTTTAATTACACTTTGTTGTTACGATTGTAGCACTGTACTAAACGTGCTGCATAAGCAAAACAAACCTGCCATGTAATTTTGAGAGTCTCTCTGCTCAAAAATGTGTACAAGCTATGCTTGTGCTGGTTGAGCCTCACTTTGAAGAATGACAGACAGAGCGTCTTTTCACATTAACCTGCTGCAAGAGGACAGACTGTTCGGTGACCGGGAAACAGTTGAACTTCAACATCAGTTGAACTTTTGAAATACTTCAGTTTGGTTTCCGAGGATTGTTCGACCCTCCGAAGGCTCCTCTACAAGAACAAAAGAGACCGCGTTTATTTCCGATATTGTGGCACAAAGCCTCGGGGAAATGAGGAAACGTCTGAAAAAGTTTATAAAACTGAACTCAAACACTGTAATTAAACAGTTGCCTAGTCGGAGCTCGGGGTGTTCTTCCAGGGAACGCTGTGCTCTTTGCCGCAGCTCACATCTACATGGTAATCTCACAGCACAGAGCAGCCCTTACTCTGGAACCAGAAAATGAATGTTGACACTAGCATTCACGTCGAGGAGTGCCATATTAGAAGTCCAGTGTGCCAACTGAACTTTTGGACGTGTTTCTTTCCTCTGTGTGCAGTGTTTAATAAATTCTCTTTTGTTAATCTCTCATCTCCGCCCCTTGTGTTTTGCGTCCTTCGCTCCTCACTGCCAGCTTTGTGTTTCTCACTCTTCCATCTGACTCTCTGCCCGCAGACTTTTTCCCTCCTCCAGAGATGGTGGAGGAGCGTGGACTGGCGCGGCCTGTGGTGGCTGGCATCGTGGCCACCATCTGCTTCTTGGCAGCAGCTGTCCTGTTCAGTACAATGGCTGCCTGCTTCGTCAATAAGCAGCGCAGGAGGAAGCTCAAGAGGAAAAGAGGTGAGAAGGCAGCTCTTTGTTAAAAGCAGTCGTCTCCACAGTTGCTAAGCTCAAGATCATCTCAAAATAACTTAATCTAACAAATAAACTTAGGAAAGCCATCAGAGCGTGGCTTGTCACTTGAACATCTTGGTTAATGCTCCTTCAACCCCTCTCCAGATCTAATTCATCTGTTCATATGCTTATTTGTGTATGGTTTGACATGCCTCTGCCATGAAAAAAAGCAAAGGAAACCAGTACAAATCCTCACATTGAAACAGACTGTAGAAGTTTGCATTGTAACGTGCCAAGACAGTCTCCTGGCTGAAAGTCTGACATTTGACTCATGCCACACTCCACAACTCTGAACGCGGACTTTGTCTTTGTTTTGTTGCTCTTCATGCTGTAACCAATGGATGTACTGTTTTGGGAGAATTAGACTTTATTGATCCGGGGGAAATTGCTTGGTCACAGTTGCTCAGTTTCTCATAAAACAACACTGTTGAGAACAGTAAGTAAACAGTAAGAAAATGGTAAAATCTTAAATACATATCCATGATAATAATAATAATAATTAAAAAAATAGTAAAATAAAATAACATGAGCAAAAAATGTCCAAAATTTCCATATCAACAAATGCACAAGAAATAGAGACAGAAGCAAATATATATAGGAAAGATTGATAAGATGCAATAATGAGAAGTACCATTAATAATGTATGAGAATGAGCTCTGCTGTCCCTCTACACTTGGTGAAGTGATTGGGATGGACTTTCCATGATGGAGAGCAGTCTGTCCAGTGTCCTCTTGTCCCTCACTGACATCTACTGATCATGTGTCCAGTCTTTCGGATCGATACACTTCAATCAATCAATCAATCAAAAAAACATTTATTGTCACTAGTACAAGTACCAGCGAAATTAGCCATCAACCCGTCTATACATATACAAAACATATATACACTTTGACACAATGGGGGGCAGACGGGACAGGAAGACAGGGATGGAAAAGAGAGATGCAGAGTGACGTGAGGAGAGGGGAGGAGAAAAAAAAAACAACCCCAATACTATGCTCCTGTGAGGAGTGCAGTGTGGAAACACGAAGAAACACCTCAGCAACATAGGCACATAATAAGTACACTTTACAAACATGAATAACTCAGGACTTGCATCAGGGAAGGGGGTGAGATATTTAGATTTTGTGCATTTTTAGGGGGAATGGAAACACAGCAACTGGCTGATCTGTTTTGTTGGTAATGCCTAAGACCACATTGAAAGTGTGGACTTTATGTTTATGTTTGGCATGAGGATAAGAAACACACAAAAAAAGATTCTGACCTATTCCTGGGTCAGCAGGTAACTGAAGTAAACACACCATAAACTACTGTATGTTAACGCCTTTCTGCAGAATGTCATATTTCCTTGAGCTGTGTCCTTCTGTTGAAGCTTGTTCAGGTAGCACAACTTGCAGCCATTGTTCACCAGAATCTCTGATCTAAGCAAAGGTATCAAACTTAAAAATGTGGAGCTTTCCCAGCATCAGATTGTGGCGAGACTGAATGTATTCAAAGGGGCTCTATGAAAACTGGAGCAGTTGAATCCACAGCGGTGATAAGGCAAAAGTGTGCATGCCACAAGAAAGTCAATACACTCAGCTTTGTTCACTCAGAGATACGTATATAATTTTGTCACAGATACACAATTCTGTAACTGGCAAAACGGAGTCCTGCAGAACAAATATCACAACATTTCACAACCGATGTGGGAACACTGAGACAACCAAGGAGACGTAGCTTTCAGTTCTTCAGACACACCCTCAGGTTCAAAGGGGCAATGAACCCAAACACAACTCAAACCTCTGAAGAATTACCTGAAGACCAAAGAAGACCAAGGACTGAAGAAGAAGGAGAAGGAAGGCATGCATACCTGACATCACAAGAAGATCTTTGGGGCAATGATTTCTTATGCTGGATATTCATGTGGATATTCAAATTTAACTCAAATTGTTAAGCTGGTATTATTGTTTGTGATGAATTTAATTATTGGTAATAAATAGCAAAAAAGTAGTATCTTCACACGTGGTCTCAGACTGTTAGACCTGCTTATGTATACAGTACGTCATGAGAAACAAGATGAGAAGAGACATTTTTGTTGGTAGATTTCATAATTCAATTAGTTGTTAATGCATTTGTGGAAGCACATTTACTGCACACGTTACCCAACTTACATTTGACTGATTCAGGTACTTGAACTGTAGCCTCATTCTGCTGTAATTGAGTCATGTTCTTTCAGCTTCACAACCACAGGAGAGATCAGTTTAATTATTTGACTTTAGCGTAAGTGCTAAGTGTAAATTACAGTTGTGACTGTAGTCCATATTTATTTATATATATATATATATACTGTCTATTAGGATGTTTTTAAATGCATTTCTGAATCTTGCTGTTACTCTGGCACCGAGATTAAAGGAAAGCTCAAGGCTGTGTGGCGGCAACTCTAATGTGGAAGTTAGTTTTGATAAACCTTTTTATGTAAATGTGTTTGGTCAGAGATGTTTATCATGAATACCGAAAAGACATGTTCCCCATTATACATATGAGGCTTGCCCGGTTCATCTCTGAATTTGAAAGCAGTTCATTCGCCTCTTCCTGTTGACCTTACCGGCATTCACTCACTTTAGCGCTTGCTCTTTGCCTTTGGCGTTTACCTCCTCTACTGATGAATTCTTTATTATTGTTAACTGTTGTTGGCAGTAATAGTCTTTTCTGTCTTTTTGTCACCTTCCAGACCCCCCTCTTTCCATAACCCACTGCAGAAAAAGCGTGGAAACTCCGTAAGTAACCCAGACACCACACAGATTCAGACATTTTTATTTGCCTTTTAATTTGGCAAAGCAAATAGAAATATTAACACAATATATTATAGTATATATTGGCCGCACAGTACCAGTGACATTTATCGCATTATGCTTTGTTCAGGCTTTGTTCAGACAGTAGTTTTTGCCAATTCTGACTCCAAAGGGGTATCCTGGCTGTTGCTCATTTCTCTGCACAAGTTTTCAAACTATTCTGCTCCTCTGGTGCCACGTAGAACTGAAAACAACCTCATGAATTCATAATGCGATGAGTTTTATGTGTTCCTGTATAACGACACATACACTTTTGGAGGAGTGCTTCCACTGTGTGTTGAGCATGCTCTAACTCAGAAATATTGCTTCTATAAATCCACTGCCGATAAATGTTAAGAAAAAGTGGATAATTTTCACAAGCCAACTTAACTTAAAAAACTATTGGTGTCTCATAGACCCTTTCATGGCCTAAGTCACTCTGACATCACAGTCTTAGCTGGAGGCAAAACAAAGGGAAGCTTGAGGCAAACACTGTCACTGTCAACTGTGAAAATAATTTTTTTCTATTAGCCCGAAAATCAAAAACACTAACTTGAAGTTGTGTCACATACCAGCCACTGCCAGTCGTAGGCATCTTTGGTTTGGCTTTGGCAATTAAAATTTGGCTGTCTTAAATTTTGACTGCACCTACGTTAATTTAATCATTATTTAGGGGGTTCTTTTTACATGTTACTGCTCATGCTAACCGCTAGCTAACTCAACATTAGTTGCATGTTTCAGGGGTGTCTGAGCAGAATTTGCATTTACTGCATCCCCCTCTACAGTGGTTCCACTTACTTCTTGTAATATCTTTGTAGGAGAAGCTTCGCTTTATAAAGACAGACCAGACTTCGTCTCCTCAACCTTTTAAAATATCACTCACAGTCTCAGGGAGCTAATGTATTAGTATATTCTCTAAAATATGTCTTTTCCTCGTCCATTCTTGCTAAAACAGTCAAAAACAGTGAAAATATGGTAAACAGTGTTTTCAGGCTATAGTGTTTGAGATGTTTTGCCTCCAGCTAAGCCCCGCCCCTCAAAATACATCACTCTGTTTACAAACTGTGAAGGGGTTTGTATGAATGACACATCATCACCAGTGGATAATCGGTTGATCCTGAGTGCTTTTTGTGTCTAGAATCCAAAAATTGTAACGTCCTGAAAACCTCTGATGATTCTGATGAAGTGTTGTGTGGTAATCCAGTGGCCTTTCTTTTAACTTGTGGCCTGTTGCTCATGTCAGAGGTTCTCAACATAACAAGCGAAAGGTTCTCAATACAAAAAAACAACAACAAAAAAGTGCATTTAAAGGTTGTAGTTTGTGATCCAATAAACACTCAATGCTAGAATCATGAAGAAAAGAATCTCTCTGGACCTGTCTGACTGATCGGGGGCACGGCCTGTGTGTTTGCACACGACTCATCAGTTCATCTAGTGGAAGAACTCTGTTTCATTTCACGGGATACTGACAACACGAAATACTTATCAGTGACGTACAGCATACAGTAACCGAACATACTGATCACATTCCTCTCTTGCCTGTGTGGTTGCGTCACTTGAGAATTATTCAGTTCATTTATTGACATTACAAATTATATGGGACCTGTATGAAAACTGTGTCACGTCTTTCTTCGGCATGAACCTCTTGATGACGGGGGGAAAAAAGGAGCCTGTTTCAAGTTATTTTCGGTTTGCTGTTAAACTAACTCTTAAGCAAGACTGACAGATGCACAAAAAGGAGCTGTGTGTAAATGCTGAAATGGTCCTAGCAGGATGAATCTAAAGCACATAGCAGGAGTAGCAGGAAAGAACCAGGGAGGTACAGAGCCTGGCAGCATAAAAATCTAGTTTAGCTAAGTCAGAGAGTCATCACTAAAGTAGAATATATTCACACAGGGTGCTGAGCTCCGATTATTTCATGTTTATTCATTCCTCTGTTCCTGTGTGACCCTTAAATCAGCCCAGTGTGTCAGGACATCTCAGCTACCTTAATTAGCCTTTCCTCTCAGCAGACATTGTGACTTGTCATCACAGAGAAAGCACGAGTGGAACTAATAACATTAATCCTTAATTAAGCCAGCATGCACAGACTGCAGACTCTGGCTCTGGCGCAACGAAATGGAAAGTATCCATCACTGTGTTACACCTGTGTTAGATAAACCAAATCATCTGCAACGAGTGGGGGGTGTTCTGCTCAGAAGAAAACATATATCACTTCATGGAGTTTTTGAACAAATAACACTTTCATTGTCTGTGTTTCTTTTCTGATTCATTCTTTTCTGGTAATTAAACATGTGTTTTAGGAGTCATTGGATACATCTAATATTATTTTGTATTTTTTTACACAAATCCCAATAAAAGACCCAAAATGATTATGAATGTATCCTACTGACAAGTTACTACGGATTGAAAAACACCAATAAGCCTCAGTGTTACACTAGGTGATTTCCTTCTGTAGTTTAGTCTGCTCTCACCACTACCCGTGTACCCTTAATTTGCTGCAATTAGTCCCTTAACAAATTCACAAATCACATTCATTGGAGGAAAAAATAGAGTGACCAGCAGTTTGAAGATACACTGATCAGCCACAACATTAAAACCACTGACAAGAGAAGTAAATAACATTCACCATCGTGATAATTCAATGTTCTGCTGGGAAACTTTTGGACCAGGCATTCATGTGGATGTTACTTAGACATATACCACCCACCTAGACCAGACCAGACAGCCTTACACAAACACACAGTTTAGGAACAACTCACTGGGATGATCCACAGAAGCCCCTTCCTTTTACCGATAGGACTCAAAGACCCCCTTTGAAGGCCCATGTCCATTCTCTGGACTGTTTTGGATGCACAACTTTCGGAAGGTGGTCATAATGTTATGCCTGATTGGTGTGTTCTTGGTTTTGAGGTTTTCTATTGAGTCAGTTGGCATATAGAGCTCATCCAAGCTCCATGTTTAGAATGATCGGACTGTCTCCCAGATGTAGTACTGAAAAAATGAAACTGTCAACTTTCCATCTACCAGGAGCTAAAAATGTTATTTTTTGATTAAAAAAAAAATCATAAACATGTCATACATGGACTTTAATTACACTTGCAATACATTACTGCAACTTTATGACAATATGGATACGCTCACTTTTTACAACTCGGACGCGATGAGATGCTACAAAGTGGTGCTACCGCTGTGTGGCTCGGAAGGACACCTCATTTCAAGAAAAGTTTCCTTGCTTTGTCCGTCCCTAAAATTCTCCACATTCTTCTTCCTAAAGCTGGAGAAACCAAGCCTTGAGGAAGTGAAGCACAAAATAAACACACTTGGGGGAATTTGACTGTGGTAGCTTTTCTTGTTGCATTAATGCTTCTCATTCCCAACCTTTTAAACGGCATCAAGCATTCCACTCATTTTCGGTTCCTTTTTAAAAAAATATCTCTCATTGCAAGGCTTCCTGTTTACCTCTATGTCCTCCGCACTTCTTACTGTCTGATCTCCCCACTTCTGCAGGAGTCCGCTTAGCCTCATTCCCAGTGTTGAGCCCTACTGGGAGGGGCTGGACGCAAGCAGGTACAGGCCCCAACCTTCCAGTCCTCAGTGAGTGTGCCAGCCATTTTCCCCTGTTTGTGCGCACCGTATACACCCTCTTTCACTTTGGTTCACCTCCTCAGGCTCCTGCATGCTTCTGGCCACATGTCCCCGTCAGGCAACAACAACACTGGCCGCGGTCTTTCATTCATGAGCAATTACGTTTCTTAATCATCAGAAGATGCTGGAAAAGTCCATATCTAATTATTTGGGATTTAGATTTACAATAAATATTCTGCATTTCATTTTGACAAGATTCAGAGAAGGGAATAATGACAAATCAGGGGACATTTCCTCAACAGAGCACAAGTATATATTGACATGGATGATACCACAGTTTTGGACTTGAACCACCATTGCTATACCAACCGATATGTTGGCTTTCTTTTCAAAATGCCTAAAACAGTGGTGACAGCAAAGGCCTAATTTTGCCCTCAGCTGCACTCTTGCCCCACCTTTTAGAAGTTGCTGCAAGAACTGACATTGACCATTTTTAGATTAGATGGTCAAGTGAAGCTAGTTTCCTACAATTTATGTTATTATGTGCAGTCGGTGAATGGTTTTCTGTCATATACTCTAGTTTATGAAATGGAAAGTTGAAACAGAATACCATTACCAGTACCACTGGCTTGACATATCATTAGTACCAGTGTATTTTTTCACTTTAAGGTTGTGAATAGATTAAACAAACAAAATGCAACATATTCTCCTTTAGGAGCCCCACCAGTTGTATTCAGTTAGACAGACATAACAATGGCCTAGATCTCCTCATATAATGATTGCACTAAAGTAGTAGCTAGACATTTATACATGAAACATGGCATGATTTGTTCCTATGCCCATACTGTAGTTTGGGAATTCAGGAAGTGAACAAAGCAGAAGTACTAAGCAGCGGTCATAGTAAGTAACTTTACCCTGCAGGGGGCAGTAACACACTCTGTAGCGTCTAATCTACCAGAAATTCCCAATGAGCTTAAGTTGAGAAAGTCAGAGGTCTTTTGAATTTTGTTTGTTATGGGAGTAGTTTGATATTTGGTGCTTATTATTATAACTAGTTAGCTTAGCTTAGCAAAAAAGACTGGTCATAGTCACAGCTTGTTTGACTCTGTTCTAAGTCAACCTACTAGCATTTTTAATATCGTCTGCCACTAAAGTGACATTATTTCACTTATTCTGGATTTATTCAGATTGCATATAGTTTGTGTTTATTAAGAGAGCCAGCTGTTACCTGCTGTATTCAGTCTGCTAATTTAATTTAATTTAATTTAATTCAATAAAACGTAGCAAAATGGTCATTCCAGCTATTTTCTTTCGATCTGACTAAAAAAGACAAACATTTAAAATGATTGATTTAAAACTAATAATTTTTTAGAACAAATCACATGTACTCTTTTTTGCAACTCCTCCTTTAGTTATCTAAAATGAAAGGGTGGAGTCCAGAGTTAACATGACACACACGCACAGTTGACTCTCAATTGACAGCTTCATGGGAAATACATCAGCTATCCATTTGCGGAAGTTATTCTCTGCATTGTGCACAGCCGTCTGCTTATGCTGCTTATGCTGTGTGACTGTTTATGTTGTTTTAGCTGTATCACCGTCTCACTGCTAACTCCTTTAAATTAGTGTTAAACCTCCATATCCGAAATACAACCTGCAGATTATCATTTGTCCTCTGTTCCTTTTGCTTTTGTCGACACTTGTAAACTGTTATACTTTGCCACTACTTCTTTCCCTGTCATACTCACAATAACAACAATTCACTCTGCCTGTCTTGTTTCTTCGACTGAAAATCTAGTTTTAAAATTGTGACAATTGCAACATTACAGCCTACTGCTGCATACGGCATAGTGTGTTAAGGAAAACAATGTCTGAATTTTATCCAACCAATGTGTGTATTTATAATGATAGAGATAATTTCAAGGGCCTATATTGTTAGAACATCAGTAATAAACACTGAATCTTAATTAATTTAATGTGGCATTAATTGCTGTGTTGCCTTAATTTGCATTTTATTGTAACAGTTGAAAAGCATCAGCAGTATTTAACATTAATGTGTACATTCGACAAGGCACTGAGTGTTTTGCAATGGCAGTTGCTTAATAAACATTTTGTGTGTGATATCCATTAATAATTATAAACATAATCCCTGGTGATTCTGTTAAGGATTACCCGCAGTGAATGTTTTTTAAATCCAAAATAAAGTCTTGCTTAAAGCAAATTGTGGTTTCATTTCATTCTTCCTATTCCATTTCTAACAAGAATATCTTACAAATGGGAAGAGTTTTATTATTGTGTATAAAATGTGTTATATTGTATAATATTGGCTGTAGACAAAAGTTATATATTGTGACTTCTGAAACTCTTTAGTCTTGAGTCTGGTAAGAATGTCTTATACATCATACAAAAGGATAGATACCAAGATGTTTTCCCCAACTTAAAACTGGCTAAAGGGAGAAGGCCATTGTCCAATTGGGCAATCACAGCTAGATACCATGATTAACAGTCAGTATCAATCCAAGCATTGACTGATAATGTTCTTACATACAAACACCAGCCCATTAACCCATAGATGTTTTTAGGGACATTGACCGAGGGTGTTTTAGTCCATATGGATCCATGTCATTGTTTCCATTGTCAAACTATTTGAGGTAACCAAACATATCTTGAAGCATTACACAGTTATGACAAATATGGTGGCACACTGCCAATAGGAGAAGAAGGAAATTGTTCCCATTTCGGCAGTGTTCCACCATATTTGTTTGTTATTGTATTTTAAATACTTAAGACAAGTAAACATATTTTGGCACATAATAAATTGTTAAAATGACTAAAATGTCTATGTATAAGTCTACAGAGAAGATCTTTAAGGTTCTATGTGGGTACCATTAATTCAGTTTGTTGTTGTCAGTTTTTTCCTCCTTTCTTTGTTGTGGAACTTTGCATGAAGTGATATGTGGTTTACAACAGAGTGTCACTTGGTGTGTGATATCCCCTCTTGTGTGCACCTTCCTGACTTCTTGAGAAATAAACAATTGTTTTGTCACACCAAACCTCTGTATCTAGACTCAGTTAAATTTAATTCCTCAAGTGAAGTATTTATCCAAGTCACCTAGACGGTGGCATAGCAGTGAGGCACTCAATGGTTTATTTTAAGCTTTAGAGGTAAAGCAGAGACTCTTTGCAAAGGAGTCGGAACACTTCTTAATTTCGTATTAGTAGTTCATTTGTGGATTTGAACATTTGTATCTTTGGTTGAAATTGTTCAAAGTGAAATTTTTTAAGCAATAAAATTTGCTGGAAAGAAGTGGAATTTACAATTCTGCACAGTGCAGGAATAATTAGTGTCATTATTCACCTCTGTGTTTTCTTTCTAATGTAGCTGGATTTTTTTCGATATTAACATCTTGTGTTTTGTATTCCATAGGTCCTCTTCAGGAAAGGTGAGCCCAGAGAGCATTCGTTCAAAGGCCACCCCGTCAGAATCATCTGAAGATAGTCATGACCAGCGTGGGAAGAAACCACCTCCAAGTCCAGGAAAGAAGGAGGAATTATCTTTATACAAGAAGACCAAAAGAGCAATAACAAGCAAGAAGTACATGTCCAAACAAGAAACTGAAGCAACAACACCCATAGAACTCATCAGCCGAGGCCCAGACGGACGCTTTGTCATAGATCCCACTGACGCAGAAATGTCTGTCAAACCCCGGCGAATTGAGGGCTTCCCCTTTGTGGAAGAATCAGACCTCTATCCGGAATTCCGTCAGTCAGACGAAGAAAATGATGATCCAAGACCTCTGCCGCCGGTAATGGCACCGCTTCGGCCTCACCAGATTTCACCCATCTCCAGTCAGGAATCCTACCTACAACCTCCAGCCTACAGCCCTCGATTTCACAGGCCCTTCGAAGGTATGACCATCATGGAGAGCAGTCGGCTCCAGGCTACTGGGCAGATCCGAGGATCTCTCCACCACAGGGCTTTCTATGGCTACCTAGGCCCACCCGGAGATCATGATCCCCCACCTCCTTTTTACATGCCTGAAACCAGCCCACTCAGCTCTGTCATGTCCTCTCCTCCATACCTTGCGGAAGGTCCTTTTGGTCACCCCATGATACCGGAAGAAATGGGAGATGGCGATTTTCCACAGTATGCCGTCTCTGGTTTCCCACTTCCTCTGACCCTCACCTCTTCCTCTCGTTCGCCAGAGATTTGGCAGGGACTGGATTTTACCTTTGCAAGCTTGGAGGGTCCCCAGTTCATTTTTCCACCACATCCCCCTTTGCATCTACGCCACGACTCTCCTTATCCCCCTCCACCTCATGTTCTCCCCCTTAGTGCTTTCCAGCCCTCCTCCCTTCCAATGCCCACTTACCCAGCTGTCTTGCCACTGGAGGCCCCAAAGAGCCACTCAAGCAAGTCTCCCAGTAAGGCCAAGCCTCATGGCTCCCCAGCCAAGCATTTTGCTATGCAAGAGGCACATTTAGGGCAGCTAAGACACACAAGCCACGGTATGGGTGTGCCGGTTTTGCCTTACACCGATCCAATGGCCCATATAGTCCCTAGCACATTCAGTAGCCTGGACACACGATGGTTTGAAACAGCCCCTCGTTTCAGTCCCAGACAGGCTCGTAGGATGGATCCTGGTATGCATCAGGTGGTTCTCCAGCCATCTCGACTCTCACCCCTCACCCAGAGTCCCCTTAGCTCTCATGAGGGCTCCCCAGAAATTGTAGTACGTCCCAGGCCACGTCCCAGCACTGTACATCCTCCCATACCCCCAGAGATGTCTGAGATTACCCTCCTCCCTCCTTCCACAGCAAGCTTCTCAAGAAGATCTTCCCCCTCCTCCTCACCTGCCCAAGGCCAGGGTAGCAGGAGAGCAAGCCCAAGCTACCGTTCCCACATGGCCTTTGCCACCTCTGCAACCAGCTACCCAGCCTCCCAGTCCCCGTCACCCCCCATGGAAAGCAGCAACATATTTGGGCAGATGCCATGTCAGAGGAGAACTGAGGAGGAGATCCTTCCATCTGAGCCCTCTCCACCCCAGTTGTCAGCTTCAGGGTAGGTCCATTAGGCATGCAGAGAGGGATACCATTTTAGTCATCTGCACCAGTCCATAATGCTTCGATGTGTAAAGTTGCTCTGACATTTTGGTTACTCAAGTGCTGTTTTACAGAATACCAGTTTATATAGTAATCTCGGTAGCAGATTAGTTGTACAGTTTTTCTTTCATTTGATAACACCGTGAAAGAAGAATATCAAAACTGTTGTGATGATTCATTTGATGAGCTCTCACAGTTTTCAGTTTAGTTTCAATTCAGTCAATGCTGCTTTTCATGTCATCAAGGTTTCTTCACCCACTAAATCTGTGAAGCATTGTTCCAAATATGTCACTCAGAGAGTTGCACAGCATTCTGACTGAAAACACCAAAAGGTAGAAATTCCAAAGAAAGCACATTGTATGCATAATTGACAAAAAAAATTATACATTTGCTTCACAGATTACATTTCAGACCTTTAAGGGCTACAGTCCATCCAGATGAAAAATACTATGGCCAATGCAGTGTGTATTATTTGTATTTTATTTTATTTTATTTTTTATTTTTTTTTTGGCCCAAGCCCCTAAAAGCCTGGGATTTGCAGACATCACCATAGGATCCGTGTTTTGTCATCAGTATCATGTGTTATCCTGCTTTCACCTAACAGGAGAAATCTCATAATATTCATCCAATTGATTCCCCAGACAAAACACCCATTATTTTGTCTAGCTCCAAGCCTTTGACGATGCCTTTATCATGCAGAGGGAATATTTAAGAAGAGTTCATCATGGCAGGCCCTGCGGCTCATCCTCGGCCTTAGTAACCTGATTGCACGACCAGTTCTCCTTTACCTTCCAACCTCTCGATTTTTTCCTGTCTTACTTTCCCTTCCCTTTCTATAACTCTTGCCTCCCAAACCCCGTTAAATGCTCCCAGGTCACCCCCAGGTCTGACTGCCAAGGAAAGGTTGATGGGCAAAGTGTGTCACAGGGCCTGTCCGCTTCTCATGTACTGCAATGTCTCCATCATTATGAATTAGGGACAGTGTGGTGGTTCTTGATAGCTCCTGGAGTCTTACCTGCTTTGTTTTTGATTGATCTCAGCTATCTGGGCAGCGTTGTTGTGACCAGGTCCTCTACACCGCAATAGGTAAGGGTTGGATCCATGTCTGAAAGGGGGGGGTTAGCAGGTGGGACTTTTTTTGATCACCTCGTCCTTTAAAGGGGAATACAAGACCTCGAGTCTTTGTGTGATTTGTTCCGTCCTTTAGTCAACACGTGTTCATTTCAGTTTTTTTCCCTTTTCCTTTTTGTTTTTCAAAGTGGCTATGCGTTTTAAGTTCTGCAGTCTTAAGTACTTTATGCATTCTGACTGATATGCATATGCCATCTGTTAGCTAATTAGGTCAGAGATGTGTCACCAACATAATTTCATGCTTGAGTTGTTTGCTAATTGACGGCAATCACTTGCAATTTTTTAAGGCACCAATAGGAAAACAGATAGATGTTCCTCAGGTTTACACATTAATTAGACAACAGTAATGTAATCAGCCTCGCACCAATTTATTATTTTTCATTTAGTCAAGTACGTATCAGTTACTTGGCTCAGTGTTTTGGAAAATTACATTCTGCAAAAGTCAACCATAGCTACACATTTTAGGATGGTATTTGGTGCAAATCATCCATCTGTGTGTGGTCAAACTGGGCTACACTCGCACTACATGATCATCAGATTCTGACACTACTACACACAAAGACACAAACTTAACTTAATCGTTTAATGAATCGTTTTTTGTTCAAATTCATCTCTGTGAAAGTATCTATTGCTAAATTAAATCAAAAATACTTCTACCAAACACCTGTCATTTTTGGCATTTTTGAAAATGGGTTAGTTTGAAATAATTCAGGGAGCTATGGAACAAGTGGGAGCAGCCACAGTGCAGGTGACAGGTTACCCACTTCTTCACAATGATGTAACCAACTCCTTTCACTGTACCCCATTGTTCACAGAGTCATGCTGTGTGCAACATAAAGTCCGATCCCGGTCTCTTGGGCCAATTATTACTTGACGTCTTCACTAGATCAATAGTAGGCTGTTTTGTTTGTGACCTGTTGTACTAAACTGAACTCCAGTAATACATATGTTGCTAAGTCAATAATCTTTTATGTACTATTGTACATGTGATGTTGGTATTTTATACAAGCTCAGCCTTCTACTGACTTCTCTATTGATTTTCCCTAATGATACTCAGCCACCGCTCCCTGGGTCAGATGAATTCATTCATGACTCGGTTATGTAGTAGGATGCCATAACTGACTTGAAAGATTTGTGTCTTGCGGTACTTCACTCCAGTGTTAGCTCTAGGCAACCAATCCCCTTGCATCTACCTGCAGTTCAGTAGATACGCCTGCTTCCGTCAGTGTGACTGACCTCAAGGACAAATTAGCCACCCTGGCATTGTGCCAGTTCCCAGTGAGTAGCAGCCTGCAAATACCTGCAGGATGACATAACCCTATGCTTCACATCCAAGCCACATGCTAATTGGTACCAGTACCAAGAAGGAGCAGAATGCTCTCGCTGTTTGGTTATTGCCAACAGCTTTGCCACCAACTGTGTAGTCAAAGAAGAGCAATTACACAAAGGATTAGCTTGTCAAGAACGGTTAGCCTGTGCCCCATTCCGTCTTTGTCCACTTAGCCCAGAGGTCAGATAGCTTGCCCATCCAATAGTTCCCTTGCTTGTCTCACCCACAACAACAACCTGTAACATGCTAAATAGACATTTTGCCGCTCTGTCCTTCCTGTCCCTTTGACAGAAACATTAAGTCGGAAGATGCATCTAGTGCAGGTGTAGAGGATAAGTCTTACCTGGACGTTGGTTTGTGCCCAGCGGCCATATAAAGGGGTGTCTCTTCCATGTAATCCATTAGATGTAAATGCTCATAGTCATAGAACTTGACTTCCATCCAGGTAATGTCAGTAATAGAATGAAAATCCACTTTTGTCACCAGACAGGATCCCCTGCTTATTTTGGTGTCTTGTGTATTTTGTCCAACATATATTATTACATTGTGCGGTATCCAGTGTGAAGTCTGAAAAGATTGACTTTGTGGACTTACCCACATAGACACTTATTAAAGATCCCTTATTAACACTCTTAGCATTCTCCTCAAGCGTGACTCCTTCTGCTATTTATATTTGATAGATAGACACCAATGATAAAAATAAGAATTTTCAACACCAGGACCAATATTTTTGTAAGATTGGCGTTGTGATGTCACCTCAAGCTGTGTGTCCACTCGGAGCCGTTGTTCGCACCTGTTTTTTGCATTAACAATTAAGCATAGATGCTGTTGCATGTTCCTGGCAGTGGTGAAAGCTTAGCATGACTGCGTAAAGTTCTCTGTGCTCTAGTTTCAAACATATAAAATATTGCAGCTTTTTAAAAACATGCACCAGATTGCTAGCAGGTCTTGGACAGTAAAGAGTAATACCAGGCCGTAACCAGCACCTTCTTCAAGCATCTCTTTAGCCCAGTTGTTTAGAAAACAGAATCCTGGTGGACACATGGCCTTAATCCCCCATATAAAGCATCTTTACAGAGCATGACTCTACACAGCTATTGTAAGTATCCTTTTGCTCTTGTAAGTTGGGACTGCAGAACAGTTCTCACCACCTTGTGAAGCAAGTTTCTTGCCAAAGCAGCGTACACACTTCTTTTTATTCAAAGAAACAAATATTTTGCAGAGAGGGGGCACACAGGGGGGTTGAGGACCTCCTTATATCTGCTGCCCGATGAAGTCCTTTTGAATGTATTCCCCTTTAAAGTCGTGTTCCATGTGCAAACTGCCATGCATGCCATCGCTAAATATCGCTCTTCCGTTTCAAAAACAAAACAATTATATGGATAAATTCTTGTTACATTTGTTGTCTTAGTGCTTCGCTTTTCTTTGGCTTATTTTTCATTATGTGACTGTTCCCGAGTAGCCATTTTCCCCTCCCGCCATCTCTCCCCCTGTCAGCATGGTGAAGCCCATTGTAGACAGTATCCATGTCTATGAACACATATTGATGATGCTTTGTTGCTCAGCTGTGATTCTCCCCCTCTACTAACGACGTTCGGTTTCTCTCTGCAGCCACGGTGGGAAGATGGCCTCTCTGTAATGTTAACTGTTTTCTGTGCCTTGAGAGAACCAAGTGTGTGTTTGTGGCAGAAATCTGTGGGCTGCCAAGTCATACGTGCCTCTATGAATGGGAAGGAGGTCCTGAGCAGCTGTGATATATATGCACTCCACACCAAGGAAGCATTTGCATCTGTTATTTTCAGAGTGGAAATCTATAAGCTTTAGAATAAACATCGAATCTGCAAATATGTCACCAACTGCACAGTCTTACATTTAGCTCGAAATACTCTTTTTTCGTTTTTGGAGAATTTTCCTCTGAAACCAACAGTGCAAGTCTTTATAAATGTTGTGTCTGCTCAAACTCTTTACTCGCTGACATTATCTACACCACGAGGTAAACAGATGGTTTCAGGGGGCGTGTAATACTTTGCTTTCTTTTGGATAAGATTGTTTGGATCAATATGAGCAAAATATCTTCTATGTCCTTGAAGGGCAAAGAAATTTCAAGGGACGCAATTTAAAATGCCATCTGGATTTCATATTGTAACCTAAACATAGCTGTTAGTAAATCCAGATGATGTATGGAGTTATGCTAATTGTAAAATTTAATGACATTGTCAAAAACAAAAACACCCTTTGCTGGATTCCTGAGTCGGCTCTCTAGGTGTCTCACATTGATCCTTTGGCAATGTGCTGCACCTTTTGCTTAGCACGAGCAGTGCTGTTTTGAGATTGTGTGGGCTCTGTTGCACTCCGTAGTGCAGAAACACAAGGCACTGACCATGTTTGGCCTCGGGTTACCTTTTTTTTCCTTCTCTCTCTTTACTTTCTCCAGAAAATGTCGAGGTGCGCCGAGTGCCCTTTCGGGGTCTGAGAGGATTGATGCACTGAGATACCAACGTATTAAAAAGGCCAAAAAGATGATGATGAACAACAATAACTCCAAGACCAGAAAGAAAGCAGGTGTGAATCCCGTTTCTTCCTATTCTCAGTGTTTTAATACTTCATCAGTTCGGTGTATGATAATAATGCATACCCATTGTTGATAGTACTAGTCTGACTAAAATGGATGTAGCATTTGTTTTTGTTTTTGTTTTTTTTCTGTTGTATCAAATTTCTTGGAGTTGCAGTTCAGTGCTGCTGTCGGTTAGCAAAACATTCCCTCAAAGGTACAGGCGGAGCAAAAAACAGAACACTGGATCTAGAGTGGACCTTTCACGCTTTCTTTTTTGTAATGGCAGCTTGAAGTTGCTGGCCACAACTGGCTAGACGTTGCAAGTGAAACCAGACGGGTTTCTATTAGCTTGGAGAAAGAGGGGCAGGTAAAGGGTTTTCTTTGGTTGCACAGTGTCCCTTTAAGCCATGAGCCATCATAGCAATTATGACCCAAGGAGCAGTGATTTTTGCAACTTTAACACACAGGAGGCCGGTCAGTGTTAGAATGAGCATTGCAACGAACACCGTGTTTTTCATCCAATGTTTAGGGTTAGGGTTAGGGTGCTGGTGTCAGGCGATATAAACTCTATATAGGGCACACCCTATATAAATAGGGTGTGCCACGATGGACGCAAATTTTTCCACAAGTTGATCGAGGCCACAATCTCAGCTGAAGTTAGAATACAAACCTAGCTATAGACCATTCACAGTTTGTAAACAGTGTGATGTTTTTTAAGGGGCGGGGCTTAGCTGGAGGCAAAACATCTCTTAACACTCCCGCCCGTAAATGGCAGTAGCATATTTCAACAGAATGGACGAAGAAAACTCATATTTTATAGAATATACTAATACACTCACTCCCCAAGGCCGTGAGTGTTACTTTAAAAAGTTGAAAGGACTGATGGGTCTACGTTCACCAACCCCTACACTCACTCACTGGATGGACAAATTGACCAAAGGAGAACACAGAGGGGACGAAGTCTGGTCTGTTTTTATCAAGTGAAGCGTTGATAAAGATATTACAAGAAGTAAGTGGAACCACTGTGGAGGGTAACATACTTAAACACCCCTGAAGCACACAACTAATGTTGAGTTAGCTAGTGGTTAGCATTCGCATTAACTTGTAAATAATGATTATCTAGGGTGACCAGACGTCCTCTTTTTCCTGGACATGTCCTCTTTTTGAGACCTAAAAATGTGTCAAACTCAAACTTTGAAACAAACTTGTCCAGGATTTAATTCTACTAGAGCCTCAAACATGTTTACATTGAATTTGCATCGCGTTTCTCTGTGTGTCCCCTCCGCTGAAGAGTCCGCTTTTTCACAAACTGATATCTGGTCACCTTAGATTAATCTAACATAATTTCAGTCAAAATGTAGCCTAAACCGTAACGTGATTCAGGCTGAAACTGATGATGCATTACATATTAATCTTACCTGATATCCTGATAGCGTGCGTTGCAAATGCGAGCGTTGTTGATGATTGTCTAACTCCAGTCCCTTCCTTCAATCGTGTTCAACCAAATTCGTTGCGTTTTCGATTTTGGCCCCTAAAAATATAACAAGGTGTCATTTGACGAAAGTTGAAAGTGACGGTGTTCCCCTCAAGCCTCCCTCTGTTTTGCCTCCAGCTAACACTGTGACGTCGTTGTGACGTAGGCCATTCAGGGGTCTCTAACCTGTCCTCTTCTCCACTTCCTCTCCTCTTCCAGGTGTCTCCACCTCTCAGACCCAGCAGGCCTACACCTCTCAGGTACTCCAGCCCGAAGAAGCTCTCTACCTCCGCAAGAAGAAGAAACGGCCCATACTCCATGACCCATATACGCGCTTTTCTGCTCTGCTGTACCGCCGTCCACCACAGGAGGACCAGAAGGCAATTCTGGCCAGCATGGACAACATAGACCTAGACCATGCCACGCTCCTCTGAAAGTCCTTGAGAAGGTCACAACCATGCAATATGCCCCCCATTCCAAAATAACAGTGCACTAGCTACATCCCACCTAAAAAAAAAAACTAAAAAAGCAATCAGTCAATTAAAGATGTTTGGAGTTTATTATCTGTAGGGGGGATGTCACTAAATTTAAGCATTCAGATTTGGAATATTCTCAATTCTATTTACATTAATAAGCATTCAGATGTGCTCTTGTTGACAGAGCAGCACTCTCAAAACTAGAATGCTTCCGCAATTGGTCTGTTCTAAGGGTATAGTAAGTATTTAGACAACTATCGATTGAGACCCCCCACCAAAAGCCACAAGAATGTTGAGTGCATTCTTAAAAGAAGTAGTATTCCTCATTAAAAATGCGTCTAGACTTTAGAAATTCAAACCAAAATGATTTTCATCATGCTTTTTTTTTTTTTTTAACAGTTTTACTCCAGTGCAAAACAAGTAATTAAATACTTGATTACAACTCCCAAAATTTCTTTTAAAATTTCCCTCTAGTAAACCTGCTAGAGTGTTACCACCTTTACTTTGAAAGTGCCCAGGCTTGGGTCATATTTCTTGTGCTTGAGTCCCCCACCCCAACCAGAAACAAACCTGTTGGTCTTCGTTTACAGCACCTTCTACCGGATCCTCTCCGCCAGCAAAGTCTCTTATCTGCCGGGAAAATCGCCTCAACAAATATGGGTGTTTTCACTTCCTACCAAGTATACCTCAGAGCACAGGACACGAGACCACACAACCACCAGGATCAGCCAGCAGAACAAACTAGCCTGTTTGAATCTTTAGTCATTATGGTTGTTTTTCTTATGACACGCTCTTCTTCTTAGGTTTCATTTTTTTTTTTTTTTTTTATATATATGCATACTTCGATTATTTAGTTTATGTGTCGCAGAATGACTCGAGGATGAAACAGAAAGACGAGCCTCGACTGCTTTAATCAGACCGACTTTAGCCGTACGCTATTTCTGGCAGAGATATGAGTCACAGAGGGGGCTTACATCCATTCCACATGACCTCCATACAGTTCTTGGGCACAGTCAAAAGCAAGGGTTGTTATCAATTGCAAAATTGTTGAAGTTTTACAGGCAGGAAAGAAAAAAAAATTCAATAAGCTCCTTCAGCTTATAAACCAGAGCTTCGCACATCTCACAACTGTTTGCACTGGAGCAAAATCTTTATCCTGTCTGTTCCTTTACATCACTATTTTAGGTAGCTCCAAATCCTATCTAGAAAATTATGCCAAAAATGATTCCATTAAAGAAAAGAAATGAGCCCTACCTAGTGAGGGAGATATATATTATTATTATCATAGAGTTTGGAGGGTTTAAAGTCAGTTTGGCCTTAATGGAGTTTCTGGCTGGTTGCCTGCTTCTTTTGTGTCATTTTTTTTTTCTATTTATGTTTGTTCGTGTGTGTGGGCGTGTCCAAGTACCAGCCGCTTTTAAATACTTTCTATTTATGTGCTTGTCATTTGAAATGTGAATGCTAAGGGTATGTAATAGCCTGGAAGCCAGCTCGAACTTCTCCCATCCGAAACGTTTGTGGTGGAATTTAGGTCAGGAGTCGCTCCATTAGGAATTCATTACACAAATCATTTGGGTGGGGGCCTTTATGTGGTGATGGGCAGAAAAGTAATGGCAACATCGTCTTCTTACAATCTGAGCACCATGGAGTTGAAATTGTTTACAGCTATGACTTTACTGATTGGTTGGAGGACTATCCCTGTATTAGTTGAAGCACTTCCTGTAATGAAATCCAAATGGAGCCTCATATTCTGACAGACACTGAGTCTGGCTTCCCCAGGCTAAAGAGTACAGCCATCCTCCAAGAGAATAGTACAGCATTTAAAGAAACACAAAACGAGCCAGAACTTGTTTTTTGTTTTGTTGTTTTTCAAGCAGTTTCTGTTTTACCTAACATGAAAATGTGGATATGTTTTTTTTTATTTTTTGGATTGGATTGGATGAGTAAAGGATGTGCCATATCATCAGAACCTCAGCTATATATCACGCACCGCACACGTTTGCTGCCTGGTGACAGTTTAGAGTCGGCAGAGGACGGATGTGTTCTGCAACAGCTGAAGCTTTAATCGTCAGCTTTTTATCGCGGCTTTGATCTAAAGGTGCTCAGTCTCTCTTTTGGATGTTACGGTGACATATGCTTCATGAGGAATGCATGATTGAAGTGGAATGTCGGTGGTGATGCAATTTTTTTACGTATTTATTTATTTCTTTATTGTGATTTTGAGCAGCGACTCCAACACGGTCTTCTAAAATTAGCCACATTTTTCAGTGACTAAATTTGGCTGCTGGGTTAAGGTATTTCCACAATAAATGCTTGGAATTGGAATTTTAAAAGGGCAAGAGTGAAGACGTTCGTGTTTCTCTCATTCACGCCTGTTCGACGAAACAGGGAATGGTACTGTAAATAAGTCTTCTGAGAAAAATCATCATGTATTATTAGACAACTAAAAAGTAAGTAATAAAAAGAGTCACGAGTGACATATTCAGCCTAATGGACCCATGTCACCATTTCTTTAAAGAAGCTAGTGCCTTTATTTGTAATTGAATTATTATGCCTCCAATGATGCACTTGTTGTGGAAATAACTTTGAAATACAATGTATAACTGTTAATATCTTAAGTGAAACCACAGCCTCTACTTCCAAAGACGACATGACTAATTTCAGTAAGAAAGAAGTTTTATCGTTGGCGCTACCAATGGCAACATTTCATTAGTGACAGCTGCTCTCCACCTCTGTGAAACAGAAGCACCAAATACTGTCTGGAAGCTATCTGTGGAGGAGCCAGAGGTGCTAAGCTCACAAAGTGAGCGCTCCCTCTGTAAAGGCGTGTGAAAGCTGTATTTTTTATTTTTTTTTTTGTTTACACAGAAGCATGGAGAACAGGCTGTTGGAGTGGTGGTTGGATTCAAAATCACACTGAAAGAGAAACGAGGCGCTCTTCTTCCATAAAGCTACTGTTACTGCTACGTGCCAGCGGCGGTAGTTACTAAGCTGCAGGCTCTGGTGCATGACTCAAATCTGTCTGTCTGTCTGTTTTTTTTTTTTTTTTTTTGCCTTGTTGCTCTTTAATACCATTGTTCTTAGACCAGCTGTTGAAATGTATTTGTAATAGGTAGGAGAAGAAGAGTGCCACACTTTCCTTTTGACGTTTTTGCTTTAATGAATGTTTCACAGTGGATCCTGTCTGTGATGCTTGTGTTGCCGTGGGTCTTCTGGGCAGAGCTCTGTGGGGGTTTCAGCGAGCGAATGGAGGCGTTGCTGGAAGCCTCCGGGCGGGGTACGTTCTGGGGCTACAAGACAGGTGTCAAATGTCGTTGCATACATATAAAACTACTGTACGAGGAGACGAGATAATGAAACTACTAATTCCCCACTTACAGTAGGGCTAGAACAACCCCGTCGCTGTGAAATTAGCTAGTGTATAAACTGCTAGACATGTACATTGTTTCTTATACGTCTGCTCGAAGGGTTAGTTTCGAGTTTGCTACATGAATTAACTTTGGAACTTTCCTTGATGCCGCGTTTCCTAACTTTTTCAAAACACTGCATAAATATTTGGTCAGTCCTGCAACTTCCTTTTAATCAACACTTTACTACAGAACCATCTGCATTGACAATAATGACGACTTGTACATACCTTACCAACATTTTGTCAAAAAATATTCTTACGTAGTTACTGTTTTGTTTTTCAGGACAAACACAGTATGTAGTCTAATTGAAATGATCCACTTTGCCAACACTGAAGGTGTTGTTCCGCCGTGTCCACATTTTAATGTGGGAAAGGAAAACAACCTAAAAAGACTATAAGGATTTAGATTCCTTCTCAAAATTAGAAGATACAGTATAATTAGTCTATATATTATAAAATGTAAAATAATAAATTACATATTTTATTAAAACTGGTCAGTCATTGTGCATGCAGAAAAAGTGATAGAAAATATGTGACTTCATTTTTTATTTTATTATTTTTTTTTTTTGTATTTCTGTTTTTAGGCAGATGCTGCTCTGACTGTGTTCACAAAGCCAGTTTAACTTTTGGTAAAAATTAAAGTTTGACGAACCACATCCAAAACGGTTTAGACTAGCTGAACTAAAGTACTAAAATTCAGTTTGGGGTGTGACATAGTTCTGGTTAATTTGTGTAATTTTTTTTTTTTTTTTTTATATATATACGCCACTGTTGAATGCAAAACCTTGACAATTCAAAGTCTCACGAGCTCTTGCGACTCCACGGTTGTTTGATCACTAAGGGCTTCAGTGGGACCTACGTGACGTGAGGACAGGGTGAGCTCGATGGGTGACAGCGTCTTAACCAGGTCAAGGATGATGTTGGCTCTGCCTCAGCGAAGAAGTACTGTATACCTCTTAATGTGCCACAGAGAAACGTGTCCCTGCATGCGGTGTTGAGTGGACTTGCATGGTGTAAGCATCTGAATGCTACTGATGAAAAAAGGGGGGGTTTTAAAGCCAATACAAAAGCTGAGCGTATATCACAGGCGTGTAGAGGTGCCCTGGTAAATCTAAATCTCATATTACTCTGAAAATACTGACCCTCAAAATAGTTGTGTTGAGATGCAATAGAAGCACACGCTATACGATCGGTTTCAAGATCACTCGTTAATAAGGACAGGAAGATTTCCTGTATCTGATATGTTTATAATAGTACAACAGATGAACGTTACCACTAAGAAAGGACAAAAAAAAAATTTACTTTAACATAAATAAATCAATGCTACAGTTTGGTGATGCAGAAGGACGGAATTAAATCAGTGTCTTGAATTTCTACATTTCCAAACATTAACTCTTGAGTTCTACATTTATTAATGCATTCTTTCTGTATTTTAACAAGGCCGCAGATCCTAAATTTACTCATGTATTTAACAGGAGGTTAGCTTAGCGCGTAGAGTCGATGGAAATAGTTCAGCTTCTGCCAATCCGTCTTTGATTTAAATACCGAAATAGAAATTGAATTCTGGAGTTTTACGTTTACAAAATATTTATTTCTGCATTCATTTATCTGTTTACACTTTAGTCATTGTTTGGCCTCCATATATCTCGCCATCTGTTTGGACTGGGTGCTTTCTTTGACAAATAGCAGTCTTGTTTGTGGCAGGTACAGCGCATAAATACAGATGTTTAAATTATGGATTCCTCAGTCCCATGCGGCGCTCTGCATCGTGAGGATTCGCAGTTGCTGGTCCTGTGCACAACTCTATTAGTTACGTCAAATCTCAGTACTGTACCACTGGCTCTCGATCCAAGAAAACCTCGAGTGTGACATCGGTGTAGTTTAAGGTGCATTTAGAGAGACTTGTTAACGTATCGTCGTAGAGATTCAGATGTTGGCCGTGTTGTTACCCCGTACGCTACAGCGGAGAATCTCTGGTGCTAACACACGCTGGTGCAAATCGAAAACTCGTCATTTCACTCAGTGGACCGCGTTTAGTTGCTAGGAAGCATCTCTAGTTCACTACATCTAAAACTGCCATATCATTTTCCTCATTTTCTCTTAACATTAAAAAATTAAATAAAAAAGGAAACTCTTTGATAAAAAAGAAGAGGCCAAGTGAACGTGTCGTACCGATAGAGTTAAATTAGATCACCGAGATTTCTGTAAATATATTTTAACTGATACTGTTCATGATATTATCTTTACATTTTGGCTGTGAATTGCAAATCGATACCGTGATAAAACAAAAAAAATAATAATAAACTTATTATTAGTTTCTTTTTTCAGGTGCATTTTTTTTCATTGTCCAAAAACATCCTTTACAAAAGAAAAAAAGAAGAAGAAAAAAGCAAGGGATGCAAAAACAGACACACTGACAAATGAGCTCATCACAGGAAATCGTCTTTTCCTCAAAGGCCAAGAACAGATGACACACTGAGGCAGAGAGCTTTAAACTAAACTCGACTTAACCGAGCTCAGCTTCGCTGCAGACACTCGCCGCCGGTGTGTCGCTGCAGAAACACGGAGTATTCATCTAACTTTGTCCGATCTTGAGTGTGCAAAAATACTTAAGAAATTTGAGAAGAAAAAATAAAATAAAACCATGTAAATAACATCTCTGATGAGCTTACCTTGTCATATATATATATATATATTTTTTGTAGAGGAAAAAAAAAATGATGCACATCAACTATATTGAAGACTGACTGGGAACTGAGTAGTGTAGGGTCTGCTTCAGTGATGCATTATACGATTAAGTCACAGACCAGTGTCTATTCTGTATGTGAGTGATGGAAATCTTCTAAATGCTAGAAATTAGTTTATGAATTTAATATTATAGAGTCAGGAAATATAGAGAAAAAAATATATATATATATATAAAAGTAAATATATATATATATAAATTGTCATGGAACCAAAATGGTTATATGAGTATCTATATTTGAGGACAGTACTTGTTTTCAAGAATGTACAAGTCTATATTCTATTATTTTTATATCCATTTGTTGCTTTATACTGTAGCGATGCAGAATCGTACACAAAGTAGAGAAACACATCTGAGCTGTCCGGTTGTGTACAGAACAAAAGAAAAATGGTGCATCAAACTGTACTGTATATCTAACCGTCTATTACACAGAGACACTCAGAGAAGGATATATCGAACTAGTTTTTATAGTAACGTCCATCTGGTGTGAATAGCAAATGTACCTGTCATCTTGCCACGCTGCTCATTTGTTCATTAGGGGACGGCAGTTTAGCTCCGCCCTGGGGTTTTATCTTTGCTTTGATTCGTTTCCTAAACCAGGCTGGCTTCTGCAGTTGCATTTTTTCTTTACAAATTTGCTTTGGCATGGATCAATGGAGACTTTTCCCACCCGTACTATGGTGCTCCCTTGCAATCTGTATCACAGCAGAGCACAGAAATCTTATTGTATGTTCTTTGAATTCACAAACTGTGCAGATAGATGAACTCGATTGTGTATATTCACAGTATGTATGTAACAGAAGTGGTGCCGCGCGGCTTGGCTCGGCGCGTTGGACTGAAAACTGACTGGGAGACCCGGACGTTTTTTTGATTTTGGTTTCAAACTGAAGCATGTGCAAGTTAACCAACATTCTCCTGCCTTTCGCTCTGAGGTGAACGTCGAGCGTTGCAGAAGCTGCTAAAAGTTACTCCAGACATTCAAGTCAGTGCTGTACATTGCCAAACAAAAAAAAAAAAGAAAGAAAGAAAAAAGGAACGAACAACAGCAACAACAACAACAAAAAAAAAACACACCACATACATTCTGACAACTGGTGCTATTTAAAACATCTGTGGTGCTTTTTTAAGTTAGTTATTTCCTTGCTTCAGACGAAATGTAGCTACACAATCCTGTACTGTACTGTTGGTTGGTGTTTGGCCAGTCATTTTACCTGGTTCGCTCATGTGTGTCGGAGGGTTTTTCTGTTTGACTGCTGTGGTTTCAGGGAATACACTGATCCAATCGGACAAACATTTGGAGTGGCAAATTTTACAAGCAAAGACGTTTAATAAGAGGTTGATTTAAATACTCACCATGATAACTTTCTTGGAATTGACTTATTTTGTATTTTGGTGTGGACTTCACAGTTCTGCTGTATCGGTGGTCGCAAATAGTATACACACAATATGTCTGGTGCTGAGTGATTAGATATGTTCACCGTACATTTTGATATGTATCTTAAGACATTTAAATCCTCTGGAGAGTTTGTATGAGCTCAAGGAAAACGTACTAAGTCTTCTCTTCTATGGAAGGCGGATGCTCAAATTAATTGGACTGGTTTCTCTGCAACCAAAAATGCCACAACTGCAACGTTACTATGTTTAAAGACCAGAGAAAGTGTCGAAATATGTGTAATCTCGTAATGAATTTTAAGTGACATGGAGCTGACAATGTTTTTTTTTTGTTGTTTTGTTTTTGTTTTTGTTTTCTCCTCCATCATGAAATGCAATACAAGTGGAAGAACAAACTGAACTTGTTGTCTCCTCTTAATTGTTCAGTCTTCCTGGGATGTGTCCAACTGGGTTGCGTTACAGACCTCCTGGAAAACAACACAAACATACGAGTGTGTTCACTGTTAGTCACAGGCATAGACAACTCAGTACCTCAAAATATCTCTTCATTACAAAAAAAAAAAACCCTTTGGTCCTGGTAACCTATCCAGTTGTTTCTTCTTCTCTTTTTCCCTTTTTTTTTTTAATGTTCTCCATCTCTGAGAAGTCAGTAGACATAACGCTTTTTATATTTGTTGGCACAACCACTAACAAGAATGTATGGCTATTGTTATCCCTGCCCCTCCCCCCCTCCCTCCCAACTCTTCCTAAAAATGTAAGCTTTTAAAGCAACTAAATTGAACTGTCAGTTTTTTGTATTTCAAATGTCTTGGTATGCTTGTTGTAGTTGTATACTCATAATGGTGTATATTACATCAGTTTTTATTTATTAAAATGTCTAAATTTTCTAACATGACTTTTGGTGTTATTGAGCGAACGTCATACACGTTAAAACTCATGTACTCTGTTTCCTCTCAAGAATGTGTAACTTCAAACTAAAGGCAGACATCAAAGCTATAATTACTATGATAATGGAGCCAATAGAAAACAAGGCAAAGTATCTCATAGATAGATATGAATATATACACACATAACTCTTTTCCAGTCTTGGAGGTCTGCAGTTCATCCCCTCCCGTTCCATCTCAGTTGGATTCAAGTCATTTTTTAAAGTCAGGTTACCATCCATCCTCTGCCTCTCCGTCAAACGGCATTAAAGAACATAAACGCGTGTGTTTATAGAGCCAATAAAACTAATTCAGTCAGGTGCATGAACCTTGTGGGAGGCCACGGGTGAGGTCAGTAATGAAAAGAAATACTGATCTACGTGAACAGCGGGCGACACAATGCAGGAGCAAACAGGAAGTCTAGAAGTTTTTTTGCTGATGATCCAAACAGCGAGATTAGCCCCCTATGAAATTTTAAGTTTTCAAAAGTTTCTCAAGTGCTGTTAAACAGATCAATGATTTTTTTTTTTTTTAACATCTTTTCCAAACATCCTAGTTTTATTTTGGATCCTTACATTATTATACTTTGCACACGGAAACAAAAAAAATCACAAAAAACAAAAAGTACCAGAGTCAAAATCATTAGCAACCCTGATGCTAACAATCAATTGTGTGTCCTTTTTACCGGATAACAGCATGCACTCGTTTGTTGTAGTTTGTAGCAAGCCTCAGACACATCTCTTGAGGAATCCCAGCTTGTTCTTCTTTGGCAAATCTTTCCAGCTCCTCCAGGTTTCATGGTCTTCTAGCACGGACCCTGGTCTTCAGTGCTCCCCACAGATTTTCAGTGGGATTCAAGTCGCCAGACTTTCTCCAGATTCTCCTTAGAATACTTCAGTCTGGTTTGAAGGCGTCTCTTCTGTGGGAGTGGAGTTTTTCTTGGCCTGCGTCCTCGCAGTCCACTTCTGATCAGGGCTCTAGTGACCGTCTTGTTTGACGCTACAACTCCTGACTAAGTCATCAACTAGTGTTTTGGCAGTTGTTCTAGGGTCTTTAGACACATCTCTCACTAGTTTTCTTCCCAGAGTCGTTGAAATCTTTTGCTTCCTAACACTGTCAGACTTGTTCTGGACTGTGTGGCTCTCTTTGAATTTCTCGATGATTCTTCTCACTGTGTTAACTTTGTATATCCTTCTCCTGCTTTTGCTCAAGTCCAAACTGTATTCTTTTGTTTTTGGCATGATGCTTTCTCAAGTGACGGCACAAAAGCTTAATGAGGTTTTTCATGCTGCGTGTGAAGTGTAGGACAACCCCTAGTTTTAACTTGATTGATTGATTACAAGCTGTGAGCATTACAAAGTTCAAACACATGATTACACAACAGTGGGTTGTGCTTTGGCTCAATAAAACGGTCAGTTCTTAAGGGGGCTAATAATTTTGACCCTGCTGGTTTTTGTGAAATAATACTGTTTCTATGTGCAAAGTAAAACAATGTAAGGATCCAAAATATAACTAGGACATTTAGAAAAGCTGTGTTAAAAGTTCATTTATCTTTATACCTCAACTGTATGCTGCTAACTGTGGTCCTTTAAATGCCACTTCATTGGTCCACATTAGTCCATATCAATATTCACTATTCATTAATATGTGAAGAAAGACCACTTTTACTAAAGTGCTATATTGTCCTTTGACTGTTTTATCACTTTTAGGATAAAGATTTCCCAGCCTTTTAAATTACAAAACCTTGGTAAGGATTAAACTGGTGGTTTCAAATATTTTTGCCGGTGTGTAAACAGTCTATGAGTTGTAAACAGCTCCACCAAATAGTAAGTTTTACCTGCTTTTACAGTGTGTGTGATCTCTGCGTGTATGGATTATTTGTGTCAACCACAATAGAAACACATCTCATTCTCATATTTTATAACCACTTTGTCCTCTAGAGGGTCACAGGGGTGGCTTGTAACAAACTATTGTAACGTCATGTTGAAATCAGCTTGTTATCAACAGTTCATTGTGCATTTTATGGTTATGTGTTCAGTGTTTAGTACAAAACAAAGAACTTTAACAAATCACGTGCGTGGTATAAAAGTTCTCTAAATGTATTTTTTTCTCAGTGTCACCACTGGGCTGCGCTAGAGCTTCACGCATTCTTCAGTTCTGATGTATTTTGTGCTGGACGCCAGCAGAGGACGATAGATGTCACAGAAACTTTGTCCATTTGAGGAAAGTGGGTTAAATTATTATTATTATTATTATTATTATTATTATTATTATTATTATTATTATCATTTTCCAAGATGATCCATATCCTCTGACTTAAGTATCTTGAGAGCAAACAAGTGATTGGTTGCAGAAAATTACATTTGTAGTGTTTTCCACAACTGAAACACAAAACCGGCCTTAATGTGACTGAATTTATTAATGTATGCTGTGTCATTATCGGTCTTTACTGTTACATGACAAATTCCCTGTAAACCCTTCCATTATGATTGTTATTGTAAGATCAGTTAAATTCACAATCTGCAACCTAATCTTAACACCAGTCAAGAAATAGATTGCACAGACCATAATAATTAATTAATTGAGGCTTTCCTTGGTTACGTTATTACCAAATAAAGCAACAAATGCATTGGATTTGAACATATGCATGTATTTAACTATTCAGTTGTATTAGCTGGAAAGTGAATGTCTTTCACTGACACAACCTCATGGTCCAAAACATTACTCACTATGCTAATTTGTTAATTACATATGTCTAAAATGTGTTGAATTGGATTCTCTTAGTCTGTACAGCCAATGAAGTGTGCCTTTAAATTTGATGCTACAGTCTAGGCAAATTATTCCTGCAAATGAATCATGATTCATGTAAGGTCTTATTTAATTTTCTCTTTTTATTAGATACAGAACTCATTTATCAGTGCAGCAGTTAGAAAGGCTTTGCATGTGTGTCATAGACTTCAATAGGGCCAGGAAACAACTCTTCACTACCTTGCTAACATCCTGATTAACTATCACGGACACAGACGTTCACATTTGTTGATTTATTTAGTATTTCATTTTCGCATGGAAATGGAGAAATTATAAAGGGGACGAACTCCATTTTAATTGCTTATGTTTGTGGCCCACACTTGTGTCTAGGAGAGTTGAGAGAACCGGGGTTGAAAACAAATATATCTTAAACAAATATATCTTTTTATATAAAACAAAAGAAGCAGAAAATGCACAAATGAGTAAGTCGTTTTGTTTTTACACAATGGCCACACGTTACTGTTTCCAAGTAACAGGCGATAAGCCGATACTCTCGCGAGATCAGCGGTTGCTAAGTAACCAACGTCAACAGCTCAATTGATAAAAACGCTGATGTGTTGCCAGCTGAAAGAATTCAAAAGAAGAGTTATATGCGGACTTTTTAGTTCATATAATGGAGGTAAGTTTTTTTTTTGCGTTTGTTTTTATTTCTAAAGGCTTCATAAATCAACTTCACACTGACGTACACTGAGCTTTATCCATTTATCATAACGCTTGTTGAAGAGTTTAAGCTGAAACAATGAAGTCCTTGAAACTGTTAGCATGTTCGCTAAAGTTAATAACGCCATTATCCTCTTTGCAATAACGTTTAGTTTTACGGTGTCAAATATAAATTCCAAAAATTATGTTAATGTGGATTTAGATAATAAATTAAGTAATATCAGGATGATAACTTTCACATAATATACAGTAGCCTACTTCCATTTATTAACTGTAGGTCTACGTGTATGGGTTTAAATTATCTGATGTTATCATCCATATTTCCTTAATTATTAATATGTTAATTGAGAACAGGTCTTACCGGAATTTGTTTCTGATGTGTGGACAGTGTCTCTATAAATACATTTATTGTTGTGTCATCTTCTTTTAGTTTTCATGAGTATTCACAGACACAGACTTTTAATCAGGTCAGCACTAGGGTCTAAGTCTGCTGTTCATTCTCACTCCGAGGCACGTGTTCATTTACATTTTGTCTGCTGTTTTCCAGGAGACGGGACTGACTGGAGAGGACTCTTTTGAGTCCTTGGAGGAGTTCCAGATGGTCCTCAGAGAGCTGGTTGGAGACAAGAGCATGGACAAGATCCGGGTGGAGTACGAGAAGCTCATCCACGCACTGAAGAAGTCGCGAGAGAATGAAAAGAGGCTGATGTCTAAATGCAGGGAGCTGAATGCAGAGATCGTGTCTACCTCTACTAAAGTGGCAGCTGCTCTGAAGTTGTCCCAGGAAGATGAAACCACAATTACTTCACTCAAGAGGGTACGGTACAGAAAAGCAACCAGATGAAGCATTGAGTGTTTAGTATTAAAAATGTTTTTGTCATTTCCTCCCTACAAGATTAAAAATATCCATTTGTTCACGCTGTAGGAGCTGGATAAAGCTTGGAAAATGGTTGATGCTGCTCATGATAAAGAGAAGAAGGACAAAGAGACCATCAGGAATTTAAAAGAAGACGTCTCCAAGCTCACAAAAATGGCTGAACAGCAAACTAGTCCGTCCATGAACCAAGAACAGAGGTGTGTCAATTACCCACTGATCTCCATTATTCATCGTGTATGTGTGGCACATGTTGGTTAGGTGGACGGGACCAACTGAAATGTTTTCTTTCAGTGATCTACTTAAAATGAATGAGGAGTTAACTAAGGAGAGAGGTCAGCTGCTGACAACAGTGGAGGATCTGAGAGAACAACTGAACAAGTCCAATGCAACCCTACAAGAGATCGAGACCCAAAGAGAGAGTGCGCTGAAGGACATTTCTCAGGTAAATGTTGAAGGAGACCTCATAGCCACAAAGCTGACCCCTAAACTAACAATATGATATTTGTGGACACTTGTTAGTTTACATTGGGGCGTTCATTTCGATTTTACCACATTCCGCATGTCTGCAAATGGCCACATGTAAACAATTGATGGCTACAAAACAATAAACATAACCATTAAATTTACAGTGATATACTAAGAAAAGCTAATGCAGTATATTCAAGCTTTTTAATGCATTTCTTTTTTCAAAAAAATACTGTATTCAGCTCCAGAAGTGGGCTTTCACCAGTGGTTGATTCGATCAGCCTCTAACTGTTTGCTGTTTATCTGTGTTTCAAAACTCAGCTCAGGCAGGAGCTTCAGGTACAACAGAATGAGATTTCCCGAGAGATGAGGCTAAAGGAAAAGCTGGACAAGGAGGTAAAGCAGTTGCACACTGACATGGAGGCCAAGATGGGTGATATCAAAGCTCTGAATCTGCAAGGTCAAAAGGCTAAAGAGGAGCAGCAGAGACTGGAGCAGCAGCTAAAAGAGCTAAAGGTAAGCAAGTGTGATGTTTACTCTTCATGGTGTGCTATTTAGAAAATCAACCACCATCCAAATTATTATCCCACTTTAAATTAAAGATTATCATGGCATATATTTGTTAGTGTTTTCTTTAACCAAAATATGCAAAGAATTATACGTACATGTATAACATTGGTATAGATACTGTGGGAAAAAAACAGAAACAACGTAAAATACCCCAGAAGTGCGGCCTTTAAAACTAACCATGGGATGAAATGAACTCAACAGGGAATCTGCAGGGTCTTGAAAGTCAAGTCAACTGTATTGTCAATTCTGACGTGTGCAACACAATACAGAATTGAAATAACCATCCTCAAAGGCCTACGGTGCAGCAGCTAAACAAAAAAATGTAAACAAGAATGTGCAAATTTTGAGAATATATAAAAATATAAAAGAGAGAAAATAAAATATATCTTGTATATACAAAGTAGACAAATAAGAACATGACACCGCATGGCAACTCAGGGTAGCTTCAGTCACTTTGAAGAGTATGAAGAGTCCTTGGTTAGTGTGGGTTGGAGAGCAGCAGGGGGAGGGAGGGCAGAGCAAGTAGAGAGTTCAGTTTCCTGACAGCCTGGTGGGTGAAGCCGTCCCACAGTCTGCTGGTCCTGGCCTGCAGACTCCGCAGCCTCCTCCCTGAAGGCAGCAGACTCAGGAAGCTGTGTGACGGGTGGGTGGCATCACCCGCAATGCAGAGGGCCTTGCGCGTGAGCCAGGTGTTGTAAATGTTCTGGAGGGATGGGAGAGAGGCACCGACTATCTTTTCAGCTGCTCTCACTGCTGGACGGTCTTTCTGCAGGATGCGGTGCAGGCTCCGTACCAAACAGTGATGCAGCTGGTCAGGATGCTCTCAATGGTGTCTCTGTAGAAGGTGCACGTGATTGGGGCTGGGGCTCTGGCTTTCCTCAGTTTGTGGAGGAAGTAGAGGCGCTGTTGAGCCTTCTTGGCCAGTGATGCTGCGTTTGTGTCCCAGGAGAGGTCCTCTGTGACGTGCACACCCAGGAACTTGGTGCTGCTCACCCTCTCCACAGCAGCACTGGTGGACAGAGGAGACACAACAATCTCTTTTGTCTTGTCCACATTCAGAGAGAGATTGTTGTGTGTGCACCACGTGGCCAGGTGGCTCACCTCACTCCTGTAGTCCGTCTCATCCCCGTTGCTGATGAGACCCACCACAGTCGTATCATCCGCAAACTTGATGAGGAGGTTGGAGTTGTGCATCGCTGTGCAGTTGTGGGTCAGCAGGGTGAAGAGGAGGGGGCTCAAAACACATCCCTGGGGTTCCCCCGTGTTCAGGGTGATGGTGCTGGAGGTGTTGCTGTGACCCGAACTGCCTGTGGTCTTCCGGTCAGGAAGTCCATCAGCCAGTTACACAGCCAGGTGTTGAGCCCCAGCCGGTCCAGTTTGAAGATCAGCTTTTGGGGGATGATTGTGTTGAATGCTGAGCTAAAGTCTATGCTTTTATTATTATTTTTGAGTTAAAATTTGAATTGGAGTTCAAAAACACTGAAAAGGTGTGTGAGTTTATTTGTTTATTAAGATAATCCGATAACATAAAACTAGACTATTATAGGTGGGTTCGTAAATTGTCTCTGAGATGCCAGAACTTATGTGGGTGGCAATTCAGAGGAGCAAACCAAAACCACCCCGAGTACGCCACGGGGCTCTTGGTGCATATTACGAATGCACCTTATGTCATGGCGCTAGCCACATATTGACTGTATATACTATGGACAAACCCAACGTACTCAGTACATACAGAACATAAAGTACATAACACTATTACCTGTAAAAATAAATAAATAAATAAATAAATGTTTCATTTAATTTTAAAAATACATATATATTTAAATATTTAAATAGATAGGTCAAACTGCTGGAAGGTAATTTCCACGCAGTGATCAATACAATATCAATTATAATGTTTTTATTTGTGATTTTTTTAAGGTCCATGCTGTTGCTTCTGCATTGGTGCAGTATTTCCACTCTAATAATGCTGTGATGGCTGTGGTGTGCTATTTAGAAAACCAAACACCATCTAAACAATTATCCAGATTTATATTATAGATTGTCATGGCATGTATTTTATAGTAATTGTTTTCTTTAACCAAAATATGTAAAGAATTATATGTATATGTATAACACTGGTACAGATGCTGTGGGTAAAAACAGAAACAACATAAAATACACCAGAGCATTACAGACTGTGGCCTTTAAATGGAATGAGCTTAACTCAAATCCCTTTTTACACTTTTTACTTTTCCCATACTTAACCACATATTTTATAAAATACTAGATGCTTCAGGGTCTACATAATTTGCTCCTACATCTTCATCCTTCCCTGACAGGTCATGAATGAGCGATCTGCCAAGGAGCTGGAACAGATGCAGGTAAAAAATACCAAACTGCAGCAAGAGTGTGACCAGCTCTCATCCACCAAAGAACATCTCTCCCTGGAAAACCAACAAAATGCAAATGAACTTAAGGTACAAACAGCTCTCCACCAATGCATGCAAACACACAGAACATGTTAAGTTAATACAGCATACCTGCTTATGCATTCTTAGTGTGTGTGTGTCTGCATGTATGATTATGAGCCCTCAGCATCTACATTAGTGGATGGAACTAAAAAATAACAGCGTTGTTCAGGCACTTAAATTTGTTCCCTATAGGCACACGATAACATACACTATGTACTTTCCTTTGTGGAAACCCATTTCTCTCCCTCTTTTCTCCTAAATCTTCATGTTCCTAATAATCACCCACTAGATGCGAGACGAGGAGGTGAGTCAGATGCGTCAAGAGATTGCCAAGCAAACAAAGATGAGAGAAGCTATTCAAAAGAAGTTCCACCAGATGGAGGATCAAAAAGCTGATGTGGACGTGCAGAGGGAGACACTAAAAGCTCAGATTGCTGCTCTAGAGAAAGGTAAGTGAGCTCGCCTTGTTTTGAGACATGAATGAGTCTGTGTTCCAATCTACCTCCCCTCATTATTTTTTTTATTTTTGGACCAAATAAGAGCACCAAATTAATGGTGATCAAACTTTATTTTTTTTTAAAAAGTGTTTTATATTAGAAGTGCAGGAAATGATATTTTAAAACTTTTTGAAATTTACTGTCTATTTATTATTTGTTCACTCACAAGCCCATATGCATAATAAAAGTATATGGATGTTGATATTATTTTGAGACAGCTGAGACAAGGCAACACAAACCTAGATAAATCTAGAGTTTCTTCTTCCATGTGTATACGCAGGTTTACACTCTAGTAAATGAATTATCATCTACACAAGCATAATATATAATACTGTGAGTTTTGTGTTTATTATCATGATACAATTTTAATTAATTCAAAAACCTGATGTCAGTCGGGAAACATGTACACTGAAACACTGACAAAGCAGTGTTTCAGATTTGATTTCTAGATTTAAACAAGCAGCTACTAAACATCTTGTTTTTATTTGGGGATGCACAGAATATGCAGTATTGGCCAAAAAGAAAAAAATATAAATTATTGTTCAGATCACTTTTTTGATCTTATTTTCTTGATCTTATCTTATTCTGAACTGCCACCATTGTAATTCAGTTATTTAAACCTATTGAATGACTTAAATGACACAGTGATTTGTGCAAGAGAATTAAATACATTCGTTCTTTTACCTCTGCAGACCTTGAGTCTTCACAAAAGCAAGTGGAAGTTGACAAGAAAGCTATAGATGAGCTGATCCGAGAGCGAGACATCTTAAATAAGGTATTCAGTGGCTCACAGGCGGCTTACAACCACATTTCTGTTGTTTCTCTACAATAGTGAAAAATTAGTAATGCTGTTAACTACCATTGTTGCTTAATTGCTAACAAGCACTGTGTTAATTCTCCCAAAGTCAACACAAGCCGTAAAATGTTCTTTCGGTGCGTTTTTTCCCAATCAACAGAACATGATCAAAGCTGTGCAGTCGACTGAGAAAGAGCAGAACATTGTGAAGCTCCTCGAGCAGGACAAGAAGACCCTGGAGCACGAGATCAGCGGTTACCGACAGGAGGCCCAAAAGCAGCGCAAGATCATCCAGCAGCTGGAAAAAGAACGCGACCGCTACATCAACGAGACCAGCAGCCTCATGCAGAAGGCACGTTAAAGGGGCTGTTGAACTACAGCATCTAACTGTGTGCGTTCTTTTTCCTGCATAACTTGTTATCCCCCTTCAGTTGACTGAGAAAACGTTCCTCTCTTCCACAGGTGCAACTAAAAACGAATGATGTTGAAGTTAAAGAGATGGAGATATTTGATTGGAGGAAGAAGGTCACCGAGGCAGAGTGCAAACTCAAACAGCAAGAGAACCTGCTAGAGTCCGTCGTGTCTGAAAGGAACCTCTACAGCAAAAACATCATCGAGGCTCAGGTAACAGCAACATGGTCATGTCATCCTCTGCTTTGTATTACAGCAATGAAATGGATTGGATATACTTCTGAATTTATTAAATTCTTTGCATATACGTATTACACTGAGAGTTATTAAATAGGTTTTTGTTTTCATTCCTTTCATTAGTTTATATTGTGTATATATAGTTCAGTCTTGAGAGAATTTGTGTTCAGTGAACAATCTAACAACATGCAAAATAGAAAAGTAGGAAAGTCTTTGGTAATCAGACCCGATAGAGATGTGTAGGGAAACCTCCTGTGTTTAAACACTGGTGGATAAATCTTCATGGGCACTGGATGTGAAGACTGGAGGTGAATAGTTGGAACTGAAATTACATCTGAAAGCAGCAGAAAAAAAATCTATTTATATGTGACAGCAAGGACGTAATTGGCTGATTGAGACTGTGGAAAAATCTGAGTAGTTAAACAGGAAACTCAGAAACAGAAGAGAATGAATGAGGATAAATATAGTCTCTGACTGAACGTACTGAGCATCATCAAGATGTTCAGGTGTTGACCAATTGTGTATTTTATAGATGTAATATATTTAATTTCTCTTTTATTCTCTGCCTTAGGAAGAGATCGCAGAGATGAAGAGAAAGATGAAGACCATGAACAACCAGGTCACTCGGCTGAGAGATGAGATTAGTGGAAAGGAGCTGGCCCTCGCAAAGGATCAGCAGGAACACAAGCGCTTAGAGAAAGATAACGAGGCCCTCAAGGTTCTGAAATATGCCCCAGTGACATAATCATCATTCATTTATTGATACTTTGGACTTTTAGTAACTTGATGCTTATGCAAACATTGCATTCATTTCATCCGTATCTTACATATTTTAATTTGTATACTGTATTCTGTATCATCTTCTCCGTAGTTTGATGCGTCTAATGTTGATCTTTGTTTACATACAGCGTCTCATTTGCATGACGCCTCTGTTGTCTGGTACAGGGGGAGCTGCAGTTGCTGAAGCAGCAGCTTGACGAAACTAAGCAGCGCGTTGACAGTCAGAGAGCAGAACAGCAAAAACTGCAGAAGATAATAGTCGATGCTGATGCTGAGCAGATCCAACAGAAGAAACAACTGGAGCAGGTAAAGTGGCATATTATTGGGTTTTGCATTTACATTTATTCAGTTGGAGTTTTGTTATACCTTTTTGTGTACCTTTGTGTCTGTTTTTTCTTCTTCTGTTTTCCCTCCCATAGTTTGCCCTGCGTTTTTTGGTTTCACCTATGACCAAATATATATACAGTAGTTCTGCCCTTTTCTGCTCTGTTAATTCGTCTGTTGCTACCCTATCAACTTGATAGCAATGTCAGGTTTTGTACAAAAAGGAGGGCCCCAATTGCAACTAGGAAGATGAAAGATAGTGTTCAGTATATTGAGACGAACCTACAACAATAATCGCTGCAGAGCTGATGCAGGATAAGCTAGACAATGTCCAATGAAAGCAGTCAAACTGAGGCCTCAGCAAACAATCAGAGGGAAAACACAAGCAAAACAGGTGCAAGGAACCAAGAAACCTTTCAAAGTAGCACTGGAACTAAGCAAAACACAAGTCTGAATCGATAACAAATACACAAACCTAATAAATGTCCAGAACATGCCTCGAAGAAAAACAGGGTGATAGATGATGGTAATGTGTTGTGTAAGACGGAGTCTGATTATCTGTCAAGGTGATCAGAGAGCGGGACAACCTGGGCAAACAGCTGCTCCATCGCAACGATGAGCGGGCATTGCTGTATGAGAAGATCAGGATCCAGCAATCAATCCTGAGCAAGGGGGACTTTCACTACAACCAGAGGGTGGAAGACATCCGGCTCCTCAAGCTGGAGATCAAGAAGCTCAGACGCAAGAAGAGCATCCTGGACAAAACTTTGCCCAACACAGAGGACCTGAGGTAAAGAAAGGCAGTTGAGGACTGATCATGAGGAAGAGAGTAGAGAAGGAGGAGACAAAGGGAAGGATGCAAACACAGAGCACACAGGGCAAGATGGAGAAAGGATCAGGTGACCCACAACGAGCTGTAGAGTAGAGGAAAAAAGGTGCAAGGAAAGAGTAGCAGGTATGAATAATCTAATTTGAATTTGTAGCTTCAGTCAGTCATTAGTTGTTTTCTGGACGGAAATATGGGCTAAATTAAGTCTGGTCATTAAAATGATGCTATTAACCGTTTGATGTTGTGTGTCAGGCAAGAGCTGTTCCACCTGCAGAAGCAGCTGCTCAGAGAGAGAGCAAGGAACAGTGTCCTGGAAGAACAGCTGAAGCCCATAAATATTCACAGATGGAGGCGACTAGAGGTAAAGACTTTGTCTGCGTGGGTTAGCATGAGGCTACCGCAGCTCTAGCCATTTGTTCTTCTTTGCCTCACAGTGACAAGAACATCTGTGTGTCTAGTTTCAACTTGAGTATTAAAGAAGAAAAACATACGCCCATGAATAATTTGTAATGTTCTCTCCCCGGCAGGGCAGTGACCCCGGCAAATATGAACTCATCCAGAAGATTCAGTCCTTACAGAAGCGACTGATCACCAAGACCCAGGAGCTTGAAGAGCGAGAACTCTTATTACAGGTAAAGATCTCCATGTTGGCATAAACATAGTGAAACATTATCGGTGTTGGTCTTTTCATGGTATTCAATGGCAAGAAATAATGTGTCATGCAAAACCATAGAACGTCAGCCATTTTATATTCACAGTGTTGCTAAAGAGTTTGAGCAATGATTAAATAGTAGTAGTTGTATTAGAGTTCACTTTAAACTAAACTAACAGAAAGACAATCAGGGCCACATCTAGACTGAGGTGATGAAGTGATTCTCTGTGACAGTAGGGATACGCTTTGTTTCCTTTTCTTTCCCATATTTTATGACCAGAGTAGATGAACTGTTCTCTCTCTTAAGTATTAACAGCATTTTACTGTGATTTCACCCACCTAGGAAAAAGAGAAGCTGTACGTGGAGCTGAAGCACATTCTGGCCCGTCAGCCGGGTCCAGAGGCTGCTGAGCAGCTCCAGCACTGCCAGTGGACCATCAGAGACAGAACCAAAAAGCTCAAGGTCAGCCAAACGAGCTGTGTCTTTAATTCTTATTTTTCTCTTTTATTGTGTTTGACTTTATATTCCAGTTTCTGTGTTTCATCATTTTTATATAATGTTAATCTACAAAATAATAATACATACAAATAATTCAATCCATGTTTAATCTGTGAAAGCCTTTGTCTGCCTTAGAGTGTTTATGATGAGGAAATAATAGATTGTGCGAAACAAGTTGTCGATACACAGTAGGTTGCAAGTAAACATGTATAAAGTTTTATGAAAAGACCTATGACTTTATCAGTGCAAAACTTTTTCACATCCGGTAAGTGTCTGAATAACCACAATCATGTATATTAGAGTGATTGTGTGCAAAACATGGTACCTATTTGTGACAAAGTTTACTTTTTCCATCTGATACCACAGGTGCTTATAGCAGAGCTGAGGATGCTTGACTCACGGATGAATGAATACAAAAGTGAGAATCAAAGACTGGCCAATGAGCTAGCAAACATTAAGAAGAAATACCTCAGTCAGAAAAAGCTCCACAGGTGAGTCTGGTCTTTCTTTCACATCCTAGAAATTAAAGTCAGTCAGTGTGATTGATGTGTGGAATTGATGCTATGCCGCGTGGTTGTTTTGTGATCATGTTGTTGATGTCCTGGTGTTCTGTGCGTTTCCTCAGTGAGCAGAAGACAAAGACCAAGGTGGAGCAGCTGGAACCTCTGCCCCAACTGAGCAGCAAACCTCACTTCACTGGAGGAGGCTTCAGGATTAACAACCCTGTGAGAAGATAGTGGTCATTATTAAGAGATGACCTTTAAATCCATCCCCCTGATAGCCTGGCATAATTATCAGAATATGAGTCATTTTGATTTCACATGTTTCAGCCGATACAGAGGAAAAAAATAATGAGATAGACTAATCAGAAGTGGTAAACAAATTCAACTCCACAGCACTCAGACGACATGGACGATTATGTCGCTGTTACTCTTCTGTCACTGCATAAAGCCTGCTCAACACATTTGATTGGCCTGGCAGATCTTCGCTAGGCGTAATCAAACCAATTTTCCACAATTCTGTGGGCGGAGGAAGTCGGGCTGACTTCCAGACTGTCCACCCGATACCGTTTACATAATTTGAAATGAAAAATCATTGTTCTATATAAGCTCACATTAACACGTAGGAACAGGTATTTAAAGGCCTAGTAATTAGGGATAGGGATTCAAACATACTGAGCAACAAAAGCATAAAACACAACACAAAATAATCAAAACCCTCCCTTCACATAGGAGCTCAGAATGAAAACAGAATCAGTGTCTTCTCCTGGTGGCAGACTGATGCACTCAGTCACATGGTGCAACACTAGGGAAGGTATTACCTTGAGGCGCACAAGAGAAAGGAGTCAAGACATAAGAAACGTTCAGAGACACTCAGGACATGTAACACATATTGATACTAATACTGTAATAAAAGAAAGTAGACCACTGTAACACAAGATCACAATCCATAGAAACTAACGTCATGTACAGAGTGCAATACCAAATAAATACCAAGCAATGGGCCTTCACTTGCAATCTTCAGTAAGAAGCTTGATGCAAGTTAAAAGAGTTAAAATAAATTCCCTGCATATTGTCTTCAAAGGTCAAGATACTTTAATGATGCAGTCTACTGTCTCACAAATGTTAATGACACAGGACACGCACAAATCTGTTATAGCAGGGTTGAACTGCTCCTTCATTTGACCACTGAACCATTGTCTGCACTGCATGTATCACACAGACCACCCCAACTACTCCAAGCAATCAAACTTTAACTTTCTTCAGTTTTAAAGGAAAATCGGAAAAAAATAACCTTTTCGGTGGTGAACAATAGGGATCTTTACTATTCGCTCACCTTAACAGATTTTGGGCTCTGTTTTTAAATCTTTGTTTTATATTTAGATCTTTTTTTGGTTTGTTTTTGTTGAAATGTAAAGCACTTTGAGGGCACTTCCTTTGACAATAACTATACAGAATCAGTGGACTGGAAGCGTAATTACTTAGATTTAATAGATAAATGGTGTATATTTTTGTGACGTCTGTGGTTTTGTCATGTCTAATATTTAGAAAAAATAACTTCTGTTCAGCCTAGCACATGTTTGGATGAAAATAATTTTACATTTTATGCTAAGCATGGCAACTCAAATCTCATGAATCCAAGGAAATAATGTATCTCTAAATAAATTGTGTTCTTGGGGGCAAGAGCACTTAATGCAATGTAATTTGTGATGTCCGTATTCCTGTCAATTGTTGTATGTTAATATTGTGCATTAATTGTCGTTATTGATACTCTGAACATCAATCTATGGCCAAAATGTAGCTTCTGTTTTCTCCATTCAGTACTGATTCACAAACCTATTTTAGAGCCTGTCTGAGCATTTCTAAAAACAGAAGAGACTCAAACACCAAAAACTTTTTTATTTAATTTAAAAGAAGAAAACAAACTAAAATGTCACTGTTATTCAATTCAATATGAATAGAAGATTATGAATAAAGATAACAGCATGGAAAAGTAAGTTATATTGTCTACATTACTTAAGCGTTGCAGTGGTTCTGCTCCTAACTGGTGCACATGCAGGCTGGTTACCCTGAATCTTTCTGGGAGCATTACCATGAAGGAGTAATTGGGAGCAGGCAGGAGCTTGTTAGCAGGCTGAAGGTGCTAATCACTGAAGCCTAATAATGAAGTGTGAAGAGAGCAGAATGACTCCCACATATAAACTGACGGTCCTTCTATCCTGTTATAACAGAAGTCTTGTCTAATGATGACACATGCCGCAGATATAGTGCGCTGAGCTCTCTCCTTCTTGTTCCTTTCTGGTGCATGTGGAGCGATTCCTTTGCCAGTGGAGTTACGGTGTAACCATGGCAACCAGGGTCTGTGCAATCCTGAGCCCTGTGAGCTATGTTGCCGTAGTAATGGGAGGCCTCCAATGGGCCGCATGTCCTTTCTTCCCTTTCTTCTCCTTTCTTGCTCTTGTTGTACTTGAAGAAGCAGTTACTCGTACAAAACTGGTGAGGTTGGTGTTTGTTGGGTGGTTGGTCCTGACGAGGAAGTTTCTCTGCGCGTTCACATGTTATATTGGATAACTATGAGCAAGTAAGGCGCAGCATCTCCTGTGTGTTGACGTCATGCGCTCAGCGTGCTGCTCCTCTCTTTGTCTTTGACTGCTGTATGTGTGCCAGTTTCTAAAACGATCTGCTTATTTTAAGCTCTTTCCGTTCATTATTGATAATTACACGGGTGCTAATGACCAGTTACAAAACCAAAATACTCATCAGCACGGTGCCGCTGTAGAAAAAAAATCCCAAACGCGTCACATCGGCGCCGTTTAAAATATATCACAAACTATGTGCCCGACGTGGGCAGGTCCCGTTTGTGCTTATTTTCTCAATTCTCATGAGACCCGTCGGGCTGTGAAAAAAGCTTAATCTGTGGAATCTGATGATCCGGGCCTCTAAAATAGCCGTGTTATAATATCCTCCCAGCCTGAGCATGGGAGTAAGTGTGATAATAACATGTGTTGCGTGAGTGCATGTGTTTACATTTGTGCAGATGAGGCTTTTACACAGGTCTAAACCCTGGGCACAGATGGAAGCTAAGGATTATGCAGATTTTGACAGGCTGTGATGGAGGGAGGCATCAGTAGATATGATAATTGAATATTTTGTATGTACATTTATTTATTCCCTGTTGCCTGACATTGAATAATATATATATTTTTTAAAATATTCTAATTTCCAGTATATTCTTTACATATACATATTTACTTTTTAATAGTGTCACTGTAAACATTCCACTATGTCTGCAGTGTGATGACATCTGACGTTGCATAATGAGTTGTGGACTCCTGGAACACAAGTTAATCTTAAGCCAACCGACACATCCGATGTAAATATGATGTTTGTGTGCTTCAGCATGCCACAAACAGGCTGATTCCATGTACCGGACATACACACATGCATTTCAAATGAGGCTGAGAAATGTACTTTCCGTTAATACCTTTCAATCCTGCATGTTCAGCTGGTTGTATGTCCTGCCTCATGTGTGTCTTATGTTTGTTGACATGTTGTGTTGGTAAAATATTAATGGGATCCTTTGTTTACTTTTTTTTTTTTTTTTTTTAATTTTCACAGCTTAGGCTTTTATATTTTCCTATTTCATTTGCCAACCTTGATCTTTGCACGAATGTTCAGTTATATAATTATACCTTGGCCCCCTTCTTCCCCTTCAGGTCTACGGGAGAACAGGCAGACAACAAAAGACTGGAGCTGGAGACACTGTCGGTGTGCAGGTTTACAGTGCACTGCCTTCTTTCAAACATCATCTCCTTCCCCCAAAAGCTCCTGGTCCTCCTCCTCCTCCTCCTCCTCCTCCTCCTCCTTCTCTACTCATGAATATTAGGGAATTAATGTAAGCAGGTTTTGGAGGAAGGGAGGGAGGGAGGAGGCAGGGACAAAGAGAGAAAGCCAGGATAGTGAGGGTGGGAGGAAGGGAGGGGTGAGCTGTTATCGTCACGGGCCCGGCAGTGCGCAGGCTCTGTGTGAGCTGGGCAGGCTGCCTATTGATTGGAAAACAACGGGCTGTGGGAGGACAGATAAGGGTGGCTGTGGGCTAACGGGTGAGGGAAGGGATACAGACCAAAGCTCTCACCGCGCTGCCATCTTTACCTCCCCGAGCACTTCTCCCGTCTCTTTCACCCTGTAATGAATGTAGGTGCTGCTGGTGCTCGCTGCTGGATTTTGCTGCAAAGGGAGGCGCAGATTCTCCTGGTCTGAGAAGAGACCTTTCTACACGCCAAGCCATACCAATCGGCTCCTCTAGCGGCAGGTAACCCCTCCTCCTACCGCCGATCATCCTGCCGTCCGTTCTTCCCGTCCCCATCTATCTGTGCATCATCTTCCTGCCATCTTTGCCTGTAACCATGGTTTCCTCCATCTCTCCTTCCTCTTCTGTCCCTCCCCCACTCGCTCCTTCTTTCCTCCCTCTGATGAGCTGATGACATGCACTTGCTTGATTTCCATTTCAGCCACGGCCATCTGAATATTGATTCGAAGAGGAATCCGTTTCTGTTCCTGGCAAAATTGCATTAATTTGGCAGGCACTTAAAACATAAATAGGGTTAAATACCTGCCGTGTGAAAATGAGGCATATTTAGTTGGAACCAGAGGCCGTAATAGATGACGGGCTCACACTGTAATAGGCTCACACTTTTGTAATAGCAGTGGGCAGTGTCACCAAAAGAGTAAAACAAAAAAAGAAAGAGAGAAATTACAAAACCTGCAGTGGAATTGTTGTTTGATATGTTTCGATGTAGCCGTTGCTGTGTTGAATGAGGTGAACGCTCTGGCTCTGTTCCATTCAATGACCTCTGACGAGCTGGTGTGATTGGCTCCGTTGAAACCTGCAAGCTTGAAACACACCTGAGACCACCACCCCCACCACCACCACCGCCACTCTATGTGAAGGTCATTACACCTCCTGTATACCTGAGCAAACACCCTGACACCATCTCTCGTGTCGTCACTTCTGACGACGGTGCTATCACTTCATACCTCACCTCATGTCATGCCTAACTGCACAAACTGAATTTGTGATTTTCATTGTACCACATTTTAAAGCAGCAGTCCCCACATCAGCGGTTGATTCAGCCGATAATTTCCATGTCTGTGTTCCTCATTTGTACACTAAATTTTCCTTAGTTGGTTTTATTGACAGACAAGTTGTCAGTCACTGTCACATAAAGGAGGCGAGGGTGATTTGTTTCTATGGTCCAAGGATTTCATCCACGCTGAGACACTTTCTCAGCAGAGAAATCTGAAACAAGTATTAATCCAAAGATGAATCGGATGCATTTTAAAGTGAATGCTAACAAACTAAGGAGATAGCAGTTCACAGAAGTGATAGAGAGGGAGAGGACCGGATTGCGAAAGACGATATCCGTCTGTAGACGGGGCAGCACTTTGCTGAGTGGCGTGATGGGGAAGAAGAGGCTTGCACAAGCTTGTTTTTAAATGGACTCCTCTGTGCTCACCCACTTTACGCCAGGCCACGGTCCAGCAAAGCACACAGAATAAAATTCACTCCAGTAATGACACTGCGTCAGACGCCCTGACCGAGGTGCAACTTCACTGGTAAGTCCGACCGCAGCTAAAACAAGTCCATCCGAGAATGAATGCTACTTTTTTTACTTGCTAGTCAGCACCCTTTACTCTCTACACTTAAAGGAAATTACATTTCATTTTTAAGTTGGCCCTTTTGGCCTTGTAATATTATTCACAGAGTCACTGGAACAATCTGCACCATCTCCTACAGTAACTGGGGCTGCTTTGTCTTAGCTTGTCCCATTTAGTTGAGCTGAAATAATTATTTGATATCGTCTTTAAATGAAGCTTAACTAACTACAGAAGCTATAACCAACAAATATTTTTGACAGGAGCTCAGCAGTTTTTTCCCCATCTTCAACAATACATTCATAAATAATTTATGACAAAACATACACAAAAAGGAACATAATATATGATGTAGTTTGACAAATGTTCCTTTAATTTCATGTCACACAATCTTGGACACTGCATCAGTCAAGTCCCAGTGGAGGTAGATAATTAACTCTGGTTTACCAGTAAAGCCAACTGGTTTGGTTCCCTCTGGGACCTGGTCCCCTTCTGGCACATCTACCTCTATCTCCTCTTTGTCTAGACATCGTGGTGCCATCGCACATGAGGTGAGGCACACACATGCATCAGAAGACTTCAGATAAATCCTTCTGGGGTGCTGGTAAATTTGCCAGATGGGGACATCATGAAAATATCATGAGACTGTTGTGATTGGACGATCTGTTTTTTTCCCCTTGAACGTGTTTTTCGCCATGGCTCATTGAGGAAATGAAGGCAGTATTGTTGTTTTAAAAGCCCTACTCTGCATTAAACACTACTCCTCCTCCACTCTGTTTGGTGCAGGGTTCAGACCTCTGACAGGGGACACCATGGAAGCCCCTCTCGTGTGCTTGGATGAGGAGTTTGAGGACCTCCGGCCCTGTCGGATGGACGAGATGGACCTTCCAACACTCAGCCACTCCTACTCCACTTCCACCATCACCACCACCACCATCCCCTTGGCCTCCATCACCCGTGAGGATTTCTCTGAGCTGGAGAACTTCTCCGAGATGATGAGCTTCAAGTCGATGGAGGACCTGGTCAACGAGTTTGACGAGAAGCTCAACGTCTGCTTCCACAATTACAACACCAAGACAGAGGGCCTGGCGCCCATACGCAACCAGTCTCACAACCAGGAGGACGAGGAGCAACTGCAAGACGAAGAGTAAGCAAGATCCACTTACTCACAACTGTCTGGGCTCTGAGTCTTCACCAAGATCTCTTTGCCAAAAATCTGGCACTATTTATATTCTAGCAAATAACAAGATGGGTTGGTCTGGGCAACCTGATCAAGATGTTTTATGTTTGCACTGAGTACTTCTGATATTGAATTATTCATTTGTGGTGCGCCCACACCCTCAGGGTGGTACTGGCCTATCACATGTCCAAACCCTGTCAGAGCAGCACTGAAATTTGTGTCTGAATTACAGTATATGACAGTGGTAATGCAGAAAAGAGAGAAAAAAAATCTAATGGAGAAATCCCATATCTCTATCACAAATTGCTGCCTTGGAATTCATTATATTATTACAGCCATTGTTGTCTTGAGTTTCTTCTTATAGGACTGAATTTATAGATTTATTGTTATCGTCAAAGCGGCGTTAAAAGGAAATCTATGGCTAAGACAACAGAAGGTTAAATAAGCAAAACATAACAGTACAATTGTATCATGATCCTTTCCAGAACCGAGAGCCTGAAACCAACCAGACCAAGCACTATGATGACAGTGGCAAGAAAAATAAATAAAATTATTTGCGCACTATTACTGGTGTGGATATCACAAAATAGCTTTAATCCGTTTTTATCTACTACATTAATTTCATTTTATCATTAAGCACAGTTTAATTCATGCTACGTATGATGATGATAAAGGGTTTTTAGTGAATAAAACCTTGCTGTACATTCTGCTGGGAAAAACAGACTGGACTACACATAGTATTTAACAAAATTATTGATATACAGAAAGAATATGAAACAAAATATAATTTTCAGACACTTTTGTGTGCTCTGTTAACAAATAAGTAATCACGTAATCTGGTCCTGGTATTCATGTCGTTGCTATTTAGACAGGTACCGCCCACATAAACAATCTCACTAACCAGGCACCGCCACCCCATAGCAACGACACTCGTTAATAGCAGCTGTACATACCCCAAAGTGACCAAGTATCTGTGGGATGCTTTGGATCCACAGAGGCCCCTCCCTTCATCCCAAAGGACCCAATCACTCCCCTTCCAAAGTCCTCAGAAGGCCTGTTTCCATATCCTGGTGCACCTGAACCTCATGGGAGGCAAACAGGAGAACTAAACAATATTAGGCAGGTGGTTTTAATGTTGTGGTCGATGCTGCGGGTCTCGCTTTTCGCAGCGCACTGTCGGGGCCAAACATTGGCTCAGCAGCCTGGCACAAGACCCATAACATTTCGGCACACAGGCCACAACACCCCCAAACAACCAGTCAATCAATGTCTTGGCCACACCCTCCCCGGTTCCAGCTGGTAGGGCTGCATGCTGAATTATTCACTGTGCACTGTTGTACGCCTCAGTTGTCTCTGGCCCTCTCTCAGTCTCTGCCTCTCCACCAGCTGACTGCCAGACCCCCTTCTTTTGGCTCGCATGCTCTGAGGCAGAAACACAGACGTCCTCACACCGCGTGGATCTGAATCGCGCTAAATATAGCCTGGCCGTAGGTGTGAGAGGAGAATTTTAGGAAAAGATGTATGTTGCGAGGAGCGCAGTA